>NC_084465.1:135771516-136434730 GCF_027409185.1 Cynocephalus volans
AAGTTTTTACTATGCCTCCCACAACGCTTAGCTTTTTGCATAGATACTCTTTAAAATATTAAGTGAATGTCCATATGTAAAATAACATTAAGAAAGGCCAAAAGTTTATTTAGCACAGATGTAAGCCTCCTAATAAATTCAAGGGAAACCCATAATTTAATACAGTATTGAGTTGTAAAAATAAAAGTTTTAAATTCTACACATTAAAATTCAATCTTCTAATTAATATTTTAGTATGTCTTTTAAGTATTTTTCTGACAAAGTAATACATCTATTGCAGAAAATCTGGCTAAACAAAATTAAAATCATGCATAATCTTGTCACCCAGTAAATATGTTGTAGCATATTGTTTATTGTTTCATACATGTACATACCTGTGTTTTTATGTATGTGTGTACATTTTTTTCAAATTGGTTTTTATTTGATGTATTTTTATGTCTCCACATTAAAAAATATACTTTTAGGACACAATATTAAGTGTTTTATAGCTATAGTCTTTTTAGGTAATTTTATATTATCTCTTTATAGATAATCTATATTTTATTTAACCAATCACTTATTTATAAATAATAAATGGGATGAATATCCTTGAATATACACATTCCTCTGTAGTTCAATTTATTTCATTAGACTAACTTCTTAGAAGGGTAACTGTTGGGAAAATGTAAACATTCTTTCAATAACCAAATTTTTATGTAAATTATTTTAAAAACTCAAGCATACAAAGGGGAGAGAAAAAAGTACGTTTTTTTCCTTCACATTTTCCAAACCTCTGGCCTCCTTTTCCCTTCCCACAAGCAAACCCAATTACTGCATTCATGCATATACAAATTTGCATCTATGTCTTCTGTGTTCTTTTACATAAATGGGTTGTACTATTGTGTTCTTCAAATTGTCACTTTCCAATATATCTTGGAATATACTCTATCACCATGTGCAAACATATGTCATTAAAAAAAAATACCTTATGGTGTTCTATTATCTTTATTACAATTGGTTTGGCTTATTTTCTTCTATATGAATTTCCTTCTATCCCCTCAGTCTTTTCCTATTACCAAGATGCTACAGTAAATTGTCCACTCCGTATGTGAATATGTATCACTGAGTGGTGATGTTCATTAGTATTATTTGGGTACAATTACATGCAGTTATATCCATATCTGCATCTTAACCTTCTTTCTTTCTCTCCATGCTTAGAAACTGTTATGGACAGTTGTAATTTCTTAGCTTCTCAGAATTCATTCCCACCTCACACAGCATCCTAGTTTTCTTTTGGGAAAAATGTTGGCCATGGGTATGCAGCCTTAGTGTGATAATACATTTAAGTGTCTGCCTTCACGTAACAGGATCCAAACACGTCCTTGAGGATTCTTCCACCAGAGTCTCCCTCTAACTGCCTGGTTCAGCCATGAGAAGGCATGCGATCTCTACTTGACTAGTGAGATTCTTTCTAGGGATTTTTGACTTGTGAACTGTGGACACTAGAAATAAAAAGCAATGTTTCAAGTTCCTTCAATCTTCTCAGGTGGAGTCTGGGTAAGACTGTAAAACAGTGTCTGTTTCTGAGACCGTTTGCTATTTCTGGTTACATGTGCCTTAGCCTGGTCCTTCAGCCCTTCCTTTCAGCCCAAATACCCTTTCTCTGAAAACTCTTCTTCCCTTTTCTTGAGTTAGCCAGAACTGGCTTCTGTTGCAACCAAATAACCTCTAGGGGATACAAAAGCTGTCCTTCAATTTATTCCTAGTTTATTTGTTCTTTCTGTTATTAATGTATTTTTACTACTTCCTTTGTTTTTAAATATACATGAACATATACTTCTGTAAAAGTTTGTAGCAAGGATAAATAAAGATCCATTTAATTTTTTCCTAAGAAAAAGTTTTTTTTCTTTAAGAAAAAAATTAACATGATTTTATTTTTTATGTTACTCTGCAAGTGAGAAGTCTCCTGGTACTGTTTTCTCTCTGACGGGTGTAATTCTTTATAAATCCAGGGTTTCTGTTTATAGACACAGAAGCCCCCAGCTTAGCTAAGGAATTCCTAATAGTATTGAAACTGCCTAAAACTAGGTGAAAGAGGTGCTACCTCCCTGTGTCAAGTTGTTTTACAAGCTGTCTTGCAGGATACAAGCTGGGCACGCACAGACAGAAGGGCCTTACCCTCCAAGTGACCTCAAGCATAACAAAAATCCCAAATCTCCCATCTATGGAATTTAAAATCCAGAAATTAAATTTCTGGAGACATTCATGAAGGTAGAGGTCCTTCAACAAGGAAGATTCCGCATCCAGCTTCATTTCATATACGAACTGATTTGGAGCTAGCCAATCAACTTTTGCTGAGTTCTTTGGTCCCTTCCTACCCCTTAAAACCTGTCCATCCCAGGGATTGAGGAGATAGATTTGAGTCTTGCCTTCTGTCTCCTTGTCAGTTGACCTCACAATAAAGCCTCTGTATTTTCCCCAAATCAGTGCCATAGTCTTGGCTTCTGTGCACATTTGGTAGTGAGCACTTGCTCCATGACAGCATGACCCTCTCCCCAGGGCCTGCTGTCATAGCCAGATCAAACTTGTCCAAATTAAGGAATATTAGTTAAGTTCTTCCAGAATTTTTGGAAGAAGCTCACATCTTACACTGTTGCTCTGTTTTCTCTTGTTGAGAAGGGCATAATATTAGAACCTTGGGGAAGGTCTCACATTAATCTGGCCCAGTCTGCTCTAAATCTGCCAGTAATTTCTCAGTCTTTCTGCGATAAAATTAATTCTGTTTCTTAGTTTCCAGTGTAAATGGAGGATTTTTCCTTTTTTTATAAAACTTTATCATTTCAGCTCATATATTGGAAGTCTAACAGTTTTGAAGTGATAAGTAATAAATAAATTTTATTTTCCACATATTAAAGAAGAGAACATTGTATAAAAAATTTAGCCGTTTGTGTTAGTCCCATTTTAATCGGTGACGAGCCAGGAATAGAAGTGGTTCCTTTTTTCGTGTCATACACTCTATCGTATTTCTTATGTGGGTCTATCTAGAGGCAAGAATGGATAGTCAAAACCATTTTTTATTCCTAGATTTTCTTTTTTCTTTTGTTTAAATAATGCTTGTGACATGCTTCTCAATACAGTATATATAAAATGTCATAAGTAATAACTTTCAGGGAAAAATGTTCCTATGTCATGAAAAGAGCTCTGAGAGTCAACAATTCTATAGAAAATAAACACACATTGCATTTCCATTATTATTTGCCTCTAAAGGTTTTTAAATTTTCTTCTCAATTTCTTCATTGACCAATTGGTTGTTCAGGAGCATGTTGTTTAATTTCCACATATTTGTATAGTTTTCTAAGTTTTTCTTATTGATCTCTAGTTTTATTGCATTGTGGTTGGAAATGATACTTAATATGATTTCAACTTCTAAAACTTTGTTGAGACTTGTTTTGTGGCCCATCGTATGGTCTGTCCTAATGAATCTTCCATATGCTGTTGAGAAGAATGCATTCTGTGGCTGTTGGGTGAATATTCTGAAGATGTCTGTTAAATTTATTTGGTCTAGGATGTAGTTTAACTCTGCTGTTTCTTTGTTGATTTTTTGTCTGAAGGATCTGTCCACTGCTAAAAGTGGGGTGTTAAAGTCCCCTACTATTATTGTATTGGGGGTCTCTCTCTCTCTTTAGGTCTATTAATATTTGCTTGATATATTTAGATGCATCAATGTTGGGCACACATATATTTACAATTGTTATATCCTCTTGGTGAATTCATCTTTTTATAATTGTATAATAACCTTCCTTATCTCTTTTTATAGTTTTTCATTTAATGTCTATTTTACCTGATATAAGTGTAGCTATATGAGTTGATATATATGTAGCTATATAAGTATTGCTCTCTTTTGCTTTCCATTTGCATGGAATATATTTTCTCATCCTTTCACTATGGTCTATGCATGTTCTTACAGTTGAAGTGAGTCTAAACTCACCCTACAAGGCAAGCATTACCAATATACCAAAACCAATAAAGGACACAACACAAAAAGAAAGCTACAGACCAACATCCCTGATGAACACAGATGCAAAGATCCTCAACAAAATATTAGCAAACTGAACCCAACAGCACATCAAAAAGATTATTCACTATGATCAAGTGAGATTTATCCCAGAGATGCAAGGATGCTTCAATATTTGCAAATCATTAAATATTATAATTAAAGTAACGGAATGCAAGACAAAAACCATATGGTCATCTCAACAGACTCAGAAAAAGCATTTGATAAAATTCAATATCCCTTTATGATAAAAAATTTCAATAAATTATGCATAGAAGGAATGCACCTCAATATAATAAAGGCCATATATAACAACGTGTAGATAACATCATACTAAGTGGGGACAAAAAAAATCTTCCTCTCAAAGACATGGAACAAGATAAGGATGCCCATTTTCACAACTTTTATTCAACATAGTCCTGGAGGTCCTAGCCAGAGCAATCAGGCAAGAGAAATAAATAAAGGGAATCCAGTTGGAAAGAAGGAAGTCAGATTGTCTCTGTTTTCAGGTGACATCATGTTATGTGTAGAAAACCCTAAAGACTCCACCAAAAAACTATTGGAAGTAATAAACAAAGTCAATAAAGTGGCAGGATACAAAATCAACGTACAGAAGTCAGTAGATTTTTCATCACATAGTAAATTATCTGAAAGAGAAATGAAGAAATCTATCCCCTTTATAACAGCTCCCCCCAAAATACCTAGGAATAAACTTAACTAAGTAGGTGAAAGCTCCCTACAATGAAAACTGTAAAACATTGGTAAAAGAAATTGAAGAAAAAACCAAACAAATGGAAAGATATCCCAGCTTCCTGGAATGGAAGAATTAATATTGTTAAAATGTACATACTACCCAAAGTGGCCTACAGATTCCACACAATCCCTATCCAAATCCCAATTATATTCTTCCCAGAAACAGAAAAAACAATCCTAAAATTCATATGGTACCACAAAGGACCCTGAATAACTAAAAAATCTTAAGCGAAAAGAACAAAGTGGGCGGCATCACACTACCTGACTTCAAAGCAATGACAGAGCTATAAACCAAAACAGCATGCTACTGGCACAAAAACAGACAGACCAGTGGAACAGAATAAGAAGCTAAGAAGTGAGCACACACATCTACAGCCAATTGATTTTCAACACAGGTGCCAAGTATACACGATGGGGAAGGAACAACCACTTCAATAAATGGTGCTAGAAAAACAGAATATTCAGATGCAGAAGAATGAAACTGTATTATCTCTCTCACCATATACAATCATTAACTTAAAATGGATTAAAAATTTAAATGTAAGACTCAAAACTACAAAACTGCTAAAAGAAAACATAGAGAGAAACCTCTATGGCATTGGTCTAGGCAAGGATTTTTTGGATAAAACCTTAGAAGCAGGGGCAATAGAAGCAAATATAGACAGATGGGATTACATGGAATTATAAAGCTTCTGCACAGCAATGAAAACAGTCAGCAAAGCAAAGAGACAAGCAACAAAATGGGAGAACATATTTGCAAACTGTACATCCGTTAAGGAGTTAATATCCAAAATATACAAGACACCCAAACAACTCAACAAAATCCAAATAAAAAACCTGATTTAAAAATGGGCAAAAGGCCTAGTAGACATTCCTCAAAAGAAGACATAAAATGGCCAACAGATATATGAAAAAGTGTTCAACATCACTAAGCATCAGGGAAATGCAAATCAAAACTGCAATGAGATATCATCTCACATCAGTCAGAGTGACTACTATCAAAAAATCAAAAGATGATAAATGTTTGCAAGAATGTAGAAAAGGGGGATCCCTTTCACACTGCTGGTGAGAATGTAAATTAGTACAGCTATTATGGAAGAAAAGCGTGGAGATTCCTCAAAAAAATAAAAATAGAACTACTATATGATCTAGCAATCTCACTGCTGGTTATATGTCCAAAGGAAATTAAATCAGTATGCTGAAGAGCTATATTTATAGCAGCACTATTCACAACAGTCAAAATATGGAATCAACATAAATGTTTATCAGTAGGTAAATAGATAAAGAAAATGTGGTATTTATACATAGTGGAATACTATTCAGCCATAAAAGGAAAGAAATCCTGTCATTTGCAGCAACATGGATAAGCCCGGAGGTCATTGTGTTAAGTAAAATAATCCAGGCACCGAAAAACAAATACTATATGATCTCACTCATAAATAAATCTGAAAAATTGTTCTCAAAGAAGTTAAGAGTAGAATAATGGTTAACAGAGGTTTGGGAGTCTAGGGTGGTAGGGGGTGATGGTGAGAGATGGATCTGTCATTGGGTACGAAGACACTGTTAGATATAAAAAGTTTTGGTGTTCAATAGTAGAGCTTTAACAATATTGTATTGTATATTTGAAAATAGCTACAACAGAGGTTTTTGAATATTATCATCACAAAGAAATGATAAATGTTTAAGATAATGTATATGCTAATTACCCTGTTTTGATCATTATAAAATGTATACCTGTATCAAAATATCAAGCTGGGGCAGAGCCCGTGGCGCACTCGGGAGAGTGCGGCGCTGGGAGTGCGGCGACGCTCCCGCTGCAGGTTCGGATCCTATATAGGACTGGCCGGTGCACTCACTGGCTGAGTGCCGGCCACGAAAAGGACAAAAAAAAAAAAAAAAATCAAGCTGTCCCCCATAAAAACATGCAATTTAAAAAAATGAAAAATAAAACAAATGAATACACGTGCTCTGAATCTCCTTTTGAAGAAGAAAGTTTTCATGAACATGTTATTCTCATTCCAAATTCTGTCCCCCAACCCTTCTAAGCCCCTGAATTTATAAAAAGAAAATAATAATAAATAACATTTTACATGTCTTTGGTTTAACTGAAGCACTTTCACATACCTCTCTCACTGTATACTTACAACAGTACTGGATGGTAGGTGTTTATCCCTGTTTAATAGATAGGAAAGAGACCCTGCAAGAAGTTAATGCCCAAGGTCACACATCAACAAATGGGCATATCTGCACTTAATCTGAGGTCAGAGTCAGTCCTCATTTCCTGATGCCGTGCTGACTTTGCTATTCTATTTTGTTTCATTTGGTTGTCCTGTATTTGGAGGTAGTCTTTAATAGTATACTTGGGGTTGTTTGATGTTGAGGGAAGTGGAAAGGTCATTAATGGCTTGATAGAAATAAGAAGGTACATTACCGTCTCACATTTGTGTGCAATTTTAGAAAAGTTGTGTCCGTTTATCATATTGCTCTAAAATTTAATTTGACCGCAGCTCCTTTTAGGGGAGGTCTGTTTTCTGAGGTAGGGACTAGTGGTTCTGTACTCGATGATGGCACTGCTCTCTTTAAGTGTTTAAATCCCTCTCTCTTTTTCCACCATACACATTCTACCCATCAACAAAAACAAGCATGGTGCTCTACCTTGGTTTCTGACTCTTTTTTTTTTCTGTCTTAGATAAGAGGCTATTGTCTGGCTCCCCACCTTTAGTCTTGTGAGGTGAAATCAAATCTTACTGTATGTAGTCTCTTGTATACAGTAGGGGCTTTAAAAATGTATCTGGCCTTTTACAAGTTACTTAGTAAATAATTGTTGAATAGATAAAAGTTTGTTTTACTTTGAGCTTTATTCAAGTTAGAAGAAAGAAAACTACTTGATTTGCTTTCTTCTAGTTCTTATTGCAGAGTGTGTGTGTGTGTGTGTGTGTGTGTGTCTGTGTGTGTGTGTGGCCTCTAATTTGGAGAAACAGAGTCTAACAAACTTGCCCTTTCCTTCTGTTTGCTTAGCATGTAGCAATTAAAAAAAGAACATTTATGTATTTATTTGCAACACTCTTGAATTTGACTTAGCCCTAGATTGGTAATAGAAAAAAAGGATTGATAAAATTATAAAAAACAATTTAAATCTATGCAGAAGTGGATATGGGTTTAACCTGCTTCATCATTATAATACAATATTGACTATATCCATTTTGAGAAGGTTGGCTGACAAATTATTAGTGCTTATTTAGAAAGCTAGTTTCTGAATTTCAAAGGTTTAAAATTAATTCTTTATGCAAAAGCCTCCAGAAGAATGCACAACTAAAAAATTGAAGAAAAATACTCATGTCAATGTTGTGCTTATATTATACTAACATGATAGAAAAATTAGGCACTAGAACTTTTCAGTACGTAAAAGGATGGATAGATATATTGTAAATGGTTTGAGTTTTAATATTAGCTATATTATTTCCAATTAATAGTAGAAACATATTGGTATATTTTCCATTAGTGCAAAGGTAAAAGTATTTCCTCACTAATGATAATAAATAGTAGCATTTAGCATTTAAATGGTGCAAGCTCTTAAATTACCTTTACTTTGCTGTTTGAGTGCAGCCAAAGAGAATTTAATGCATTTTTTACATGGTGTAATTTTATCTTGCTCATACAATGTGAGACGAGTAATAATGATATTCTAATATTAATATAAGTACCAAATATACATATTGATGAATAATAGCCATGTTATTCAGACCTCCTTGCCAAGTCATATTAAAATGACAAATAATTGCAATTGCTTTACAGAGAAATGGTGTAGGATCTGTAGTCAAAAGCACATTAGGGACCAATAGTGTTCATTTGTTATCCTTTGTCAGGAAAACATGGCTCCTAATGAAAGTGAATGAAGGAACACTGATTGAGGACGGCGACACTAAACCTTTTTCTCGACGAGTCATGATGTGGGTATTAATAAGAGGATTGAGAGGTAAAGGCAAAGCTTTGGTGCCTAACATTTATGTATGATCTGGATTTGCTTGTCGTTTGACTTTTTTTCTTTTTATAAAACCTGATAATTTTGAGGGCTGGGGGAGAGGGCGAGTAGCTATGGGGTAAGAAAGTATAATATAAAATATAACAGAGTCATCCAAAAGACATTCCAGGCTCGGCATGCGTAGGAAGGATTCCCCAGATAACTTGAGACAATGTTATTTAAAATCTGAACAGCTCTCAAATCAGAATCTGGATACCTCCTAAAAAAGAAAAAAAGCCCTGCTATTTCTTCTTCCCACCTGTTAAGCATTCTTTTCCCTCTTAATTGCCTTATATTTTTGAAAATTATGGTCTTTCTGTGCAAAATATTGCTGTAAGAAGAATTTCTGACCAGGAAAATGAGTATTCCATTAAAAGGAAAAATGAAAACGCAATTCCAGTTCAGGAGTTCCTTGACATAATTTTCAGGAATTATGATGACTTTGTTATACACTCAAGCATATACAGTTTTATTGCATTTATACCTGTTGATTCCTATTCCAGTAGTATTTAAAACTAGCGGTTCCTGTCTGAGATGGTGTAAATATGCATGTACATTTCTATCAACATACAGAAAAATTATCTTGTAGTTACTAGCAATTTATTCAATATTTATGTGGAGCATATTAAGTGCCAGGCACTTTGCTAGCTATTGGGAATAACATTGCTCACAATCTAGTGTGGATGGGGAGAAAAAAGAGAGCAAATAATACCAACTATCAGTAACTGAGCACACTGCAAATCAGGAAACTTGTTGAATTACACATAAATTATCTCATTTAATACTCATAACAGCCATCTGACATAGACGTCGTTATTATTGCCATTTTACAATTAGAGACCCTGAAGCACAGTGAGGTTTAGTATATCACCCAAGATCATACAGCTAGTAAGTGTTGAAGCCAGGTTTTGAACCTAGACAAATTCCAAACTTTGTGCTCTTAATGACAATATTTTGCCACACAATACAACACAGCTGGAATATAGGCACATGCCAGGAGCTATAGAGGCACAAAGCATATTGTGTCTAATTGCCTGCAATGTGGGGTAGGAGCTGAGCAGAAGGTTGAAAAAGAAAAGAAAGGAGAGATACTCAACAAAAGAAAGCTTGTGGGGAGTTCTGTCAAATCGCTTACCATATTAAATAACTGTAATACAGCAAGACAGTTTAGTTCCCCCCCCCATGTATGTTTTTGTTTATTTTAGTATTGATCTTTGCTTATTTTTGTAAGTTTAGCAAATGGGCAAAATAAAAATTGATGTTAAGGGAAGTAGAGTGAAAGACGAGATGAGGCAATAGAAATTCATAGGTTTTACTCCAAATTAAGTCAGTGAACATCCTTTATATTCCCCCAAATTAATAAAGGCACTTCATAAAGTGGAAAAAATTTCAACTTATGGGCAAAAAATATATAACCCAGGATCAGAAAAAGTTGAATAAATAAAATTGAACTATTCCTGAATGATTCAACTTAAATTTTTTAATATATGTGTGTGTATGTGTGTGTACACCTCTGTCTATGTGCATACATTAAAATTTCACTTATTCTACTCTCTTAGTTAGTTTTGTGCTTCTATAACGAAATACCCGAGACTGGGTAATTTATAAAGAACAGTAATTTATTTTCTCATGGTTCTGGAGGTTGGCAAGTCCAAGATCAATGTGCTGGCATCTTGTGAAGGTTTTCTTGCTGTGTCATTACATAGTGAAGGACTGAAGGACAAAAAGAGACAAACTCCCTTCATCAAGACCTTTTATAATGGTAATAATCTATTCTCTGTCCTCATGACCTAAACATCTTCCGAAAGGTCCCACCTCCCAACACTGTTGTATTGGGGATTAAGTTTCCAACACATGTATTTTGGGGAACACATTCAGACTATAGCGCCTACATACATTAAAATCTCACTTATCCTAGTTCAATTACTGAAGAACCTCAACTATCTTTGACAAAGCTAAGGACCAGAACGTGAGCAAAATGACTTCTTGGTACCCTAAATAATTCTATGCACTCAATAAAGTATGTGAGCACCTAGGTGCTCATACTTAATTGTGATGAAGACTGACTTAGCCTGACCCAGAATCTTTGCACTGAAGTTAGTATATTTCCCTCATGGAGAGGGTCCTTAGGTTCTCACTAAGGATCCCCCAGACAACTTGCATACTTTAAGAGCTGGGCTTCAAAGATTGAAGAGTTGGAGTGGAAAAGGCTAGAGATGGATATGACACTATCAAGAAGAAGAAGAGACTAAGAAAAAAATGACTAAAGAATTAAGAAAAGGTCATTAAAATCCAGTAGCCCTATATCTCTCATAGTCCTTAAGTATATTGAAATATAGCATATTATAAACAAAGACTTTAAAATGATAACTCTGAAGTAAGAAGAAAATACAAATGGTATGATTATCATTTAAAATATAATATACCTTAGTAAAATTTTCATCAAAACTGTTTATTTAAAATTGTAAATCATTTTGACATTTAAAACTGTTTAAAGGGTGAATAATTTTACATATGTGTTGCTGTATTCTGTTTGCTAGTATTTAAGTGAGGATTTTTGCATCTATATTCATCAAGGATATTGGCCTGTAGTTTTCTTTTTTGGTTGTATCTTTACCTGGTTTTGGTATCAGGGTGATGTTTGCTTCATAGAATGAGTTTGGGAGATTTGCGTCTGTTTCGATCTTTTGGAATAGTTTGTAAAGAATTGGTGTCAATTCCTCTTTTAATGTTTGGTAAAATTCTGCTGTGAATCCATCTGGTCCTGGGCTTTTCTTTGTTTGGAGCCTTCTGGTAACAGCTTCAATCTTCTTTATTGTTATTGGTCTGTTCAGATTTTCTACATCTTCATGGCTCAGTTTTGGGAGCTTGTGTGTGTCCAGAAATTTATCCATTTCCTCCAGATTTTCAAATTTGTTGGCGTACAGTTGTTTATAGTAGTCTCGAATGATTCCTTGTATTTCAGATGAATCAGTTGTATACCACGTTTTTCATTTCTAATTTTTGTTATTTGGATCTTCTTTCTTCTTTCTTTAGTTAGCCGTACTAACGGTTTGTCAATTTCATTTATCTTTTCAAAAAACCAACTTTTTGATTCGTTGTATTCGTTGATCTTTTGTATTGTTTTTTGGGTTTCAATTTCATTAAGTTCTGCTATGATCTTAATCATTTCTTTCCATCTGCTAACTTTGGGTTTGCATTGTTCTTGTTTTTCTAGTTCTTTAAGGTGAAGTGTTAGGTTATTCACTTGCCATCTTTCCATTCTTCTGAAGTAAGCATTTAATGTGATAAATTTCCCCCTTAGTACTGCTTTTGCAGTATCCCATAGGTTTTGGTATGATGTATCATTATTTTCATTAGTTTCTATAAATTTTTTGATTTCCTGCTTGATTTCTTCTTGGACCCATATGTCATTAAGTAGAATGCTGTTTAATTTCCATGTGTTTGTATAGTTTCCAGAATTTCATTTGTTATTGATTTCTAATTTTAATCCATTGTGGTCTGAGAAAATACATGGGATAATTCCAATTTTTTTGAATTTGTTGAGACTTCATGTGTGTCTTAATATGTGATCTATCCTGGAGAACGATCCATGAGAAGAATGAATATTCTGAGGTTGTTGGATGGAATGTTCTGTAGATATCTGCCAAGTCCAATTGGTCTAGAGTATTGTTTAGATCTTGTGTTTCTCTGCTGATTCTTTGCCTAGATGATCTGTCCAATATTGACAGTGGAGTGTTCAGGTCCCCTGCTATTATGGTATTAGTGTCTATTTCCTTCTTTAGGTCTTAAAGGGGTGGATCATAATTTACTTATGATGAACACATCCTTTTATAACAGTCAATGTGACTAAGACACAGCTATACTTCACATACTAAGAACGTAGTGGACCTTTGTTGTTGCTATCCTTTATTCTTCTGGCAACAGCCCTGATATATTGGGGGGAGCTGTTCCTCCCTTCATCTCAGATAGTCTGGTTGAAGCTCTACCTCTAGTACAGGGTGGAGCTTGTGACCCAGACCTAAACCAATCAAGGCATCATGTTTTCCCAACCACACAGTACGTTCAAGGATGCATCCAGTTGATCCAGTAAAAGTAAATTTCAGAATTATTGGTGTGAATGCTAAGAGAAGGGCTATGCCTTTTTCTTTACAGATGTCACGCTGGAAGAATGCAACTCCAGGAGTTGCTCGATGCTGTCTTGTGACAAGAAGGCAAGAGCCAATCTGAAAATAAGGTCCTCTTGGAGAAGGGGTGGGGTGGGTGGGGATGAGACAGAAAGTGAAACCATGTCTTGATAATGTATAACTTTTTGAGCAAACCTATTCTTTATTGGGGTAAACAGTCTGATAGCTTTCTTTTAAACTGTATCATGAATAAAATCCTAACCAATTCAATAGATAATATAAACATGGCAAAAATTAAAAAGGCCTATAGCCCTGTTATTGGTGGGGATGTGGGAAAAGTATACATACACATCGAGGTAGAAATACAAAGTATTACAATCTTTCTGGGAACATCTATTAGCATTCATCTTACTCCTGAGAATTTATACCTTGGAAACAAAAACATACATGGGTTATATATTTCTAAGAATTGAGATAGTTTATTGCAACATTTTTCATAGCAGGAAAAAGGTGAAAACAAAATGAATGCCCATGAGTGGGGTAATCTTGAATATGTGACAGCACGGTCACAGCATAAATGGTTAGGACTATTATGTAGTTTTATTTTTTTTTATTTTTATTTTTTTTATTTTTTATTTTTTTTTATTTTTTTAAATTTTATTTTGTCGATATACATTGTAGCTGATTATTGCTTCCCATCACCAAAACCTCCCTCCCTTCTCCCTCCCCCCCTCCCCCCCGACAATGTCCTTTCTGTTTGCTTGTTGTATCAACTTCAAATAATTGTGGTTGTTATATCTTCTTCCCCCCCCCCCCCCGGTTTGTGTGTGTGTGTGTATGTGTGTGTGTGAATTTATATATTAATTTTTAGCTCCCTCCAATAAGTGAGAACATGTGGTATTTCTCTTTCTGTGCCTGACTTGTTTCACTTAATATAATTCTCTCAAGGTCCATCCATGTTGTTGCAAATGGCAGTATTTCATTCGTTTTTATAGCTGAGTAGTATTCCATTGTGTAGATGTACCACATTTTCCGTATCCACTCATCTGATGATGGGCATTTGGGCTGGTTCCAACTCTTGGCTATTGTAAAGAGTGCTGCGATGAACATTGGGGAACAGGTATACCTTCGACTTGATGATTTCCATTCCTCTGGGTATATTCCCAACAGTGGGATGGCTGGGTCGTATGGTAGATCTATTTGCAATTGTTTAAGGAACCTCCATACCATTTTCCATAGAGGCTGCACCATTTTGCAGTCCCACCAACAATGTATGAGAGTTCCTTTTTCTCCGCAGCCTCGCCAGCATTTATCGTTCACAGTCTTTTGGATTTTAGCCATCCTAACTGGGGTTAGATGGTATCTCAATGTGGTTTTGATTTGCATTTCCCGGATGCTGAGTGATGTTGAGCATTTTTTCATATGTCTGTTGGCCATTTGGATATCTTCCTTAGAGAAATGCCTACTTAGCTCTTTTGCCCATTTTTTAATTGGGTTGCTTGTTTTCTTCTTGTAAAGTTGTTTGAGTTCCTTATATATTCTGGATATTAATCCTTTGTCAGATGTATATTTTGCAAATATTTTCTCCCACTCTGTTGGTTGTCTTTTAACTCTTTTAATTGTTTCTTTTGCTGTGCAGAAGCTTTTTAGTTTGATATAATCCCATTTGTTTATTTTTCCTTTGGTTGCCCGTGCTTTTGGGGTCGTATTCATGAAGTCTGTGCCCAGTCCTATTTCCTGAAGTGTTTCTCCTATGTTTTCTTTAAGAAGTTTTATTGTCTCAGGGTGTATATTTAAATCCTTAATCCATTTTGAGTTGATTTTAGTATATGGTGAGAGGTATGGATCTAGTTTCATTCTCCTGCATATCGATATCCAGTTATCCCAGCACCACTTGCTGAAGAGGCAGTCCCTTCCCCAGTGAATAGGCTTGGTGCCTTTGTCAAAGATCAGATGGCAGTAAGTGTGTGGGTTGATTTCTGGATTCTCTATTCTATTCCATTGGTCAGTGTGTCTGTTTTTATGCCAGTACCATACTGTTTTGGTTATTATAGCTTTGTAGTATAGCTTAAAGTCAGGTAGTGTTATGCCTCCAGCTTTATTTTTTTTGCTGAGCATTGCTTTGGCTATGCGTGGTCTTTTATTGTTCCATATAAATGTCTGAATAGTTTTTTCCATTTCTGAGAAAAATGTCTTTGGAATTTTGATGGGGATTGCATTGAATTTGTATATCACTTTGGGTAGTATGGACATTTTCACTATGTTGATTCTTCCAATCCAAGAGCATGGAATATCTTTCCATCTTCTTGTATCCTCTCTAATTTCTCTCAGCAGTGGTTTGTAGTTCTCATTATAGAGATTTTTCACATCCTTGGTTAACTCAATTCCTAAGTATTTTATTTTTTTGGTGGCTATTGTAAATGGGCAGGCTTTCTTGATTTCTCCTTCTGCATGTTCACTATTGGAGAAAAGAAATGCTACTGATTTTTGTGTGTTGATTTTGTATCCTGCTACTGTGCTGAAATCATTTATCAATTCCAACAGTTTTTTTGTAGAGGTTTTAGGCTGTCCGATATATAGGATCATGTCATCTGCAAACAGGGACAGTTTGACTTCATCTTTTCCAATCTGGATGCCCTTTATTTCCTTCTCTTCTCTGATTGCTCTGGCTAGTACTTCCAACACTATGTTGAATAGAAGTGGTGAGAGTGGGCATCCTTGTCTAGTGCCTGTTCTTAAAGGAAAAGCTTTCAGCTTTTCCCCATTCAGGATGATATTGGCAGTGGGTTTGTCATATATGGCTTTAATTATGTTGAGATACTTTCCCTCTATACCTAACTTATAGAGGGTCTTTGTCATGAATGAGTGCTGAACTTTATCAAATGCTTTTTCAGCATCTATAGAGATGATCATATGGTCCTTGTGTTTGAGTTTATTAATATGGTGTATCACATTTATTGATTTGCGTATGTTGAACCAACCTTGCATCCCTGGGATGAATCCCACTTGATCGTGATGAATAATTTTTCGTATGTGTTGCTGTATTCTGTTTGCTAGTATTTTAGTGAGGATTTTTGCATCTATATTCATCAAGGATATCGGCCTGTAGTTTTCTTTTTTGGTTATATCTTTACCTGGTTTTGGTATCAGGATGATGTTTGCTTCATAGAATGAGTTTGGGAGATTTGCGTCCGTTTCAATCTTTTGGAATAGTTTGTAAAGAATCGGTGTCAATTCCTCTTTGAATGTTTGGTAAAATTCTGCTGTGAATCCATCTGGTCCTGGGCTTTTCTTTGTTGGGAGCCTTCTGATAACAGCTTCAATCTCCTTTATTGTTATTGGTCTGTTCAAATTTTCTACGTCTTCACGGTTCAGTTTTGGGAGCTTGTGTGTGTCCAGAAATTTATCCATTTCCTCCAGATTTTCAAATTTGTTGGCGTATAGTTGTTTATAGTAGTCTCGAATGATTCCTTGTATTTCAGATGAATCAGTTGTAATATCGCCTTTTTCATTTCTAATTTTTGTTATTTGAGTCTTCTCTCTTCTTTTTTTTGTTAGCCATGCTAATGGTTTGTCAATTTTGTTTATCTTTTCAAAAAACCAACTTTTTGATTCATTGATCTTTTGAATTGTTTTTTGGTTTTCAATTTCATTCAGTTCTGCTCTGATCTTAATGATTTCTTTCCGTCTGCTAACTTTAGGATTGGATTGTTCTTGTTTTTCTAGTTCTTTAAGGTGAAGTGTTAGGTTGTTCACTTGCCATCTTTCCATTCTTCTGAAGTGAGCATTTAATGCAATAAATTTTCCCCTCAATACTGCTTTTGCAGTATCCCACAGGTTTTGGTATGATGTATCATTGTTTTCATTAGTTTCAATAAACTTTTTGATTTCCTGCTTGATTTCTTCTTGGACCCATATGTCATTAAGTAGAATGCTGTTTAATTTCCATGTGTTTGTATAGTTTCCAAAGTTTTGTTTGTTATTAATTTCTAGTTTTAATCCATTGTGGTCTGAGAAGATACATGGGATAATTCCAATTTTTTTGAATTTACTGAGACTTGATTTGTGACCTAATATGTGATCTATCCTGGAGAATGATCCATGTGCTGATGAGAAGAATGAATATTCTGAGGTTGTTGGGTGGAATGTTCTGTAGATATCTGCCAATTCCAATTGGTCTAGAGTCTTGTTTAGATCTTGTGTTTCTCTACTGATTCTTTGCCTAGATGATCTGTCTAATATTGACAGTGGAGTGTTCAGGTCCCCTGCTATGATGGTATTAGTGTCTATTTCCTTCTTTAGGTCTAATAGAGTTTGTTTTATAAATCTGGCTGCTCCAACATTGGGTGCGTACATATTTATGATTGTTATGTCTTCTTGATGGATCAGTCCTTTTATCATTAAGTAGTGTCCCTCATTGTCTCTTTTTATTATTATGTAGTTTTAAAAGAATGAATTAAAGCCATATCACGTGACTTGGAAGAATTTCTACAAGGTTTTTTAGAGTGATAATCAAGATGTAGAGAAGCAGTACACCATGACCTCATTTTAAAGAAATCAAGACAATCAATCCCTAATATGTGACTGTGCATAACTATACAGAATTATTAGTATACAGCAAGAAAGATGAATGGTACTAGACTTTTAATGTAGATTATTTGGGGTAGAGGTGTTTGATGTCAATGAAGAGGAAAGCATAAGGGAAAGGGGAAACAAGCTGAATATAAAAAGAAAAATGTATACTTGGAATAAGCATGTTTTAGCTGATGCATGTAAACTTATGTATAGATGGACTATATGCAAGTGTATTAGGTATTCTAAGTATGTACTCATCCAAAAAGTAAATGCAAAAAGGTATTTTGGGTAGACTCTAGCTTTGCTGTTATATCTCATTTTAAAAAGAAAAGAGTAATAGCTGATTGAGTTTGAAGATATTGTGTGTCCATTTTGTTATGGGTAACTGTTAGACCAATTGTAGCATCCCTGAAGTGTAGTCCAAGGTTACCAGCCCACTGTGTTCAGCTTCTTGAGACCTGGGCTTTCACAAAGGAATATCTGGTAGTTTGGAGTATGTTCATCACATGATGACAACAAGAGAAGGAAGCAGAGTAGGGTGGAAACAGACTTAGACAGTTATTGCAACATCTCTGACAGCCAGGCCACTGGTTACAAGCTTGAGTTTCCAGTAGGCTGGTGTGGTCTTTTGCTAGCTACATTCTCAATATCCACTCCAGAGTCATTTTATATCATATTATATATCATATAATGTTATATTATAGTCTAGTCTATTCTGATCACATTATATTACATTACGATATAATATTCTACTTACTCTACCTATTATGTTATATTGTTTTGTGTTACGTTGTGTTTTTACTTTGCTTGTATATTATGTTCTGGTAATGCACGTCTTTTATTGACATTTGAAATTGCCACTGCCCCATTTATTTTTTGTTTTGTTTTCATTTAGGTCCTAGGTTTGGAGTATAATTTTTCAAAATCCTTTTTTCTTAATAACAGCTTCATTGAAAGAGAATTCGTGTATACTGTAAGAATAACCATTTAAAATTGTACAATTCAGTGTTTTTGAGTGTATTCAGAGAGTTTTACAACTATCACCACTATCTGTGAACATTCTTATCACACCAAAAAAGAAACCCCATAAGCAGCAGCAGTTTCTCTCCTTTCTCTCCTCTCTCCCACTTCTGGCCACCACTAGTCAACCTCTATCTGTATGTATTTGCCTATTCTGGACATTTCATGCATGTGAAATCACAAATGATTATATTGTCTTTTGTGACTGGTTTCTTTCACATAGTATAATGTTTTCAAGGTTCATTCATGTTGTAGCATGTGTCAGTGCTTCATTCCTTTTATTTCCAAATGATATTTCATTGTATGGCTACACCATATGTTGCCCATCCATTTATCAGTTGATGGACATGTAGGTTGTTTCCACATTTGGGCTCTTAATAATAATACTGCTATAAACATTATGTAAAAGTTTTTGTATGGGTGTATTATGTTTTAATTTCTCTTGGGTATGTACCTAAGAGTGGAATGCTAGGTGATGTGGTAACCCTCTGTTTTAAGGAACTGTCAAATTACTTTACAAAGTGGCTTCATCATTTTACAATCCTACTAGCAATGTGTGAGTGTCCCAATTTCTCCACATCTTAGCCAACACTTGATATTGTCTTTTTTTTTTTATATCCATGCTAGCAGGAGTGAAGTAGTCTCATTGTGTTTGTGATTTGCATTCCCTAACGTCTTTTCATGTTCTGATTAGTCATTTGTGCATCTTCTTTGAAGAAAAATCTATTCAAATCTTTGCCCATTTTTAATAAAATAATCCATCTTTTTAGTATTGAATTTTAACAGTTCTTGACACATTCCGGATATAAATGCCTTATCAGATGCAGGATTTGCAAATATTTCTCTTTGTGGGTTATTTTTTCACTTTCTTGCTGATATCTTTTGAAGCATAAAAGTTTTAAATTCGGATGTAGTCCAATTTATCTATTTTTTCTCTGATCTCTTTTGCTTTTGTTGTCATACTTAAGAAACCACTGCCTAACCTAAGATCCTGAAGATTTACATGTAAGTTTATTGATTTTGAATTAATTTTTGTGCATGGTGTGAAGTAGAATTCAACTTCATTCTTTTGCGTGTGGATATCCAGTTGTCCCAACACCATTTGCTGAATTTCTCCCCATTGATTTGTCTTGGCACCCTTTTTCAAAATCAATTGACCACAAATGTAAGGTTTTATTTCTGGATTCTCATTTCTCTTCCACTGAACTCTATGTCTATCCTCATGCTAGCACCACACTGTCTTGTAGCTTTGTAGTAAGTTTTGATATTGGGAGGAGTACCTCTCCAACTTTGTTCTTTTTCCAGAATGTTTTGACTACTGGATCTCTTATATTTTCAAATTAATTTTAAGATCAGTTTATCAATTTCTTTTAAAAAGGCACCTAGGATTTTGATAGGAAATGCATTGAATCTATAGAACAATTTGGGGAGTATTGCCATCTTAATAATATTAAGTCTTCTTACCCATGGACGTGGAATTTCTTTCTTTCTTTCTTTTTTTTTTTTTTTAAAGATGACCGGTAAGGGGATCATAACCCTTGACTTGGTGTTGTCAGCACCACGCTCACCCAGTGAGCTAACCAGCCATCCCTATATGGGATCCGAACCCGGGGCCTTGGTGTTATCAGCACCACACTCTCCCGAGGGAGCCATGGGCCGGCCCGAACGTGGAATTTCTTAACATTTATTTAAATCTTTAATTTTTCAACAATGTTTTGTAGTTTTTAGTGTACAAGTCTTGCATTTCTTTTGATAAACTTATATATGGGTTTTTATTCTTTTTGATCCTATTGTAAATGGAATTGTTTCCTTAATTTCATTTTCAGATTGTTTATTGTTATTACATTAAAATTGATCTTATATCCTGAAAACGTGCTAAACTCATTTACTAGTTCTAGTTTTTTTGTGGGTTCCTTAAGATTTTCGATATATAAGATCATGCCATGTGTGAACAGAGATAGTTTAACTTTTTAATTTCCAATCTGTATATATTTTATATCTTTTTCTTGCCTCATTGCTCTGGATAGAACTTGAATTATGGTGTTGAATTAAAGCAACGAAAGCAGACATCCTTGTCTTGTTCCTGATCTTAGGAGAAAATCACTCCATCCTTCACCATTAAATGTGATGTTATTTGAGAGCCTATTCCTAGAGTTATTTTCATGGAGAGGTGTTTCATTTTGCTATTGCTACATCTATTGAGATGATTGCTTTTCTGTGCCTTATTCTGTTAATGTGGGGTAGTACATTAGCTGAATTTTGGATGTTAAACCAACCTTACATTACTGGGATAAACCCCATTTAGTCGTGTTGTATAATCCTTATTGTATGATATTGAATTCAGTTTGCTAGTATTTTGTTGAAAAATTTTACATCTGTATTCACATGGGATATTGGTCTATAGTTTTTAGTTTCTTGTGATGTCTGTCTGGTTTCAGTCTCAGAGTAATACTAGCTTTATAGAATTAGTTCAGAAGCACACCCAACTATTCTACTTTTGAAGAGTTTGTGAAGAATTGGTATGAATTCTTTACATATTTGCTAGTATTCACCAGTAAGCCATTTAGCCCTGAGTTTTTTGTGTGTGGGAAGGTTTTAAATTAATAATTTAATCTCCTTAATTGTTATAAGCCTATTCATATTTCCTATTTCTTCTTGAGTCAGTTTCAATAGTTTGTATCTTTCTAGGAATAATTCCATCTTATCTAGGTTATCTAATTTAGTGGAATAAAGTTATTTATAGTACTTTCTTATAATATTTTGTATTTCTGTAAGATCAAATAAAGATTTATAATTTTTCTGATCTTTTAAAAGAACATCTTTTGATTTTATTAACTTTATTATTTTTTTATTTGTTCTTCCATTTATTTCCACTCTAGTCTTTATTATTTTATTTTACTTTTTATATATTTTTAATAAATTTTATTGTGTATAATTAATGTATACAACATGATGTTATGTGGTACATATAGATAGCAAAAAGGTTACTACAGTGAAGCAAATTAAAACACCCATCATCTCATAGTTATCCTTTTTTTGTTTTGTTTTGTGGTAAGAGCAGCTAAAATCTACTCATACAGCATGAATCCTGTATTACAATTTTAATACTTAGTTCCTCATGTTGTGTATTAGTTCTTTAGACTTGTTCAGCATACACATCACATCTGCTACTTTTTATCCTCTGACCCGTTTTCTCCCCATGCCACTCCTCTGGTAACCACTTCTCTATCTTTGTATATTTGAGTTTTTTGGTTTTTTTTAGATTCCACATCTAAGAGAGATCATGCAATATATTTTTTTTTCTGTATCTGCCTTATTTCACTTAGCATAATGTTCTCCAGGCTTATCCATGTTGTGATAAGTGGCAAGATCTTATTCTTTTTTAGGGCTGAATTATTTATTATTTTATTTCTTTGGCTGGCCTTGAGTTTAGTTTGCTATTCTTTTTCTAGATTTTTATGGTGGAAGGTTAGGTTATTAATTGAGATATTTCTTATTTTTTATGATATGCATGTACAACTATAAATTTCTACGTACCGTTTTGGCTATATCCATAAGTTTTGGTATATCGTGTCTTCATTTTTACTCATCTGAGAGTATTTTCTAATTTTCATTTTGATCTATTGGTTATTAAAGAATGTGTTGCTTAATTTCCACATATTTGTGAGTTCCCCAGAGTTTCAACTGTTATTGATTTCTAAATTAATTTATTTATTGTTATAGAATATACGTTGCATGGTTTAAATCCTTTTACATTTATCAAGGCTTATTTTATGGCCTGTCCTTTGGTCAATCCTAGAGAAAGTTCTACAGACACTTTAGAGAAATGTGTATTCTTCTGTGTTATGTAGTGATACCTGTTACATCTAGTTGGTATATGGTGTTGTAGAACCCTAGAAAGTTTGTTCATACACTCAACATCTGATGTTTATAGTCATATTTTCTACCAGCTTTTAAATTAAAAAAATCACATATATTTTTTCGTATGATATGTTATTTTACAATTGACATGGCGTATCTTCTTAGATACACTATTTCTCAAACTCTTAGGACCAATATATTAAGTCAAGCCCAAATCAATTAAAATCACATTTGGCTTTCAATAAACTAAAATAAATACATGCTAGCAAGTTCCACATTAGAATATTTAAACCAGGGAGAAGTAAACCCTCCCTTCCTCCAGTCTAAAGGAGTGTCTAAATGTTACTTTCTACACCAGGAATAACATTCATTTTCTTCCAAGGACACACAATTTCTAGAGTATGGTCCAGATTATGATTCTAGAAAGAAAAATCCCTCATTAATATATCCTAATCTGGGTTATTGAATCTCCTTTATGAATGGGATATGCATGAAGTGGAGGAATGAGAAAGCCATAAAGGAGCATATGTCACATAATGCAGGGACACTTTTATAGTTTATGCCTAAACTATTATGTATAGTTTGGTTATAAGCTAACTCATATTTTATAAAACATGAAAAACTCATGTACTAAGCAGAAAAAGATTGGGGTTCTAGTTCTGGCTAAACAACAAATTATTTGTATGGTCTTGAACAAATTATTTGTAGGATCTGTCCTTGACAGAACCTGATTTCTATCTGCCTCTGTTCCTTTTAGTATAAAATGAAGAGGGTAGACAAGAGAATTTTAGAGGCCTCCTTTCTATTTTTGCACTTATTTTAATGTGGAGAAATCACTGAATAAAAATGGACAATTAAAAAGTCAGAGTTAAAATGGTTATGAGAAATTGGTATGAGACCGAAGGAGATAATGGAAAACTAGGTTTTTTTTGTTTTTTTGTTTTTGTTTTTCCCGAAAAAGGAAGGCATTTCAATTCTGTTGTAGGAAGGGACTGGCCAGTTAGCTCATCTGATTAGAACACAGCCTGTAACACCAAGGTCAAGGGTTCAGATTCTCATATTGCCAAGCCACCAAAAATAAATGAATAAATAAATAAATAAATTCTGTTGTTGAAAGGACAGACTCACAAGGGTGGATGCAGCTCCACACTTTTGTTTCTGGGGTCTGAGATCACTTATGGCTAAACCATTCTAGCCAGACTGCTGCTTAATTTCTGAGAGGATTTTTAGGGATAGGGATCTAATGTTTTTTTCAGATGGTGTCTTGAAAACACATGACTAGTTTAAGATTCACCATTATGGCCTGTTACTTACATACACAAGAATTATCAAATGTGTGGTTAGTATAATGTTTCGCAGCATCAAGTTGCTTTCTTCTTCGTATCATATTTTTTTTTTGATAAGTAAAATCTTGAAAAATAGGAATACCCAATAAACAGGAATATTTCCTTGATATTGTTTTAAAAAAATCAGAAAGCAAATCTCCAAAAAGCAAGCTAATGCTAGAAGTTTATTAAATAATCAACTCATTAAGGATGTTCTAGGTCTACCACATTAATCCAGTCTTCTACACTTTTTTCTCTACCTCTGTAGAATTTTTTTTTTTTTAATTTTATTTTGTCAATATACATTGTGGCTGATTATTGCTCCCCATCACCAAAACCTCCCTCCCTCCTTCCTCCCCCCTCCCCCCAACAATGTCCTTTCTGTTTGCTTGTCGTATCAACTTCAAGTAATTGTGGTTGTTATATCTTCTTCCCCCCCCCCCCCGGTTTTGTGTGTGTGTGTGTGTGTGTGTGTGTGAATTTATATATTAATTTTTAGCTCCCACCAGTAAGTGAGAACATGTGGTATTTCTCTTTCTGTGCCTGACTTGTACCTCTGTAGAATTTTGACAGTAATATTTGATGTGCCTAATGAGCAAGACCTTAAATCATCAATGAGTAAATTAAATATAAAACTATGGTACTTACTATACAAAATTACCAAAACAAAAAACATCCTATGTTAGAAACATTTTCAAAGTTAAGGATTGAAGTAAAAAGTCTTTCTTATTGTTGTTCTAAAAATGCAACTAATTGAAATATAATTTACTGAGAAAGCTACTGAATAATAATTCTAAAAATATTTGTTGATAACAAAGCTACTGTTTTTTCCCTTGTATCTTCCAATGTATTTGAGTTAAAGTTGTCAGGCCATCAATACTCTGCTATTCTTTTTCCCCTGTGTACTACAATCTTTTTAACTTCCCTGTCATTTGCTATCCCCTGTGTGTCTCTAAAACATCTACTCAACTATTCCTGCCAATTTCTTAAGTACACACACTTATGCATGTTATAAAATGCGTATCATCAAGCCCTAATTTGAGATAATCAGGTATATACTCCCCTCATGACAGTAACCAGCAAAAGATTCTTCCAAGGATAAGAAAACCTGCAAAGCATGAACTTAATCAGTCACATAAAGAGGTACAGAAGAGCAGAGAGAAAAATTAATTAATTTTTGACCCATGACAACCTGCTTATTTCTTCGCACATAAAAATTATTACCCTTTTCTAAGCAACATTCCTACACAAGTAATTATTGGCCATAAAATTATCCATAAAAGCTGTGGCAGAATCTGAATAATTAAAAATTGCCTTACGTCATAACTAGATTAAATACTAAAAGGTGAAAAGTTAATATTTTCCATATTTGTGTTTGCCTTAAACTTGAAAACCTTGCCTAAAATGAACTTATTGAAAGTGACATAATTTAGTGGCATTTATATTTTAGTGGAATTGTTTTATTTTGAAATAATAGAATACGTAAAAATAATTCAGTGTTTTAGTCTAATGTATATATATTAAGTTTTATATTACTGTAAAACATTCTCATAAACTTCTAGAGTTTTTATTTAGTTTTTTTATTCTATTTCAATGTTGCCATTTCCCTACTTTAATAGAAAAATCATGCAAGAATGCCATGCAGACAAATGTACAGCAGTCCTGTTAGCATTTAATCTTTTTTTTTTTTGAAGAAATGCAAATATTGCTGCTGATGGTATTGGAGTCTTGTCTGGTAATCATTTGGGGAGCTTGCTCATTCATTTTTCAAGCTGTGTCCATTACAATCAGTCACTGAAAATTGTGATCTAGAATATTCGTTCTTGACGAAAACAATAGAATTAAGCTACAGGGCTTTGGAAAATTGCTTTCATATTCAACCAGGGCTACACATATACAGACACCTTGTTGATGATTTTACTGGCTAGAAGAAAATGTATTGCTACTGCCAGAAGCCTGTCTTTTGGCACTTTATCACTTACAAATGATGATAAAATTGCGACAAAGAGACTTCTTTTTAATCTTATAGGTCACTGCTTGTAGTCCGGACTATCCACCCTTTTGTCCTCTCATTTAGGCTAGATAAGGTGGAAAATTCCCTTTAGTTGTCTCTAAATTTTATTTAAGTGGTATCAAACACAGACTTTGTCTTCTGACTTTCAAGCCCCAATTTTTTTAATACGTCAATTTTATTTCTTTATTTTTTAAAATTAATTTTTAGAAAGAGTTCTGGATGTGTTTGAAATGATTTTTATAAAACTAAATTACCGAATGTATTTTCAAGGGGTCAAATGATTTTATGAATCATAAATATAGAAGATAATCCATTTGGCATCATGAGAATGCTGAGTATAAAATGATTTTGTTACTGGATTTCTTTTCATTATTATAACCATCAGTTTTTACTAACTACTCATATAAGAATATTTATACAGATATCCAGTCTGGCAGCACATGGTTGCCAAAAAACCCAGATATTTCTAAATAAATTTCTCTAATCATTGAGTTTTTATATAAGAAACAGTGAAACAAATGATCAAAAAAAGAACACTTATTTTTGAGCTATTTATTTATTTCTCTCATTGATTTCTGAACTTTTTCACAGGTTTTCTCCCAGAGTTCCTTCTACGAAGCCATGGATGCGGACTGTCACGGTTTATTTCTCTGCCAGGATTTTCTGTGTTATTTTAACAGTCTCTCAGCAATAAAGGAAGCCTTTGTGAATATACTAAGTCTTATAGAAGAATATTTTATATGATATAAATGAGGAGAAACTCACTCCCAAGGTAGCATTTTATTTCTACTAAAGTACCAAGAATGCAATTCAGATGTCTTTTTCTCTAGGGGTTCCAAACAGTTGACAAATGTAATTTTTATCTCATTTAAATATGCTCTCTGGCTTGCTAGTCTTACATTACAGGTGTGTAAACCATCGAAAAGGAAAGTTAGCAACTTTTTAACTGTTTATTAAGTCAGGATATATTGTTTAGATAGCAAAAACAGGTAGGATACAAAGTCTCTCTGTTACTAGTGATAGCATCCATTTATGGAGAACCTACAGTATGTCAGGTGCTGTGCTGGGAGCTGTGTATCCATTATGTCTTCCTAGCTATGCTTTATTATACCCATTTAAAAGACGAGAAAAGTGATATATGGAGAGTTTGTATATAGCTAGTGAAGAACAGGGCCAGGATTCAAGTAATGCTTTATTAACCACTAAAAATGATCTGAGCAAACCCACGCTTTATTTTCTGTCATGAACAATCAGAGGCAACAAGCAAAACTAAAAAGAACTCTAAAGGACATTGACATTGGGCTTCCATTGTTTCTGCCATGCTCTGTTTAGGGTTGCCATTGGCTTTTGGACTTTAGATCTGCAACTCAACATTCTGTCTACAAGACCCATTTAAATGATCCTGTGTGAGATCATCTTCTTAGCAAATCCTCTAATGAGTGAATGCCTTTTCTGAGGGGGAGGGTTTGTTGGAAGAGACAGTTAAACATACTTAATTTTCTTTTGCACTAGCTTTACCATATTTCAACTTGAATGCAGGGCCCACATCTTCTGTGGTTGTCTATGCATGCATGTTTTCTCACATTGTGAATGTGAGTTTATATATTTGCATTTGAATGACACCTACTCTTTGCCCTTTATCATGTGTGGCTCTGTGCAATCATATCTTTGTTGAATGACTTATAGTCTCAGATATAAAGAAGAAATGGCAAGCAATTGGCTCACAGTTACTCCCCTTTTCTTCCTAACGTCACCACGAAGCTTTGTCTGATAAATTGGAAAAGGGAAGACCACTTTCCACTGCACTGATGCCCATATAAAAATGCAGCTCTCATAAGTGTACTCAGAGATAAACAAGACAAGCAGGTCCCCTCTTGCCCTCTCCATAGGCTTGATTTTTAAATATAATTGAATTTGTAAAATATGCCTTAACTGATGAGGAGCAACCATGACTATTTAATACAATTTTGCACAGTGCCTAGAACTGCACTCTGAATAAAAAATCATGGCAGGGTGTTACCTAATATTTTATGAAGACACAAGATTGCCAGAACCTTGACCTCAGGTGGTTTCCTTTTAAAGGTATGGGTTTCGGCCCAATTTTATTCTGGAAAGGGTGCCTGCCATGCTAACTCAGAATTTTACTTTCCCCAAAGTTACTCGAAAATCACAAAAATCCCTTAAGTCCTAAATAACGTTATTTCTCCTATAAGTCAGAAGTCTTATTTTTGCTTCTAGCAGCTTTTTGAGTTTTCTCCATAATTATAAAAAATGTCTGTATGTGTGACCAGAAATTCTTTAATGGTGAATGCTTAAAGATTCTAAAAGAGGAATAATTGGGTCATTTGTAAAAATATCACAGCCTGTGACTTACTAAAGAATGTTTTTGCCTTATGCAAATGGGAAGGGACTCTTAGGATTTCCTTAAGAAAATGAATGGTTCCTGAAGGAAATATAGCAAACGCTTTTACATCAGAATCTTTCTGCTGAAGACTTTCTTGAGGAGAAATTACTGTATTCGGGGCTACGGGAGAAAGCTAATGCTCAGAAGCCTCAGGTGCCCCTCCGGACCCTACCTCATTCTACAGGAAACCACTAATGTGCTTTGTATCATAATAGATTAGTCTGCATTTTCTAGAGTTTTATATGAATGGAATCATACAGTATGCAATCATTTTGTCTGACTTTTTAAAATCAGCATAATTATTTTGAGATTCACCCATTTTGTTGTATGTTGGCCCAGTTTAGTAATTTTACCAGGAACTAAAGTCATTTCTTCAGACTTGCAGGTCTAGAAACTAGATTTCATTAGTAATATCAAAGAGGATTTTACCAGACTTATGTTACACAAGACTGATATATAAATCAGAAAGTCAATTTATTAATTTTAATGTGAGAATTTAAAATTCCAGTTTCCTAACAAGGTCATGCCTTTTTACTGTGTCAAGATTCCTGGGAAGTCAGGCAGAAATTTCCTTAACGAGCACGGATTACTGCAAACCTTCAGGAATGTTTCATGGTGAAAGTCAGTGGAGAAAGTACTTTCTCCACAGAAGATAATAGGTCTCTCCTATAAGAATACTTGCACATCCAGACTCAGCCTTTCTCCAACCTATACTATGCTAGACACAAGGCTAATATTTTTATTCATCACATATGCTTTTCTATGTAGCCAACCTCATTAATTGGTCATTGGCTTTTTATTTAGATATGTGTTTATAATGAATGAAGTTGGAGTCAAGTCCAATTTCTAATGGAATTGGGACTTCAATGAAAAATAAATGCTTTATGTAGGTATAATTGACATATAATAATCTACATATATTTAAAATGTACAATTTGATCAGTTTTGATCTATTATACACCCGTGAAACCAGCAGCACAATCACAGTAGTGAACGTACCCATCATCCTCTAAAGTTTCCTCATGCCTTCTTTTTATCCTACCACCCTTTTTTGGTTTGGCTTCTTTCACTAGGCATAATGATTTTGAGATTTATTCATTTTATTGTGTGTATCAATAATTCATTCTTTTCATTGCCAAGTAGTATTCCATTGTGTGGATGTACCATTATTTGCTATTCTTTACCTATTGATGGATGTTATTGGGCGGTTTCTAGTTTTTGGCTATTACAAACAAAGCTGCTGTGAACACCATGTACAATTCATATACACGGAAATGTGCTTTATTTCCTCTTGGATAGAAATACGTAGGAGTAGAATGGCTGAATTATTTAACATTTTAAGAAACTGTGAACCTGTTTTCTAAAGTGGCTGTATATTTTTCATTGTGGCCAACAGTATGTGAGAGTCCTCCATACCTGTCAGCACTTGGGATGGTAAATCTGTTAAATTTTAGCCATGCTAGTGAGTGTGTCATTGCCGTTTTAATATGTTCCTTAATGACACTGAATATCTTTTCATGTGCTAATTTGTCATCCATATGTCTTCTTGGATGAGGTGCTATCAAATTGCTTGCTTTTATTTTTATTTTTTTTGTTTGTTTGTTCCTTTCTTTCTTGTTGAGCTTTAAGAGTTCTTACATATATTCTGGATATGAGTCCTCTATCAGATATATGCTTTGCACAAGGACTTTCTCCCAGTCTGTGAGTTATCTTTTTGTTTGCTTAACAGTGTCATTTAAAAATTATTGCTGTGTTTATCATTATGTGACATAATCAATTTTTCTATTCCTTTACCAATTTCTCACTAGCTTCCCTCCCCCTCCCCTTTTCCCACCTCTGGTGGCCTCAGGTCCATTCTCCCCTTTTGAAAGTTCGATGAGTTACCATGATTGTTATATCTTTCTCTCTTTTTTGTTTATTTTATATTTTTAGCTCCCACTTATGAGTGAGGACATGGGGTATTTCTCTTTCTGTGCTTGGCTTTTTTCACTTAACATGGTTTGCTCTGTTTATCCATGTTTCTATGAATGGCAAATTATATATATATATACACATACATACACACAGTACATATTCCTTATCCAGTCATCCATGAATGGACATTTAGGATGGTTCTAACTCTTGTCTTTTATAAATGAAGCTGCAATAAAAATGGGAGTGCATGTTTCCCTTTGACATGATAATTTTCATTCTTTTGGATATATACCCAGCAATGGGATTGCTGGATCATATGGCTTTCTATCTGTAGTTCTTTGAGGAACCTTCATACTATTTTCCACAATGGCTGCACTAATTTACAATCCAGCCACCAGTGTAGGCAGTTTCTTCTTTCTCCATATCCTCACCAGCATTTGCTATTCTGTCTTTTTGATAATGGCCAGTCTAACTGGCATGAGATGATATCACAATGTGGTTTCGCTTTGCATTTCCTTGATGTTTAGTGATTTTGAGTATTTTTATATGTCTGTTGGCCATCTGTATGTCTTCCTTTGAGAAAATGCCTATTCAGCTCCTTTGCCCATCTTTTAATCAGGTTACTTGTCTTTTAATGTTGTTTGAGTTTTTTGCATATTCTGGATATTAATCCCTTGTTGGATGCTTAGTTTTGTGAATATTCTCTCCTGTTCTGTATGTAATACTTTCACTCTGTTCACTGTTTCTTTTGCTGTGCAGAAGCTTTTTAGTTTGATACAATCCCATTTGTTTATTTTTTCTTTTGTTGCCTGTCCTCTGGGGGTCTTCATAAAGTCTTTGTCCAGTCCTACATCCTGAAGTATTTCCCCTATGTTTTCTTTGAGCAGTTTTATAGTTTCAGGTCTTATTCACAAGTCTTTATTCCATTTTTAGTTGATTTTGGTATGTAGTGAGAGGTATGGGTCTGGTTTCATTCTTCTATGTATGGATGTCCAGTTTTCCCACCACCACCCATTGAAGAGGCAGTCTTTTACCCCAGTGTATGTTCCTGTTGCCTTTGTCAAAGATTGGTTGGCTGTAAGTATATGGGTTGATTTCTGTGTTCTCTATTCTGTTGCTTTGGTCTGAGTGTCTGTTTTTATGCCAGTACCATGCTGTTTTGGTTACTATTGCATTGTAATATAATTTGAAGTCAGATAGTGTTTTGCCTTCAGTTTTATTTATTTTTGCTCAGGATTGCTTTGGCTATTTGGGGTCTTCTGTTGTTCCATAGGAATGTTAGGATTGCTTTTTCTGTTTATGTGAAGAATGCCATTGGTATTTTGACAGGGACTCATTGAATCTGTAGCTTGCTTTGGGTTGTATGGACATTTTCACAATGTTAATTCTTCCAGTCCAAGAGTGCGGGTTGTGTTTCCATCTTTTGGCATCCTGTTTAACTTCTTTCAGCAGTGATTTACAGTTTTACTTGTAGAGATCTTTCACCTCCTTGGTTAAATTGATACTTAGGCATTTTATTTTTTGGTGACTATTGTAAATGGGCTTGCTTTCTTGATTTCTTCTGCTAGCTTGTTATTGGAGTATAAAAATGCTACTGAGTTTGTGTGTTGATTTTGTACCCTGCAACATTACTGAAATCATTTATCAGCTCTGAGTTTTTTGGTAGAGTCTTTAGGTTTTTCTATGTATAGGATCATGTCATCTGCAAACAGGGACAGTTTGACTTTGTCTTTTCCAATCTGGATGCTCTTAATTTCTTTCTCTTGCCTGACTCCTCTGGCTAGTACTTCTAATGCTATGTTAAATAGGAGTGGTGATGGCGGGCCTCTATGTCTTTTTCCTGTTCTTAGGAGAAAAGCTTTTCCCTTTTGCATTTTCAGGATGATATTGACAATTGGATTGTCCTGTACAGCTTTTATTGTGTTGAGATACTTTCCCTCTATGCCTAATTTAATGAAAGTCTATCATGAAGGGATGCTGATTTTTGTCAAATGCTTTTTCTGTATCTATTGAGATAATCATATGTTTTTGTCCTTGAATTTTTTGATGTGGTGTATCACATTTATTTCCTCACATTTGTTGAACCATCCTTGTCTCCCTAGGATGAATCCCACTTGATCATGGTGTATAAATTTTTGATGTGTTGCTGTATTCTGATTGCTAATATTTTATTGAGGATTTTTGTGTTTATTTTCATCAGAGATATTGGCCTGTAGTTTTTTGTTGTTCTTGTTGTTGTATCTTTGATTTTGATATCAGAGTGATGCTGGTCTCATAGAATGAGTTAGAGAGAATGTCTTGTGTTTCAATATTTTGGAATAGTTGGAAGAGAATTGGTATTAATTCCTCTTTAAAGGTATGGTAGAATTCAGCAGTAAAACTATCCATTCCTGGGCTTTTTTTGTTGAGAGACTGCTGACTACTGTTTGAATCTCATTGCTTTCATAGGTCTGTTCAGGTTTTCTATTTCTTCTTGATTCAGTCTTGGTACTTTGTAGGTGTCCAGAAATTTATCCATTTCATCCAGGTTTTCACATTTGTTGGCATGTAGTTGTTTGTAATAGTCTGTAATGATTCTTGGTTTCTGTAGTATTGGTTGTTATATCACCTTTTTTATTTCTGATTTTTGTTATTTGGGTCTTCTTTCTTTAGTTAGCCTAGCTAATGGTTTGTCTATTTTGTTTATCTACTCAAAAAAAACAACTTTATTTCACTGATCCTTTGCATCTTTTGGGGAGTCTCTATTTCATTCAGTTCTGCTAGGACCTTAATGATTTCTCTCTGTCTGCTAACCTTGGGATTGGATTGTTCTTGTTATTCTAGTTCTTTGAGGTGCAGTATGACGTTCTTTGTTTGAAATCTTTCTATTGTTTCGATATAAGTGTTTACTGCAAAAAACCTACCCCTTAGTACCACTTCTGCAGCACCTCACAGGTTTTGGTGCGATGTATCTTTATTTTCATTAGTTTCAAGAAATTTTTTGATTTCCTGTTTAATTTCTTCTCAGACTTATATGTCATTAGGGAGCGTGTTGTTTAATTTCCTTGTGTTTCTATCATTTCCAGAGTTTGCTTGTTATTGATTTCTAGTTTTAATCCATTGTGGTATGAAAAGATACTTGAAAAGATTTCAATTTTTCAATTTGTTGAGACTTGATTTGTGACCTAACAGGTGGTCTACCTTGGAGAATGTTCCATGGACTTTGAGAAAAATGTATACTCTGTACCTGTTGGATGAAATATTCTTTAGGTATATGCCAGGTCCAGTTGATCTAAAGTGTAGATTATATCCTTAATTTCTCTGTTGATTTTTTGCCTAGATGGCCTGTCCAATGGTTAGAGAGGGGTGTTCATGTCCCCTATTATTATTGTATTGGAGTCTATCTCTTTCTTTAGTCCTAATAGTATCTGCTTTATATATCTGGGTGCTCCAGTGGTGGCTGTATATATATTTATATTGTTATGTCTTCTTGCTGAATAGATCCTTTTATCATTATACAATGGCCTTCTTTGTCTCTTTTTATGGTTTTTGGCTTTAAGTCTCTTTCATCTGATATAAGAATAGCTACTCCAGCTCGTTTTTCGTTTCTATTTTTCATGGTATATCTTTTCCATCCTTTCACTATTAGTCCCTCTGTGTCTTTACAGGGACTGTCAGTCTCTTGAAGACAGCATATAGTTGGGCCTAGCTTTTTAATCCAATCAGTCAGTCTGTGTCTTTTGAGCAGGGAGTTTAACCCATTTACAGTTAAGGTTGCCATTGAAAGGTATTGTCTTATTCCTGATGTTTTATCAATTTTTGTTTGGATGTTTTAAATATCTTTTGTTTCTTTCTTCCCCTTTCATTCTTCGTCTTTGATGATTGTTGGTTTTTTGAGGTGATAGAATTATTTTCTTTCTCTTTCTTGTTTGCATTTTTGTTCTACTAGTGGGATTTGTCTTTTCTTGTGTATTTGTGGTACTGATTATCATTTTTCAGATTCCAGATGCAGGTCTCCCTTAAGAATTTCTTGCAATGCTGGTTGTGTTGTGGTGAACTCTTGCAGTTTTTGTTTGTCTGGAAAATACATTATTTTTCCCTCATTTCTGAAGGATGGCCTTGCTGGGTATTGTTGGCTGGCAGTGTTTTTTTTTTTAGTATTTTCAATATGTCATCCCATTTTCTTCTCACCTGTAGAGATTCTGTTGAGAAGTCTGCTGTTAGTTTGATGGGGCTCCCTTATAGGTGACTTGATGCTTTTCTCTTGCTGCTCTTAGGACTCTCTCTTTGTCTTTGAGCTTTACCAGATTGATTGTAATGTGTCTTGGAGAGGATCATTTGTATTGAAGTTCTTTGGGGATCTTAGAGCTTCCTGGATCTCAAGGTCTGTGTCTTGCTCTATACCTGGGAAGTTTTCTGTCATTATTTTGTTGAAAAGGTTTTCCATGCATTTTCCTTCCTACTCCCCCTCTGGAACACCTATGTTTCAGATGTTAGTGTGCTCAAGGTTGTCTGCAAGCTCTCTTAGATTTTCTTCATTAAATTTTTTTTTCTTTCTGACCACCTTAGTTATTTCAAAAAGGCTACCTCCAAAATCAGAAAATCTTTCTTCTGCTTGCTCAAACCTGCTGCTTAAGCTCTTGTTTGTGTTTTTTATTTTGTTGAATGGCTCCTTCAGTTCTGTGAGTTCTTCTACATTCTTTTATAAGGTATTAATGAAGAAAATCTAAGAGAGCTTGCAGACAACCTTGAGTAGCTATTCTCCTATCAGATAAAAGAGACTTTAGACTAAAAACTATAATTCATTTTAATTGTTTCCAAGTTTTTCATTATTAAAAAGAATGTAGCAAAATAACTGAGCTAAGGAGTGGTAGATATTTCAACAAATTTCATTCTGGAAAGGATGTACAAATTCACATTTCCATCAGCAAAACATAACAATGTCAGTCTCACTGCATGCTTGCCATCACTGAATATTATAGGTTTTTAATTTGGGGTTTAAATGTTATTCACATGTTTATTAGTAATTTGTCTTTCCTTTGTTTTCTCTATGGGATGATAGTGCTATTCTTATCAATTACATGGATCAGTTTTTGCTAAGTATATTAAGCATATATGAGAAATATTTATGAAAACCACTTTCTGTATTTCTGGTTTGCATATACTTATTGGTAGCATTGCTTATTGGTTAAGAACACAGGTTTCATGTGTTCTACCATTTACCAGCTATCTGAAATTCTGCAAATAACCACTGTAAAAGTCTCCTTTTTATTTCTATTTCACATTGAGGATTAAATGCAATAATATATATAAACTGCTTAAAATAATTTTTGATACCCATAGGTACTCACTAAATACTAGTAGTCTCTCCTCTGTACTCAGCTTCTTCTCTGTACATTTTTATGGAATCAAATCAATGCTTATTTTTATCTGTAAATTATGTATTTCTATTTGGCTTAGAAAAAAATAATTTTCTCCAAAATATTCTTAGACTCTCTGAGTTAATGGAGGGTAAGTTGGGTCTTCCTATACTCGTGAAGTTGAAAAGAAATGCTCTTCTAAAGGTAAGGAATTTCCCAACTGGCCCTCTCTCCTTCCCTCAGTTCAGTTTCAACCACTTTATATATAGGAAATATTCCTCAAAGATTCTTGGCCATGCATGGCATTCTTCTCCAGCATTGATACAGAAAGTTTGCAATTTTTGATCACTTCCCTAGGGTTCTTGGAAGGTAAATGGTGTCTTTGCTCACAGTAGCATCTTTTATTTAATGTAATTATTATTATCATGCACACCAATTGTACTTGTCAATGATGCAATGATTCTCTGAAGCTATTTTGAAATATGTGGGACTATTTGTGGTATAATGAATGGCTCTAGGTTTCTATTATTACAATTGTCTTTACTATTAATTATTATTATTGAGTCCTCAAATCTGTGCTCTAATTTTTTCTGTCTCATTTCTTATGTCAGGCTTATGTTCTCTGTTTTTGCTGTTGTCCATTTGCTGCCTTCGATGTCTCCAGCTTCTAACTTATAGCTTCTAATTTGCTTTAGACAGGGAAAGCCAATAAACAAAGTAGTTAAAATTGTGTCTAAAGAAAGGTGCTGAGAATAAAAGATTAAAGACTTTTTCAGCGAGCACAGAGCTCATTGAAAGTTTGGTCTGTATATTATTTGTTTGGTCTTTTCAAATGTCTTTATTATTTCCTGATATCTGTTCTATTCTACATAATTGAAGTTCCTAGATTAATGACTTCTGTGTATGTGAGGGGTTATTGTATTGCTATCATGCATGGTCAGTTCTGACCCTGATGGCTTAGTAGGATATGTTAAGTTAAGCTACATAGTAAATGGGTCTCTATTAAAAACTACACTACATTTTCTTTAGGGGTGACACACAAAATAAATGATTCCTTAAGTTGTCTTAAGCTACTGTAACTTAGTTCAGAACTGAGACTTACAGTCATTTTAGCTTTAAGTTATAGCTTCCACTTAGAGAAAAATATACTACCTGTTTTGAAATATCTCCAAATATTGCAAAATGTCTATCAATCAGGGTCCTAAAATATTCATGATTTTTTATCCTTATGAAACCTTTTGCCATAATTTTGTGCTACTCTTTAAAGCAGAGCAACTTAAGCACTGAACTTGCTATTGTTTTTTTTTTCTTCCAGCACTGAGGTAGCAGCTATACTTTTATACTTCATCATAAAACTTTATCATATAATCAGCATAAGGTCAGGAAAAGTTGAATCAAGTAATGAGACAGTTCTCAGGAGATGACTTATTTTAAAGGAAACACCTCCAATACTTTTTAAAAAAAATAGATCTTTCTTATTCATGGAATGATTCAGAAAGTTTTCTGTGAAAGATTTCTTTGGAATATTTCACTCCTACACCTTGTGATGGAAACATAAGTAGATTTCATTTTTCCAATAAAAGACTTTCTTTCTACCAGGATATAATTTCTAATAAATTCCTTTGATGTCAGTCATTTGTAAATAAATGATTTTATTTCATTCCTTAAAGTTTTCTGAGAAATTTGTTCTTCCTCTTTTAAATCAAATTTACTTTTAAACTATATTATGCAATGGAATTCTTGAATAGAGCTTCTAGATTAATTTAGTGTTTAGTTTTCTCGAGGAAAAAAGTGAGCAAGATAATGCTAAATGATGCATTTTTAAAAAGTCATATGAATGCGAAGTCAAGATTTTATTTAACTTTGCAACTCTTTCACCTTATCATTTAAGATAACAGAATCATCCCCCAACCCTGCAACTTTGCTCTAAAACACCATCATACTTTAAAGCTATTTGCATTTATCTTTAGAAAGTCATTATCATGATATAAAATAAGAATATTAAGCCTTCAATATTTTACAATATTTTTAAAGCTCATTTACACATCTTAATAACAAACTAATTTTTCTTATAAAAATGATTTCAAACACACATAGAAAATTCAAGTGGCATAAAAGTGCATAAAGTAAAAAGTTTAAAGCCTCAGGTTTCTTTAAATCCCTCAATGTCACAATGTTTGATGAGATATCGATACTAAAAGAAGTCAGTCTAAAACATTTTTACATTACCAGAGGAAAATAAACTTGCTTTTTCACCAAAGAACAAAATGTTAGACTTGTACTTTGATGTCATTAAACCTGAGCTAATATGAACATCTGAAGTTGTATCTTGGAGCTAAAAACAAGTACACTTGAATGCTAGAGGCCAAGAAATGAGAAACAAAAGTTATAGAGAAATGACCCGGAGAAATGTAATATGATCTGTATCTTAGTGTATCTGGCATTGTTTAGGGATATCTAGTCTCCCTATCTGTCTCCCTAATCTAGTGTTCTCTTTTTCCTGTAATAATGCTAAATCTTGTTTTTCTTTTCTCATGTGTTTCATTTATTATTCTTTACTGTTTATAAAGATACGTATCAGAGCATGCAATGAATCAATTTTTAAAGAATGCTAGGAGATAAGGACAGCTACTGGGGTGTTAGGACCCCAAAGTTCATAATCAGATTTCATTTGCTCTGACTATTGAGGTGATGCCCAGGAACTGAAATGGAGTATTCATCAACTCATATGTGGCAATTCCAACAAAGTTTTTGAAAGCCTCACTGTTCAAAAATACCATAATTATACCGTAAAGGTAAAGAGAAAACCATAAAAACTATTCGTAATGTTTATGACATGAAAAGTCTCTGAGTGACTAAATGTCTAAATATTCAAACCAATAAGACAAAAACATGAGCTGCTCCAAAGAGAAAATATATAACATCTCTGTGTTAAAATAGTGAACAACTGGAAACAACATTCACATGGTCTAATGACAGGGGATTGTCTAATGGATAACGGAACAGTGATACTATGGAATATTATGCAACCTTTAAAAAAAAGATTTAGAAATATTTTCACCATTGTAAAATTATTTATGATCAGCAGGATCTGACCATAGAAGTGTTCCAGTTCCTAGCTAAACAGAATGCGTCTTCCAAGAATAAAAATGCAATTGAACAGGGTTCTTACCTTGCTTCTTTGAGAAGTCCGCAGGGTAACTAAGCCAGTAAAAAGCAAACACTTGTGTGCTACACATTAATGCTATTCCCCACGTATTTCCACCTCTTCTAGGCACTTGGTAGAATTGCACTTGGAGTTGGCCGTGTGACTTGTTTTAGCCAACAGTACGTGAACAGAAGTGGTGATGTCACTTCCAGAAGAGGCTTTGGATCAGTGTGTTATTGCTGTACTCTCTCTTTCCCTCTACTCTGATGACTGGCAATATTCCAGACGGTAACTTCCAGAATGAAGACAGCACAGCGCAGGCCCATAGCTGATCCAAGAAGGATATGATATGTAGCATGCATGATAAATAAATCTCTGTGAGCTTCAGTCACTGAGATTTGGGGGCTGCCTTTTCTTGCTGCATAACCTAGCTTATCCTTGCTAATACATCCTGCCTCTGAAGTAGCAAGCTTAGTATCTGTTGGGAAATACACATCTAAGTCCTTATCCTGGCTATACCATTAAATAGCTCTGCAATCTTGAGTAAATTAACTAAATGTAATTATAAGCCTCAGCCTCCTTATCTTTATAAAGCACAGATAATAATACTATTTCATGGGGTAATTTTAATAACTAGAGCAATGCTTAGCATAGTGAACTCTCACACACGGTGAACTTTCAGTAGAGAGTTCTCAATCTGCTATTCTGATTGCTACCATAATGAGGAGCAATTAAGAAACATGCCCCCACCCCAACTTCTTATGAACAGGAGTTGGTGAAAATGTGTAGGTAGGGGAGCAAGTTCTGTAACAGACCTGAAACCAGGTCTGAAGTCAAGACTGTTTATTTGAATGATGAGACCAGGTTCTACCCCATCACTTTTTCTTTAGAACAAGTATTTAAAGAGGGCCTAGCACTAGGTGAGTCATTATCCAAAAGCACTAGCCAAATCATTATCGAAAAACTTTGTGTCCAACCCAAAGAAGATTTTGAAAATCTTTTAGTTTGGCAGCACAACGGGAGATTAAGAAGCTCAGGCAATTAGTGCTCTTACTTTCCTTTACCTTTCTCTTTGCCCAATACACTAGTAAATAGGATTATTTCCCCTTTTATCAGTCGGAGCAATGCAGGTGTGTTCACATCATTTATCCCCTGTGGATGGCCTGGGGGACGATTGAATAAAGTACCTTGTCTGTAAATCTAGCTCGCTCAGAGAAGATGTCTTGAACAGCACCAAAATATTACCAGAGATTCTCTACAATGTACTGTTGCTCCTTGTTATTTGCAGATTCCATATTTGTGAATTCGCTTACTCACAAGAATTGATTTTTAATCCCCAAATCAACATTTGTGGTGCTTTCCCAGTCATTCATGAACATTGCAAAGCAAAGTGGAAAAAAATTTGAGTCATCTGATACACATATTGTCAGCTGAGACTGAGCAAGGCAGCACTCTGCTTTCATGTTTCAGCTCTCAGCCTGTAAAGTGTCCTTTTTGCAGTCTATTTAATGCCACATTTTTTTGCATCTTTGTGCTTTTTGTTAGTGATTTTGCTATTTTAAATGGCCCCTGAGTGCTGTGCTGAAGTGCCGTCTAGTGTTTCTGAGTGCAAGAAGGCTATGGTGTGCCTCACAGAAAAAATATGTGTTACATGAGCATTGCTTCAGGCACTATAGTTATGGTGCTGGTGGCCATGAGTTCAATGATATGAATCAACAGTATATAGTGAATAAGGTGTCTTTAAACAGAAATTCACAGAAACCAAGGTTATGTATTGATTGGCTGATGAAAGTGTCATGGCCAAAGGCTCACAGGAACGTAACCTGTATTTCCCCCAGGAAAATGGCTCAGTATTCACTGATTCGGTGTTCTTGGTGACTCTATAGAACAGAACTTTAGTGAATAATGAGAAATGACTGTAGTTTCTTTCAAGTTTCTGTAAATTATTTGAGAAAGCACATAAAATGATGAAAAAAATTGGCAACATTATAAAATGAAGACTAACATTTAACCATTTTCTAGGGACTGGTAGGAATTTTCATGAACTACAGGGTAGATGGAGCCGGATTTTGAAACTCTCACTGAACAGAAGTCACGTGTTTTTCTTATTCTGTCAATGGACACAGAGATTTTTGGATTGTGCTGCTTCTTGACTACAAAGAGCTATTAGAATTCAATGGGAAATTCAGCAGGACGCATTTTAAAATTAAAGACTAACAAACATTTTACCAAAACTATCTTTGTGTGCTTCAATACTTTCACTGTTTAAGCTGAGTGGACTGTGCAGGTAGTTGTATTCTCTAAACAGTACACATTTTTAATGTGCATTTCAGCTACAGCTAGAAATAGAAGGAAACACACACTTTACTGGATTGGAAATACTTCTATAATTATTTCTAAAATTCTGCAGGTTTAATCTAATACAGTTTGCAAAATACTTTGTTTAATAAATTATATATCTCTTCTATAAAACCTTTGAACAGACAGATCCCCTTTTCAAGTTCCTTTAAGATGACCCTGAAGTGACCCTTGAATACTTACTTTTAGTCTGTCTATTCTTGAGTGATGAAATATTTGAAAACATCTAATCACAACATACAGAAAACTTTCTGAGACAAAATTGCAAAGTCATATAATTTGTTTTCTTTGGTCCCCAAAAGTTCAACTCATGTGTTCCAGGTTTTTCCTTTGAAGAGAAGGAAAGCAATTAGTCACATGCTAATTAGAATTCCTGGTTTGAATGTGTAATGAATCATTTTTTTTTTTTTTTTATCAATCATCAATTTTTATCCAAGAGCCAGCTCTGACACAAATTGGAATGGATCATTTACAAAGGAATATCAAGGAGCAGGCTCTACCAGAAATGAAAGAAGATCCATACATTCTTATTTTACAGATGCTGCCTGCTTCAAGAAGCTCTTCTTATTGATTCTTATTCTTTCATGTCTAAATTTCTGGACTCACATTTCAGAGTTCCTGTTTCATCACAGAAGAGACAGTTATCACCATTAAATGTTTCAAAATGCCTTTGTATTTTCAAAGCTGACCCTCTGCTCTGGGCAGCCATGCAATTACTGTAAAATTAGATTATCATCAGGCCTCCCTAGCCCTATTAACACTATGAAGTAGGAGTGCTTAGTTATATTCATTCATTCATTTATTCATTCATTTCTCCATTCACTCAGCAAACATTTGCTGAGAATGTCAAACTCTGTCCCAAACATTACAGAAACACATGTGATTAGGACATAGCTGGTACCCTCAAGGAGCTCACATTTAGTGGAGGAAATGCAAGTAAATAAATAATATAGTATAATCTGGTAAGAGCCTATTGTGACTCGTATCTGGATGTCTTGTCATTGTCCTGCCAGAATCTTTTTGAAGTGGATTTTTGACATTCTTTTGGTCAACCCAACATCTGAAAACCTTCTGTTATGAGTCTAAGCAGGAGGGAGAGTCCCTCCTCTACCAGAGAAGTTAAGCACGCAGGATCTTTCCTTTCTCAACCTCCCTTGCAACTAGGTTGGGAGCACATGACTTAGGCTCCTGCAGGTGAATGCCTCTGTCATTTATTTTGAGGTGGGAGATGTGTGGTTTCAGTGGTTGGTAGTGGTGGTAATGGCAGCATAGAGTGTTTAGTGCTGGGGGCATTGGGAGTGCAGAAGTGATGGTCTTACCAAACCTGTTCAGTTGTGTTCCTGGCTCCATAGCCCAAAATCTAGGTCTATAGTTTTCTTAGCAATTCTGCAGGCTGCTTACTATCCTTCTAATTTATTTTCTGTTTACATGAGGCAGATATAGAAAATGTTAAATGTATTGGCAAGTTGAAATTTGTATTTGTTTGTTTTGTGGGGATTGCTTGTTTTGTTTTGGAAGGTAATGACCTAGGTGCCAAGTCAATAGGAGGTGATTACATTGTGACACTATTTACTGAGGTTTTTCCAGGAACTTACTTGGATTCTTTACCTTAAGGCTCTAGCTTCTATAACCATGAAATTTTAAAGCCATATTTATCAGAAATGTATACAGGCTTCAAAAATAATACTCTAGTTTACCAAAAGAATTTAATAATCTCCAAAATATTGATTGTGTTTACTATTGCTTTTAGATATTTTCCTGAAAGATAAGCTTGATAGTTGTATTAATCTGTTTCTGTTGCTTATAACAGAATACCTGAAACTGGGTAATTTATAAAGAAATAAAATTTATTTCTTACAGTTTGGGAAGCTTGGAAGTCCAAGTTCAGGGAGCACATCTGGTGATGGCCTACTTCCTGGTGGTGGGGTGACTCTGTACAGCAACACAGGTTATCACGGCAAGAGAATGGCCTGGGCAAGAGTGACCTAACCTCACTCCCTCTCCTTACAAAGCCATCAGAACCACACTCATTCCTCTATGAATGGATCAGTCCTTTCACAAGGGCACAGTCCTCACCATCTAATCACCTCTTCAAGGCCCCACCTTTCAAATTGGATTTCTTACCCTCTTAACACTGTTACAATGGAGATCAAGTTTTAATACGTAAACTTTGTGGACACATTTGACCCATAGCAATACTCTTTACTGTGAACCTGGTTCATTATTTTGTCCTTTTTGTTCTCTTTTGAGTGTTTTAAAAAATATTTAGTTTTGACTCATTATTTTTTAAAGTATACTTTCAACAACTGTTTCACCATTTTACCTAATGTTTTAAAATAATCATGTTGAGTAGAACATGATTATCTTAAAAGATTATGTGTATGTCCCATAGTTTATTCAAATCCTCTGTTTTTGAACATTAGGATTGTTTCTAATCTTTTGCTATTACAGATGAGACTATAATGAATAAGCTTGTATGTATTCCATTTTGTATTTTTGCCTGTGTATCTTTTATAGATTTCTAAAAATAGGATTGCCAAATCAAAGAATAAATGCATACATAATTGTGTTGTAATTTTTTATTTTTTAATATGACCTAGAAGCCCTAGTCTATGTGTGTATATTTTACTCAAATTTATGACTTTTTTGTGTTTTGTATGTAAATTTAATAAAATAAATGTTTATGTATCCATTCCTCTTCATAATAATTATTTTTCATCACTCTGTAATAGTTCATTACTGAAGAATGTTTCGATATCATTTTTTAGCTTCTGTTTCTTTCCTTCCTGAGTTATTCCTTAAAGACTGTTCAGTAAATTGGAAAGAATCAACACTGCTTTTCTTTTTGCCTGTGTAAAGCACACTAGGAAGTGTGTTTGTGTGTGTGCATACACATGCATAAAAAATTTCTGTCTCTTTCAGAACATCTAATTGCCTACATATTTCAATTTTTAAAAATTTGTACATGCAAAGTTTTAAAACTATTGCATTTTTGATTAGACCAGCTCATTTTGTATTACATCCATTAGGTAATAAAGAGACAGACTTGATCCAAGTCATACATTTCTATACAATTGGAACATATAGACTAATCACAACCAGGAATTCAATTATGAAATTGGAAATCTCCTAAAGTCATCTTCCCTCACTTACATTCCATTATCTTCCTTCTCACTTTGCTGAGTGGATGTGCTGTGGGTCAAGAGAAAAAACTACTTCTTAGAACTAATACACTCCACCCCTTTGGCACTAATACTTATGAGTTTATGACCCCTTCCTGAGCATGTGAGTACTGCTAAACCACATTTGTGTTTGGACTCATTCTTCTGTTCTCTCAGCTTATCACAAAAGTTGTGTTTAAAATTAAAAAGCCAATGACCACCGAGCCACTATTGGAAGGCCCCTCGTCTTGCAAGCCAGGGCAATGGGGAGCCAAGTGCTTCAGCCACATCCCCTTGACATCTGCATCTAGCCCAGCAATGACTGAGCTACCACTGGAAGCTCCCTTGTCTCCCCTGAAGGAATGAGGGGGTGCCATGGGCCTCAATCATACCTCCCTCCTTCCTCCTCCTCCTCCCACCCTATTTCCTTCCCCCTTCTCCTCTCTCCCTCCCCCCGCAACTGCTTCACAACAACATCTTAGAGTGTAAAAATATATTCACTAATAAACTTAGAGATAATAAAGTTAGATTAAATTAAATTAAAATGCAATTTACTGAAAAGTGTACATTTAGAAGGTCTAGTTGGTTTTATCATGAGAATCTTTGTGCAACTTGAGGTGAATTTTGCTAAATTCTCTATCTCAGTTTTCTACTTTATGCAGCAGGAATCCTAAAATTAAAAAGAATTATCAGATTGAACTATAAGTTAATATAAAGAGTATTTTAGCTATTCAATTATTGATTATATTATTAAATTAATTTATTTATCTATTATTAGTATAATAAATAATTATTTATTATTTAGGTATAGTTTCTTTTAAAAATTATATTCTAAATATAATTATAGTCAATTTTATATTTCTCAATCCAGCTCAGAACCACTATGACTTTTAAGCCTAATACAGTCACTCAGGTAGGTACAAACACATGATTTATGTGGTGCAGAAAATCAGACATCATATTCCTTAGTTGTTTTCATGTCAGAGATTTATTGTCATATAAAATTCCTTAGTCTTTCTTATAAAGTACATACTATACATATAGAGAAGTAAAAGTATTTTATTATAATTGCCAGAATCATACTTTAATGGTAAAACGATACAAAATTATTATCACTGTCACAAAAGCCAAGATAACGTATTTGTTATAGATGAAGAAATGCATGAAAATCATGTTAAAGTGGATGTGAGAATCACTTAAGATTATTTACCGTGCAATTACCTTGGACGTTTGAGCTGAAAAGAAAACAAAAAGGACATAAATGGATGAAAAAAAATGACAAAAAGAACACCTGGTTTTTTTTTTTTCCTTATGGAGAAGCCAGTAAGGAAGGAAATCAGGAACATTTAAAATGTAATATAGCCGTGTGCGATTTTCTTCCAGTACCAAAAGCCACACTGTTATTTGGTGAAAAATGAATATGAGACATTTATTGCTGCTGGGGGATTCCCTGGGCTGCCTGTGATAGGCTTGAACTGAGGCTTTGCTTGAAGGTTATGTGAAGACTTTGTCATTCAAAGTCGGCACCACTGACAAGCACTATCCTCAGTAGGGCTAGACTGAGCTCCAGTGGATAAACAAAGGGGCAAGATATATTAGAAAGTGCGTGGAATCCTCCTGACCCCTCACTATTACTCATTCAGATTTATGGTATATGATTTTGACTTACTCTGGCCAGCGTCAGTGATCACTCTGTAAGGAGGCTCTTCATCAATAAATGCACATTGATCACGTGTGTCAAAATATGCACAAGCCAGCATAGACATGACAAAAGGAAACCAGTCATTAAATTATGGTCATATTCATTTTAGACCCAAATAATAATTCCCTATTTGATCAGCCACAATTTTCAACAGACCCAGTACTAAATAATTCTTGGGTGTTTCTAAAAATCAAATTCACCCTCACGGACCAGAGATTTGCTGCTCCAGAGGACAATAAGAAAAAACATTCTGTAGGTTTCCATAGTATCTTTAAAAAGGAGTCCCACAACTATTTTAAAATGCCAGCATTATTGGAATAAATAAAAGATTCCCCAAAATGACTACTTTGAAATATGCAACTCTAATTTGGGATGTTTATGTATATATCTGCATTAGTAAGTTCTGAAATCTTCATCAAAATATCAGGTGTTTGACATTATACCAACTCAACTGTTGATTCTGCATTCAAGCCCTGTGAATAGAATTATTCATCCATTAATACTCACTTCATCCACAAATGGCTATTCTATTCGTTTTTCAGTCCATAAACCTTATAGTCATCCCTGACACCTCTTAATGTTTCATACTCTTCAGCCAATCTAACATCAAATCTGACCAGAACAATGTAGCAGTTTAGATATTTATAAAAATATCTCCAGGTACAGTATATCTAAATTACAGTATAGGTAAAATATAATTTCTTTAATGCACGATTGAGCTGATGGAAAGTAAAGCAATTCTTTGTAGGCCGATAGTGAAAAAAGTACATGAATCCTGAATATTAAATTTTCCCTGGGGCAAGTGTCTATGTTCCCTGACCTAGAGCTTGCATTTCAAGGGGCCAAAAGAGTAGTGGAGAAAAACCAGAAGAGAAATCTGTGAATGGTGGGAAATTGAAGTGAAGACTTGACACATAAAATGCCCCACATTTTGTCAAGGCAGGAGTCAAAACACAAAGGCTGTCTTAAGAATTCCTTACCATGAGCTCATATTCAGAAGTTTGGGGCCTGAATTCATATTGTATGTATGGTCCCAAAAAATCAAGCAAAAAAACTTTTTTATCACACTTTGGTATCCTTTGTTAGCTCATCCTCTTCTCCCTGAGCACTCAATGTTGCAGAGTGATCACCTGGTTCTTCTTTTCTACGCTCACTCCTTGGTGCATATTCACTCCTACGTTTACGTCTGCCTCTCACCCAAACTCCAGATTCACCTGTCCAGCTGCCACTCCTTTCTTCCTCTCACACCCCACATCTGATCTGGCAGGAAATTCTGTTGGATCTATCCTCAAAAAATATTTCTTATCTGAACAATTGTCACCATCCCCACTGCTGCTGCATGAGTTATTGCAATAGTCTCCTAGTAGGTCCCTCTGTCTACCTTCACCTGCCTGTAGCCTATTCTCAGCACAGTAATTAGCTGGAGTGATCATCTTAAAATGTAGGGCAGATGATATCACTTTTCTGCTCACACCTTGCAGTTGTTCCTGGTTTGCCTCACAGTAAAGCCGAGTTCTCATAGTGGACTGCAAGAAATTTGACTCTACTATCTCTCTTGTCTCATATCTTACTAGTCTTTCCCTCACTTATTCCCCCAGCCATACTGTTGTCCTTGATGTTTCTGAAACACATTATGAACATTCTAACCTTAGGACCTTTGCAGTACTTTCCCTCCTTTCTGGAGTGAGTGCTCTTGTCCTAGATATTACATGGCTCACATCCTCACCTTCTACAAGGCTTTCTTCAAAAATCACCTTATTAATGACAACCTCCCTATCCTCTCTATTCAATATTGCAACACACCCCCTCGCTTGCATTCCTGATTTTTCCCTCCGTGCTCTGTTCTTTCCATAGTATATATCCTTTACTAAAACACTATATAGTTTAATTACTGATTACATTTATTGTTTCTTACCTGCTTTGCTGTGTTAATAGGTAACTCACTGAGTGCAGGGATCTTGACTGCTTTGTTGATTTTTTCCAAAGCACCAGAACAATGCTTAATACACCGAAGGTACTCAAACAGGCTGATGGAGGAATTAAATGAAGGTGGAATAACCATGACTGCCAAATAAAAAATAGAGGGCACGAGGAAAAAAGAAAAAAAAAAAAACCCAGAGGTCATTGTCATTCATAAATACAGGTATAAAATTTTCAGACAAAATTGCACCAATATAAATTCTCCAATGTGTAAAAATTAAGTTGAGTTTAGTGTAAAGATCTAAAGTTTCAATACTAAAAAGTTCATTAAATTTTAAAATTTACTATGATTGTCTCACTAAACAAGGAAAATCACTTTATAAAATTGAAAATTTATGTAAGTCTCTTAGCAAATCAGGAATAGAAGAAAATATTCTCAATCTTTTGAAGAGACATCTCTATCTTTATTGCTCTGGAATATCTTTGAAGTTGGAGGGGGATGCCTCTATCTTTATTATCTGGTAATGTAAATAAATTAGCTCCAGGGAAAGTCACTAGACAGTGACTCCATCTTTCCAGGGCTATTTGCTTATACAATACAAATATTCCTGAAAAGATAGAACTGGAGCAAATTGACTGTTAGTGCCTAGATGTTTGGCCATGGGAGAGATTAATGGAGAAATGTGACCCAATAGTTCATATCAGCATGGTTTTTAATAGCAAAACAAAGCAAGACAAAAAAGATAGAATATGAAGCCTGGGTAAATATATTGTGGAATAGCCAGACAAAGAAATATTATGCAAGAGTTAAAAGTGAAATGAACTACAGCTTTCATCATCATGAATAAATCTTATATCAAGAAAAAGAGAAATGCACAGAACTATATACATTTACTAAAGTTCAGAAACAGATAAGAGTAATAAAATACTTTGATTAGAGTATGCACATAAGAAGTAAAACTATAAAGTAAACAAGAGAATGATGGACAGAAAATAGTGTTTAACTCTGAGAGGAAAGAAAGGTAATGTGATTAGGGAGTTACACACAGGATATTCCAAAGGTTTTAGCAACATTGTATTTCTTGAGCTGAGTGATGGTATTCTTTTCATTGGGACTCTTTAAACTGTACATGTAAGTTGTATACAGTATTGCACATGTGTCATATATTTCAAAATTTAAAAACAACTAAGAAAGAGTTCAAATGCTAGATTACAAATCAGGAGAGAGGGAGACAGTGGGGGAAAAAATTCCACATGGAAAATTCCCAGATCAATATGTACTATAAACCAGTATTATCCTATTGAATTTTCTGAGGTGATTGAAATGATCTGTAATTCTACAAAGATCTATAATTGTGCATGATAGCCACTAAGCTACTGAGCCTTTCAAATGTAGCTAGTGCAACTTAGGAACCATATTTTATTTTTAAATGATTTAAATTTAAATACCACAGACATCTGGTGACCATTTTGAACAGAGAAGATGTAGACCTTTGGACTTAAAAAAAAATGTATATATATATATACACACTTAAAATAAGTGAAAACTTCTTTTTCTTTGAATTACCAAAGAGTGATTCTATTTCTCTTTCTGTCTTTTTGGCACTAATCACTTTACTGTTTGTTTTTCCCTTAAATAGCTCTAAGGTAAAGATAAGAAGGAAAATAATATAACAGTAATAATAATAAATAATAGAAAAAGAGGTGGGTTGGTGAGAAACAACATAGGTATGGGGTTTGAATTACTACTGGGTTTTAATCAGGAGAATGAATGATGAGATTTGCACTTTGTTAACCGTTCTCATGATGTGAAAAGGCAATTGAGAGGGAGACAAAGCTAGGTGGAGGTAGTCATCCAAATCATTCAACAAAAATTATGGGGCTACTCTGAACATGAGGAGGAAGAGAGTAAAAGTAATCATGTCTAACATTTACTGAGTATTTAGTCAGGGTGTAGCACTATTTCATGTGCTTTACATGCCTTTGAACTTCACAGTGACCTTCATTTTACAGGTGCAAAACTGAAGGATAAAATCACTTTTCTAAGATCATACACCCTCTGACCTCCTAGAGTTGATGGCTTAGAAGGGTAGATGGTCATTGAACAAGAAATTACAAATGTGGTGCATTTATAATAGGGAAGTATCAGGGCTGTGGGACTGTATAATAGGAAGACCATTTAAGAAGTGTATGAAGTTTTCTATTGCTTTATAACACAATATCCCAAAACTTAGTGACTTAAAACATGAAACATTTATTATTTTATAGTTTCTGTGGTTCAGGAATTCAGGAGCAGCTAAGTTAGGTGGCTTAGTTCAGGTTCTCTCATGAGACCTAAATCGAGATGTCAGCTACAGTCATCTAAAGAAGATGAGGAATGAGGGATCCAGTTTCATGAATAGGACTGGTGACAGGGGCCTCAGTTCCATGCTGCATAGGCCTCTCCACAGGGCTGCCAGTATGTCCTTATGACATGACAACTGACTTCCCCTAGAGTGAGTGATCCCAGAGAGAGAGCAAGGTGGAAGTTATAATGTCTTTTATGACCTGGCTTTGGAAGTGACATACTGTCCCTTCTGCCCTGTTCTATTGATCACATCGACAACCTTGATAGGATGTGGAGTGGGAAGGTATATACACAAGGACCACTACCAGGAGTCAGGGATCGTTGGGGGGCCATCGAGAGGGTGGTTACCACAAGAGGTTGTACCAACACTTTAAGCCAAGAATGACGAGGACCTTACCAAAACGAATTGCAATAGGGGAACAAAGAAGATAATGAATCAATAAATATTTAGGACACAAAATTACTGGCGAATGGCAAAGTGTGGGGGAGAGAGAAAGGGGAGAATTAGAGACAACCCCAGATTTCTAGCTTGCATGCCTGAGAGAAGGCAGTACCTCAAATTAGGAGAAAGACCAGTTTTGAGTGGAAAATGTTTTTCTCTTATTCCTTACCATCTCCATAAGTGGCTTTTCTGAACACTTCTTGCTCCCCTCAGCCCTCATCATATCTTAAGGTATCCATCCCTTTCTCATCTGACAACATAATTTTTTTTTTTTTTTTTTTTTTTTTTTTTGTCTTTTTCGTGACCGGTACTCAGCCAGTGAGCGCACCGGCCATTCCTATATAGGATCCGAACCCGGAGCGTCACTGCGCTCCCAGCGTCGCACTCTCCCGAGTGCGCCACGGGGTCGGCCCCAACGTAACCTTTTTATAGAGAACATTACGAGTCTGATGCTGAATTTTATGAACTCTCAATCTCACCATCTCAAGATACTACATTTCTTTGGCTCAAAGACACATTTTTCTGTTTGTGTTTAGCATTTTTTATGTTAGGATATGTGTTCCAATCAATTATACTTTAGATTTAAGGAAGTATGGTACATGAGTAACTTCATTCATTTTTGTCCCATTTTCTTTTTTTCTGAACAAATGCTTGATTCTCCGCTGGAGCCCTTGTGTCTTGGGAGAGTCAAATTTTAACTCTTTGATTTTAGACTGCCTTCTGAATAGTCCAGGCTTTGATCCAGGTTCACCATGGGTCTTGATAGCTGAGATAAAAGAGACAGGTAAATATGAATGAAATCAAACTGTGGTGGTTTATTAATACTTTTCCAAACTACTCCTAAGTTCCCAACAAGTCTCGTGATGTTGATACTCCATGCTTCAGCCGGCATGTGGTTGTCAGAGGCTTGTCCTTCAAGACAGTGATGGGCAGGTTCCCATGGAAACACTGTGATCTTTTCAAGTGTTGGGTGCCTCCTGGCAGAGCAGTAGACGGTACAAAGGAAGGACATTTGATCCTTGACAGCCAGGCCAGACAGTCCAGACCTCCAGCTGTGCTCTTGGCTAGCTCTCTTATTCTTCTTGGCATGAGGCATCTTTTGTGTCTTGTAAGAAAGGGGAGACCCAATAAGGACAACTCATTGTCCAATAAAACATAACAAAGCAGGAACCATAATCCAAACCTTAAGGACCATGTTTGGATTTGGAGGGAGCATTAATGGGTTTTCACCAACTTAAAAGAAAAGAGTACAATGTGCCTTCTGTAGAATTTTTCTTCTTTTCCCAGAACATTAAATACTCCTATCTGGAAGTGTCTTCTTTTAAAACTGGGAGACATGCTCTGCAAAAGTTCTTCAGGCTTCTTCTCCCTAACACTAAGGTCTGAAGTTAAACAAATCTTATATGCGATGGATTTTTCTATCAGATTCTTTTTGCATCATGACTTTCTGAAAAATATTTTTTATTTCCCCTAAATGAGTATGTATAATCAGGATTAGGGCCCTTTTTGCTCATGACTTAGATTTTTGGGAAAGTGATCCCACACGTCCTTATTAAAAACTGATACTATTCCTTCCTTGCTCTCTCCAGTGTTTCTCCACCTCCTTTGCATTTCCAATGTCTTCTTTGGGTTCCTTCCATTCTTGTGATAAAATTTGCATGTCTCTACATTCTGTGAACAAAGAAAACCCTTTCCAAGATCCTGCTACTTCTTTTACAACTATTTAATTCATCCTTCCCCTTGGGTTTCCTAACTTCTTAAAAAATGATGTGACACCAACTACCTTCTTTTCTCTTCTTAAACCCTTGGCAATCTGGCTTCTGTCCCATGGGCACGTTGAAACAACTCTCTTAAAAATCCTGTTTCTCATTGTTAAATTCTTTGGGATTTTATAATTTTCTCAGTATCACTGATTTTCCAACTTTCTGTCCTCCCTGTTCTTTGAATTTTTTTAAAAATTCTACCCTCTCATATCCTCTTCATGATCTTTTTAAAGTGAAACTTGGTCATGCCACTTCCCTGTTTTGTCCATTGGCCTCAGCATCAAGTAAGGACTCTCAATATGGTTCACAAGATCTACCATTTTCTTACCCCTTCTTACAAATCCAGCTTTGTCTTCCACTTACTGCCTTATGCTCCACGTTTCAGCCAAGGTGAACTACTTGTATATTCCCCAAATACACCAGCTTACTGTCTCACCTCTGAACTTTCCCCATGCTCTTCCCCGTTCCTGGAATATTCTTTCATATTTATATTTATTATTCATATTTATATTGTTAGAGTTACATGTTTATTTTTCTCTGTCCCACCCTAGATGTAAATTCCTAGTAGAAAAGACTATGTATCTTCTCACCGTTGAATCTTCATCACTTGGTAGTTGCTCAGTGAATCTGTGTTGACTGACGTCATGCTTTATGCTTGAATGGATGCAGCGTTTGACCCAGTAGGCTACCTAGACTCTCAACACTCCTTTTATTTCTTTTACTGTTGGCCTTAGTGTTGCTTAACTTCCTTTGATTTCCTACTACATTGTAACAGCTTCTGGCCTTATCTCTGTTTCAGTCTTTCCCTTCCATTGTTTGGCACACAGCTGCAGAGTGTTGTTCAAAAGGTACAGCTGTGATCATGTCACTCCTTTGCTAAGTAATTTTCAATGACTCCTTACTGCTTGCATTATAAAGGTCAAAGTCCTTGACACACTCCCCAAAAATTTCTGCAAGCAGTAATAATATACTTTCTTGGTTTTATCTCTCATTAGTCTTGTTCTACTAACCTCCACTCCAGTAACCAGACTACATGCTCCATAAGTTTTTGTTCATGCTATTCTCCCTCTTCGGAATGTACTTCCTCTCCCTCTAATAAAAATGTAGCATGCTTCAAGGCTCAGCTGAATTTCCACACCTCTGTAAATATTGTCATGACTTCCCTGGGAGACAATATAGTTTTTTTTTCTTTTCCTTCTGTGTTCCCAAGGGACTTACCTTCTTAGGCATTTGTTACATCCTACCTTCTGTTAAGGATATTTTGTATTTGCAATTCAGTGTTGAGAATGGATCTTATTCATTTTCATATTCTCATGAATGCCTTGCCCATATGTGTTCAATAAATGTTTGTTGAATTGAATATGTTCATTAATGATATTAAGACTTAATGTTAAGCTTTAAATAACAATAAGTTGCATATTTTACTCTATCCAAAAATCTGTGTATAGTGACCACACCCAAAAACCTAATGGTGGTTTCGTTAATGCTTTACTTTTTTAGGTGAAGGGCATTATATATGTTAGACTTATATGAAAGGGAGATTAGCTTAATTAACCAGGGCATGAAATTAATGCACTCCTTAAAATATCATAATAAGTAAGAATCATGAATATTAAACATGCTTCCCATGTTCAAAAATTGATTTAAAAATACAGTGGCTAAAGCATTTAAAAGACAAATGAGGTTCATTTAGTATTTTAGAAATTATCCTGTTATGTCTTCAAACTTTTCATATACCAGAAGGTTGTGAAAGGAAAGAACTGTTCTTTCTATTGTATTCTACAATACTGATCATTCCTTTTGGATTCTGCACTCAATAAAATATTTGTTGCTTAAATAAACACCTGCACTACGGAATAACAACCCAGGGTTCATATTTATCTTTCCATTTCTTCATTTTGTACGTGACCTAGGAAAAGTCATCTCGCCTCTTTAGGAGGGAGTTGCCTCATTAGTAAAATGGAGATACTAATACTTTTTCTGAGGGCAAATAGCTAGCTTAGAGGACCTAAGATAGTCTCTTTTTTCTATTTTATTTTTCATCCCCTCTGAAGCTCTCATTTGGTCATCGGCGACCTGATCTCTCTTAATAAATTCTTCCAACATTATCAATGCCATCATGACGACAAATGCTTTAATGAAGGTTGATGGTGTGCCCAATATTGTGTGGAGCTTACTGGGAGACTTTAGTTTCTGCTTAATAAAAGCACTGTCTGGATAAAATAGAGGAAGCAGAGGACTCTGCAGGAGAGATTGCAGATAAGAGAGAGATATCTATGCCCTTGCCATGTCTCGGGATGGTCAAACATCACAAGAGATTAGTATTTCAGATAAAGAATTTGCTTTTATGAAAACCCCCCAAGGATGAACTCAGGCCAATCTGGCATCTGCTGTAGAGCACGTACATCCTGATGAGCTTCTTCAGGTCAGTAGTCAGGAAGGATTTCTTATGCTAGAATGAACTTCATGTGGAAGTCTTCTCTGAAATATGAGCCCAAAGCCACATTGAGTGTCATCTGCAAGGGACAAAAATTATGTTGGCTCATTGGCAGGGTTAATAGGCACCTTTCAGCAGGCCCTATTTTAATTGTGTTTCCCTAGGCATGAATGAACAAGCTTTTAAAATTTAATCAGGCACAAAAAAGCTACACACACCATTCCTATGAGTACTGTGTCTACCTGATAGAAACAGTATAAGAAAACTGTGGTTTGGTGACCTTGTCAACATCTTTTCACAGAGATGTACAGGAAACCACAAATGGAGTTTTGCAACCAAATCGACATTTCATGGGTGGCCTCCCCTGCTAACCCCACACAGTTCATGGACAAGCATGTATTATGATTCACTTCCTCTCAGGAGGCGCTAAATTGTTTGATGAGACGGTATTGAGATGCTGCAACACTCTTCCTTCCAGTGGGATTGACAGCCAGTGTCTCCATGGATGGGGAACTTCAACAAGTATGGAGTTGATGTGAAATCTTCCTGGGTCATCCAGGGACAGTTTTCTGGTGATGCTTGGGTGGGTGGGCATTTACATCAAATCACAGATTCATAGAGGATTTTTTCTTATACACTCATGGGCAAGTAGAGTAGGACAGGATAAGATAAGCTTCTTTTTTTACTTTTTAAAAAAATTGTGATAGCACTTAGCATGAGATCTACTCTCCCAAATTTTTAAGCACACAATATAGTATTGTTAACTATAGGCACAATGCTTTCCAACAGATCTCTAGAAATTATTCTTCTGCATAACTAAAACTTTACATCCATTGAAAAGCAATTCCCCATTTTCTCATCCTCCCATCCCCTGACGACCACCATTCTACTCTCTGATTCTCTGAGTTTGACTATTTTAAATTCCTCACATAAGTGAAATTACACAGTAATTTTCCTTCCATGACTAGCTTATTTCACTAAGCATGATGTCCTCTAGGTTCATCCCTGTTGTTGCATATGGCAAGCCAAATAATATTCCATTGTATATCTGTACCTCATTATCTATTCATGAGCTCATGGACGTTTAGGTTGTCTTCACATCTTGGCTATTCTGAATAATGCTGCAATGAACATGGCATGCATATATGTCTCTTTGAGATCCTGATTTCAATTTTCTTGGATATATACCCAAAAGTGGGATTGCTGAAACATATAGTAGTTATATTTTTAATTTTTTCAGGAATATTCATATTGTTTTCCATAGGAACTAAACCATTTTGCACTCTCACCAATAGTGCACTAGGGTTCAAATTTTTCCATATTCTTACCAACACTTGTTATTTTTTCTCTTTTCTTTTTTTTTTTTTTTATAACAGCCATCCTAACAGGTATGGGGTGATATCTCATGATGGTTTTGATTTGCATTTCCCTGATGATTAGTGATGTTGAGCATCTTTTCATATGCCCATTAGCCATTTGTCTGTATTCTTTGGAGAAATGACTATTTAAGTTCTTTGCCCAATTTTTAATCCAGTTATTGCTGTTATTTTTTCTATTATGTTGTATGAGTCCTTTATATATTTTGTATATTAACCACTTATCAGATATGTTGTTTGCACATATTTTCTCTCATTCTTCAGGTTGCCTTTTCATTGGGTTGATTGTTTCCTTTGCTATGCAGAAGTTTTTAGTTTTATATATTCCCATTTGTCTATATTTGTTTTTGTTGCTAGTGCTTTTGGAAGTCAAAAGCCAAGAAGTCAGTGCCAAGACCACTGTCATGAAGATTTTCCCCATGTTTCTTCCACAAGTTTTACCGTTTCAGTTCTTATGTTTAAGTCTTAATCCATTTTAAGTTAATTTTTTTTATGTGGTTTAAAATAAGGCTTCAATTTTATTCTTTTCCATATGGATATTCAGTTTTCTCAATACCAGTTTTCGAAGAGACTATCCTTTCCTCAGTGGCTGACTGGTTAGCTCAGTTGGTTAGAGCCTTATAATACCAAGGTTGTGGGTTCAGATGCCAGTACTGGCCAGCCACCAAAAAAAAAAAAAAAAAATTTGTGCTATCTACCCTAAGTGAATCATTTTTATACTATATACATGCATTGAAACAACATCTAACAAATACGTACAAATAAACACTAAAATAATAAAAAAAGAAACATTAGTTTAACCTTCCTTCATTGTATAATCTTGGCACCTTTGTTGAAGGTCAGTTGACTATAAATGTGTGGATTTATTTCTGGGCTCCCTATTCTGTTCCATTGGTCTATTTATCTTTTTTTTAAAAATGCCAGTACCATCCTGTGTTACTCACTGTAGCTTTGTTATATATTTTGAAATCAGGATGTGTGATGCCTCCTGTTTGTTGTTCTTTCTCAGGATTTCTTTGGCTATTCAGGGTCTTTTGTGGTTCTATATGAATTTTAGGATTTTTTTTTTCTATTTCTTTAAAATATGTCATTGGGATTTTGATAGGGATTGCATTGAATCTGTAAGTTGATTTGGGTAGTATAGACATTTTAATAATATTAAGTCTTCCTGTCACAGAACTCAGGATGTCTTTATTTATTAGTGCCATCTTTGATTTCTTTCATCAATGTTTTACAGGTTTCAGTATACAAGTCTTTGACATTCTTGGTAAAGTTTATTCCTAAGTATTTTATCCTTTTGATGCTATTGCAAATATGATTTCAAAATATGTACAACTGTGTTTGATTTCTTCCTATGAGCAATTTCTTATCGGCAGAACTCACCCTAACCCATAAGAACATATGCCAAATGGTAAGTGGCCAAAGCAAAGTGCCTATTTTCAACATACTAATCTATAAAGGGAATTACTATTTATTGTGTACCTACTGAGTGTCAGGCACAACATTAGACTCTACGTCTATTATTTCACTTAATCCTAGGTTCTCTTTGAAATAGATTTTATTAAACTCACTTTACAGATAAGGAAACTCATGTTTAGAAAGGTTAAATAGCTTACTAAAATGCACATGGTTAGAACGTGTTGGGGCCAGGATTAAACCCTGGTCTATTTGATTCTAAAGTCAAAGCACTTTCCACAAATCCGTAGTGTCATAAAATTAAAACACAGGCCTTGCTTAGTTAGTTCTATTATGCTGTGTACCAGAAACTGCTTCTAATATATGCTAAAGATTTAGCAGATAAAGGGTGATTGAAATTATTTTCAGCGTTGTCCACAGATATCTATAGAGTTAAGATTTTCTAAAATAAATGAAGTTCTGTATTTTGGCAGTCTTGGTAAGCTGCTTAGAAAGTAGAAAAGTATTCTTCCCATGGTTGGGGGGTGGGTATCTGTTCAGTCTATATCCAAAGTATTCTCTGATTCTCTTTTATTGGTTCCTTTCTCCTTCAATTATGGAGTTAGACATGACCTTGGAGGTCATAAGGTTCAACCACTTATTTTATGGATAAACAACCCACAGAAATGAATTGAAAGGTCAGCAGGGTTGGTTAAAATCACATGGCACTTAGTCGAATGTTAGGAATGACATCTAAGATTTCTAACTCCAAATCCAATGCCTTCTTTTTAATAAAATTGCTACTTTCTGAATCAGGGCTCACATACATGTTGTATAAGTCAATTTGGCCACGGGTCTTTTAGGAAAACAACTTTTATCAATTGACTACTTCTCACATGTTTCCACTTGTTCTGTTTTTCTCACATGTGTAGTACATATCCTTTATCACATATTCTAGTAAAAATTCTGACATGAATTGTGGAGTATATATGAGCCATCTAAACTCATATTGCCTCTTTGAACATCTGCTTGAACTCTTTACACTAGAAACTAAATTTTCAAAGAAATTCCCTCTTAATTATTCCTTCTTAATTACCTGTACACACTCAGACAGTCATAATATTTATAAATGCTCATTAAACATTAGTTGATTAGGCTGTTTGCTTGACAATTTTTATTAATGCTAATGCACATTGCAAGCAATCTTTTAACAAATAAACTACCCTTAGGTCACTGCATCCATTGCTCATGGCCTTTTTGATACCTTTGGGTCACAGAAAAAGATGTCAAGGACTAGTTTGTACAATCAGTAAAATCTTGCCTTTGCTAATAGAGCATAAGATTTTTCTATTCAAAGCAAAAAAACCCCCCCCAAAATCCTCATGATCCTATACAATCATGTTGACAATAAGGCTTAGCTGAGGTCAAAAAAGAACACAAAATGGTAGCCAGAATGATAAGTCTACTAAGCAGTGGAGCTGTACCATGATGTATGGACTTTGATTCAAACTTCAGAGAATCCATTAAGAAAGAAGATATAGATACAAGATTCCACAAGGCATGACCAATCTTGAACTGTTAAGTTCTTTTGAAAAATGGGCTTAGCACAGCTGAGCTGTAGAGTGAAAGCAAATTGATTGTCTAAATAAATTACTGGGTTCCATTTCTGAAGACCCAGAGGATTCAGTAGGTTGAATATTATCAGGTTTATATCTAATTTTAGGGGCCTGGACATCTCTGTTCTCTTCACCATTTTTCTTGCCATATAAAAGGAGATCAAAATAAGTGTCATTTACTGAAAACTAACTGATGGCTTCTCCAGGTTGCAATGTTTTAATTAGAGAGATAAAAAGAAAAGGCTAAATTCTGCTGTTCAGTGAAGGGAGTCTTTTATAAAAAGACTTTATGAAAGCATGAGACAGACTTCTATTTGATAATGAGAAACAAAATGTGTAAGAAAGAAATTGGAAAAAAGACTAGGCAATGGAGTGGCATTAGATGTAGTTTCTTTTTTGTCAATAACTTCAGAGGAAATTGGCACATTTTGAAACTAGATTACTTTTTCTATATGGAAAAGCATCAAAACCTCTTGGAAATGACTAGGTTGAGAAATAGGGTACAAAAACTGGCCCTTGTATAGTTTGTAATATTTGCTTCTATTTCCTTTCTTTTCTTTGCTTTTCCAGTGTTCTCCTCACTGTCTTCCTACAAGAAAGAACACTGCATAAAAAGATTTCAAACCACGTCGTTTGTAAGGAGAAATACATTGTTTTGATATCTGGGTTGTTAAAAGACACTAACAATGTATTTTAGTTGTATTATATTAGTTATAGCCACAGACATGTTCGAAAGCCATAAAGAAACATTTTCTTAAGTCGATTTTATGCAAAATATTTTTATAAATAAAATTCACAGAAATTTTATAAAAATAAATTTGCATTAATATTAAATTCCAACTCAGTTTTAATAATGCCCTTGCTAAATTTTTCAACCACAGATCCGATTTTCTAATAAAGAAGAGGAAATAATTATCTCATGACGTGTGTAAAGAAAGGTCAGAAAATTTTACATTTTCTCAGACACCCACTGAAATCAAAGCAAGTTTAAAAAAAAGATTGACCTTTACTTTTTCTGTCCTTGCAAATATAAAACACCATGTCAATACTATTTCAATAGGTTAGCATAAAATGCAAAGCAAGTAAACAAAATATGAATTATACTTATTCAGCTGGTCTCCTTAGACTGTAGCCCTCGACCAGGATCTGGATGTTTTGGAACAAGCAGCCAGCCTCCTTTGCCTTTCTATCTAATTTTACAGAAAACTAGGACAATGGCAACATGTCACCACTAAGGGCATGCTTTGAAAGATTTATCTTCCTGTGTTCAAACAAATCATTAGATTTATCTTTTTTGGTATCATAGGTCTTCATTGAGTCAAATAAACCATATTTTGTTTACTACACTGGAAAGATATAAATGCTAAATACTGTTTAACTTTGTTTTATGAGAGAGAATATTATATTCTTCTTTCCAGTGACCTTTTATTGCCTTGTGAATAAAGAAATAATTTGCTAGACAGGAATAGCAGCAAGAGAGTGATGGAATTTATGAGCAGACCAGCTCTACTAAAACCGAGAGATAAAGATGATAGTTTCAGAATAAAAATAGAGAATTTTTCTGTGCCCCTTTCTCAAAACTTTTACAAACTTTATATCATACAATAAATAATACATAAGACTTAAATGGTACAAAACTCATCAATCTTTTGTAACAGAAAAATAAAGTCAAAACCAGTGACAGGTATGATTCTTTGCCAAACTCTTTAGCATTTGCTCCTTAGAAATGTTTTTTAAAGAACATAGAAAATGGGTAAGGAGGTTACCTTTCACGAGATAATTTCCTTCTGATAGCACTGAAAAGAGCTAGTACAGCTTAGTGAACAAGACTAGGGTCTTTGGAACCCAATAGAACACTTTATAATTGTGTGACATAGGGCAGGTCACCTGTTTTCTGAACCTCAGTTTCCTCTTGTATAAGGCAGAGATCATACCACTTAACAATCCTATGGTGGTAGTAAGAGAACCAATGAAATGACGAATGTATAACACCTTGCTTGCATTGTGCCTAGCATATTTTAAGCACTTAATAAATGTTAGCCATTAGTATTAATTTTAGTGAACAGCTGTATTTTTTTCTTACCAGATGCTGTAAATCATGGTGGCATATATTAAAATTGTGTTCACTCAGCAAAAAGTTGCAAAATACAGCCTATCAATCCATTGCCTAATCTCTCTTGGAGTATTCTGAACAATCTTTTTCTGAGATTTCCTGAACTTAATATTGTATTGGTACCCTGTATCTTGAGAGAAGCTTAAAAATCAAGTATTCAAGAATTTTTCTTAAGATGTAAAAAGGTAGAAAGAATACAGCTACCACACTTACAATAAGAAAAAGATGGGAAGTCTATAAAATCTTAACCTTTCCTGAACAGATTAGAAAGTTGAAGTTACTAGAAAAGCCTAAAGCTAAGAGTGGAACAGGGACAGTAATAAAAACACTCCAGAAATGCAGCCACTACCCTAATCACAAAGTGTCACTAGAGAAATTTGAATCCTGGGATGCACTGAAGGTGGCCACAGCAAAAACAAAACCTAAATTCAGGCCAAGCTATGGCTACATTAACTCAAACTCCATGCTAATAACCTACCTAATGAAGAGTTTGTGCCCATTCACAGGCACAAATTCTATTTACCTCAGACACTGTTGTCCTATACAAGATGTCTGACCTTCAAACAAGAGTTATGATAAACATAAACAGAAAAGAGATAAAACAACAGATTGTCAAAAAGATCAACAAAACTAGACTTTGATATAACTCAGATGTTGGAAGTCACAACATAATGAGAGTCCTTTCCATAATGAGAGGAAAATAAGGAAATCTTCAGTCAAATAAAAACTGAGAAATCTTCTGACAAAAACTGACAGAATTCATATCCAGAATACCCATATTACAAGAAAGGTTAAAAGAATTTCTTCAAGTAGAAGAAGTATGATACCAGACAGAAACTATGACCTACACAAAGAAATAAAGAATGCTAGAAATGACATGAGTGAAGGTCTAAATAAAATTTATTATTTTCTTATTTAAATTTCTCTAACAGGAAATTGTCTCTCTAAAACAAAAAAGTAGTAATATATTGTGTGCTAGCATTCCATATATTGTGGGTAGTAAGCTTGAAAAAAAAATATACGGCAACCATAGTATAAAAGATGTAAATGAGAAATTGGGAGTACACTGTTGTAAGGTCATTGGCCTACATGTAAAATTGTATAATATTATTTGAATGTAGTCTTTGATTGACTAAAGATGTATATTATGAATTCTAAGGAACTGACTAATGTCTTCTTAGAGAGCTATAAATAATAAGCTAATAGTGGAGAAAAAAATGGAATCATAAACTACTCAATCCAACAGTAGGCAGAAAAAGCAAGAACCAAATAATAGATGGTACAAGTAGAGAACAACTAGAAAGATGGTATATTTTTATTAACGATATCAATAATTACAATAAATATAAATGGTATAAATCATCTATTAAAAGAGATTGCCATAGCAGATTAAAAATTGACAACTGTATATTATATACAAATAACCCACTATAAATATAAGGACAAAATAGGTTAAAAAAAGAGAATGGTATAAAACAAACCAATCAAATTATAACCAAAATCAAGCTAAAGTGTCTATATTGATAATAGACAAGTGATTTTATAGTAAGAAATACTTTGAGGAAGAAAGATGAATATTACTTAACATTAAAGCCAATGTACCAAAAAGATATAATGATCCAAAATGTTTATGGTCCTAACAACAGTACTACAAACTACATGAGGTAAAACCATACAGAATTTATAAGAGAAATAGACAAGTTCACAATTATAGTGGAAAGTTTATGCTTCTCTCTCAGTAAGAAACAAGTAGTCAGAAAGTCAGCAAAGATATAGAAGATGTGAACAACTCTATGAACCAACTTGATCAAATTGACACTTACGCAATGCTCCACTCGATAACAGCAGAATAAACTTTCTTCTCAAATACACATGGAAATTAACCAATTAACCACAATTAACCATTGTAGGGAATGAAAGAAAACAGCAAATGTAAGAAAATAGAGATTATGCAAAGTATTTTTTTTAAACATGACTAAATTAGAAATTGATAAAAGATATCATAAAATTTCCAAATATCTAATTTCAAGACCATCTACAAAGATAAAGAAATCATACAATATGGTATTGATGAAAAGATAGATATATAGACAAGTAGAACAGAAAGTCCAGATATAAAATTACACATAAATGGTCAATTAATTTTCAACAAAGGAGAAATAGCAATTCAATTCAGAAAGGATATTTAGCATAATAAGTTGTGTGGAAACAATTAGCTATCCATACAAGTAAAAGTAAACCTTGATTTATATCCTGCACCATATATAATGTTAACTGAAAAATAGATCATAAACATATATGTAAAATGTAAATTATAAAACTTAATGGAAGAAAAAACAGGAAGAAATCTTTGTGACCTTAAGTTTGATAATGATTTCTTAGGTATGATACCAAAACATAAAACATAAGGGAAAAGCAATAATTGGTTTTCATTAAATTAAGAACTTCTGCTCTATGAACATTACTGTTGGAGAATGAAAAGACAAGCCAAAAACAGGGACAAAACATTTGAAAAACACACATCTGATAAAGATCTTCCATCCAGCATATAAAATGAACTCTCCAAACTCAATAATAAGAAGGCAACCTAATTAAAAATGCACAAAGGCTTTAGGAAAAACATCAACAAAAAATATACAAAAGATAAGACTAGTAAACTGAAAGATCAGTAGAAAATATGAGGATATTTCAAAAAGTTTATGGAAAAATTCAATTAAATGATAATACAAATCTTCCCATGAACTTTCCGAAGTCCCCACATATACAGACCAAGGCCCAGAAAGAAAAAGAAAAGGAGAGGAATGAACATAACAAACATGTGAGGCATAGTAAAAATTCTTTAAAATTGTGTAATTGGAGTCCCAAAAAGGGAGAAAAGAGAGAATATGGCTGAAGAAATATTTGAAGATATAATGGCCATGTGTTTTCCAGAGCAGATTAAAAATATTAACCCACAGATTCAAGAAACTCTTCAAGCCTCAAGCAGGGCAAACATAAAGAAAACCACACTGAAGAACATCAGTCAAACTGCTCAAAGTGAGAGACAAAGAGAAATCTTAAATAGCCATAGGAAAGTGGCATGTTGACTTTAGAGAACAATTATAAGACTAAAAGCTGATTTTACCACAAACTGTAGAGGCCAGAGGACAATAAAATGGCATTTTTAACGTGATGAGGAAAAAAAAATTGCTGACCTAGAATTTTATAATCAGGAAAAAAAATCCCTCAGTAGTGATTACATTTTTAAATAAACAAGAGTGAAAATTTTGCCAGCTGAGCTATACTACAATAAACTGTAAGGGGAGTTCAATGGAGGAAAATGATTCCAGAGAGAAATATAACAATGAATGAAGAATCTTGAAAAGAGAAAAATGTATGTAAACACAAATGATTACTGACTGAACAAAACAATGTGTAATATCTTGGTTGTTTAAAATATTTGAGGAATTAAATTGTATGACAATAATAATACAAAGATGTGAGACAGTAAATGAAGTTGGTATGGTCTAAAACTCTAGCATTATTTGGGAAGTGGTCAGGTGTTAATTTGCATAGGACTTTATTAAGTAAAATACTCATATTGTAAGTTATAAAGCAACCATTAAAGGCATAGAAAAAGAATGTAGAACTCATTAGCTAAAGGAAGGGAAAAGTGAATAATAAAAACATCTATTAATAAAACAGAAGGAGTAAAGGAAAAGGAATATAAAATGATATGGAGGTACAAATAGGGAACAAATTTTATATTATAGTTTTAAACAAAATAGAGTTATAATTACATTAAGTGTAAATGGGCTACATTATCCAATTTGAAGACTAAGATTGACAAACTGGTTAACAAAAGCAAATTCAATGATAAATCGCTCACAAGAAACACATCTTAAATATAAGAACACAGAAATGTTGAAGAATAAAAGAATGGAAGAAAGATAAATTATGCTAACACTAACCAAAGGATAGCTCCTGTGCCATACTAATAACTGTCACAGAAGATTAAGGCATAATTAGAAACAAATATGAATATTTCATAATAATTATGGGTTCAGTCTACAGTAAAGATAACACAATTCTAAAGCTGTATATCACAATAACATAGCTTTAAAATATAAGAATAAGACATTTACAGAACAAAAAGGACAGGTATTACAATCCGTAATTACAATGTGAGACTTTAACATATCTCTCTCAATAGCTCATAGAATAAGCAGACCAAAAATATATCTATTTGACAGACCTAAAGCAGTTACTGTCTGCTGCTAAGGATTCTACCACAGATGCAAGAAGAAAGTGTCCTTGTACTTTCTATTTGTCTGATTGTGTTAGCCAGGATTGAATGAGGAAGTATAGAAATTACAAAAATATAAAAAGTGGGAGATATTTTTTCCATCTCAGAAATAACCTGTAAACAGTAAAGAGTCTGTTTTAGTCCAAAAAAGGAATCTAAAATTTAGTTTACATGAGAAAAATATTTCACAAGTATGTAGAAAATCTGAACAACACAATTAATACACTGCATAATATAATGACAGAAAAAGCAGCTGTTTGGGGTACATATGTATTATATACCAAAACTGACCAATTCAGGGCTAGAAAGGAACTTTCAATACATTTTCAAAAACTGAAATAATTTATAGTATGCTCTTTGTCCACAGAAGAATTGAGCTAGAAATTGATGCCAAAGCAACAGCTAAGAAATATTAAGCTATTTAGAAATTAAACAATATGCTTCTAAATAACCCAAGGATAAAGAAAAAGTAAAAAGAAAGAAAGAAAGAAAGAAAGAAAGAAAGAAAGAAAGAAAGAAAGAAAGAAAGAAAGAAAGAAAGAAAGAAAGAAAGAAAGAAAGAAAGAAAGAAAGAAAGAAAGAAAGAAAGAAAGAAAGAAAGAAAGAAAGAAAGAAAGAAAGAAAGAAAGAAAGAAAGAAAATATTTTAAATAAATTATTCCATCCTGGAAAATCATACAGGGAAAATCAGTGCCTAGGGAAATTTATAACCTTAAATGTGTTTCATAGAAAGAATTAGGCTAAAATGGTAGTTCAGCTTTATGTTAACAAAATAGAAAAAAAGAACCCCACAAACAAACCCAAAGAAAGCAGAAAGAGATGAATAATAAAAATAACAGCAGAAATCAAAACAACAAAAAGCATTTAAAAATTCAACAAAATCTAAAGTTGATTCTTTGAATAGATTAACAAGAAAAAGAAAAAGGAAAGAAATCACAGAATGCCATATCAGGAAGGTCATATCAACTAAACAAGATCCGAGTGCAATTTTCATTAGTAGGATATTGGGTAGATATGACCAACTTTATAACAATATATTAAATAACTTAGATGATATTGACAAGTTTCTAGGAAAACAGATTTCATGAAAACTCACCAAGAAAAAATAGAAAATTGGAATAGCTCTATTTAAAGATATCAAATCATTAAGAATCATCTCCTAAAGGAAATTCCATATAAGGCCTTCACTGGTGAATAATTTCATACAGTTCAGAAAGAAATCATACCATCACATAAAAAACTGTTGCAGAATACAGAAAGAAGGAACACTTACCAATTCTTTATGAAGACAGAATGAACTTGATATAAAAACCTGACAAGGACATTACAAGAACAGGAAAACAAAGGCTGGTCCTTGTCATGAAATTAGATGCAAAAATCTGAAACATATCGTTGGAAAATTAAACACGGGGAGATAGATAAAGATGATACAAAATTACCAAGTGAGTTTCATTTAAAAAATGCATGGTTGTTTATCATTTGATAAATATTCCATTTAGTTGATCACCTTAACTGACAAAAGGAGAAAAGCCACGTGATCAGCTTGATGATTCATGATAAGAGTTCTTGGTAAACCAAGAGATAAAGGAAAATTCCTATTTTGATAAAGAGTAATGACAAATAAAACCTGTAGAAAATGTTATGTTTAATGATGAATTGTTGAAAGCTTTTCTCCTGAAATCAAGAATCAGAAAAAGATATCTGCAATTACTAGTTGATTTTAACATTATACTGGAGATCTTAGCCAGTACAGTAAAGCAAGCAAAATATTGTTATGATTAGAAAAGAAGAAAAAAATTTCACTTGCAGATGACATTTTTGTGCCTACAGCAAAACTACTGTAATTAATAAACAAATCTACAAAGGTCACTGGACATAAAGTTAAAATAGAAGAATCAATTGTATTTTTATCAGTGACAAACAAATTAAAAAATCAATTTACAGAAATGATACATTTACATTAGCATCCAAAATATCAAATAGGAATTAATCTAACAGATGGTGTCAAAAACCATTACCTCATTTTACTACACTAAAGACTGCAAAACATTATTGTGAGAGATTAAACTCAAAAACTCTAAAAATAAAGAAAAATTTGGAAATCAGTCTCACTAAAAATATTTTCCAGGCAACAAAGAGCACAGTACATCATTTTTAAAATGAGATAAACTGAAGGAATATATTTGAGTATAACCAAAGAAGATTATATTCAGAATGTTCAAGAGATCATACAAATCAATGAGAATAGCACAATGGAACACAATTCAATATAAAAACCAAGTGATACTTATGGGCAATATGTAGAAAAGAAAACCTAAATAGCCAATAAATATATGGAAAGATATTTAATCTCACCAGGATCTATGCAAATATAATTAAAAGCAAAAATCAGATACAGTTTTGCATTCATCAAATTGGCAAAAATTAAAAATCCTCATAACATCAAATGCTGGCAGGTGTATGTAGCAATAAGATCTCTTATACATTGGTGGTAGAAATATATTTTGATACATGTCTTTAGAGAGCAACTTGGTAATAATTTCCAGTAAAGGTGAGGAAGCACATGGCCAGTAATTCTGCTTCTGAATATACAACCTAAAGAAATTTTAGCAGATGTACAAAAAGTTGTGTTCTTCAATATGATATTATATTAATAAAAACTGGGAACAATATAAATATCATCATTAGAAGAATAGATAAATTGTGGTATAATCACTCAATAAAATTAGTGCATCAATTAAAATAAACGAATCATCACACATTAATTTCAAAAGCATAATTTTACATGATAAACAAGTTGCAAAAGAATATGCACAGCATACCATTCATGAAATTAAAAAAATACACACAACCATACTCCATATTATTAATATATCCATATTTGTCAATAGTAAAATTGACTGGGAAGGATATTTGTCAATTTAAAAATAGTTGTTACCTTGGGAAAGAACAAGGAGAAGTACGGTAGTAATGGTAGCAGAGATGAGGGGGCAATTTTCAATGATTTGTGGCTTTTTTTAAAGAGAGACCTGTAGTGACATGGTAAAACATTAATATTTGCAATTATCTGGGTGTTTTTACAAATATTTCTTATTATATATATATTTTTTTCTTTATATTTGATTTCATAGTCAAAAAGAAAAATAATTGGAAAGTTTGAGAACATGATCTGGGTAATAGCAGTTCAAATACAGATTGGGAAGCAATTTTAAAAACTGAACTGGTAACCCCATCCCCAGCCCAGCCAAGTGTGCACCAACAAGAGAGGCAACCCCCCTCCCAGAGAGGCCCAAAACCCACAGCGCCCCGTGGTGCCAGCACACAACCAGGCAGGTAGGCCTTGCCACTGCCAGACCCCATCCCCATACCTGCCAAGTGCATGCCAACCAGAGAGGCGGCCCCCAGAGAGGCCCCATGGCAACCAGGCGACTATGTGGGCACTGAAGAGGCCATGCCAAATTCGCAGCCCCAGCAGGATCCTAGCTGGACAATAGTGTTGAACAAGTGGACTGTGAAATCCCTTGCCACAATGATGAAACATCAAACTAAAGATACCAAAAATATGAAAAATCAAGAAAGTACACAGAGGATAATAACTCTCAAGCTCTAGATCCTATAGAACAAAAAGCCCTTGAAATGTCTGACAAGGAATTTCAAGTGATAATTCTAAGGAAACTAAATAAAATACAAGAAAACTCAGCTAGACAACACAATGAAATGAGGAAAAGTATACAGGACCTCAAAGAAGAAACATACAAGGAAATCAATGCCCTGAAAAAGAATGTAGCAGAGCTTGCCAAACTGAAGAATCCATTCAACAAAATAAAAAACACAACAGAGAGTTTAACCAGCAGGCTTGCAAAAGCAGAAGAGAGAACTTCTGACCTTGAAGATGGGCTGTTTGATATAACACAAGCAGACAAAAAACAAAGAAAAGAAAAAAGAATTAAAAACATTGAAGAAAATCTAAGAGTGATATGAGATAACCTTAAGCGCTCAAATAACTGAGTCATGGGTATTCCAGAAGGGGAGGAAAAAGGATGGAAAAAGACGTACCATGCAAACACAAATGAAAAAAAGAGTTGGAATAGCTATTCTTATATCTGATAAAATAGACTTTAAACTAAAAACCATAAAAAGAGATAATGAGGGCCACTACATAATGATAAAAGGATTCATCCATCAAGATGACTTAACAATCATAAATATATACACAGCCAATGTCAGAGCAGCCAGACTTATAACGCAAACTCTATTAGACCTAAAGAAAGAAATAGATACTAGTACCATAATAGCTTGGGACCTGAACACCCCATTATCAATATTGGATAGATCATCTAGGCAAAGAATCAGTAGAGAAACACAAGATCTAAACAACACTCTAGACCTATTGGACTTGGCAGATATCTACAGAACATTCCATCTAACAACCTCAGAATATTCATTCTTCTCATCAGCACATGGATCATTCTCCAGGATAGATCACATGCTAGGTCACAAATCAAGTCTCAACAAATTCCAAAAAATTGGAATTCTCCCATGTATTTTTTCAGACCACAATGGATTAAAATTAGAAATCAATAACAAATGAAATTCTGGAAACTATACAAACACATGGAAATTAAACAGCATTCTACTTAATGACATACAGGTCCAAGAAGAAATTAAACAGGAAATCAAAAAAATTTATTGAAACTAATGAAAACAATGATACATCATATCAAAACCTGTGGGATACTGCAAAAGCGGAACTATAGGGGAAATTTAAAGCATTAAATGCTACTTCAGAAGAATGGAAAGATGGCAAGTGAACAACCTAGTACTTCACCTTACAGAACTAGAAAAACAAAAACAATCCAATCCCAAAGTTAGCAGATGGAAAGAAATAATTAAGATCAGAGCAGAACTTAAAGAAATTGAAACCCCCAAAATGATGCAAAAAATCAATGAATCAAAAAGTTTTTTCTGAAAAGATAAATAAAATTGACAAACCATTAGCACAGCTAACTAAAAAAAGAAGAGAGAAGACTCAAATAACAAGGAATCATTAGAGACTGCTATAAACAACTATATGCTAACAAATTTGAAAATCTGGTGGAAATGGATAAATTTCTGAACACACACAAACTACCAAAAGTGAACAAAGAAGATGTAGAAAATCTGAACAGACCAATAACTATAAAAGAAATTGAAGCTGTTACCAAAGGCTCCCAACAAAGAAAAGCCCAGAATCAGGTGGATTCACAGCAGAATTCTACCAAATATTCAAGGAGGAATTGACACCAATTCTCTACAAACTATTCCAAAAGATTGAAACACAGGCAATTTTCCCAAACTCATTCTACGAAGCAAACATCACCCTGATACCAAAACCAGGCAAAGATACAACTAAAAGAGAAAACTACAGGCCAATATCCTTGATGAATACAGATGCAAAAATCCTCAATAAAATATTAGCTAACAGAATACAGCAACACATATGCAAAATTATACACCATGATCAATTCGGATTCATCCCGGGGATGCAAAGTTGGTTCCTCATATGCAGATCAATAAATGTGATACACCATATCAATAAAATCAAACACAAGGACAATATGATCATCTCTATACATGCTGAAAAAGCATGTAATAAAATTCAACATTCATTCATGATAAAGACTCTCTACAAGTTAGGTATAGACAGAAAATATCTCAACATAATTAAAGCCACATATTATAAACCCACTGCCAATGTCATCCTGAATGGGGAAAAGCTGAAAGCTTTTCCTTTAAGAACAGGAACTAGACAAGGATGCCCACTCTCACCACTCTGATTCAACATAGTGTTGGAAGTACTAGCCAGAGCAATCAGAGAAGAGAAGGAAATAAAGGGCATCCAGACTGGAAGGAGGAAGTCAAACTGTCCCTCTTTGCAGATGACATGATCCTATATATTGAACAGCCTAAAGCCTCTACAAAAAAACTCCTGGAGTTGATAAATGATTTCTGCAAAGTTGTAGGATACAAAATCAACACACAAAATTTAGTAGCATTTCTATTCTCCAATAGTGAACATGCAGAATGAGAAATCAAGAAAGCTTGCCCGTCTACAATAGGCACCAAAAAAATAAAATACTTAGGAACAGAGTTAAACAAGGATGTGAAAAATCTCTACAACAGCAACTACAGACCACTGTTGAGAGAAATTAAAGAGGACAGAGGAAGATGGAAAGATATCCCATGCTCTTGGATTGGAAGAATCAACACTGTTTAAATGTCCATACTACCCAAAGTGATCTACAAATTCAATGCAATCCCCATCCAAATTCCAATGACATTTTTCTCAAAAATGGAAAAAACTATCCTGACACTTATATGGAATAACAAAAGACCATGCATAGCCAAAGCAATTCTGAGCAAAAACAATAAAGTTGGAGGCATAACACAACCTTACTTTAAACTATAGTACAAAGCTATAGTAATCAAAATAGCATGGTACTGGCATAAAAACAGACACACTGATCAATGGAATAGAATAGAGAATCCAGAAATCATCCCACATATCTACAGCCATCTGATCTTTGACAAATGCACTGAGTCTATACACTTGGGAAGAGACTGTCTCTTCAGCAAATGGTGCTGGGATAACTGGATATCCATATGCAGGAGAATGAAACTAGAGACATACCTCTTACCATATACCAAAATCAACTCAAAATGGATTAAACAATTAAATATACAACCTGAAACAATGAAACTTCTTAAAGAAAACAAAGGGGAAACATTCTAGGAAGTAGGACTGGGCACAGAGTTCATGAATACAACCCCGAAAGCACGGGCAACCAAAGAAAAAATAAATAAATGGTATTATAACAAACTAAAAAGCTTCTGCACAGCAAAAGAAACAATTAACAGAGTTAAAAGATCAACAGAGTGGGAGAAAATATTTGCAAAATATACATCTGACAAAGGATTAATATCCAGAATATATAAGGAACTGAAACAACTTTACAGCAAAAATCAAGTAACCCAATTAAAAAATGGGCAAGGGAGCTTAATAGGCATTTCTCAAAGGAAGATATAAGAATGGCCAACAGACACATGAAAAAATGCTCAACACCCCTCAGCATTCAGGAAATGCAAATCAAAACCACTCTGAGATACCATCTCACTCCAGTTAGGATGGCTAATATCCAAAAGACTGTGAATGATAAATGCTGGCGAGGTTGCAGAGAAAAAGGAACCCTCCTACATTGTTGGTAGGACTGCAAAATGGTGCAGCCTCTGTGGAAAATGGTATGGAGGTTCCTCAAACAATTGCAGATAGATCTACCATGTGACCCAGCTATCCCACTGCTGGGAATATACCCAGAGGAATGGAAATCATCAAGTCGAAGGTATACCTGTTCCTCAGTGTTCATCGCAGCACTCTTTACAATAGCCAAGAGTTGGAACCAGCCCAAATGTCCATCATGAGATGAGTGGATAAGGAAAATGTGGTATATCTACACAACGGAATACTATGCTATAAAAAAGAATGAAATACTGCCGTTTGTAATGATATGGGTGGACCTAGATAGAATTACATTAAGTGAAACATGTCAGACACAGAAAGAGAAATATCACGTTCTCACTTATTTGTGGGAACTAAAAATAAATAAATAAATACACAAATAAACTGGGGGGTGGGGTGGGGAAGAAGACATAACAATTACAATTCCTTGAAGTTGATATGACAAGCGAACAGAAAGGACATTGTTGGGAGGGAGTGGGGAGAGGAAGGAGGGCGTGAGGTTTCAGTAATGGGCCACAATAAGCAAACACATTGTATATTGACAAAATAAAATAAAATTAAAAAAAAAGAAAAGCGAACTGGTAAAATTGACAAGTCTTGGCACCTCGTTAGCTAATGAGAGGTGGGGAGTGGGGAAAAGAGTGCGTGTTGCAGAGGGTGGGGGGTAGGGACTGGATTGGGTATGACGGTGCCATTAACAGGGACAGAGAACATGAGCAGGAGGCTCAGGAAGGAGAGAATGAATTTAATTTTTTAAAGTGGTGAGTTGGGGATGTTGATAAGACATCCAGTTGTTGATGTCAGCAGGATGAAATTGTTCAAAGTGGGGAGAGAAATTAGGGATGAAGCTGTAGTGTTTGGGAGCACTAGAACTGATAACTGAACCCATGAGTTAGATAAGTTTCCAATGAGGTGGGGTTTATGAGAGGAAGAAAAAGAACCACAGCAAAATCCTAGACACAACACACATTGTGGTCTATACGGGCTTGTGACGAGAAGCCCGGGCCAATCAAGTAAGAGACTCAGAAGGAGAATCAAGAGAAAATCTGGCCCAGAAGCCAGTGGAAAAGAGAACTTCATGATGTGGGGGTCTTCAGTGTTGAATACTGTGGAGGAATGAGGGAGGGTGAGAATAGAGGTGAAAATGTTGTGTGGAGCAACTAGGAGGTCACTGATGACCTCAGGAAGGAGTGACCCTAGTGGGCACCAGGATGACTGCCTGCCTAATAAATGTATGCAGAAAAGATCAGGGGGCAAAATTGAGTCATTGATCCTGGACTGTCTGTGTCAGCTGCCATCACCCTTTCTGCCCATGCTGGTGGCTCCTCCTGAGACTGGCGTTCTTCCAGACTTGGTGAGTGCTCTCCAGCTGCTGCCGTCCCCTCCTTCCTCCTGTGGGTCTTACTGAAGAGAGTTGGGGAACTGGCTCAAAAATAAGATTGTTTATCCCAGCCCTGCATAAATAAATGTCATTTCACTATTCCCTGCCTCTGCATCGCTGATATCCTATATTTCACTGATCTTGTTTATCCTTGAAGTTGTCCTCAAACATTTCCCAGTCTCCTGAATCGCATACAAATGGATGAATACTTGAAAAAGTGTAATTACTGTTGTTTGTTATTTTGTCCTGCCACTATGCTTCCTTATACCATTTGGACTGGGGGTGGACTTGTTAAAAAAAAAAACACCCAGAAAGGACATTCTCACTTATTCAAGCCTTAGAGAGAGAACGAAGTCCTTAGTCTCTCCCCAGAAAACAGATCTTTACAGAGTTTTCTGGCCAAGCATGCAACCAAGATGTTGCTAAATCTGGGAAGCTTATCAAGTGTGAACTGTGAATCTTCCCCTCACAACTGTGTTCAACAAAACATGGTCTGTTTGTTGCTTTAAATGAACATCATAGGAATAATCATAACATACACCTGTATGGTACTGTACACTTTTCAAATTATTCCACATATATGAGGTGATTTCATCATCCCAACAACTCTCTGAAGTCCCAAGACTCTGAGAGGCTACCTGGTCAAGGTGAAAGTGTCTTCTGAGTCCCCATCCACCACTCTGAACTACTGGGCCTCATCTCCAACAGACTCCATAGTTGAGACTTGAGATATGTGTCTTTGCCTACAACAGCAATTAGGGAGAAAGAAACAGGAAGGTCAATTTCCAGCTTACATTGATAGACATATGATTGATTCACTATTTCTTTCACCCAAAGGTGGAAAAACACGTACCCACCAGAGTTCCTTTCAAGGAGAGAATCGTGCTTGTTTGGAGGAATTACTTAATGAGCCAACTATAAAAGTCTGGATTACAATGGGGCTTGAGTTTTCCCTACAGGAGGCAAGGAGAGGAACTTCTGGATTAACTTAGGAGGAAAAGGGAAGAAGGAAGAAAAAAAATATTAAAGGAATAGACCCAGGGAAAGACAGCAGACTTCACGTTCTGTATGATGAACCCTTTCCCTGATTCCTCCAACTCTGCAGGTGAGTTATAAAGCACAAGGAATGGCTGGGATGAGTGCATGTCTGTGGACAATAGGTGGATGTTTTGTGACCATATTTAGAAAGATAGAACCACCTAGGGATGACAGTAAAATAAGAGTTCTTTCAAGGATTTGAACTGTCACAGGCTATGGATTTGGGATTTAACATAGTTTCCCATCAACTCTAAAATCTGCACTTTATTATGTTTTAATTACAAGATTAAAACAAGAGTCATGAAGCCATAAGAAATGCCACCTAAGGTAGTTTCCAAATCTTAATAAAAATGAAAGACAAGTGCAGCAGAGAACTAAAATACAATTTGGCCTTAAGCTTCGATTTCTGTACTGAGTTTCCTAATATCGGTTTGTTACTGAATCTGTTTATTCTTTTACTCAGGTTGATTAGATCATGAATGAAAAAGCTGGAGAAGGTTCAAAACACTCATAGGATCGTTTTCAGATCCTTTGTTTCATACTAAAGATAAATCTTTCCTGTTCTATATTATTTCTCAGAAATAGGTTTGTGTCTATTCTTCCTTGCAGGAGATACACTGTACAAAGGTCTTTCATGAGATGGAGAACTCAAGGATAAGCCAAACAGAATGAAACAAAATCCCAAACAATGACAAAACCCCTCTTTCGGTTTTGTCGCTAACACCAAACAGTGAAATTGAGCCCAGCCAATAGATTGTGGTTCCAGGTGAAAAAGGCAGGCAGGCATAACTGGCACCATACAGCCTGTGAAAATCATGGAGTGTAGGAAAAGCTTTAGAATTTAAATGTCACATTGATAAAATCATGACCTTGAACTATTGGAGACAGGAAGGAAGCAAGCTCAGGCAGAATTGACCCCTGCAATGAAGAGCATAAGAGAAGAAAGAAAGATAAACTCTTGGAACAGGAAGGGATATCACAGGCAGGCAAGAAACATGTAAAGTGTATTGGTTTCTTTTTGCTGCTGCAACAAATAACCACAAACTTAGTGGTTTAAAGCAATAAAAATTGATTATGTTACTTGTACAGTTCTGGATTCAGAAATCCAAAATCAGTTTCAGCAGGCTAAGGCCAACATACTGGCAGGCATGTGTTCCTTCTGCAGGCCCGAGTGGAGAATCCATTCCTTGCCTTTTCCAGCTTCTAGAGGCTTCCGGTTTTCCTTGGATCATGGGGCATCACTCTAACTTCTGCTTCCGTGGTCACTTTCCTTCTCTGATCCTAACCCTCCTGCATCCATCTTAAAAGGATCCCTGTGATGACAATGAATCCACTTGGATAATGCAGGATAATCTCATCTCAAAAATCCATAATTCAATCACATCCACAAAGTCCCTTTTACAATATAAGGTACTTACTGAGTTTCTGGGATAAGAAAGTGGAAGAAAACTTTTTGGGGGGGGGCATGATGCAGCCCTCCACAAAAATATCACCAGGAATGTGTGTGATCATAGTTAAGTTTATGAATAAGCATTTTAGTAGTCAGGGGATAATCATTCCAATTATCCCAGAAATCTTCCTGTCAATTACCTTGATAAGGTGCCTGCTTTGTACCAGAAACAGTGACAAGGATTTGGAGGGAGGTTATTTTGAACCTAACTATAGGGAAAATATCTGTGCTCTCTCATTTTCTTGCCACTTTGTCATTCTTGTTCCTTTTCTGGAAAATGATTTAGCATTCAGTTCTCTACTTAGATGTTCACTCCCTTGAGGAAGTTTTCTATAAGCTACCACATCTCCTTGAGATAGGGAGTTTCCTGACCTCATCTCTTTCAGGAAGGAAGGAGGATATTGTCCTCCTTGAAGCCAAGGGAGGCAGAGTCCAAGAGAGTCAATTGTAAAGCTGGCAAGTATCTGAACTGTCCCCTGTTCTACCCAGTTGGATCTTGTACTATCAATTCTGTTGAGGCAGTGTGGAGGGAGGGGAAAGAGAAAGATGCCAATGGTGATGCAGGAACAGAATTAAAGCAGCCTGCTTTCCAACTACTGTGCCATTTTCCACAATCAAGTGGTCTTGTTGGGATGTGACTTGAGCCGACTTGTTGGTAGTCCATTGAAAACACATAGATCCCAGAAGCTAGAAGCTGTAGGACCATCCACCTGTGCTGTGAGCTACAGAATGAAGGGAGAATGGTGAAATTGGTCAAACAGAACTAAACCTCCCATAGCAGGAACTTGAGTAGTAGGGAGGTCCCCACAGGTACTTCCTCAAGAACCCACAGGGTTGTTACATGTGAGTGTCCATTTATACAACCTGAACACTACCGATAATCACATCTTCCACACAGTGGATATCAACAATGTGGCAGCCACACAGAGCACACCCACACCGGTCAATCTTAGCTGGAGAAGCAGCACCAACAAGCCCAGGTAAATAAGGAAATATCTGTCCTTTTCTATCTCTTTGTTCTCAGCAATCCCCAACATAGAAGGAACAAAGACCTCAAAGAGGAAGGGGAAAAAGTATTTGAGAGCATGATTGCCTTCCTTGCCTCCTTTTCTATGGAGAAGACAGAAGTAGAGCTTTGAGTCAGACGTGAAACTAAAAAAATTTAATAAACCAGACTGAATCTTGAATACTGGAATAGAAGTCTCAAATAATTGCATGTGTCAGAAAAAGTATAGGATCTGGCCAAAATATTATTAAAGGAGGCTATTATTGGAATGAACCATTTCATTGATATACTTCAAGAAGTTGGGTCCAGTTCATAAGCTGGTTACAGAAGCATTTAGATCACAGGATGTATTTGATGACCTTTACTGTAAGCTCCTTGAGGGCACGGGCTCCTATGTCATAGGGAATATTAACTGCTAGGGACTTAAACCTGCTCAAATTACTTCACAAAGAAAGTGTTTATTATACGTATAGAGACTTCACTGAAATCAAGCCTTGAAAAAGCAACTTGTGAACAAATTAACTTTGGGTACTTCAGTAACTGGGAGTTTGTGTTCATGGACCTTTGAATGAATGCTTCACCAATAATGAGACTCAGCTGGCATTTGGCTCAGTCTCTCTATATTCTACATTGAATTAGAGAAGGAGAGAGAGGGGAATTGGTGAAGGTGAGAGAAAGGGTGAAGAGGGAGAGAGAGAGAGAGGAAAAAAACCTTATCTGAGCCTGTGGATTTGTTCAGTTGAGTTTGGATGAGGGATTGGTGTGGTTACAAGTAGCATATTCAGGTTGTATAAACATTACTGAATCATTTAATGAATGGAATGTGTTTGGCTTGAGAATCTTGGATTTTATTGGTTCACGATAATCACAGTACAACGGCTAGGATGTGAATATATCCTACCTAGCTCAAAGGGTCATATCTTAAACAGAGATACACAAGTAGGCCCTCATATCCCACTTCTTGTCACATTGAAAGTTTTATAATCAATACTTTCTCGGTTTTAGAATTTTACTATAATTATAGCAACCAGCTACATCACCAGGGACTAGTCAGCTTGCCACTGCAATTTTTCCACCCACTTTTGAGATGTTTATCCTCCTCCTTTCCTCATTTTATGACATTTAAGTATCTCGTACAAATCAGTTTGTTGTTTTGGCACATCATGTAGAATATCAAAAGATTAATAAAGCAGCTCAAATTGGACTAACCGTACAGTCAAGGGTAGGACTGGGGAGTGGAAGGGTTTATCCCGTCATGGAGTTTCATAGGAAAAATGTGATTTTTTTCAAACTACCAACCCCTTTGAACTCAGAAATTCTGAGGCACAGCCAGTGTGATGGAATTCTATGTTTCATCTGCTTTCAGCCTCTCTGGAACATTTCTTCAGGGGGACAGTGACAGCTAGATTGAGGCACAGTAAAATTGAGGACAGATGAGCTGGGTCAGTTATTACCTGGTAAGAGTTAAGAGAATGCAAGATGACAGAGAATGGTAATTAAATAATGAAAGAGACAGGTGGGCAAGAGATATTAACCTGGGTGGCTTTGAGTCTAGACTTTCTCAACTAGAAAAATTCCAGACTACCTCTTACAATGTTGTCCTTACATGATTGTTCTAAAGTGAATGGCTTTGTCTTTAAATGTTGTTTATAGACAACTTCAAGTTCATATCAGTTTTTCATGTTTTTAAGTTCACAAAAATTTCTATGTAAACCTTGATAGAGATGGAAGTAGAATAAGCATATGGAATCACAAGGAAGATTCTGCTATACAGAAAGCAGATGTAAGCTTAAGATGTCAGAGGATGATGAAAATTACAGCATAGTAAGCCCTCCATCTCCTGGCACGGTGCCAGTGTGTGACTCCTTTGGCTTAATGAGCAAGCTCCGACCTCAGAATCTCTGAGAAGTTTCTTGCTTTTTCTTTCCCATGCTTCAGATTCAGAATTGCATTGTCTTCAGTTATTCTGTGAAGGGAGCTACTAGAGGTTATGGGGTGAAAATGATGTAGAAATGGAGAAAATTGGATAGGACCATCAAAAAGTCATCATAAGGCAAATATGTATACATAATACACACACAAATGTATATATTTACATAGACATCACAGTTAATTGGTAACAACAACAAAAAAATAGCTCCTCCAGTTCCCAAACATGGAGTAAGGTGATAAAGTGCACCCCTTCATGTTATACTCCAGTAGCTCTGGGTGTATAATTCTCCACACACATTATCCATGCTCATGCTGCTCCCAATACCTAACACTCATCCCTTCTTTTTTTCTTAGTGAAAGTCTTACTCAAGCTTTAACACTCAACTTTAGTGAAACCCAAGGCACTGATAGATAAATTACCAACCAACCGAAAGACTGTGAATGATAAATGCTGGCGAGGTTGCGGAGAAAAAGGAACTCTCATACATTGTTGGTGGGACTGCAAAATGGTGCAGCCTCTATGGAAAATGGTATGGATGTTCCTCAAACAATTGCAGATAGATCTACCATACGACCCAGCTATCCCATTGCTGAGAATATACCCAGAGGAATGGAAATCATCAAGTCGAAGGTATACCTGTTCTCCAATGTTCACTGCAGCACTATTTACAATAGCCAAGAGTTGGAACCAGCCCAAATGCCCATCATCAGATGAGTGGATACGGAAAATGTGGTACATCTACACAACGGAGTACTACTCTGCTATAAAAACGAATGAAATACTGCCATTCGCAACAACATGGATGGACTTAAAGAAAATTATATTAAGTGAAACGTGTCAGGCACGGAAAGAGAAATACCACATGTTCTCACTTATTTGTGGGAGCTAAAAATAAATAAGTATACCAACAAATGGAGAGCAGAGGGAAGAAGACACAAACACAATTTCTTGAAGCTGTTAGGACAAGCGAACGGATTTGATGTTGATGGGAGGGAGGGGGGAGAGGGAGCAGGGAGGGAGGATTTGGTAATGGGCCGCAAAAGTCAACCACATTGTATATTGATTTTAAAAAAGTTCTAATTTTGTTTTTTTTTATTGGAATGTAGCTGATTACACATATTAGAGGGGTACAGAGTTGAATATCAATACCAATGTACAATGTGTGATGATCAAATCAGGATAATTAGCATATTCATCATTACAGAACATAATCATTCTTTGTGTCCGTTAACCAATTCTTACTAACCTCCCTCCACCTCCCCTTTTCCCACCTCTAGAAACCACAGTTCTGTGCTCTCCTTCTCAAAGTTCAATGTATTATTGTGACTTCCTTCCTTCCTTCCTTCCTTCTTTCCTTCCTTCCTTCCTTCCTTCCTTCCTTCCTTCCTTCCTTCCTTCCTTCCTTCCTTCCTCCCTTCCTTCCTTCCTTCTTTCATTTTTCAGCTCTTGCTTATGAGTGAGGACACTGTGTCTGGCTTATTCTACTTAAGATAATTTTCTCCAAGCTCATCCATACTTCTGGGAATAGTAGAATCTCATTCTTATTTCTGGCTAAGTAATATTTCATTGTCTCTATATACCACATTTTGCTTATCCAGTCATCCATTGATGGACATTTAGGTTGGCTTCATATCTTGGCTATCGTAAATAGAGCCATGATGAACAAGGGAGTACAGGTATCCCTTCAACATTATGATTTCTATCCTAAGGGTTTAATTTTAGAAACTGAATGAAATAAGGAAGACTTGAGTCTACATTTTGGATGGGCACATTGTATTGTAAAATTGTCTCAGCACTTTCAACATCAATATATACCATAAGAAAATTATTGAACATTAAAACTAGAGAAAGTCTTGTTGTTAAGTATGCAAAGGATCATGTCACTGTAAGATAGGATGGTTATATAATTTATCATCCAGACTAGCACACTTTTGAGAATGAAAGGGGACAGGACACGTGCTAAATGCAATCGGATGTTGAGACAGGTGTATGGCAAAACTGTCTTGGTCAAACCAGGACCTATAATCACCTACTTTAAGAAGGAAACAATAACCTGATATCAGATTTCTCAATAGCAACATGCAAAGTTTGAAGACAGTAGAGCAACATTCAGGATTTTCAAAGCCAGTCACCAATTTGATATTTAGAAAGTCCTTTGAGTATACAAAGAAAGGGCATGAAACATGCCAGAACGCAAGGAATATTCCCCTCCTCCAAATGCTTCTTCAATAAAATATTAGAGGATGAATTCTGCTAAGCAAGGGATGATTTGAGAAACTACGATGGAAGTACTGTTGGTAAGCATGGAAAATATTTAACTGAAGAGCTAACACTTAAACAGATGTGGAAACCGAGGTGACAGAAAGGAAAGTAAATATTTCATGCCCTGCTCATGCAGAAATGCCACAAATGTCAAAAATTGGGAAGAGAAGTGAAAAAAGTGGGACATAGAGCTCTCTGATTGATTCTATTACCTATGATAGCTGGGGGTAAAGGGTATCATTTAAAGACAACAAATTCAGTAATAAAAGCTTTTTATTTACATGAAAGTATTTAAGAGTTTAAAAGTCAACATTAAAAAAATATTATTGACTAAAACTAAATGGTGGAAGAGAGAGAAGGGACGTGAATTAAGATAAAATGTACTGATTTGAACAATGGTTTTGGCAGGAGACTAAAAAGGTGTTATATAAAAATATAAAGAAATAAAAACCTTTAAAACCAGTTAAAAACCTTACATATTAAAGGAACTAAAATTTAAGAAAACAAAGCAAAACACAGTGATACTCTTCTAAAACTTTGTTAAATAACTCTTCAAAATGGATAAGAAAAAACCCAACAACCCCCTAAAAAAGTGAATAAAACTCATGAACAGATCAGAGAAAAATAAATTCTTTCATTCATAATAAGAGAAATAAAAATTACAACTATCCTGATGCTATGGGTTAAATGTGCCCTCCAAAAGTTCATTTTGGAAATGACCTCCTTTGCAACAGTGTTAAGAGGGTGGGAAATCCAATTATGGTATTTCAAAGGTGCGGCCTTTAAGAGGTGATTAGATTGGGAGGACAGCACCCTAGTGACTGGATTGATCCACTCATGGAATAATGAGGTGATGGTTTGATGGGTTGTCACGGGCATGGTTCTGATGGCTTTAAAATGAGAGCAAGTGAGAAAGTTAGCTCTTGCTCTTGCCATTCTCCTGCCATGTGACACCGTTTGCTATAGAGAGTTCCTGCCCAAAAGAAGGCCCTCACCTGAAGTACACCTTTGGCCATAGATTTTCCAGCTTCCAAAAATGTGAGAAATAAATGTCATCTTTTTCATGAATTACCCAGTTTCAGGTGTTCTGTCATAAGCAACAGAAATGGACTAATACATCTGAGATACGATTTTTCACCTACCATAGAACAAAAATCTAAAAGTCTCATCATATATTTTATGGGTGAAGCTTCGAAGAGACATTTTGAAAACAGACTCTTTTTTAAGAGCAATGTCAGGTTGACAGCAAAACTGAATGGGAAATACAGAGACATTTCATTTCCCCGTGTCCCCACACATGCATAGCCTTCTCCATTATCAACACCTCACACCAGAGTGTTACATTTGTTACAATCAATAAATTTACATTGACATATCATTATCACTCAAAGGCCATAGTTTACATTAGAATTCAGTCTTGATGTGGTACATTCTATGGGTTTTGACAAATGTATGCTGACAAGTATCCTCATTGTAGTATCACACAGAGTAGTTTCACAGCCCTACAACCGTTCTGTGCTCTGTCTATTCATTCCTCTCCCCCCGCAGTCCCCAGAAACCACTGATCTTCATAGTTTTGCCTTTTCCAGAATGTCACATAGGTGAAATTATATAGTATGTATATATGGTTTCTTTCACTTAGTACTAAGCATATAAATTTGTTCCATGTCTTTTCATGACTTAATAGTTCATTTCTTGGAGGGACATTTTTTATGGGAGTACTGTTGCAACACTTACAGAAGAAAAGTTAGCATGCCAACAATATTTATAGATGCATAAACCAATTGATTTAGTTTTAATGGTGAATTCACATTGGGAGGGCAATGTGGGCCAGGATAAGTCCTCTAAGTAGTGGGGAAACTTGGAGATTTATCAGCACGAGAGTGATATAGTTGAATTTGCATTTTGGTTAAGTGGTAACCATATGTAGGCTGTTTTGGATAAAGGAGAAGTAGATTCAGAGTAACTTGGTAGGCATAAAATAATGAAGGCAGGAACTAAAAGGGTAATGATGAGAACTGAAAAGAGGTGAATAATAATAATTTAAAATTCGAAAGAAATAAACTATAATTTGGAAACATTTGAACATCTCTTAATAAGGATTTATTTATTCCTTTGTTTATTTAACAAAACTTCATTGAACTCTACCGTGTGTCAGCCTTTAAAAGTAATACTTGTGTATTGGGTTTGCTGTTAAGCAAAAAACAAACAAAAAAAACCGCAAGTGTAAATGCAAGTTGCAACACATTGGATATAAAAGTTTAAAGCTTAGAAGAGAGCTTGTGCTTAAGATAGACATGTCTTAGAGTTATCTTCAAGGAGATAATGGTTGAAGCAATGAAGCAGAAATAGTTCACTCTTTCATACACCTAGGGAGAGGATCAGAGGCAGATAATATTTAAGAACTGGCTGTGTGAATGTTTAAAATTATGAGGTAGATGAATAACTCAACAGGACAGATACAAATAGGAACAGACTCAGAAATGTGCATAGCCATGGAAACAAAATGTGTAGAACACTCGAGAATGAGAAGACGATCAACAATATCAAAATTCATAGAGAAACCTCTAAGAGGTCACTTAATTTGATATGATATATGTCATTGGTGATTTTATAGATTATAGAAGCAGAATTTCAAAGACCTAGCAAGTAACTGATATTGAAAAAATATAGGTAGTGAATAGAAATTATGAATTTGAGAACTAAAAAGTAAAAAGAGCCACGAGAAGGTTGATGGAGAAAGAAATTTCTTAACATTTTTAAGGTAAGTAAATTGTGCATATATGAAGACATTGTGGAAGATATCGGTTAAGGAGAGACTTAAGAGTCAAGAGAGGTCAAGGTATAATGACGGTGCTAGAGTCTGTGGGAGATCAAGTGCATTTTGATCTTAAATTATGTGAGAAATTATATAGCACCTTCCTGAGGGATGAAAATGGCATTGGGGATTAACAAGATGGAAGCAAATGTTGATTATAAATCAGTGGATCAAGGCCTACTTAAGAGATGAAATCAGAAACAGAGTTGTAAAACAGAAAACCATTACTGTTGGTGCTGCCTTCTTGAGTGGCAAAGGCTTTGGAACATATAGAAATTTTAAGTAAAAGGGCACATATTCATGTAGTTCTACTTGAAATCATGGAGAAGCATTCCACCAAACCAATACCTCCTCTAATGTAGACACAGTTGAATCAGGCAATGTTGCACATTTCAATGAAGAGAATGTGGCAAATACACCTACTATGTACTACATATTAGATAAAGTGTTAAAAGATATTTCTGCAGAGAATTACAGAACAATTCCATCATTCGGTGAAGCATAAATACTGTTCTAATTCCCTTAGTCAAAAAAACCATCAGCATTCTGTTTGTTTTCTCTTCTATATACATTACAGGCCACGTCACATTAAGGAGCATCTATGCTTCACAGATTATGTATATGCCTACTAGATGTACTACAACTTTCATTTTCAAAGCAGGAGCAAACCCAGTCTGGTCATGATTCTGGTGATTAATAATTATTCACTAAGTGCCATCGGTTCATTAGTGATAAGAACATGGGCAGTTAGAAAGTTTCAGAGTGTGATGATTATATTTTACACTCCAGAGTCAATACAGATAAGTAATTGAAAATTTCATCTCTACTGTCTCCCATTTTCCATTGTTGTAGTGGGAAAAAAATCATCTCAAGCTTTAAATCACTATCATATTGAAGGGGTCAGCTTGACCAGTCAAGAATTCATGTGAACAGAAGGCCTTTCTGGCAGAGTGGTAGTGGATGGCCACCTACATAAATTTGCCACATTTGTCCAATAACCCACATAATGTCAAATTCCATTATTTTCTTTTTCAGGAGTCCCAAATGAAAATCTCTATTTTAATTGTCTACAAGTTTTTAGATCTCATGATATTTGGAATTTGTTTATGTTCTAGTGTTTTATCAATTTAAAGACCTTCTAACTAATTTCAAGGGCTCAAAATCCACTTACTCTGTGGGGTTATAGTTTACCTGTAGCTGTAGGTTTAAAGTTTGAAGAGTTATAATTATCCTTAGAAAGTATGTATTTTTATCCCTAATGAGTAATTTTAATAAACTTTAAAGTATTGATTTTACTAGAAGTGTCATTATTTATATTTTCAATGGCAACCTTCACATCTGAGGTAAAAACAATAAAATCAGCTATTATAAGTCATCTTGACTAAGGCTGAGATAACACCGAGAGTTCTTCTATATCGATAATCCTCCAGCTCAATCTCAACTTTTATACCTGTACAAACCTTCTTCTAGGTTCCACTTTTCTATATTTATATTTTTTCTATATTTTTCAATAAGAATAATCTATTTCTATTTTGAAATAAACAGATATGACATATAACACTCTTTCCCATCTAGTTTTAAAGATTATATTAAATCTATTGAGGCCACGTGTTGTGGTTTATATAGGAACTCTTTTTGACTTGATCTAGTCTGTAATGATCATCGGGCAATATGTACTGAGCTTCTGTCTTGAGGGGGACATCCTGCTAGGCAACTGGGCTATGATGAGGCTTCAGACCAAATCCTTGGTCTCCAAGCATTTTCAAAATAGTTTGGAAAACAAACTGAAACTGAAAAAAGGGACAACATGAAGGTAGCATATATCATCCTATTTTAATTGATAGAAGGAATATATGTAAGGGCCCCTGAAGGAGGTAAATACAGAATAGAACGACTTAAACATGTGAAACTAGAACAGCATGAGTGAATTAATCTGTTCACACTCCTAAATAATCATCGCACACACTTATATGCCAAACTAATTAATTCAAGATCATTAACAATATGCAAACAACAAAACACAAAGGAACATCATCCCTTAGGACAGTAGGATCATTTAATTACACAATTATTTAAGGAAAGTTACATTTACTGAGTGTCTGATATTGTGCACACACTATCTCATTCATTCAATTCCTCAGATAAACCAGTGGAGTAAACTCAGAGAAGGTCAATGACTTCCTCAAGGTCATTTAGCTAGTAAGTGGCAGAGCCAAAATTCAAACCCAGGTCTGTTTGACATCAAAGCCAATGTTTCTTCCCCTATATGCCTCTGACTCCTTTAAAATATAAAACATATGGGTCCCACTACATCAAGGCTTATTTCTTCACTGAATATACCCAACCTGGGTCAGGTCAGTCTCTTCTGAATGTCATTAATTACATTCATTAAATTTGATATAAATTACAACTCTGTTAAGACAGCTTGTAAAACTGTCCATCTTCAACACAAGTAGGAGCATTTGATGGGGTCATGGACCTCCTGCCTCCCTTCCCTCAAATTAGCCCAGCATAGTTACACACCGTTCACAGCTCAAATCATTTGACACTTACATGGGGAAGTCTTTCACTATCTTCCTAGAATGGTCAAATTTTCTTCTTAAAGAACCAGGGTTTTCTCTGGACTTCTGGATTCCAGTGCAGCACATAAACAGCTTGATGTTGTCACTCTGCTCTAACAATAAATATGAAACTGAAGAAATTAAAAAATAAACAATTCTTCTTAAATCCATAAGAAAATTGGAAAAGGTCACAAGGAAAGCCACTGCCCCCCAAATTGGACAGATCAACAGGTAAATTCAGAGAATCACAACTTACCAGAGCAACAAACTCAACGGGAACAAGTGATGGGTTAGAGAAACCTGAGACCCCACACTTTTGTGAGTTTTACTTCCTAGATTTCTACCAGATCCTAGATTTCTACCAGATCCTCACAGTGAATATTGGAGAAAAATCCTCTCTTACTTCCAGCAGGAGGAGGAGAGAGAGAGAGAGAGAAAAAAAAAAAGCTTTTGAAAACATGCCAGAGAATTCTACTGTTCTTAACAAGGTCTTCCCTCAGGTGGAACTACCTAACCAGACTCTAACCTGCTTCAGTTTTATCAAAGACTAAATGACTGGGGGAAGCTATACTGTCTACTCAATTCCAGCCCACTCTAATCATCCAATACCACCTACAGTGGAGGAAACAAACAAACAAACTGAGAAACACATGTGAAGTTCATAGTTCAGAGGCACATTAAACTAAGCATGCCTCAAGCTCACGAAAAGACTGAGATCTAATCATAGGACTACAAAACACTTCCCTTCCCCCACACCTTACCACCACATTCCTAAAGACCTATTTATGGCAATTTTTTTTAGCCAGCACACCATGTCTAGCTACCAAGAAAAACTTACAAGACATACTAAAAGGCAAAAAACAGAATTGAAAGAGACAGAGCAAGCTTAAGCACCAGACTCAGATATGATAGGGTTGTTGGCATCATCAGACTAGGAATTTAAAACAACTATGATTAATATGCTAAGGGAGCTAATGGATAAAGTAGACAGTATATAAGAGCAAATGGGCAGTGTAAGCAGAGAGATAGGAATTATAAGAACCAAAAAGAAATATTAGAGATCAAAACCATTTTAATAGAGCTGTTATCTACAGGACTGGATATCACTTACACATGAAGAATAATGAATAAAAAGGAAATAATTTCAAGTTTTCTACCTTGCATTGTTTGGATGGATAGTGCTGTTGTTAGACAAAACAGATGTTTGGAGGAGAAGGATTTGGTGTGGGAAGTGTTAATGAGATAATGAGTTTAGTTTGGGACATGTTCAGTTTGGGGCATCTGCAAGGTATCCAAAAACAGAATAGTTGAGAAATGAAAGTTTAAATCTGAAGTTTAGTAGGACAAACCATGCAAGAGGTATGAATCAGGATTCATTAAAGCCATGTGAGTGAATGGGGTTGTGAGAAAGAGAGTGGAATTAGACAAGAGTAGAGCCAAAGACTGAACAATGGAATATGCCTACATTTCACTCTAAGCAGGCAGGGACCACTAGCATTCCATTCACTAACCGAAATACCAACCGTAGTGTTTGGCTCACAGTAGACAAAATTTGTCTTAAATGAATAGATGATGAACAATAAATGAATGAAAAAAAAGTCAGTAAGAAATTTGAGGTTATGAAAAAGACAAAGACAAAATAGCTGGAGATGCAGCTGGAAAGTACAGTGTTGTCGGACCAAAGGTGAAGAAAATTTCAGGAGAGGGAGAGTGCTCAATACATCAAATGTTCATATTATATTATTTTTATTAAATTAGACATTATATGCACCTGTCAGATTAATCTTTCCTAAACTTCATTTTTAAAAATATGTCATTTCCTTTCTCAAATATTTCAAACATTTTCAAAAAAGGTCAAATGCAAACTTCTCTATGTGACAATTAGAATCCTCTACAATTTGGCACTGACTTTTTTTCCAGCCTATTCACTGATTTGAACACTTCCTTCTATTCATGTTCTTCTCCTCATTCTTTCCTGAACAAGTCATGTTTCTACCTAATTCAAAGACTTTGTCTCTCGTTTTCTCCTCTGCCTTGTATAATGTACCTTCCATTGCTCATCTAAAGTCCCCTTTCAAACACAAGAGCACCTTGACTGTTTTGCACACACTCATATACCCTTTCACTGAATTCACTCTTGCCTAGGTTATGCCCATAACATCAGTCTTTTGAGGACTTACAAAAGCAGAGAACAGCTATGGGTTTATCTTGCAATAGTCTGAGCCAGAGCTTCTGGGTTCTCCAGGGATGTGTCAAGCCTGAACTGCCCGTCTGATTTTGAGGCTCCTCCCCCAGTGCTCTCAGCCATAGTGACACTAGAAACAAAACAAAACAAAAAATGACAGCTGCGTGGGGGCTATTTTCTCTAAATCTTCTTGTTATTTTTTCTACTAGTCACTCTGGCAGCTAAGGAAACTTGCATCTATTTTTTTTAATCTTGCTATTGACGTATCAAGGTAGAGTCAGACTTGCCCAGTGACGGGAGAACGTGGACAAAGATGTATGGATAGTGATGCTTATCATGGGAGATGTAGTTACAGATGCTGAATGGGGATGCTCACGTAAGAAGGTAAATATAGATGCTGAATGGTAACACAGCTGAAGCTGACTCTGTTGCATTTGAAATTTTCTCTTTCTATCCCCACCTACCAACCCATTTAGAAAAACATCTACTGATTTTTTTTTTTTTTTCCCCAAAGGTCAGGCCAGTTTTAATCCGCAACAGGTATAATAATGAAGTTCCCTCTGCTCTAATTCTTTTTTTTTTTTCTTTTTCTTTTTCTGTCTGGCCGGTTTGGGGGCCTGAACCCAAGACCAAGCTTGGTGTTACAAGGCTGTGTTCTACATTGTGTTGTTTTTTTTTATTTTTTATTTTTTTAATTTTATTTTGTCAATATACATTGTAGCTGATTATTGCTCCCCATCACCAAAACCTCCCTCCCTTCTCCCTCCCCCCCTCCCCCCCAACAATGTCCTTTCTGTTTGCTTGTTGTATCAACTTCAAATAATTGTGGTTGTTATATCTTCTCCCCCCCCCCGTTTGTGTGTGTGTGTGTGTGTGTGTGTGTGTGTGAGTGTGTGTGAATTTATATATTAATTTTTAGCTCCCTCCAATAAGTGAGAACATGTGGTATTTCTCTTTCTGTGCCTGACTTGTTTCACTTAATATAATTCTCTCAAGGTCCATCCATGTTGTTGCAAATGGCAGTATTTCATTCGTTTTTATAGCTGAGTAGTATTCCATTGTGTAGATGTACCACATTTTCCGTATCCACTCATCTGATGATGGGCATTTGGGCTGGTTCCAACTCTTGGCTATTGTAAAGAGTGCTGCGATGAACATTGGGGAACAGGTATACCTTCGACTTGATGATTTCCATTCCTCTGGGTATATTCCCAACAGTGGGATAGCTGGGTCGTACGGTAGATCTATTTGCAATTGTTTAAGGAACCTCCATACCATTTTCCATAGAGGCTGCACCATTTTGCAGTCCCACCAACAATGTATGAGAGTTCCTTTTTCTCCGCAACCTCGCCAGCATTTATCGTTCAGAGTCTTTTGGATTTTAGCCATCCTAACTGGGGTTAGATGGTATCTCAATGTGGTTTTGATTTGCATTTCCCGGATGCTGAGTGATGTTGAGCATTTTTTCATATGTCTGTTGGCCATTTGGATATCTTCCTTAGAGAAATGCCTACTTAGCTCTTTTGCCCATTTTTTAATTGGGTTGCTTGTTTTCTTCTTGTAAAGTTGTTTGAGTTCCTTATATATTCTGGATATTAATCCTTTGTCAGATGTATATTTTGCAAATATTTTCTCCCACTCTGTTGGTTGTCTTTTAACTCTTTTAATTGTTTCTTTTGCTGTGCAGAAGCTTTTTAGTTTGATATAATCCCATTTGTTTATTTTTCCTTTGGTTGCCCGTGCTTTTGGGGTCGTATTCATGAAGTCTGTGCCCAGTCCTATTTCCTGAAGTGTTTCTCCTATGTTTTCTTTAAGAAGTTTTATTGTCTCAGGGTGTATATTTAAATCCTTAATCCATTTTGAGTTGATTTTAGTATACGGTGAGAGGGATGGATCTAGTTTCATTCTCCTGCATATCGATATCCAGTTATCCCAGCACCACTTGCTGAAGAGGCAGTCCCTTCCCCAGTGAATAGGCTTGGTGCCTTTGTCAAAGATCAGATGGCAGTAAGTGTGTGGGTTGATTTCTGGATTCTCTATTCTATTCCATTGGTCAGTGTGTCTGTTTTTATGCCAGTACCATACTGTTTTGGTTATTATAGCTTTGTAGTATAGCTTAAAGTCAGGTAGTGTTATGCCTCCAGCTTTATTTTTTTTGCTGAGCATTGCTTTGGCTATGCGTGGTCTTTTATTGTTCCATATAAATGTCTGAATAGTTTTTTCCATTTCTGAGAAAAATGTCTTTGGAATTTTGATGGGGATTGCATTGAATTTGTATATCACTTTGGGTAGTATGGACATTTTCACTATGTTGATTCTTCCAATCCAAGAGCATGGAATATCTTTCCATCTTCTTGTATCCTCTCTAATTTCTCTCAGCAGTGGTTTGTAGTTCTCATTATAGAGATTTTTCACCTCCTTGGTTAACTCAATTCCTAAGTATTTTATTTTTTTGGTGGCTATTGTAAATGGGCAGGCTTTCTTGATTTCTCCTTCTGCATGTTCACTATTGGAGAAAAGAAATGCTACTGATTTTTGTGTGTTGATTTTGTATCCTGCTACTGTGCTGAAATCATTTATCAATTCCAACAGTTTTTTTGTAGAGGTTTTAGGCTGTTCGATATATAGGATCATGTCATCTGCAAACAGGGACAGTTTGACTTCATCTTTTCCAATCTGGATGCCCTTTATTTCCTTCTCTTCTCTGATTGCTCTGGCTAGTACTTCCAACACTATGTTGAATAGGAGTGGTGAGAGTGGGCATCCTTGTCTAGTGCCTGTTCTTAAAGGAAAAGCTTTCAGCTTTTCCCCATTCAGGATGATATTGGCAGTGAGTTTGGAATATATGGCTTTAATTATGTTGAGATACTTTCCCTCTATACCTAACTTATAGAGGGTCTTTGTCATGAATGAGTGCTGAACTTTATCAAATGCTTTTTCAGCATCTATAGAGATGATCATATGGTCCTTGTGTTTGAGTTTATTAATACGGTGTATCACATTTATTGATTTGCGTATGTTGAACCAACCTTGCATCCCTGGGATGAATCCCACTTGATCGTGATGAATAATTTTTCGTATGTGTTGCTGTATTCTGTTTGCTAGTATTTTAGTGAGGATTTTTGCATCTATATTCATCAAGGATATCGGCCTGTAGTTTTCTTTTTTGGTTATATCTTTACCTGGTTTTGGTATCAGGATGATGTTTGCTTCATAGAATGAGTTTGGGAGATTTGCGTCCGTTTCAATCTTTTGGAATAGTTTGTAAAGAATTGGTGTCAATTCCTCTTTGAATGTTTGGTAAAATTCTGCTGTGAATCAATCTGGTCCTGGGCTTTTCTTTGTTGGGAGCCTTCTGATAACAGCTTCAATCTCCTTTATTGTTATTGGTCTGTTCAAATTTTCTACGTCTTCACGGTTCAGTTTTGGGAGCTTCTGTGTGTCCAGAAATTTATCCATTTCCTCCAGATTTTCAAATTTGTTGGCGTATAGTTGTTTATAGTAGTCTCAAATGATTCCTTGTATTTCAGATGAATCAGTTGTAATATCGCCTTTTTCATTTCTAATTTTTGTTATTTGAGTCTTCTCTCTTCTTTTTTTTGTTAGCCATGCTAATGGTTTGTCAATTTTATTTATCTTTTCAAAAAACCAACTTTTTGATTCGTTGATCTTTTGAATTGTTTTTTGGTTTTCAATTTCATTCAGTTCTGCTCTGATCTTAATGATTTCTTTCCGTCTGCTAACTTTAGGTTTGGATTGTTCTTGTTTTTCTAGTTCTTTAAGGTGAAGTGTTAGGTTGTTCACTTGCCATCTTTCTATTCTTCTGAAGTGAGCATTTAATGCAATAAATTTTCCCCTCAATACTGCTTTTGCAGTATCCCACAGGTTTTGGTATGATGTATCATTGTTTTCATTAGTTTCAATAAACTTTTTGATTTCCTGCTTGATTTCTTCTTGGACCCATATGTCATTAAGTAGAATGCTGTTTAATTTCCATGTGTTTGTATAGTTTCCAGAGTTTTGTTTTTTATTAATTTCTAGTTTTAATCCATTGTGGTCTGAGAAGATACATGGGATAATTGCAATTTTTTTGAATTTATTGAGACTTGATTTGTGACCTAATATGTGATCTATCCTGGAGAATGATCCATGTGCTGATGAGAAGAATGAATATTCTGAGGTTGTTGGGTGGAATGTTCTGTAGATATCTGCCAATTCCAATTGGTCTAGAGTCTTGTTTAGATCTTGTGTTTCTGTACTGATTCTTTGCCTAGATGATCTGTCTAATATTGACAGTGGAGTGTTCAGGTCCCCTGCTATTATGGTATTAGTGTCTATTTCCTTCTTTAGGTCTAATAGAGTTTGTTTTATAAATCTGGCTGCTCCAACATTGGGTGCGTACATATTTATGATTGTTATGTCTTCTTGATGGATCAGTCCTTTTATCATTAAGTAGTGTCCCTCATTGTCTCTTTTTATGGTTTTTAGTTTAAAGTCTATTTTGTCAGATATAAGAATAGCCACTCCAGCTCGTTTTTCTTTTCTGTTTGCATGGTAAATCTTTTTCCATCCTTTCACTCTTAGTCTGTGTGAATCTTTATGGGTGAGGTGGGTCTCTTGTAGGCAGCATATAGTTGGGTCCTGCTTTTTGATCCAGTCAGCCAGTCTGTGTCTTTTAATTGGGGAATTTAAGCCTTTAACATTAAGAGTTGTTATTGAAAGGTGTTGATTTATTCCTAGCATTTTATTGGTTGTTTGGTTGTCTTAGGTGTCTTTTGTTCCTTGCTTTCTGATTTACTGTTTGGTTTCTTTGTTTGTTGGTTCCTTAGGTTGTAGATAGTGTTTTTGTTAGCTTGTTTTCTCTTCATGAATGCCATTTTTATTGTACTAGCGGGTTTAGATTTTTCTTAGGTTTTTATGGCAGTGGTAGTTATTTTTCAGGAACCAAACCCAATACTCCCTTGAGGATTTCTTGTAACGGTGGTCGTGTGGTAGTGAACTCCCGCAGTTTTTGTTTGTCTGAGAAATATACTATTTGCCCCTCATTTCGGAAGGATAGCCTTGCAGGGTAGAGTATTCTTGGCTGGCAATCTTTGTCTTTTAGTATTTTGAAAATATCATCCCATTCCTTTCTAGCTTTTAGGGTTTGTGATGAAAAGTCTGATGTTAACCTGATTGGGGCTCCCTTATAGGTGATTTGACGCTTCTCTCTTGCAGCTTTTAAGATTCTCTCTTTGTCTCTGAGTTTTGCCAATTTGACTATGACATGTCTTGGAGAAGGCCTTTTTGGGTTGAATACGTTTGGAGATCGTTGAGCTTCCTGGATCTGAAGATCTGTGATTTTTCCTATACCTGGGAAGTTTTCTGCCACTATTTTGTTGAATATGTTTTCAATGGAATCTCCATTTTCCTCCCCTTCTGGAATACCCATGACTCGGATATTTGAGCGCTTGAGGTTGTCTGATATCTCTCTCAGATTTTCTTCCATGTCCTTGATTCTTTTTTCTTTCTTTTTGTCTGCTTGTGTTATTTCAAACAGCCCATCTTCAAGTTCAGAGGTTCTCTCTTCAACTTCGACAAGCCTGCTGGTTAAACTCTCCGTTGTGTTTTTTATTTCGCTGAATAACTTCTTCAGTTCAGCAAGTTCTGCTACATTTTTTTCAGGACATTGATTTCCTTGTATATTTCCTCTTTCAGATCCTGTATACTTTTCCTCATTTCATCATGATGTCTAGCTGAGTTTTCTTGTATCTCATTCAGTTTCCTTAGAATTATCACTCGAAATTCCTTGTCAGTTATTTCAAGGGCTTCTTGTTCTATAGGATCTAGAGTATGAGATTTATTAACTTTTGGTGGTGTACTTTCTTGATTTTTTGTATTTCTGGTGTCTTTTTTTTGGTGTTTATTCATTGTGGCAGGGGGTTTCACAGTCCACCGGTTTGAGACTAATGACTAACTAGGATGTTGCTGTGGTTGCCAATTTGGTATGGCTCCCGCCGTGACTGCTCAGTTGGCCTCTAGTGTCTTGTGTGTGTGGTTGCCTCGGGTCTTGGGCTTCTCCAGGGATCCACCTTTCTGGTCAGCTTGTACTCTGCTGGGCTGGTGGATCACGTACCACAGGGTGTGTGATCTCTGTTGAGCTTTCACTTTCTGTACAGGACTTCTCCCCGTTCGGTGTGCTCTGGCCCAGGTTAGATCGTGCAGTGGCGACCCCACCGGGTGTGTGGTTTCTGTCGAGTCTCCGCCTCCCTGGCCGCACGTCTCCCCCCTCTGTGCACACTGTGCTGGGCTGGGGTGTGTCTTCTGCACCCCTCGTCTATCAGCTGGGCCTTCAAGACCCTGCTCAGCACCGCCTCGCCCAGGAAGTCTACCAGGTTTCTGCTAGGCACAGACGACCGGTCTCTCTGCGTGCCTTTGTAGCACTGTGTAGATCTTTCTCGGGTCTTGTTCACCTTTGTATCCCCCCGGTATAAACCGAGTCTAGTGCCCGCCTGCAGCCTGCTCTCCGGCAGGTTCAAGCGGACCTGGGAACTCTCCTACCACACTATTCCCAACCAGAAATTCGTTAGGCTTTTTTCCAAACTGGTGGTCGCAGAGATGGTATCTGCCTCCCAGTAACAGGAAGTTTACCGGGGCCGGAGTCCAGGGTGTGGTGGAGTGACAGTCGGCCCGCCCGTACTTCCTAGCCCTCCCAACACTGGTCGGGACGCCCCACACCCCCAGCCCCACCAGAGAACCGCGGAGGGAGTGGGAGAGGAGGCCGGCCCGCAGGGTCCGGAAAGCCCCGCGCCAGGCCAAGCAAATGGGCTCAGTGATGGCCGAGCAGGGCGGAGCTGCCCGCACCTGGGAAAATGGAGGCAGCACCGGGGCAGTGGGTGGCCTGGTGGTGCAGGCAGGAGCCGCATGGGCATCCACCCCCCGAACAGAGCTGTGCCAGGGATCACTCACAGTGCTGTGCCAGGTCGGGCGCTCGCTCTGTCTCTGGTTTGTTGCCTTCCGTGTTCTCGGCGCTGCCGCCTCGGGCTGTTCAGTCGCGGTGCCGCTCGGGCGCTCCCAGGAATCTTCTTTAATGCCGGCCTGAAACCTCGAATCCTGAATAGGGCAGCTGGCCGCCTTCAGTGCGGCCCCAGCCTCCGGGATCCTGGCTGCATCCACAGCAGCCCTGGCGCCATGTTCCCTGTTTCAAGACTCGCTTTTGCAGCTAAGAATCAGTTCTTTTCCTGCTCCACACTTCAAAGCTGTTGACTGTAAATGAGGCAGCCTCTCCTGCCGGGGGCAAAGTGGCATTGAGCCCCCACGACCGGCCAGCAGCAGCAGTCCTCCCTTAAGAGATGGCCAGAGGAAGGTCCACAAGCTTCCCGGCTGCCTGAGGCCCAGTGGCCACCTTTTCCACCTCAGCTACTCTGCGCCAGCCGCCGCAGCCGCCGCCATCTTGAAACTCCTCTACTGATTTTTTTCAAATGTGGTTTCAAGACCTCTGAGAAACTTTTTCTGATCTGCATTACAGCAACACCAGTTAGGGTCACCCTTCTTAGATGCTCCTACCATATCTCTTATTGCTCTTAATACACTATGTTATAATTGCCTGTGTATTGTTGTCTACCCCACATGATGTTTTGATAGAAGACGCCATTTCTTTATTTTTTTATTATTATTTTCAGATCCTGTCATGGAGCTTGAATAGTTGGCATTCAATAAATATTTATGGCATCAATAGATAAATAAAATGAATAGACATGATTGCTAGACCTTTCATAATTATTGCAGCAATTAATCTAATGGTACAAGCCTCTTAGTTTCTGAGGGGTGCATACTTTTCTTTTAAGTCTGCTCAGAAGGCTAAAAAAACTGGGAAAAGGCACCAGCAGTAGTAAGGGTCTGAAGATGGGATTTCTGGACAAGAGGGTGAGCATAAAGATTTTAATGACCACTCCTAGATGCCCATTGAAATAACTAAATATAACAGAAGATATGTAGAAGGCTAACTTGAAAATATTTCTTATGAGAAATGGAAGTATCACAAGAAACTAAGTGAGAAGGTATTGGCAAAGCCCAAATAACACATTAGTCAGATGGGTGACGGGGGGGAAGCAAAGGTGGGCTTTTCGGGGACTCAGTACATACTTTATGTGGATCAGCACCCTGAGAAGCCACCTAGACTGTGGGTGATTCTTGGGTTTGTATTTGGAAGGCTGAGCTATAATAAACCAAATGTCAGCATGTCAGGGAGAGGGATGCTATTCTTGCCAGTAACTGCTGGAGCCTGGACCTGGTACTCAACTAGCCAAACAATTTGCATATCCTGAGAGCTGGAACCCAGCATGGCAGTTCACTAAATACAAAAAATGAATGACACCAACATTCAGATCTTTGCTGGCTGCTGAATTGTGAATTGATACCGATAATTTACATTAGATTTATATTTTCCCTTTTCCTATTGTCTAAGCATGAAAGAAATGGGCATGATTCCACATCAGTCTTTGACAAAACCCATTTCAACACTGAATTCGGCTACAAGCCAGTGGTTCTCTTGCCGTAAGGATAAGCAAGCACAAATCTGCCAGACCTAGTAGAAAACACTTCAGTCACAAATAAGAGGGAGACTACAAAGAATCAGGGCAGATACCTTGCTCTGAAATAGACAAGGGCAAAATTCCTGATTTATGTTATCTATGTGATTCATATAGTATCCAAAACTAAAGAAGGAAATCTTAGATCAAGAGAGACTACATAGAAGTGAAAATGATCACAGAACAAAAATGAGACTGATGACAGTGTACATCAGCTTGGAAGCTGCAGAAAAATCAAATTTGTAAAATGGAAGACAAAATTTAAAAATTCTTCCAGAATCCATGGAGAAAGAATGAAGAATAATGGAAAACATGGAATACAGGTCTAGGAGATTTTAGTGATCTTTGAGCCCTGCTACAGATACATCCATACCACCACCTCTAGTGCATACACACAATTGTATGGACTTTTTATCAATTTTTTGCATACATAGAGTGACACACTCCCATTTTTCCTTTATCCATGAACATGACCTTTGTCCTCAGCCCACAAAAATAATGTGGGGGTGTTGTAGAAGATAATCAAGAACTAGGATTTCTTCTCCCTAGGTTTCCTATTATTTAGATGATATATTTATATGATTCCAACTCTTTGGGAGGTCTTACTCCATCAGTAAAATAACAACTGTGTTTGTAAAAGCTACAACTTTTTTTACTACACAATGCCTTTGATTTACCTCTTATTTTCTGGCAGCCTATTGAATTGTACCATGTGCTCTGACTGGCCAAGAAGGAAGTATTCATAGACCTACTGAAATAACAGACTTCAGACTTCCAGTTCTGAAGGAATTACAAAATTGACCCTCTCAAAAAAAAATTCTTTCAACTCTGTTTTCATCACATTAATGAGGGCAAGGCTAGGAGTAATTTATATTTACCCTTAGTAGAGAATTAGAACATGTCTTATCTTTCTGTATGTGCTTTGATATGATTGTTTGATAACTTTTGCACCATGGCCACACAAGACCCTGTTCCTTTCCAGGCTGATGGAAAACATGAGCCAATGAAGTCTAAAAAAATCCTCACAAAACATACTAGACTCACAGCAAGAGAGATAAAAGCTTAGCAGTGTATATGATCAAAGGTCAGCCTTCCTGGACCCAGTTGGATAAGTGTAGAATAACAACTAAAATTTGCAAACCTGTTTGGAGATCAGTGCAGAAGGACCAGAAGAAATAACCGACTTATATTTTTAAGAGCCAACTTTCCAGACCAGGGAAAAGATTCAAAGCCATGGATCAAAAAGGTTAACTAAGCAGCAAAAAATAAAAAGAACTAAACTTACCTGGTACAAATTGCGCAATCAAATAAAGAAAAGTTCTATAAGCATGTAGTAAAAAGAACAAGTTATCCTAATAAAATAATCAGGTTGGTATCAGAAAATAATGAAAAAAATGTGGTCAGAGAATTGAAAGGAAAATTTGATGCCCCAAAATTTTACATAGACATATGGTACAAATATGAAGGAAACAGAAAGATGTTCTTAGATATTTAAGGGCTGAGAACTTAAACAATTCTTATATCTTTCCTAAAAATATTACTCAAAACTACTCACCAGTAGACCAAGGATAAGTCAAAGAGAAAATTTTTAAAAAGGTGAAGTTGTGGAACCATGTCAGTAAGCATTGAAATTAGATAAACATATCTTAAAACTTAAATAAGTGTGGTAAATACAGTTAAAAAATAATATAGAAAATTCCTAGCAGGGAAAAAAATGCAATATATAAAAAGACTCAGTAGACTTCTGCTTTCAGAAGGATGGAGTAGATGTAGTTTTCCCTATTTCTTTTATTAATTACAATTTAAAAACATAGACGTTTTATATAAAACAAGTATAAGAAGACTGTGGAGGGTGAAGAAAAGAAGACAGACTGGCTGGGGACCTTGAAACCCCAAACAACGAGATGGTGAGTTCCCTGTTTCCAGACAAACATCACAGAAAAACTGTGGCCCTGTCCAAACCATACTGACAAAGACTAAATAGAAAGGCCAGACTTTCACCCTTGCTGGAATGTAATGAGGTACCCCTAGCCCCTTTCTGGGGTGGTATAAGAGAGGACTTTTACCATGACCAAGATGTATCACGGTTAATTCTCCTCCCATGGTGTCAGTAAAAGCCATGCAGATAATAGTAACAAGGCCCCCCTACTTCTCCCAGCCATGGTGGTATCAGGAAAGGCCTAGTGAGGAACCCAGGGACAACATGGAGCCCCTTGACCCTCAAATGTCAGCAACAGAAACCAACAGGGAAACCTGGACTTCTATTCCCATTTTGCAGTAATCAGGCTGTTCCCCAGAGCTTTACTACTGGAGCGATGTCAGAGAAACCAGCTAAAACAAAGGTTTAAATAAGATACAGAGTGTCATAACTTAATACCAAAAATGTCTAGGTTTCAATGGAAAAATCACTCATCATGCCAAGAACTAGATAAATCTCAACTAAAATGAAAAAAATAAACAATCAACAGACACCAAGATCAAATGACAGAGTTACTGGAATTATTTGAAAAAGATTTTAAAGCAGCCACGCCATCGTTAAAATGCTTCAGTGAGCACTTATCAACATGCCTTAATAAAAATAAAAAGTTGAAAGTATCGGCCAAGAAATAAAAGGTATAAAGAAAAGCCATATGGAAATTTTAGAACTGAATAATACGATAACTGAAGTAAAGACTCAATGGATGGTTCAAGTGCAGAATGGAGCGGGCATAAGAAAGACTCAGTGAACTTGAAGATAGAAGAAAAAAAATTACCCCAAATCTGAACAACACAGAGAAAATAGACTGAAAAAAAATAACAGAACCTCCAGGATCTGTAGCACTCTAACAAAATATCTAACACTCCTGTCATCAGAGCCCTGGAAGGAGAAAAGAAAGACAGCAGGACTAAATGGCTTAACTTTCCAAATTTGGCAAGAAAACAAAGAAACATGCCAAAAAAAAAAACCAAGATGCATTATAGTCCAACTTTTGAAAATGAAAGGAAGAAAAAAATCTTAAAAGAAGAGATAACTGACACCATAATTATTGGGGAAAAATAGTTTGAAAAACAGTGGATTTCTCATTTGAAGGCCAGAAAAAAGAGACATGACACTTCTGAAGTTCTGAATGAAAATAACTGTCAATCCAGTATCCTATATCCGGTAAAAGTATCCTTGTTGTCACGTAAAGAAAAAGGAAGAGAATTTGTAGCCAGCAGAACTATCCTAAAGTAAAAAGTACTTCAAAAAGACTGGAATTAAAAACAAATACAACTCTTTCCATGAACTTTTTAAAGACCCCCTCATAATAGCTAAATGAAGTTCTTTAAACAAAAAGGAAAAGATAAACAAGGAACTGTGGAACATTAGAAAGTAAGAAAAAACAACAGAAAGAGTAAAATATAGGTAAATATAACACATTTTTTTCTCTTGAGTTTCTTAAGTGTATTTGAGCGTTGAAGCAAAAAATCAAAACACTGTCTCATGTGGTTCTAAATCTATGCAAAGGGGACATTTAAACATTTATAAACAGGACGTAATATTCTACACTACAAACAGGTAAGATGTTCACACCAGTAGATGGTGTTATGTATATACAATGTAATACCTAAAGCAACCACTGCACAAAAAGATACACTTAAAAACACTAGATAAATTAAAATGGAATACTAAAAAAGGGTCAAGTAACCCACAAGAAGGGAAAAAGAAAATAAAAGAAAAGAAATAAAGAGAACAAACAGAAAACAAAAAAAAATATTCCAATTAAGTTTTTATGTTTTTAACGAAATTGCCCACCATATCTGATTATTACCTTTGAAAAGGTCTGCACAATCCATAGTTATGTTTTCCTTTTTATTATTGTTATTGTTATCTTTGCCTTCTTATATCTTCTTGAAAAATTTTTCCAGCATTATATGAATTTTATTAGCCTTTTCAATAAACAACTTTATCTTTGTTAATCTTCCCTTTACTCCCTCTAGACTCCATATCTTTTAATCTCTTTTTTATATCTCTGAGCTGAATTCTGGATAATTTCTTCAAATATAACTTCCAGCTTTCTATGTCTGTCTTTTGATGTGTTTCATCTGTTGTAAAATCACCAACAAGATTTTAATTTCCGTTATTATATTTTTAAATTTCTATTTGGTTTTGTTTAATATTCTGCTAGGGCATACTTTACAATTTCTTTTTCTGCTTATAATTTTTAAGGTTTTCTTCTGCACACATATTTAACATTGTTTTTCTTGATCTGGATTTGATATTACAGTATCTAAAATACTTCCAGATTTATTCTCACTGTCTCTTGTTTCTGCCATTTCTCTTCTATGCAGGTGTTTCCATATGTGTTTGGTTATTTATTTATTTTTGCTGAGATCTGCTCAATTTTCTTCTTGAGAATCCTTTGGCTGAGATCAGGATTATAATTTAAAATATTTAACAACTGCTATGGTATGAACACTATGAAATCAAAACAGATGCTATTTCCAACAGGGTTGATATTAAAACTATTTAATAACTAGAGCCAGCAGTTAGCTCACTCGTTAGAGCGTGGTACGGAGAACACCAAGGTCAAGAGTTTGGATCCCTTACCAACCAGCTGCTAAAACCAAAAAAAAAAAAATTAATATTTCATGTATCACAGATATCAAGCAATCAAAAGTGATGCTGGCTCAATCAGAATCAAGACAAACTAAAAAACTCACATGAATGTACTGATGTGCTCTGGATAAGAAACATTTCCTGGAATGAAGACAAATTCCTCTAGAGAGAATTTACATCTGGGTTTTTTAGGTATCTGGGGACACTTACATACAAGATTACTTTTTAAATTACATTTTGCCTTAAGATGTGTTGGGATGTAAAGTCACATGAATTTCCACTGTAAACTCTCCTAATGGCTATTTTTTAGTTCTAAGTGATCAGTGGTTTTACCCCTCCCCCCAGCCTTCTGCTTAGCACATGGTTTGAAATAAGTTTATTTTTTATGAAAATTTTTGCAGGGAATGAGTTTATTTTTTGGTTCACTCTTCCAACTTTATTGAGGAAGTTTTCTTTTTTTACTTAGCACTGTGAGCGGTCCTAGCATTTCCACTCCTAGGCCCTTTCCACTAGAATCCTGGGAACTTGCAGTACCAATTTATCTTAGGCAAAGCACCACAAGGCAAAACCAACTACATAAAAGGCCTTCAACAACCTCATAAACACTTGACCTGATAATTTCTTCCTTTTTTGCCAGCTCATCAATGAATTTGTGACACTTTAACAAACTTTATCCAGAATGTTTATTGTTTTTACCCTGTGTGTGTGTGTGTGGGGGGGGATTGACCTAGTATATCTTTTTCCAGTTATTGGAAATGAAATTCCTGTGGTAATATTATTTGAATGCAAAGCTGCTTGAATTATATATTGATCAAACCTGACACTATAACATTGTTTTGAAAGAACATAATCGACAAAGTTAACTAGATGAGGCACACTAGTTTAATTTGGTGTTTGGTGCAATTATGAAAAAAACAGCAAAAAAAAAAAATTCACCTTTTTAAAGGGCTTTGCTTTCTAGGGAGGAAAATAAATAGTTTGCTTCTAAATTAGATATAATTTGTTTTATGTTGACTGGTGTACATATGTGGTTGTAAAAATAGTAGGCATTTAAAGAAAGGAAAAGACACACATGTCTTAAGTGTAAATTATCATAGTTGGAATTGCTGCATTGATTACATCATTTTGAAAACTTTGAAACATCAACTTCAAAGCTTATTGGTCTGTTCATCATGACATATGGGTAATTTGTAGATAATCAATAAAATTGTCATTAAATCTCTCAAAAGATGTAGTAGTATATCCATAAGAGGTATAGAACCAATTCCTAGGAAGACCTATCATAGACACAGGCTTTATCACATGCAGACTAAGGAATGAGCACTAAGCTAAAAGTGCCCCATAATATATGGGCTCAAATATCTTGATACGGGGAGTGTACAGTCATTATTACTATTTTTTCACAGTCTGTAGTGAACAGTTTGATTCTATAAGTGCATTTTACTAGAAGCACTGGCCCCCCAACAGCACTGGGGAAACAACATTAGCTCTGAACATAAATGATATTCCTTGCTTTTCAGTTTTGTGGGCAAATTACAACTCAGGAGAAAATTAGGAGGATGTGAAGATTATGTTAAGGGGGAAAAAATCAGATTTCCATTCATTTTGATAGGAATTTAAAGAGAGTAGCAAAATAACTGCTCTGTTTTTGTTCTTATTAAAAAAGAAAGCAAAAATTAACCAAGTAATTCTGAACTTTGAAAAGCGTCTTTATTTAATACAAATCAAGTGCTCAGGGTAAAAATCTATCTATACATAATATATTTATTATATCATAAATGTGATATTTTATATGTAATATATATAACTTGATATACATATACATTTTATTCAAATCAAATGAAACATCTAGCTTTCTAACATACCAGCATAGAATTCTTCAGGAAATGTGATATATACTTTCTAAAATAAAAACTTTTTAGAAAGCTCAATTGGATGACTTGTATTTAGAAATAGGATGTTTTGATTAATGTATTGTGTGTAATTATTGCATTTGCTTTATTTTATGTCCATGACACAATGTCACTAACAAAGATGTAGCGCATAATATTGTCCTTTCACACGGCTACACGGAAATCTCTCTGATAGATGATGATAGCCCATTTAACTGTTTTGAAAATTTTTCTTAAAGCTCTCTTGCTCAAATTTCCCCCTGACCATTGGTTCTAGAATAGAATTAAGTTAAATAGCCTAACTGCATTTCTCCATCTTCAGATGCAAGTACATTTTTTAAATGCTTGCACTAAGCCCATCAGAAAAAGAAATGAGACAAAATGAGGAGATTAGTCATACACAAGGCCAGAAAAACTTTGTTTATTATGGATTGGCTAGATATTAGGTTTCTTTATATTGGGCTCCAATCAACTTTAAATTGTAGTTACTTTTATTCCTAAAATGGGGATGTCATGGAGCAATTTCTTTTGTTAAGTCTGAATCCCTGGTTCCTCAAACAGTTCTCAATCTGTGCACGAGGGACCTCTCCAAGGAACTATCAGCAGGTGTAGTCATAAATCATAGAGCCTTCTGTTTACTCCTATGACTGATCTCTAAAAACAGGATCAATGCACTTCATTCCTGAAACCTGAAAACAAGTATCTACGAGACAGGGTGTCTAGAAGACAATATTAAAAAAGGTCAAAGCTTAATTCACCTTGTTTCCCCAAAATGTTCCTTATAGCTTTTTGATGAAAACAATTTCATAGCCCTTGATGATTACATTATAACAGTCCCTCAGTCAAGAACATTAAAACTAGTTATGTGCTCATTTTTATTCTAAAAATCCTTAGCTTTGCTAAAGCAACATCCCTTTTTTGAAACCCAGGAACAAATATAACAATTGACCGATTTCTTGAACACAGATTCTCATACAAATACTGATGTGAAAGTGTGTTCAGGAAGTATAATGTACAGAAAAGAAGCACCTTCAAGATGTTTGTGTTTTGCATTAAGTGTATGTAGTAAAAGAAACTAAAAGAAATATATTTCTATTCTATCTGAAAGTTTTTCTTGGTGCTTCAATGACAATTATATTGCAAGCATTCTCTTGCGATTATCCGTATAAAATTTCAGCAAAATTACACCTTCCAGATAAAATTGAAAGAAGAAAACTTTCCATTTTTACTACTTTAAAATGTATTTCTTGTCCCAGAGCTCACCATATTCCAAAATATGCAGTTTGAAGAAAAAGCACTAACAACTTCTTGCATAAAAAACTTTTACAATTGCAAACTTTGGGTGATTTTCTGGTAAATCTTATTTATTTTAATTAGCTTTATTTAATTACACATACAGCTGTTCAATGCCCTGAACATAGCCCAAGGGACTATTTAAAGTGCTTAAGTCTAAATGTCATGTTTTATTACTATGTAGTATGTAGCAAACTATTTTTGTTGTTCACTGGATAGCACTTCAAGAATACAGCTTTTCTTTCCTTGTTTTTTCTCTGATATGATAATAGAAGCTAAAAGTTGAATGTAAGTGGGACCGACTTGCGTTTGAACACCATTATGCCATAATTCAAGTTACAGATATATTCTTGTTGAGAGAGGACTCTTTCATTCCAATAGCTTTAACTACCACTTGTAGGTAGAGTTTCCCAAATCCATATTACAGTCTGGATTTCTGTCTAGTTCTCAAGAGCCCTACATCCAATGTCAACCGAACATCTCCTCGTAAATTGTTCATATGTCCAGAGTAGAATTCATCATCTTTCTCTCAACCAGCTCATCTTGTTGTATTCTAACATCAGCAAATGTGGCTTCACTTAGTGTTCAGAACTACTGGTTCTCAAATGATTTGGGGGATAAGATGACTTACAGCTGATATCACCTCCATGTTCACATTGAATAAACTGCAGGCAGTATCACAGCTTACCTTACTAGAAAGAGCTTGAACTCTGGAGTCAGGTGACCTGGGTTTGAATCCCAGCCCTACTCTTACTCACCAAGTGATCTTGGGCAAATAATTTCTGGAAGCCTTGGTTTTTTCATCTATAACAAAAACATCATCAAACTTCACAATGATGTTTAGAGAATCCCAAGAGAAAATGTATGTGAAAGTGTTGTATGCATAAGACTTTATGTAAATATTAATAATTTCTATTTAGCATATTTCTAAACGAAGAGTCCAATGAGGATAGGTCTATAAACAATAAACAATCTTACTTTAACAATAGTATACAAGCCGTTAGTACTGAACAGTCACATAATACAACTTGGTTCCCTCAAATTTCATTAGGGTTTGCTCAATTCCAGTGCCAACTAACAACATGGAGGGCAAATGTACTCCTGAGCCAAGTAAAGTCACATGTTTCAGAAATGCTTGATCCATGTAATTTTTTAGAAAAATATGGTTGTATTGCTTGGTAGTATTATGAATACTCTTAGGTCAATAGAAGTTAATGAATGATTGACTTGCATTAGAGCAGAAGTCTGAGGATAAATGAATTAATGAATAATTGACTTGCATTAGAGCAGAAGTCTGAAGACTTGCTTCCCTAATTTACAATTAGAAAACAGTTTAGGAATTGGGAAAACCAGGACCAAGATATGACTGTCCTCAACATTTAGGGGTTTTTTTTTCCTCAAAAGGTTCATCCAGTACAATTAAATTTAAATGATATTCTATCATAAGCTCCACTGTATTATTATGTCACCCAATCAGCCCAGGAGGCTCACTCCTTCCTGCTCTCAGTTGGTGTGTGAGTGGTCTGGATGGCACTCATTACATAGAGTATGTTTTCTGGTCACGACTGTCTTTTAAAGACTTTAAATGGAAAATCTGGTGGGTCCCCTGATGACCTGGCTTCAGCATGTTTCAATATTTCTAAAACTGGTAAGAAACCTCTACACCCAAGTGGCATTAGTCCAATCAGAGCATCATTCTCATAAGTTACCAGCCACATGTACAGTCACTGGATCTTTTCCACTTTGAAAAGGTAGCTAATGACAATATCTGAGAGGAAAATTTTAATATTTTGTTCCCAATAAAGCAACTCCAGGTTGCCTTGCCGTTCATTCAAATGTTCATATCACATACACATTCCAAACACCCACAATGTCCAGCTTTCATCACAGTGTCATTGAACTTGTTCGTACACATAGTTTTGTCTCATGTTCCAACCTTTACCCCCCAAAACATTTGAAAGTTGACAGTTTTATCTTCTTAACACATTATGTCAGTCCTTTGCAAGCAAGAAGTAGCAGGCACCTGAACATCTTGGGGATAATTACTCTTCCAGCAATTTGCAATAGTAATGATACTTTTCTGGTTTTTTTTTTTTTTATGGTGCAAGTGTTTTATGCTTTATTAATTTGCACTTGGTCTTTTCTTTGATATTTTTTCTCCTGTCTGAGAGTTTTACAGGTTACTGCTTGCACTATTTCTATGAAGAATGTTTTCTATTACAAAAGAAGAAAAATGATTACGGTAATACTGAAAAGGTCAGATGCTAGACTTCATAAGAAAAAAAATATATTATAAAACTTGGTTTCTTGTCTTTCCTAGAATTGGAGGTTAAGTAATAAGTAGAGTGAGCCTAGTTAAGGAGTATGTGCCTCAAGGGTATGTACCGACCAAGATGACTGTATCTTTAAGAGACTGCGTCAGAGTAGGAGATCAAGCCCCCTCAGTACTAAATCTGGATACGTGGTACTATGCAGGATCCAAATTCCCTAGGTAATGAGGATATACAGGGAAAGTGAACACATCAGCATAAGATGAAGCTGTTATAATAATTTTCTGTCCCTGTAATTTTATCTCTTTCAGAATATCTTATAAATGAAACCACACAATACATTGCCTTTTGAGTCTGGCTTATTCCACTTAGAAAAATGCATCTGGATCAACCATGTTGTTGTATAAATCAGAAGTTTGTTCCTTTTTACTGTTGAGTAGTATTCCATTCTATGGATGTATCACAGTTTGTCTATCCATTCACCTGCTAAAGGACACATTGACTGGGTCCAGGTTTTTTGTTTGTTTATTTTGTTCTGTTTTGTTTTGTTTTGTTTGCAATTATGAGTAATGATGCTATAAAAATTTATGTACAGGTTTGTTTGTGAACATGAGTTTTCATTTCATGTAGGTAAATACCTAGAAGTGAGATTGCTGGGTCATACGATAAGTATATATTTAACCTGGTAAGCAATTGCAAAAATGCTTTCCAGAGTGGCTGTACTATTATAATCCCAACAGCAATGAACGAGTATTTCTATTACTCTGTATTCTCACCAGCATTTGGTATTGCCGATTTTTTTAAAAAGTGTTTAGCCATTTTAATAGGTTTGTAGTACTATCTTATGGTTTTAATTTATACTTTGGGAAAACTAATGATGTTGAACATCTATTCATATGCTTATTTGCCATTTCTATCTCTACTGTGGTGAATTCTCTGTTTAGATCTTTTACCCACTATTGATTGGTTCTTTGTTTACTTATTGTTGAGTTAAGGATTCTTTATATATTCTGCATACAAATCCATTAAGGTCATAATATTTTCTCCCTGTGTATGGCTTCTTTTCATTCTCTTAGTAGTGTCTTTCACAGAACACTACTTCTAATTTTGATACAGTCCAATTTATCAATTTTTTATGGTTTATGATTTTGGAGAGGTACCTAAAAATTTACCACCAAACCCAAGGCCACACGGATTTTTATCCTGTCTAGGAGTTTTGTAGTTTTATTCTGTATATTTAGGTCTATGATTGATTTCCAGTTAATTTTTGCATATTCTCTGAGATTTGTGTCAAGATTTATTTTTCTGCATATTGATGTCTAATTGTTTTAGCACCACTAGTTTAAAGGATTATCCCTTCTCTATTGAATTGCCTTTGCATTTTGTCAAAATAAATTGACTATGTTTTGAAATGTTTATCCTTTTACAAAAACTACACTGCTTTGATTACTGCACTTTCTAGAAAGTCTTAAAATCAGGCAACAACTGCAGGTCCTGTCTCCCGGCGCTGTGAGCCCTCTGACTTTGCTCTTCTTAAGAATTATTTTGGCTGTTGTAGCTCTTTTGTCTTTCCATGTAAATTTTAGAATCAGCTTGTTACTATATTTTTTAAAAATCTTGCTGGTATTTGATTACTATTGAGTTGAATCTATAGATCAAATTGGGGAGAATTGACATCTTTAAAATATTGAGTCTTCCAATCCATGAACATGGTACATCGCTCCATTTGTATACATTTTGGTTTCTTCCATTATTTTTCTGTAGTTTTCAGCATATAGATCCCGTGGGTATTTTGTTAGATACTCAATTGTTTTGGTTTTAAGGTAAATGACACTTTCTTTTCAAAAATCAAATTCAAAATATTCATTTCTGGTACAATTGATGTTTGTATATATTCTTGGTATCCCATGACCTTTCTACCCACTCCTTTAGTTTATGAAGTTTTTCATAGATTCCTTGGGATTTTCCACATAGACTCATATTGTCTACAAATTCTGCAATTTGGTGACAAAATCATATGCAATCTTCAAGTTATGCTCCATGTAGAGGAAAACAGTTCCTATACTCAGTTTACTTAAAACATCTATACTCTGCATTCATCACACTACAATGTAATTTTTTATTGAAACATAATTGATACTGCATATTTGTGGGGTTCAGAGTTGAATATCTATACCTGTGTACAATATGTGAGGATCAAATCAGGATAATTAGTACATTCATCATTACAAAATGTGATCATTCTTTATGATCCTTATCCAATTTCTCACTAACCATCTCCCCCACCTTCTCCCCCTTTCCCACCTCTAGTAGCCACAGTTCTTTTCTCTCCTTTTGAAAGTTCAATGTATGATTGCAATTCTTTCTTTCTTATCTCCCGCTTATGAGTGAGGATCCACATAATTTCTCTTTCTGATCCTGGCTTATTTCACTTCACATAATTTTCTCCAAGCTCATCCATGCTGTTGCAAATGGCAGAATTCCATTTCTTTTTACAGCTGAGTAACATTCCATTGTGTATATATACCACCTTTTTCTTATCCAGTTGTCCATTGATGGACGTTTAGGTTGGTTCCATATCTGGGCTATTGCAAATAGAGCTGCGATAAACATGGGAGTGCATGTACCCCTTCAACATGATTTTTATTCCTTTCTTTCTTTTTTTTTCTTTTATTATACGTACACGTGGGGTACAATGTTGATTTTCAATAATTGTGTAGAATGTGTGGTGGTTATATCAGTATAGTTACATCATTACAATGTGCAATTATTCTTTGTGTCTGTTTACCAATTCCTCATTAGACCCCCTCTGTCCCCCTCCCCTCCCTTTTCCACCTCTAGTTTTCTAAAAGTTCAGTGTATTACTGTGATTGTTGTTTGTTTCTTTCTTTCTGTCTGTCTGTCTCTCTTTATTGTTCATTTGTTTATTTATGGATTCAGATCCCAGTTACAAGTGAGAACATGCAGTATTTCTCTTTCTGTGTTTGGGTTGTTTCACTTAGGATAACTTTCTCCAGGCTCATCTATATTGTTGCAAATGGTAGAATTTCATTCATTTTTACGGCTGAGTAGTATTCCATTGTGTATACATACCACAATTTCCCTATCCAGTCATCCACTGATAGACATTTAGGTTGGTTCCATTGCCTAGCTAATGTAAATAGAGCTGCAATAAACATGGGAATGCGAATATGCTTTAGACCTATGTTTTCCAATCCTGTGGATATATCCCCAGGAGTGGGATTGCTGGATCATATGGAAGTTTTATCTGTAGTTGTTTAAGGAATCTCCATACTGTTCTCCATAATGGCTGTACTAATTTACAGTCCCACCAACAGTGAAGGAGGGTTCCTTTCTCTCCACATCCTCACCAATGTTTGTTATTCTCTGTCTTTTTTATAATAGCTAGTCTGATTCAGGTGAGGTGATATCTCAAAGTGGTTTTGATTTGCATTTCCCTGATGATTAGTGATGTTGAGCATTTTTTCATATACCTGCTGACCATCTGTATGTCTTCCTTTGAGAAATGTCTATTCAGCTCCTTTCTCCATTTTTTAATTAGATTATTTGTTTTTTAGCTGTAAAGTTGTCTGAGCTCTTTGTATATTCTGGGTATTAATCCCTTGTCAGATGCATGTTTTGCAAATATTTTCTCCCATTCTGTAAGATGTCTTTTCTCTCTATTGATTGTTTCCTTCGCTGTGCAGAAGCTTTTTAGTTTGATATAATCCCATTTGTTTATTTTTTTCTGTTGTTACCTATGCTTTTGGGGTGTTATTCATAAAGTCATTGCCCAGTCCTAAATCCTGGAGCATTTCCCCTACATTTTCTTCTAGGAGTTTTGAAGTTTCAAGACTTATATTTAGGTCTCTAATCCATTTTGAGTTGATGTGGGTATATGGTGAAAGGTACAGATCAAGTTTCATTCTCCTGCAAGTGGCTATCCAGTTTTCTCAGCACTATTTATTGAAGAGGCAGTCTTTTCCCCAATGTATGTTCTTGGTGCCTTTGTCAATGATCAGTTGGCTGTACATATGTGGGTTGACTTCTGAGTTCTCTATTCTGTTCCATTGGTCCACATGCCTGTTTTTATGCCAGTACCATGCTGTTTTTGTTACTACAGATTTGTAATAGAGTTTGAAGTCAGGAAAGGTAATGCCTCCAGCTTTACTTTTTTTGCTCAGGATTGCTTTGGCTAGTTGGGGTCTTTTGTTGTTCCTTATGGATGTTAGGATTGCTTTTGCTCTTTCTGTAAAGAATGTCGTTGGTATTTTGATGGGAAACACATTGAATCTGTAGATGGCTTTGGGTAGTATGGACATTTTTACTACATTGATTCTTCCAATCCACAAACAAGGAATGTCTTTCCATTTCTTAGTGTCATTCTCCCAAACTCATTCTATGAAGCCAGCATCACCCTGATACCAAAACAAAAGAAACAACAACAAAAAAAGAAAACTATAGGCCAATATCCTTGATGAATTTAGATACTAAAATCCTCAACAAAATACTATCAAACAGAATACAGCAACATATCAAAAAGATTATACATCATGATCAAGTGGGATTCATCCCAGGAATGCAAGGATGGTTCAACACATGCAAGTCAATAAATGTGATACCCCATATTGACAAAGTGAAGAAAAAACCCCATATGATCATTTCAATAGATGCAGAAAAAGCATTTGACAAAATTCAACAGTCCTTCATGACAAAGACTCTCAATAAATTAGGTATAGAGGGAAGGTATCTCAACATAATAAAAGCCATATATGATAAACCCACTGCCAATATCATCATGAATGGGGAAAAGCTGAAAGCTTTCCCCTTAAGATCAGGAAAAAGATAAGGTTGCCTGCTCTTTGCACTCCTTTTTAACATAGTATTGGAAGTCCTTGACAGAGCAATTAGACAAGAGAAAGAAATAAAGGGAATCCAAATTGGTAAAGAGGAAATCAAATTGTCCCTGTTTGCAGATGACATGATTCTCTATACAGAAAACCCAAGAAACTCTACCAAAAAACTCTTAGAGCTGATAAATGAACTCAGTAAGGTTGTAGGATACAAAATCAACATACAAAAATCAGTAGCATTTTTATACTCCAACAACGAACTAGAAGAAACAGAGATCAAGAAAGCAAGCCCATTTACAATAGTCTCCAAATAAAAAAAAAATTAATAAAGTACCTTGGAATAAAGCTAACCAAAGAGGTGAAAGATCTCTACAATGAGAACTACACCTCACTTCTGAAAGGAATTAAAGATTTTTATTCCTTTGAGTATATACCCAGCAGTGGGATTGCTGGATCATATGGTAGTTTTATCTGGAGTACTTTGAGAAATTTCCATACTGTTTTCCATAATTTACAGTCCCACCAACAGTGTAGAAGGGTTCTACTTTCTCTGCATCCTTGCCAGCATTTGTTATTTGGTCTTTTTGATCATAGCCAGTCTAACTAAGGTGAGATTATATCTCAGTGTGGCTTTGATTTGCATTTTCCTGATGACTAGTGATGTTGAGCATTTTTTTCATGTTCCTGTTGGCCATTTGTATGTCTTCTTTGAGAAGTGTCTATTCAGCAACTTTGTCCATTTTAAAATCAGATTATTTGTTGTTTTTTTGTTTTGTTTTGCTTTTTACTGTTAAGTTGTTTGAGTTCCATGTATGTTCTGAATATTAATCCCTTGTATATGTAGTTTGAAAATATTTTCTCCCATTCTTTAGGTTGTCTTTTGACTCGGTTGATGGTTTCCTTTGCTGTGTAGAAGCTTTTTAGTTTCATATAATCCCATTTGCTTATTTTTTCTTTTGTTGCCTGTGCTTTTGAGGTCTTATTCATAAAGTCTTTGCCCAGTGCTAACATCCTAAAGTATTTTCCATGTGTTCTTCTAGAAGTTTTATAGTTTCAGGTCTTGTGTATAAGTATGCAATCTGTTTTGAATTGACTTTAGTATATGGCAAGAAGTGCAGGTCTAGTTTCATTCTTCTACACATGGATATCCAGTTTTCCCAGCACCATTTATTGAAGAGGCTGTCCTTTCCTCAATGTATGTTCTTGGAGCTTTTGCCAAAGATGAGTTGGCTGTACGTATGTGAATCAATTTCTAAGTTTTCTGTTTTGTGACATTTGCCCATGTGTCTATTTTTATGCCAGTATCATGCTGTTTTGGTTATTATAGCTTTATAGTATAATTTGAAGTCAGGTAGTGTAATGCATTAGGCCTTACTTGTTTTGGTCATGATTGCTTTCATTATTTGGGGCCTTTTGTTGTTTCATATGAATGTTAAGGTTGTTTTTCTATTTCTGCAAAGAATGTCATGATATTTTGATGGAGTTTGCATTGAATCTGTTGATAACTTTGGGTAGTATGGACGTTTTCACACTAATTCTTCCAACATATGGACTATCTTTCCATCTTTCTGTGTCCTCAAATTTCTTTCATCAGTGATTTGTAGTTCTCATTGCAGAGCTCGTCCACCTCCTTGGTTAAATTCATTCCTAAGTACTTTAATTTTGGGTAGCAATTGTAAATGGGCGTGCTTTCTTTATTTCTTTTCCCACTAGCTTGTTGTTGGAGTATAAAATGCTACTGATTACTGTATATTGACTTTGTATCCTGCAACTTTACTGAATTTGTTCATCAGCTCTAGAGTTTTTGGTAATTTCATTAGGCTTTTCTCTATATAGGATCATCTTATCTGTAACCAGGAACAATTTGACTTCATTCTTTCCAATTTTGAGGCAAACACACAAATGCCCTCATTCCATATAAGTGTTGCCACAGAAGTTCACAGTCATGTTAGGGGAGAGGGTATGATATCAGTTGAAAAGAGCTTCAATGTCTTCAACACTGCTACTTATTTTCAGGCCAGAAAGTAATCACCCAACTGGCTCTAGTTGCAATGAAGACTTAATGTGATTATTTAGTGAAGATTTCTGATGAACAGGTGGCTGACTTGGCCCATTTTAGATCTTGTAATTTTAAAACTGAAAAGGGCCATATACATCATCTATTATGGCACTTCTAAAAGTGTAGGATGTGTGCCACCTGTAGTTTATGAGGTAGTTCTAGGTGGTACAGGATCAGAATCTTGATCTTGGCATTTGCATTTTCCCATCATTGCACAATTACCCGAGTGACAAAGAGGAAGGAGGAAAGGGAAAAAAAGAGGAAAGAAAAGGTGAGCCAGAGGAAGAAAGAGAGGCCAGGGAACCCATCTAGAGCTAAGGTAGAGGTGTTTGATGCCCAGGACCATGAAGGTTATGAGCTTTGAGAATGGGGTAGAGTGTGTGTAGGGGGTGGGGCTGATAAAGTGCCTGTATTAGTCTGTTTCTATTGCTTATAACAAAATACACATAACTGGGTGACTTATAAAGAAAATAAAATGTATTGGTTACAGTTTCAGAGGCTAGGAAATCCAAAGTCCATGGAACACAGCTGGTGAAGGATTTCTTTGGTGGTGACTTCAGTAATGGCAGTGTCACACTGTGAAAATGGTGGATCAGATAGACTAACTTTCCCTTTCGCTCTCCTTTTAAAGCCCTCAGATCCTTGCCCCTGACCACCATTTTTAATCTATTCACTACAGCATGGAGCATGGTCCTACAATCTAATCACCTCTTCAGCCCCCCCCCCCGTTCAATTACCATAATAGGATTTCCCACCCTCAACAGTTACACTGGGGATTATGATTTGGGGGGACATTCAACCTAAGGCAGTATCAAAGGGGGAGATGGGCTCCCCTGATTCACACTGACTTCTCGGTACTTCCATGACACCTGAGGACTGACTGGAGAACCCACCACCCCAGTGGAGCACACCCCACTGAGAGTAGAAAAAAAGAATGCTTAGGAAGACATGCAGAATAGGAAATGAGCAAAAAAGCTCTCAGAGACAGAGAAACAGGAGTTGGGGGTGGTTGGAGTTTCCAGTAAATATAGACCTAATAGGGAGCAAGAAGGTAGCTGAACTGCTAACCATATGAGTGACGCTGGGCAAGGGTATGGACCTAGAACACTGGACTGCAAGTTGGAACATGGATATCTGGGACAAATCAGTCTAAGTCTCCTCTGCTATAATTAGGGATACTTAGAGTTATTATCACTTCTATGTTATTAATTATTTTTAAATTAATAACCTTATTTTATTTCTTTTTAATATTTACAGTAACCTGTTTATGATGATGACATTGCTTTTCTTTTTATGGTTGGGACATAAGTTTTCTTTAAAGTAATTTTATTAAAATAAAAAAGGAAAAATCTTAGATCAGTATTGGTATTAAGAAAAAGCTTAAATAAATGGCCACACAATGTCGTTAATAACCACATGAATCCTGGAACCAGCCTGTCCAGGTTGATATCCAGCTTATACCACTTACTGGCCATGTAATCTTGGTTAAGCTGTTCAACTTCTCTGTGCCTCAATTTCTGCATCTGTGTCATGGTGATAATGATGATAACAACATCACAGTGTTGATGTGAAGATTTAATGAGTTAATATATCTAAAGTTCTTAGGAAAGTGCCTCGAATACTTGTGCGTGTTATTTTTATATTTGTACACGGATATGACAAAACTGGTTAAAATGTTACTGAAATGAAAAATGTCACTAGTCAACTATCTATGTTCTACAGAGATTTAGAACTTATATGGGTTGCTCAACATTTCAGTGCCAGAACTTGCATCACAATCTGGTTTTCTTGAATCCTGCTTTCATTTTCTAATTTTACCTATTATTTTTTTTATTAGTGTTTACCTTGCCACTGCTACATGAGCAGGTAAAAGAAAGCACTGTTGGCAAGGTGACCTTCACACTAAAAGCAGGAGTATGTCCTGTCAACAGAAATATAACGTCACAGAAATAGCAGCTTTATTCGAGAATTCCAGATCTTTTCTATCATGCAACACATGAGGATTACTACTGTCTCTGGTTTTAGAGGAAATTTTTAAAAAGTGAATGGGTGGCTGGCCAGTAAGAGATGCAAACAGCAATGGTGTGTTCGTCTTCTCCTGGCAGCGGGTAACCTTGCAGTGTGAATAACTTACAATCCTCAGCAACGGATCCGACAATTCTTACAGATTCATTTCTTCACTCTTAGGGAGTTACAATTCTTAACTCTTTATTTGCCACATTAACCACCGCACCATAGAGTCTTCCATTAACCCTTTGTTGTTTAGTAATTCAGTGAATAAGTTGCATTCCATTAGTTTCATTCATTTTCATGAGTGCTATTTTGGTTAAAAAGCATATACACACAGCAAGGAGCCATCTAACAATGAAAATAAATCTTTCATTAGAATCTCTCCTAATAATTCACTTCTTTTTAGGCAACCAGAACACGAACCTTTGTCTTGTGGGTCTGGGTGTTCCTTTAAATGAGTACAGTAATTGTGCCCTTGTTAGGAACTTCTTAAAGGCTTTCAAGTAAGTACAATTTGAAATAAATAATGCTGATCAGACACCTTCCTATAAAGAAATAATAGAAAGGGATCAAGTGATAAATGAAATGAATGTTGCCCTAACAAAGCAAATGGTGATTAATGGAAGGCTGGTCCTGTTGCTTACGCTGGCACTTCTGTGAGCTGGTCAGTACCATTTACAATTGTGTTTTAGTGTTTTGCAGACCAGTCATTTATACAAACAGTGACATTAAATTGATAAATTAGGAAGAAGCAGGTTGTCTAATCAGCACATAAGCAGTGATGCAGCTCAAATCAAAGGGGGAGTCATTTTGTTTCTTTTTCACGTTAATAATTAAGGAATGGAAGGAACATTGGATTGAAGGGAAATTTGCCAAATATACAACCATTCATGTATTTAAATTATTCTTATATTTCTTTTCCTTTCTTTTTAAAGTACAATTCTTTACTTTGGTCCTATTTCAAATGATTTATCTTTGATTTTAATCACCTAAAAGAAAGAATTGCAGTAAGTCAGTGCTATAAAAAAAGGTTGTTTCTCGTACCTTAACTATTAACTGTTTCAAACAATTTAATATTAACTGCAGACCATCCTGCTGTGACTTGTGACTTTGCAAGGAAAGCACAGCCAGCAATTCTGTACTACTTGCTGGAATTTGTATCTCTTAAGTATATTTTTAATTAAGGTTATGCATATCTCATAAGTAATGAAAAAATATTTCAAGAAATATATATGCATGCATTTTAGCTTAAAAATGTATATTCAGGGCCGAACCCGTGGCTCACTCGGGAGAGTGCAGCACTGGGAGCACCAAGGCCGTGGGTTCGGATCCTATATAGGGATGGCCGGTGCACTCACTGGCTGAGCGTGGTGCGGACGACACCAAGCCAAGGGTTATGATCCCCTTATCAGTCCCCCCCCCAAAAAAGTATATTCATTAATAAAAATAAATATTCACTAATGAAACTACCTACTATTGATGCAGATTTCATTTTATGTATTTTCACAAATAATTTTATTAACGACTAAATATTAAAGTTTATTTACTTTCAAGTAACAAAATTGCATTTTGTTGAGTCTTTCATATCCTGAAGTGATTTTATTCTGATTCAGAAAATAATTTTCCTTTCCCTGAAGATTAACAGACATTTTCCACTTTGGGGGTTTTCATTTGCTCTTACTTGCAGCCAGATTTCAATATCATGTACTATTAGACTTTGTTTTGTTTTGTTTTTACCTTAATGTCTATACACCAAAAATGTGATGCCAAATGCCACAAGTTCTGCTGTGCACACTTTTGTGTTGAATTCCCTTTTTGGAGGTTTTTTACAACGTGTTACTTTTGAGTTACTTGTCTTTGTCTTTCAATTGATTTGGCCAGAGTTTCTTTTATATTTCTATTTTATCAGTATGTATAATTAGGGGTACTAGCAGATGAAAGAGAGTTCATCTGTTTGTATAAGTTAAGGGCTAGCATTTTAAGTCCGTTTATGGACATATGTTGAGAATATGTAAAAAAAATAATAAGATAGAAAAAAATAACAAAAGAAACCAATGATTTGGAGTATAATCATTGCTTTGAATGCCGTAGTCCCCTTTCTTTTCTTTCTTTTTTAACTCATTGGTTTCTATTCGTCTTCCAGCTTTCATCTCAGAAGCCACTTCTCCCACATAACTTCCCTGATGGATCAAGGATAAATTGGGTGCTCTACCAGCTTACCCCAAGAGCACCCCATCACAGCCCCTGTTGTAGCACTTAGCATCCTCCTCCTCATGGCCTATTTGCTTGTCTGTCTCCCAGTAGAATGTTATTATTTTGAGGCAGGGACAGAGTTATGTTCACTTTTGTATCCGCAGCTCTTACCATAAAGTGCTCAGTACACGCTAATGCTTTGTGTATTTTGAAATGGCAACAAATTTGGGGGAGAATGTAATCTCACTACAGTATAAAGAGCACACATCTCTACTGAATCACCCTTGAAGGCTACTGATTTGGAAGACCACAGATCCAGTTATTGTTTTCTTTTGTCCATTTTTTTATTTTGTTTGTTTGTTGTTTGTTTGTTTTGCTTTTATAAGAGTTAAGGTTTGATTTCTTCTACATGGGACTTTGCAAGGCCTGAATAATGAAGTTTTATTACAATTGTTATTGTCATTGTTATTTTAGATGGTACAGAATTCTAATGAGTTTTTTCCTGTAACTTTAAAATTTTTCTTTTCAGATGTTTCTCTTTCAAAAAAGCACAAGAAGAGAATCAGACATTCTATCTTCCCATGTGCTGATTTGGAGTTGTGAACTGTTTTCAATGACAGGAAGCAGGAAATTTGAGCTAAGGTGATATTTTTACCTGTCCTTTCCCTTAAAGTTAACACTTAACTTGTGTAAAGTCCAGATCATAGAGGATGGGGAAAGGTGAGGAGATGGCTGGGTGTGCCTGCATCAGGAAAGCCTTCATTTCTTTTTGCCTGCTTTTGTAGAAACAAAACAAAACAGAAAGAATACCCTGAAACAGTATGAATATAAATGGGTATCTCATTGGGTTTACTGATTTTTTTTTTTCCTTTGGGGAAATTTTTAAAATCTGCCTCTAAATTAAACCCATGACCCATTTTTCTTATGACATGAACAAACTATGAATGATAGCTAATTTTTTTCCTTTTGATTATCCCTCCTATCAAAAGCCTTTATAATTACTTGAATTGGTAGCTGCCATTTGCAGTTTTCATAAATTTATATTTTTCCTCTTTTATTTGTTCAACAAGTATTTAGTGAATGTGTCCTATGGTAAACAAAGTCTCAGTCATTAAAGGGACTTCGTGCTTGTTACTGCAATTGTTACTTAGTCATTGCAAAGATTTTTAAACATGCTAACAGTGTGATAGGATGGTTCTGAGTTCACTTAGCTATAAAGAAAATGAGGCTCTAAGTCCTAAATTGGAAAGGATCAAGCTCTGAGTTTTAAGTTGGAAATGATAAGGATTTTCTTAAGTTCAGAAGTCAGAAGAACAGGGAAGATCAAGGATTCTTTTAAAGATCCTACTGGAAAAATAAATAAATCTAGAGGGTATGCCTGGCTTGGAGGTGAGCAATCTTTAAAACCAGATACTGATTCATCTTTCCTTTTTATCTAATTAGTTAAGACTAAGTGTATTTATTTGTCTTATATTCAGTATTTTCATTTATTTTCTTACCAATGGCTATAGTAATGAATATCAAAATGATTGAGATCATCCTTTTCTTTGTCCAGCTTTGCTTTTTGGCTGCTCAGCTGGTACCCTAGGCTACACATGGAAAAATGATGGGAGCTGAAATACAAGGCCACCAAATATGACAATAGAACTTTTCCAAGGGCAACAAATAGGCTTCACTTAGCATTCAGCATTTGGAAACAGGCTCATTATTTCAGCTAGATTAAAAATGTAAAGGAACACCAAAACATAATTAGGCAGAGCCTAGAGCAAAGCATTTATAAATATGGTGGGTGGAAATAATGAAGATGATTTTGAGACACCTGATCTAGTTAGTCTCTTTCTCTCCAAAAAAAGTATTAATTAAAAAAATAAGGCAGACTTCAGAGAGTGAACTCTTTCACTTTCTGCAGTGTATCCCAGCTCCAATAACATTAAGCACTTAGGGAACTCAGCATCTGCATAAGGCAGCCTTTTATCATAACATGGTTTCCTTGATAAGGGGCAACAATTACATTTAGGATTCTGCTCTATCTCTTGCATCTTTGCCATAAATTGTTCCCAGATTAGTGTCATTAATCATATTTTGTAGACAAAGAAATGAGATACACAGTAAGGAATGATTTTTTTTTTTTTTTGAGATTTTAAAAGTCTTGGAGATAAAACTAAGATTTTGCTTTAGTAGTTTGTAGTTCATACCAATCTTTCAAGAAAATGCATTCAGTAATTTACAATTTGAGGAAAAACACCAGTAAAAATAGGAAAATGGCCTTATTCTCTGTTAGCTTTTGTTTATTATTAATGAGATTTCTAAAATAAGAATTTGTTATAATCATTTACTGCTCTTAAAGCAAATGCTTCTATTAGAAAGGTGTTTTTACTTTAAGAAGCAAATTATATACAGTTGACTTAAAGACATAGTCAAACAATTTGGTTGAGTGAAATAAGTTTAATGTTTCGATTTCATATTCATTTCTGCCAATCAAACATTCTCCACTATGGAGACTGTTTCTAAAGTCAGATTCTACTCTTTAAATGCAGAAGACATAAGCATAATGCTTTATTGCCCACAAGAGAAAAATTAGTGAGGTTGTAGTACAAGTTCAATGTACAAAACTAAGTAACATTCTTGCGCTGTAATAATTCAAAAATATATTTTAAAATGTTATTTATAATAGACACAGAACTCTAGTTTAGCTAAGGAATAAGCTTCTCAAAAGATGAGTAAGATCTTACTGGAGAAAATAATAAAATTTTAATTGAGAATCTGAAAGAAGATCACAGAAAATTTATATATGTACCACATTTGGGACTTTAGCCATTCAGTATTTTTAGATAGCAATCAAGATAAGTTGAAGCAAAATCTGAACAACTTTTACATGGAACTTGACAACCTGATTTTAAAATTCATATAAAATAAAATAGAGCCAAAAATATGCCAGAGAAATTTTGTGAAAAAGAAAGAAGCCAAGAACTCACCCTCACAGTAAGCAAAAATAAACCATGGTCATTAAAAAAAAATATGCTATTGATACAGGAATAATCAGAAATAATCAAATAGACCAATGGAATAAATGTCTAAAATTTAATCCCTTATCATTATGTAATGCTCCTCTTTATCCTTGATAACTTTCCTTGCTCTAAGGTCTGCTCTGTCTGAAATTAATACAGCTATCCCTGCTATCTTTTGATTGGTGTTTGTATGGTATATCTTCCTTCATCCATTTACCTTTAATCTATATGTGTCTTTATATTTAAAGTGGATTTCTTGTAGACAACATATAGTTGAGTCTTTTTTTGATTCACTCTCATGATATCTGTCTTTTAATTGGTGTATTTAGATCATTGATGATTAAAGTGATTATTGATATAGCTGGATTAATATCCACATATTTTTTTTCCTGTTTTCTAATTCTTGCTCTTGGTTTTTTGTTCCTGTATTTGTCTTCTACTCTTTTTATGCCTTTTGTGGTTTTAATTAAGCATTTTATATTATTCCATTTACTCTACTTTCTTAGCATATCAGTTTTATACACACACACACACACATAGCATATCAGTTTATATATATATATATATATATAAACGTTTTTCATGGGTGCCCTAGAATTTGCAATAAACATTTACAACTAATCCTAGTCCACTTGCAAATAACACGACACTTCTTCACAGGTAGCATGAGTACCTTATATACCTTATAATAACAAAATAATGCTAACCTCTCCCTCCTATCCCTTTAATCATTACTGTCATGTATTTCACTTATACATAAGCATACATAAGTATATCATATAAGTAAGCAGACACAATTGAATACGTTCTGATATTATTATTTTGAACAAAGACTTATTTGTTAGATCAATTAAGAATAAGCAAAGTTTTTATTTTACCTTCACTTACTCTTTCTCTGATGTTGATTCACTTTCCTTTGTGTAGATCCTCATTTCTGACCTATGTTATTTTTCTTCTCTCCAAAGAACTTTAACATTTCTTGTAATGCAGGTGTACTGGCAACAATTTTAGTCAATTTTTGTTTGAGAAAATATTTCTCCTTCACTTTTGAAGGCTAATTTTGCAGGGTGCAGAATTCTAGATTGGTGGTTTTTTTCTCTCAATATGGTAAATATTTCAGTCCACTCTCTTCTTGCTTACATGGTTTCTGAGGAAAAATTGATTGTAATTCTTATTTTTGCTCCTCTATATATGAGGTGTATTTTTGCTCTAACTTCTTTCAGAATGTTTTCTTTATCTTCAATCATCTGTAGCTTGAAATTGGTATGCGAAGGTGTGATTTTTTTTGGGGGGTGAGCATTTATCTTGCTTTGTGTTCTGTAAGTTTCTTGGATCTGTAGTTTACTGTCTAACATTAATTTGGAGGAAATCCTCAGTCATTATTTCTTCAAATATTTCTTCTGTTCCTTTCTATCTTTTTTCACTTTCCTTTCTTTCCAATATTCCCAGTACATAGATATTACATGTTTTGTAGCTGTCCCACAGTTCCTACATATTCTGCTCTGGTTTCCCCCCCCCCCCCCGTCTTTTCTATCTTTGCTTTTCCATTTTGTTGTTGTCTGTTAAGAAATCCATAACCTCAGCTATGTCTAGTCTACTATGTCCTGTTACAGTGTTTTTGATCTCTAGCATTTCTTTTTCGGTTCTTTCTTAGAATTTCCATCTCTCTGCTTACATTGCCAATCTGTTTGTACATGCTATCTACCTTTATCTATTAGAGCCCTTAGCATATTGAGAGTTGTTTTAAATTTCTGGTCTGGTAACAGCAACATCCCTGTCATGTCTGAGTCTGGTTCTGATGCTTGCTGTGTCTATTCCAACTGCATCTTTTGCCTTTTAGTATGTCTTGTGATTTTTTTTTTCTTGATAGATGGACATGATGTACTAGGTAAAAGGAACTGCTGTAAATAGGCCTTTAGTAATGCAGTGGTGCTAAGTGGAGTAGAGAAGCTTTCTATAGACCTGTGATTAGATCTCAGTCTTTTAGTGAGGTTTTCCCTCCCCTTAGGTGGAATAGGATGGCTAGAGGGGGCTGGAATTGGGTATTTCTCTTTGTCCACACAAAATCCTAGAGCCAGCTGGAGTTGGATATTTCCGTTCCTCCAGGTCAGTTAGGTTCTGATAAAACCCTAGCAGGTTAGGTTCTGGTTAATTAGTTTTTCTGAGGGAAGTCCTTGTTAAAAAGAACAAAATTTTCTGATGTATTTCAAAATGGTTCTTTTCCTCTTCTACTGCAGGAAACACAAGGGGATTTTTCTCCAATATTCAGTGTGAACCTGGTAGAGCTCCGGGAGATAAAGCATACAAAACTTTGCTTCCTCCACGCTCGATGATTGGGTGCCCCTGGAGTTTTTATCTCCCAGGCTTGTCTGCACCTCCAGCAATTTGTCAATTACAGTTCAGGTTTTCCTTCTCCAGTACTGGTTCCCTCACAGGTTTCAGCTCCTGGGTGTCTGTTCTGCTAAGTTGTGATTCTCGGTATCTGGTTGTCACTCTCCACAATTTAGGGGGCAGCAGTTTACCCTGAGACTTTATTTCTCTTATGGATCTAAGAAGAGTTGCTATTTTTCAGTTGGTTCAGCTTTTTATTTGTTGCCAGGATGGAGTGGCCACTTTCAAGCTTCTGACATGCCAGACCAGAAACTGAAAGTGGTAGGTCCTCGATAAAGGCTCCATGGTGCACCATTCAGGGAAAGACACCAGAGTGATCAGGAGGCAGAAGACAAGAGCTCAGATTCTTTTTTGATTTTACCCAAAATTACTTAAAAATTCAAAAGTTTTCAATATCTCAGGATTGATTTTTTATATACTTTATGATTGATTTCTATATTTTAATATAGAGAATGTTCAATTATATTTCCTCATTTGGGAATTTGCTTACTTTATTGCCTTATATCATATTTCTAATGAATATTCAAAGGACAGTTCAATGAGAGTTTTTGGGGAGTCCTCTCTATATGGAGTTTTATGTAATATATTAAGAATTTTTATGTAATTTCCAGGTAGTTGGGGGAATTTTAGTTATGCTTTTGTTATTGATTTCTAGCTTAATTCCACTGCACTTAGGAAACGAATTCTGAATATTTCAATCATTGAAATACATTGGGGCTTCCTTTATGTTCTGGTGTGTGATTGATTTGGGGAGATATTAACACACATTTGTAAAAAATGTGAATCATCATTGCTGAGTAATTTGTTCCGTATATGTCAATTAGGATAAGGTTAGTAATTATATTGTTTAAATCTTCTACATCCTTTTTGATATTTTCTTCTTGTTCTGTCAAATATAATTTGGTTGTGGATTAATCCATTTCTCTTTTTAATTCTATCCACTTTTGTTTTTCATGGTGTCAAAGTAAGTTTTCATAAGAATGTCTTCCTTTGTCTATGGTCCATCCATCCTCTAGACTTTGTTGTCATCCCAAAATTAAATACTCGTTGAGCCTTTAGGAGCATATCATTTAATTTTATAAATATTTACATCTTCTACTTACATCACTTCCTGCGCCCTTTCTCAATTTGCTTCAAATAGCACTAAATTCCGAAAATATAATTTTTTCTGTGTTGGTTATATTTTGCCTTCATTGAAAATGGCATTTTATTTCTAATTATTTTATTTTGGATGATTTTTAGTAAGTGCGGTAGATTAAAGATGTCTATACTTCATTTTATTGGTAGCAGTAGTCTCAATAACATGGGCTTCAGAATTACACAGATGTGATTTTGAGTGATCATTCTTCCACTCAGTAGCTGAGTGCATGAGTCACAATCTCTTGGTACCCCAGTTCTCTATCTAAAACAATGGATGGGGTTGTTGTGAAGACTGAATAGGATAATTTATATAAAGACCCTAGCGAGTCTATAAATAGTAGATGTTTTCAAGGTTTACAGATTTTTTCATATTTAGTGGCACCTACCAACTTAGCTACACAGTAGATGACATGGGGGTGCATCATGAGAAGTCATTACAGGTTGAAGGGGTAGCACATAGATTCAAAATGTGAACAATTCTGGCTTTGGACGAGTAGGGATGACTGGAAACAGAAATTCTACCACCAACAGAAATCTCTCATCATCTCCTGTCTGTATCAGTTTCATTCTTTCATATCACCTCCTTCCATTTGGCAGAAGTCATAGCTGATAGTGGCTTTGGGATTATACACATTCAGCTTTATGACCAACAAGAATGGAAGCTTCTCTAGCCCAATCTCAAGGGGTGGCATGGGGAGATTACTGTCGTCCTGGTCTGGGTATTTGTCCATCTCTTGCAGCAATTACTGTTTCCAGAAAAGAGGGGGATAGATATAGGATAACCTAAAATAATGTGTTTGATACCTGTTATCTTCTTTGCTTCCTCTTTGTACTAGAATGATTTCAATCCAAATTTGGAAAAGAAAATGTGTTTTTAACCTAATTGTGAATGTTCTCAAAAATTGAAGATGCCCTAAAAGATATTCATTAATCCCTCTGACTCTGTGCTGCAACCAGGAATTCAACCAGACATTCATAAGGATTAGGATAGGGGGATTCTTTCTCATGGTGGCCATGCCAGCTTCTCTTCAGAGCCCCAGTATTAATGCTGAACACAAGTATAGTAAACCCATGTAACCTCACTGGGAAATATCTCCTATCACTGACTTTTTTCTGCATCCTTCCTTCACCTTCTCACCCACATCAGACCTTTTGCCTGCATTGGCATAGGAATGATGGCATGTCACTCTTCTACAAAGTGGATAATAGACTCAACGTTACACAGTCCTTTGTGCAATAACAGGAGAACCACAATTAATAAGAGAACGTAAAATGTGCTGGGTACTTGATATGTGCTTGACACTTTGCATGACAAGCTCTTTCACATTTCACAACAAACCTATGAGAAACACCACTTTACAGATGAGGGTCCAACCGGGTTATATGATATGAACAAGGTTGCCAGGTTGTCAGTAGCGGTAAAAAAGCAGGCAGTTTGACACCTGTGCCCATGGTCCTCATCTGTGCATTGTACTCCCTCCCTGAAGCCCAGCAAAGGAGAAGCTGACATTCACTATTTAAGAGAAATGGCATCATATAACAGTTTAATATTTAATATTTTCTTTGTTTTAAGCAAGTAATTTGTTATGTAAATATAGGTATTTCCACATGCGATTATGTGATCTTTTCTGGTCATTTAAATTCTTTACCAATGCCATTCCTTTCATTTGGGTGACTTATTCACCTGGGGAATATTCCTTTTGGATTCCTTTTTAAAGGTAGAAGGACCAATGAACACTAAGAGCAGTCTAGAACATTACTGAGTACTGCTGAAGTCCTAGCTCTCCAAGTTGCAGAACTGTCCTTAAGGACAACTGTATATTACAAAATGCCTCTGCCATTGCTTTTGAGGTGAATATGTCACTGGGAGTCTGAGAAATTAGGAACTGATATTTCATTTCATTGCTTTAATGAAGAGGCAACAATGGAGCATCATTTAGATATTATTCCCATTTTAATCAATTTATAAATTATATGTGTGTATTTATACTTCTTTAAAAGAGTAGCATTCACGAATTTCTTTTGTTGGTATGCACTGTATGCTTCCTTGTGGAATCCCGGGGAGCAGAGTAGTATACCTGAAAGCATTTTATGAGTTCTTGTTCATCTGCTGCAGGAAGAAACTGAAGTTTTCATGATTACACTTAAAATAGTTGCTTCTCGAAAGAGAACTGTACTATTTTGCTGAGTTGGGTCATCAGTGGAGGGTGTGTAACATCTGTCTTGTAACCAAATTCAGTCAGACCCTTTAATTAATGCCTGGGGAATCTGCTTTATTGTTTAAAAGGATAAAATGTAATTGTGGTTCAAATTAAACAGTGTAATGAAAGTGACCACAAAGCAATTGATCAGAACTAATGGGTGAAAGCAAACAGAAAGGACATTGTTGGGGGGGAGGGGGTAGGGAGAAGGGAGGGAGGTTTTGGTGATGGGGAGCATTAATCAGCTACAATGTATATCGACAAAATAAAATTTAAAAAAAAAAATAAATAAAAATAAAATAAAATAAAATAAAATAAAATCCAAAAAAAAAAAAAAAAAAAACTAATGGGTGAGTAGTTTTGCTTTCGTTAAGTAAACTCTCCTCTGTTTAGCATAAATATCTTAAGAGACTTTATTTAGGAGACTTTACTCAGGTTATTGATGTATTAGAATCTCTAGAGGAAGTACAGCCAATTATTGTTGAAACTATTTTTAAAAGGGGAATTGAACTAAAAAATTATGTCTTCTCACTTGCCAATTCAACAATTATTATAAGATTTCTAATGTATGTTATGTGCTGGGGATAAAAAAAAGAATAACACAGCTCATGACACTAAAAGATACAGCATGAAAATGAAAGCAGTGAATTTTACCACCTTAAAATGATTATTGTCAATGAATTCTACCCTCTACATCTTTCTTTCAAAACTTCTTTTCTACATTTGATCTTACTAAAACTTGTGCTTTTAAATAAATAGGGTGGTGGTATGTTGATTATTGTTATAGTTACAATTATAGATTATAATGAGCATTATTATTTAGCTTATCCTAATATTTACAGCAAAGAATCATTTAAGGGTCTGGGACGTTCAAAACATTTGGACTTGAATTGGTAGAATAATTTTCTGCACCTCACTTCCTCTCATATGTAAGTTCCTACTTTTTTTTTTTTTCCATTTCCTTATGTGTTTTTATTTATTTATTTATTTTTTATTTTTTATTTTATTTTATTTTATTTTATTTTATTTTATTTTGTCGATATACATTGTGGCTGATTATTGCTCCCCATCACCAAAACCTCCCTCCCTCCCTTCTCCCTCCCCCCCTCCCCCAACAATGTCCTTTCTGTTTGCTTGTCATATCAACTTCAAGTAGTTGTGGTTGTTATATCTTCTCCCCCCCCCCCGGTTTGTTTGTGTGTGTGTGTGTGTGTGTGTGTGTGTGAATTTATATATTAATTTTTAGCTCCCACCAATAAGTGAGAACATGTGGTATTTCTCTTTCTGTGCCTGACTTGTTTCACTTAATATAATTCTCTCAAGGTCCATCCATGTTGTTGCAAATGGCAGTATTTCATTCGTTTTTATAGCTGAGTAGTATTCCATTGTGTAGATGTACCACATTTTCCGTATCCACTCATCTGATGATGGACATTTGGGCTGGTTCCAACTCTTGGCTATTGTAAAGAGTGCTGCGATGAACATTGGGGAACAGGTATACCTTCGACTTGATGATTTCCATTCCTCTGGGTATATTCCCAACAGTGGGATAGCTGGGTCATATGGTAGATCTATCTGCAATTGTTTGAGGAACCTCCATACCATTTTCCATAGAGGCTGCACCATTTTGCAGTCCCACCAACAATGTATGAGAGTTCCTTTTTCTCCGCAACCTCGCCAGCATTTATCGTTCAGAGTCTTTTGGATTTTAGCCATCCTAACTGGGGTTAGATGGTATCTCAATGTGGTTTTGATTTGCATTTCCCGGATGCTGAGTGATGTTGAGCATTTTTTCATATGTCTGTTGGTCATTTGTATATCTTCCTTAGAGAAATGCCTACTTAGCTCTTTTGCCCATTTTTTAATTGGGTTGCTTGTTTTCTTCTTGTAAAGTTGTTTGAGTTCCTTATATATTCTGGATATTAATCGTTTGTCAGATGTATATTTTGCAAATATTTTCTCCCACTCTGTTGGTTGTCTTTTAACTCTGTTAATTGTTTCTTTTGCTGTGCAGAAGCTTTTTAGTTTGATATAATCCCATTTGTTTATTTTTCCTTTGGTTGCCCGTGCTTTGGGGGTTGTATTCATGAAGTCTGTGCCCAGTCCTATTTCCTGAAGTGTTTCTCCTATGTTTTCTTTAAGAAGTTTTATTGTTTCAGGGTGTATATTTAAATCCTTAATCCATTTTGAGTTGATTTTAGTATACGGTATGGATCTAGTTTCATTCTCCTGCATATGAATATCCAGTTATCCCAGCACCATTTGCTGAAGAGGCAGTCCCTTCCCCAGTGAATAGGCTTGGTGCTTTTGTCAAAGATCAGATGGCAGTAAGTGTGTGGGTTGATTTCTGGATTCTCTATTCTATTCCATTGGTCAGTGTGTCTGTTCTTATGCCAGTACCATACTGTTTTGGTTATTATAGCTTTGACAACAAATTATGAACTTGATCTTGAGTGAATGTTGAATGGCCCTGCTTAGACACTCATTTCTTACAACCGCTACATTGACGTGGGTGACAACGAGAAGTAAAAAGTAGGAACTAAGCTATACTACAAAGTAGGAACTAAGCTATACTACAAAGTAGGAACTAAGCTAGACTACAAAGTTCCTACTTTTTACTTCTTGTTGTCACCCACGTCAATGTAGCGGTTGTAAGAAATGAGTGTCTAAGTAGGGCCATTCAACATTCACTCAAGATCAAGTTCATAATTTGTTGTAAAGACTAAAAGACTAACATTGTGTTATAGGAAACTAAGACCTTAACCTTAAAATGGGGTGCTTTTCTGCAAAATTGGAAGTACTAATTCTTCTTTCTTGAAAGCATACTATGAAAATATGAGTTACTATTCAGAATGTTTTTTAAAATGATAGTATATTTTGTTTATACAATCTTCCGAACTGAAAGAATTCAAACTGACTTATTGTATAAAAGAAAAATTACCATATAAAAAGCAATATTTTATTTTTAGGTAAATTTAATATATTTTATTTATAAGAAATAAAAGATTATAGATTTTATTTGGAAGAAAACTAATAGTAACCAAAAGTATGCAAAACAAAATGCAAAATTAAAAAACGACAGATTGTTTTCCACATAAATACATCTTCAGAGAAAAAATTTAAGCATTTTTTTAATGAAGGAGATGGATGGTCCTTTTAAAAACTATTCTGTCAAAGTCTTTGTTTGAAAGTGTTTGCTTTTATAAAAGTTCTCTTGAAAAACTCTATGTATACTTTATAGGAGAAACAAAAATACATCAAAGATATTGTTATTTCAAATAAGCCTTGGTATTTGCTTTCTGTACTCATGTCTATTCTTAATATTAGTACTTTTGTTAATCCTTGCTTTAATATGTTTTTCTATCTCAAAAATAAAACAAAAATTCACAACATACTTCCACAAATATAAATTGCTGTAGCAAATCATTTTCAACAAATATTTGTTTAGTGCTCTGTGCCTTGCATTGTTGTGGACAATTGGGATTTGTGAGTGAACAAGACAAGAATCCCTGCCCTTATATTCTAGCAGGAAAAAATCAAATTATATACAATATACATTTTAAATTAGTAACTTATGCCACAGAATATTAGAAGGGTTTATGTGTCATAAATAAAGAAAAAAGTTGAAGAGATTAGGGGAAGTCAAAGGTATGAGGGGCTGGGTAAAAATTTAGTATAAATAGGGGAGTCTAAGTAGTCAGTAATAAAAAGATGATATTTGGGAAAACACCTGAGGGTAGTAAGGGGATGAGCCATGCAGAAGCCTCGGAGAAGAGCTTTCCAGGCAGAAGGAGCAGTCACTGCAAAGGTTTCTGCCCCGTGTCGAAGTTTTCAAGAAACATGAAGAATGCCTGTTTCCCTAGAGCAAAGCAAACAAAAAGAAGAATCTTAGGACCTGAGTTCAGAGATGAAAGGGAAAAGAGACCAATCACATACATCTTATGCATCCGTGGTAATCAAACTTCAGTGCACACAACAATCACCAAGAGGCCTGTTCAAGATATAGGTCCCCAAGATCCACTCCCAGAAATTCCCATCCAGAAGGGTTCTGAATTTAAACTAGCACAGCCCACTCACCTTCAGAGATCTGATTCAGAACTTATAAGCTAGTTAGTACTTAGGAGCTACTGTAAAAATGTTGACTTTTATTGGGAGTAAAATGAACTTTATTGCAGAATTTTGAGCAGACAAGTGTTATGGCCTGACTTACACTTTAAACTGATCGTATTGGCTGCTTTGTTAAGATTATATCATAGAGGGACATTGGTGGAAGTGAGTAATCCATTCAAGAGTAATTCAGGTGCACCATTTTGCAGTCCCACCAACAATGTATGAGAGTTCCTTTTTCTCCGCAACCTCGCCGAAATCATCAAGTCGAAGGTATACCTGTTCCCCAATGTTCATCGCAGCACTCTTTACAATAGCCAAGAGTTGGAACCAGCCCAAATGTCCATCATCAGATGAGTGGATACGGAAAATGTGGTACATCTACACAATGGAATACTACTCAGCTATAAAAACGAATGAAATACTGCCATTTGCAACAACATGGATGGACCTTGAGAGAATTATATTAAGTGAAACAAGTCAGGCACAGAAAGAGAAATACCACATGTTCTCACTTATTGGTGGGAAATTCATACACACACACACACACACAAAACCGGGGGGGGGGGGAAGAAGATATAACAACCACAATTACTTGAAGTTGATACGACAAGCAAACAGAAAGGACATTGTTGTGGGGGAGGGGGGAGGGAGAAAAAAAAAAGAGTAATTCAGGTGAAAGAAAGTGGACAAGAGTGACAGCATAGGAGGTGGTTAAAGTGAGTTCTGGGTAATGTATAAGTAGACCCCAAAGAATCTGGTGACAGTTTGTATGTGGAGAGTGAGGGGAGAAGAATCAAGGATGATTCAGGAAGTTTGTAATCAACAGAGATGGGGAAGGCTGCAACAGGAGCAAATTTACAAGGAAAAGATCAGAAATTCCATTTTGGGAATATAGAATGTGAGATGCCTGTTAGACATATGACTGGGAATATCCAGTTGGCAGTTGAATATGATTTTGGAGTTTGAGCAAGAGGTCTGAATTTGAAATCTACATCTGGGAATCATCACCATATAGATTGATGAGATAAAGCAAAAAGTAAATTTAATTTAATTCCAAAAACTAGTTCTAGGGCTCCCCCAGGGTCTATCAGATAAAGGGACTGAGAGGAGCTGATGAAAGGAGCAATACAAAAGAGTTCTCTGTTAAGTAAGATAATTTTATCAAAGTAAAGGGCACGGTGAAGTCTTGACCTTGACGCAGTATCAGTCCAGTGTTCCCAGTCTCCTCCTTCAAATCAGAGGTAGTACAGCAGACCTTATTTGTGAATTATTGTATATGTCTGTGATAACTTGACTGGGAAGTACGTGAAGGACTCACACAACATGTTCTTCTCTGTTTCATTTAACTTGGAACTAAAGTGGGAAATGAAGATGGTGGGAAAAGTGGTGGGCATGGCTCATAAAATCTAAAAAGGCAAAAGCCAACCCACAAGCACCTGGGACAAGAGATTAAAGGTGAAGATGTACAATAGATCATCTGAGGTCCAGAGAAGCTAGGGTAAGACTGGGAAATTAGGACATTCAGAAGAAGCCACGTATACAGGGAATTTAGAAAGCCACACATAACCCAGGCAAGACCCACACCAAAACACATTATAAACATTCAAAAGCCAGTGACAAAGAGAGAATGTTGAAGACAAGAGAGAGAAACTCATTATTAGGTTATCATCCAATAAGATTATCAGCTAATTTGTCATCAGAAATCTTGGAGGTCAGAAGGCAGTGAATGACACATTTAAGGAACAGAAAGAAAAAAAAAAACCTGTTAACTGAGAATTCTGTATCTAGCAAAATGGTCTTTATAAAAATGAGGAAGAAATTTAAAAATTCCATGATAAACAAAAGGTGAGGGACTTAGTTCCCACTAGACTTGTCCTAATAAAAAATGCTACTGAGGGTTCTTCGGGTTTAAATAAATGGATACTATGCAGTAACTCATAGCAATATAAGAAACAAAGATCTCTGTTACAGGTAAAAACAAATGCAAATATAAAAGCCAATGTTATTGTAATTTTGGTTTGTAATCCCACTTTTTATTTTCTACATAATTTAAAGGTTTGTAATTCCACTTTTTATTTTCTACATAATTTAAATAATACATAAAACTAGTTATAAATCTGTTGTTGAACACACAATGTATAAAGATATAATCTGTAAAATCAATAATATGAAGGGAGAGGAAGTTGTGTGGAAGTAGTTTTTATTCTTTTGTATGTGATTGAAATTACTTGATATTAATTCAAATTAGACTGCTATAACTTTAGGATGTTATATATAATTCTCATGGCAATCACAAAGAAAATATCCATAGAACATACACTAAAGCAAATGAGAAAGAAATCAAAACATGTCACTACACAAATCAATTAAACACAAAAGAAGGCAGTAGTGGTAAAAATGAGGGAGAGAAAAGTTATAAGGCATGTTAGAAACAGATAGAAAAATGGTAGAAATGTCTCTCCTTAGAGTAAATACTTTAAATGTTAATGATTAAACTATCTAACCAAGAAGCAGAAACTGGAGGAATAAATAAAAGAAAAAAACATGATTGAATTATATGTTATCTACAAAAGATTCACATTAGATCTAAAGACAAAAACAGTTTGAAAATGAAAGTATTGGAAAAGATATTTCATAGAGATAGTAACCAAAACAGAGCTGTTATGGCTATATTAATATCAGCCAGAGATAGCAGCTGAGGGCAGCCCCACTGACCAGGAACAGGCAAGGGACAGAAAACAGACATTGAGGGAAAACTGAGAAAGTCTGAATAAAATATGGGCTTCGCTCATTTAATAATAATGTGTCAATATTGATTTATGAATTGTGGCAAATGTACCATACTAAAGTATGATGTCAGTAATAGGGAAAACTGGGTAGGGGGCATTGGGAACTCTCTATACTATCAGAAATAATGAACATTTATTTTAAAATACATAACTAGCTACATTTCTCTCAACAACACAAGTGTGTTTCTTGTACTTTTTATAAGTCTGATAACACTCAACTTGCTGAGGAACACATACTTTGCTGGAAGAAATGTAAAATGGTGCAACCACTTTGCACAATGGTTCTACCCATGTATTTTTCAAAGAGTAATAAAAACATATGACTACAAAAAGGCTTGTACAAGAATGTTCATTGACGCTTTATTCTTAATGGCCACAAGGTGAAAACAATCCATTGTCCATGAACAGGAGAATGAATAAATCACTTGTGGTATCTTTATACAACAGAATATAGCTTAATATTAAAAAGGAGCAAACTACTTATATTCTCAATGACATGGGTGAATCTGAAGATATTGTGACAAGGGTAAGAAGCCAGACATGAAAAAGTATACACCATATGATTCGATTTATATGGTGTTCTAAAACAGGCAAAAGAAATCTATAGTGAAATGATTCAGAAAATTTTATCTCTGGGTGAGGAGGGGTCAACAGGAAAGGTCCAAGGGAAATATCTTGGGCAATGGAAACATTCTAAATTTTACTAGGAGTATGGAACACATGAGTATATGCATTTGTCAAAATTCATTGTACTGTACACTTAAGATCTGTGCATTTTACTGTATGTAAATTTTACCTTTAGAAGGAACTGTAGACAAACAAAATGTAGTGTTGATGTACCCATTTTGGTTCAGTCCTTTTTCTTAAATTAAATTAAACTTTATTTTAGTTATGTATTTTTGTATTATACATATATGTGGGGTACAACATTGATTTTCAATAACTGTGTACAATGTGTGGTGGTCAGATCAGTATAGTTAGTTTATTCATCCTTACAATCTGCAATCATTCTTTGTGTCCATTGACCAAGTCCTCATTTAGCATCCTCCTTCCCCTCCCCTCCACTTTTCCACCTCTAGTTTTCTAAAAGTTCAACATATTACTGTGATTATTGTTTCTTTCTTTCTCTCTGTCTCTTTATTCATTTGTTTGTTTATGGATTCAGTTCCTGGTTATGAGTGAGAACAGGTGGTATTTCTCTTTCTGTACTTGGGTTGTTTCTCTTTCTGTACTTAGAATAATTTTCTCCAGGCTCATCCATGTTGTTGAAAATGGTAGAATTTCATTCTTCTTCATAGCTGAGTAATATTCCATTGTGTATATATCCCACAATTTCCTTATCCAGTCATCCATTGATGGACATTTAGGTTGGTTACATCGCCTGGCTATTGTAAACAGAGCTGCAATAAACATGGGAGTGCAGGTATCCCTTCAACATGATATACAAAGAGCTCAGATAACTTTACAGCAAAAAAAAAAACCCAAAAACAAAAAAACAAAAACAAATAATCCACTTAAAAAATGGGCAAAGCAGTTGAATAGACATTTCACAAAGGAAGACATACAAATGGTCAACAGGTATATGAAAAAATTCCCAACATGACTAATCATCAGGGAAATGCAAATCAAAACCACTTTGAGATATCACCTCACCCCAATCAGACTTTCTGTTATAAAAAAGACAGAAAATAACAAATGCTGGCAAGGATGTGGAGAAAGAGGAACCCTCCTGCACTGCTGGTGGAACTGTAAATTAGTGCAGCCATTATGGAGAACAGTAGGGAGTTTCCTTAAACAACTACAGATAGAACTTCCATATGGTTCAGCCCATCAAAATATAATTTGAGGTTAGTTATAACTACTCTCAAATTATATTTTGATTGTCTTATTAATGTTTATAAAGACCTAGGAATTCGAGGACAAATGTGAGGAAGAGACGGAGACCACCAAAATGAATGGAAGAACAGTAACAGGTTGTAAGATCAAAGAATTGGTTATCTTGATGGTTACAAGAAATTTTTTGAGTTGGAAGGAGCTGAAATGATACGAGATGGTGGTCATAGGATGCAATGAATGAATGGATATTTTGGATGGGTTCTACATATCTGTAATGAGAAGTTCTAGGGTATGACCATGAGAGTGAGAGGCAGAGGTTGGATGGAGTATAAAATTATTGCTGAAGATGAGTTCATGGAACTGTAAATTCAGGGGATTTAAAGGATCATCTTGTTGTGTATTGAGATCATCAACTAATATCAGAGAAAATTACCATGAGAAAGGAGCTAACATTGTAGAGAAATAAAGGAATTCATAACAGCAACACTGAGAAGTGGTAGGTGATAAAATCTTAATGTAGGATGTAATTCAAAGTTGGAGAGGTGGGAGGAAGAGTGGTCTGGAAGCTGCATTGTGGAGCAAGGACACCTTTCTTCACATTCAGTCATGTTAGGTCTGTGGGAGCAAACCAGAGCCACCACTTCAGAACAGAGCCAGGCTCCCATCAGAATAAGAAGGGGAAAAGAGCATGGAGCAATGAGGTTAAGGACAAAAGAGATTTTGCTGATAATGAGCTATGAGTTCAGAGGACACATTGGGAGGGTTTCAGGAGTTGGGTAGAGATTCCAGAAGGGGACAGAATTAAGGATATACAGAACCCTAGGGAGATAAATTGTGGGAGAAGTGGGGTGATCTGGGAGTCTGGAGGTTTCATGGTGATTGATACATAAAGGAATAAAAGGTATAATGAAATAAGCTAACTATACTAATCTAACTATATATTCTACACAATTATTGAAAATCAATGTTGTACCCCACATACATGTATGATAATAATTTTTTTTTTTTTTTTTTTTTTTTGTCCTTTTTCGTGACCGGCACTCAGCCAGTGAGTGAGTGCACCGGCCAGTCCTATATAGGATCCGAACCCGCGGCGGGAGCGTCGCAGCGCTCCCAGCGCCGCACTCTACCAAGTGCGCCACGGGCTCGGCCCATGATAATAATTTTTTAAAAGTCTTGATAGATTTAAAACAGATGGTGGTGGTGAGAATGAGGCTAGGAGTGTTTGGTGTTCACAGGGATAAGTTTTAGAGCTCTCTGTTCTCCCCAAATAATTAGAGTATAAGAGAAGTGAGGCATGGTCTTTGCGAGTGTACAGATTCACTCTTGATTGTCTAACGATAGAGGGGGGGATTTTGTGCTCAGCAGAAGTGATCCCAGGTGAAGGAGGTGGACTTCCAGCCACTCTAGGAATAGCAAGTGTGAGGTCCCCTCCTCCCCTTTGACTTATTTTGTCTCTAATCCACTCAACATGGGTGAAACAAGAAGACTTTCTCTTCCCATCAACTGTGAATTGTTATTTTTCCATGTTTTCATGATTTGATTAAATCTAGGCCGTTGGTCAGAGGTACATAGGATACAGGATAAAAAAGCACAACCCAGGCAGCTCATCCTCTTTAAAAGGTTATTTTTGTTTGTTTTAGGGGTGCTGAGCACTGTGGCAAATTGAATTTTTAAAAAGCATTTATGATTAGAGGAGTAGCAAAATATCTTGTAAAACAATAATGGCAATATATTTTTGAGAGACAAAGTTTTCAAAAATACTATCTTTTCTAGTACCATAGACTGCTGGGTTTAACTGTGCTTTAGATTCACCATTAAATGTATTTGGAGAATTTTCCCTCTCTTCTTTGGTGATGATTACATTTCAGTGATGAACTTGCTTTAAAAAAAAAAAAGTGTGTATATACTCGTATGTATTTATTATTTAAATATCCCATCTAATTTTGTTCTTCCATTTATTTTACTAAACTAAAAAATTCCCCTGGTTCTAATGCTGGGTGAATGTATTTTTCTTATTTTAATATTATTTCTAGGTTTTAATTTTGCAAAACATTATGCAAAATTTATAAAGTTAGTTCTTTAATTTAGCCATACTAAATTTAGATCCATTAGATCCTATATCCTATCCAGCTGTAAGCTTATTTTAAAGAGTTTATCTGGCTGCCTAAATTGTTTCACAGACTTAAGTATGAAAAACCAATCACACAGTTCAATAGGTATTAGTAAATTTATCAAAGATTATGAGATTTTTGCACATATTTTTCTAGCCCAGTCAAATCTTAGCAAATGGCATGAATTTAAGTCACATAACCCTCTGCCAAGTGACATGCAGACTTGCTTCTCCAACTACATTCAATTTCACCATATGCCAAAGATATTTCTGAGCATTAATCCCAATTATGTGATAACATTTATCCATATTGTTCAGCAAGCAGTTCTGTGGGAAGAGAAGCCACACTTTGTAACCCAATTGGCTGCAAAGACAACTAATCATGTGAAAATAGTAAAAAAAAAAAAAAAAAAAAAAAGAGAGAGAAAGTGTGCAATAACCTTTAAGTCACAAAACTCCAGCAATTTTATTATAAGAATCATTGCCTAATAGTGAATTGTGATTCTATGGTTTTAATTTTCAAGGGTCTACACTTTGGAGGGTCATAAATAATAGTAACAAGAAGTGGAATGGCATCGATTCATTCCAAGATATAGAAAAATTAATATCCAAACTATGGGCTTGTCTTCACTAATGAGGAACTGCTAGGAAAGATGATATAGATTTTTTAAATACACATGCAATAAATGCTCTATTTATATTTATTTCAAAAGGCCCTTAGAGGCAATGGAAATCAGAAGGGGATGAATTCTTTTATTTTGCTCACAGTGTCAGTCTCTAAATTATGAGACACAAAAATAAAACCAATGAATCAGCATCACAAAAATTAAAGTGGGAGTAGGGGATAATCCTTTCCTCAATAAAAATGGAATAATTCTGCAGAAACACTAAATTGACAAGTTGAGGCTTTGTGGAAATATACCTGTCACATTAATTCCAGTTTTAAGAAATTTCTGAAAGTGATACTAATTTGTCTGTCTTGTTGCCTATCTGCTCTTGAAGTGAGGATGGAGATTAAGGTACATCACATTTGGTGATTGATTCATAAACTGTTTCTTAGTTTCCCAACTGGCAGGGTATTATTTTGTTATCTGCTGGATAACAAGGGCACATTGGTTAGCCTATGGCCTCCATGCTCAATATTCTCACATTTATCTCCTAAATTTCTTATATTTTTCTTTCTCTCTCTAATGTACCCATAACTCTAGACTTTGAAATCAGATGATTAATTCCTTTTATCCACCCAATTAAATATTTTTGCTTCCTTTCCTCTAATATACTTTCTTTTATGGTATAAATTGTCACGTTACTGCATGTTGTTTTACTGTTTTATTGTCTTATTTTTTTTATGTTTGTTTGTACCAATAATAGACATTTTTGTTTTTAAGTTTCTAAAGGGCAATTTGTCTCATTGTTGTGACAGGAGTTCTTGAAACAGCTGGATTCTTAATGCATATTCACATTGTTTTGGTGAGAATTTTAGAATGACTTTTGATATAAAAGCAGCTGAAGATAAGTAGTTACTTTAAGAAGTATTTTAAGAATAGTTGTTAGAATTACAACTAGATAGAAAAAAAAAGTTCTATTGGTGTGCAGTCAAACCAGGAATCTATAATTAACAATGACATACTGTATGTTATCAAATGACTAGAAGAGAGGAGATCAAATGTTCACATCACAAGAAATGATTAAGTTTTGCGACAATGAATAGGCTACTTATACTGATTAGATCATCATACATTATAAATATGTATTGAAATATAACTCTGAATCCCATAGATATGTACAATCAATGTTTCAATACAAAATCAACTTTTACATAAATAAAATTTGTAGGAAAAAATAGTTGTTCTCATGCAAATCAACAAATGTGCTACACCATATCAACAAAAAGAAGGGGGAAAAATATACATATGATCATTTCAATAGACCCAGGAAAAGCATTTGATAAAATCCAACACTACTTCATGATAAAAACATTCAACCAATTAAGTATAGAGGGAATGTACCTCAACACAATAAGGGTCATATACAGTAAACCCCCAGCTCATATCATACTGGATAGACAAAAGTTGAAGGATTTTTAGGATCTGGAACAAGACAAGGATGCCCGCTTTCTCCACTCTCATTCAAGTGTGGCAAAAATTTCAAGAGAAAGTAATAAAGGGCATCCAAATTTGAAAGGAGGAAGTTGAACTGATCCTATTTGCAGATGACATGATCACATACACAGAAAATCCTAAAGACACTACCAAAAAATTATCAGAACAAACAGAAAGGACATTGTTGGGGGGGAGGGGGGGAGGGAGAAGGGAGGGAGGTTTTGGTGATGGGGAGCATTAATCAGCTACAATGTATATCGACAAAATAAAATTTAAAAAAAAAAAAAAAAAAAAAAAAGAACAAGTAGATGCATTCAGTAAAGTGTTGGGTGACAAAATCAATAGCCAGCCTATATGCCAATAAGAAAATATCCAAGGAAGAAATCAAGAAAGTAATCCCATTTACAATAGCTAACAAAAATATGAAATAGCTATGAGTAAATTTAACCAAGGAGGTGAATAAAAACTATAAAATATTGGTGAAAGAAATTGTAGAAGACATAAGTAACTGAAAAAATATCCCATATTAATGGTTTGGAAGAATTAACATTATCAAAAAGTACATATTACCCCAAACAATTTACACATTCAAAGCAATACCTATGAAAATACCATGGACATTCTTCACAGAAACAGACAAAGCAATCTTGAATTTTGTTTGAAACCACTAAAGACCTCATATAGCCAAGGCAGTCTTAAACAAAAAGAACAAAGTTGGAGGCACTACACTACCCAACTTCAAAATACACTATAAATCTATAGTAACCAAAACAGCATGGTACTGGCATAAAAACAGACAAATAGACCAATGGACAGAATGAGAGCCCAGAAATAAACCCACACACTTACAGCCAACTGATTTTTCAACAGTTGCCAAAGGTATAAATGCACAATGGGAAAAGGACAGCCTCTTCAGTAAACGGTCCTGGGAAAACTGGATATTCACATGCAGAATATTGAAATTAGACCCTTATCGCTTACCATACACAAAAATCAACTCAAAGTGGATCAAAGACCTTAATTTATGATTCCAAACTATAAAACTACTAGAAGAAAACACAAGAGAAATGCTACATGAAATGGGAGTGGGCAGTACTTTTTTTAAACAAGACTACAAAGGGATAGGCAATGAAGTCAAAAGTGTCTAGACAGATGACATCAAACTAAAAAGTTTCTGCAAAGCAAAGGACACAATCAACAAATTGTAGAGACAACCTATAGAATGGGTGAAAGTGTCTGTAAACTACACATCAGACAAGGGGCTATCGGGAATATATAAGGAACTCAAACAACTCTACAGCAAACCCCCCCCCCCCAAAAAAAACACTCAGTTTAAAAATGGCAAAGGACCTGACAGACATTTCTCAAAAGAAGACATACAAATGGCCAACAAAAACATGAAAAAATGCTCAAAATCACTATTTATCAGGGAAATGCATATTAAAACCATGAGGTATCATCTCCCTCCAGTTAGAATGGCTGTTATCAACAAGACAGAAAATAACAAATGCTGGCAAGGATGCAGAAAAAGGCAACTCTCCTACATTGTCTGTGGGAATGTAAATTGGTACAGCCATTGTGGAAAACAATATGGAGGTTCCTCAGAGAACTAAAAATTGAACTGCTTTATGACCCAGCAATCCCACTACTGGGTATATGCCCAAAGGAAATGAAATCAATATATAGGAGAGACACCTGCACTCCCATGTTCTTTGCAACACTATTCACAGCAGCCAAGAGACGGAATCACCCTAAATGCCCATCATCAGATGAATGGATTTAAAAAAACTGCAGTCCATATGCACAATGGAATACTATTCAGCTGTATATATATATATATATATATATAAAGAAATACTGTAACTTGCAGAAACATGAATGGAACTGAAAACCATCATGTGACATGAAGTAAGGCAGGCACAGCAAAACAAATACCATATGATATCACTTATATGTGGAATTAGAAAAATATAAAAGTTGTTCTCATAGAAGTAGACAGTAGAATAATGGTTACCAGAGGCTGAGAGGGGAGGGGGAGCAGGAGGGAAGGAGGTGGTAGATTAATGAGTACAAAGCTATGTTATCTACCTTAAGTGAATCAATGTATAGTGTATGCATGTATTGTAACAACACACTGTACTCCCCAAATAGGTACAAATAAATGTATTTAAAGAGTAGTTGTCTTATCGCTCCAAGAAGAAATTAATTGCATGGCTGGGACAATCACTTTAATTCTGTACCATTTAGGATCATGGCTGCAATTAACTAAGCCACCAACAAAGAAGGAGGGATCTAGTTAACTTTCTCATGTAACAAAAGAGTCCAGAGGTAGGCAATTGAGGCTGAAGCAACTGTTCAACAATGGCATCATCCCAAGCTCCTTTTATCTTTCTACTTATTGCTGTGAGTGCTTTCATGCTTATTATCACTACCTCATGGATGAAATCTGTCTACTACATCACTGGGCCATATTCTGGGGAAAATGAAGATGAAAGACCAAATGGGTAAAATAACTTTCTCTTTGAAGTACAGTGACGTTTGGCTATATATCATTGGCCAGGTAGTGCTCCTCTTCCCCAGCTGAAGTCAAGTTGGAAAAGGGAGTATTTTAGCTTTCCAGACCTCTGTGGTTGCACAGAAGTTGCTGCCAGATGGGACTACACATTCTTGCTTACTCCCCTACTGCTCTTTGCATCCAGGAGTCGCCACATGTCTAGTTTCCACCAATGGAATGTAAATGGAAGTGATGTGTGTCACTTCCAGGCAGGTGTTTTGGGGAAAAATGGGTTTATTTTCCTCACCTGCCTTCTTCAATTGCTAGCAGGATATAGAGAATTCCTTGACTCTAGCCAATGATGGAGCCATAAGATGAAAGGACTGTGGATTCCCAAATCTCTGTGTAAGAGAGTCAACATTGTTTTGTAGATAAGAAATAGTCACTTAGTGTGTAAAGCCACTGGCAGTTAGAGGTTCCACTAATTTTATCTTAATTAGTAAGCTGATCGAGTCAGAATATGCCCCATATTACATTCTGCTAAGTCGAGCAGTGCTAGAGATGGTTGTACTGATCCAATCTAAGTGGAATGAGCTTGTTAACAGCTTGTATCAAAGAACAAATCCTTACTGAATGGAAATGAAAATACAAGAAATCAAAAACCTAAACACCCATTGACAGATGGCTAGATAAGGAAAATGTGGTATATATACACAATGGAACACTACTCAGCCATAAAAAAAAGAATGAAATTCTGCCATTCACAACAACATGGATGAGCTTGGAGAAAATTCTGTTACATGAAACAACCCAAGTGTGAAAGAGAAATACCACACGTCCTCACTCATAGGTGGGAGCTGAATTAATAAATAAACAAATAAACACTAAAGAAAGAGAGACAGAGAAACAAACAACAATCACAATAACACATTGAACTTTTAGAAGGAGAGTACAGACCCATTGTTATTAGAAGTAGAAAGGGGAGGGAGAGAAAGAGAAGAAGGGAGTGAATGAGAAATTAGTTAATGCACTCAAAGAATGATTACATGCTGTAATGATAAATAAGCTAACTATCCTGATTTGACCATCCCATATTGTACACAGCTATTGATAGTCAATTTCGTAACCCACAAATATGTGTAAGTGGGTTATAGTCATGAATGAATGGGATTTATCACAGGAATGCAAGACTAGTTCAATATTTGAAAACCAATTAACGTTTTCACCATATTAGCAATCAAAGGAAGAAAGTCCCATGTGTCTATTGATAAAACAAAAACAATTAAGAACATTCAAAATTCATTTATAGTAGCTTTCGGCAAACTAGAAATAGGGACATTTCTTAACTCAGTAAAAAGCATCTGCAAAAATTCTAGCTAACTTCATTCTAAACTGTGAAAGACTGAATGCTTTCCCTCTTAAATTCAGGAAAAAGACAAGGATGACCACTCTCACTACTCATATTCAAAATTGTACCGAAAGTTCCAGCCAGTGAACAAGACCAAAAAAATAAATAAATAAATAAATAAATAAATAAATAAAAGGGATACAGATTGGGAAGGAAGAAATAAAATTCTTGCTAATCCCAGGCAATATGATTATCAGTGTAGATAATATTCCAAGTAACCTAGAAAAACACTCCTGGAACTAATTTGTTTAGCAAGGTGGCAGGGTACAAGGTCAACACAAAAAAATTGGTTGCATTTGTATAGTTTAACAGTTAACAATAGGAAGCCAAAATTAAAAAACGAAACGAAATGAAAACACATACTTTGAAGTGAAGAACTACACAGTTTGGCATTTTCTTATAGTTAAGTGAATATTACCATATGACCCAACAATTCTATTCCTAGTTATTTACTCATGAAAAAATTAAAATATATATCCCCATGAAATTCTTTGCATAAGTGTTTATAGTGCTTCATTTATAATTGTCAAAATCTGAAACAGCACAAATGGGTAAACAAATGGTAATACATCTATGCAACAGAAAAACTACTCAATACTAAACAGGAATTCATTGCATGCGACGACATGGATAAATTTCAAGCACATTATGCTAAGTGAAAGAATCTAGACTCAAGAAGATACCTACCATATGATTCCATTCATAAGACCATCTGGAAAGGCAAGTCTATAGGGACAAGAAACATTAGTGGTTTCTGGTTGCTGGAGGCTAGGGTAGGAGATTGACTACCAAAGAACATGAAAGAAGATTTTGGAGTACTATAAATATTTTGTATTTTATTTACAGCATTGAGGACATGACTGTATATGTTTGACCAAACTCATTAAAGTGGACATATAAGAAAGGGTGAATTTTAATGTTTGTAAATCACAACTTAATAAAACTGTTTAAAAACATTTGTGATAAAAATTGTTATTACTATTAAAAGCAAAACTCTTAGCACTTAGAAAATTAGAAATGAAAGGAAATTTTTTCAATTTGGTAAAGTGCTTCTATAAAAACCTACAGCTAACATCAGACTAAATGGAGAAAGATTGATTACTCTCTCGCTAAGTTTAGAAAAAATTTGCAGATACAGTTATAGACAATGATTTATGTAGATTGGATATAAGAAGCACAAAACAAAAAAAAGATAAACTTATAAACTGATCATCAATAAAGTTATCAACAAAATTAAAACTTCTGTTCATCAAAAGATGCCAATAAGAAAATGAATAGTAAAGCTACTGATTGGGAGATTCTATTCTAAACACATCTGTGTGGCAAAGTTATCAACAAAATTAAAACTTCTGTTCATCAAAAGATGCCAATAAGAAAATGAATAGTAAAGCTACTGATTGGGAGATTCTATTCTAAACACATCTGTGTGGCAAAGGTGTATATCCAAGATCTATGAGGGTTCTTCAAAAAGTTCATGAAAAGATTAGCATTATCTTTCCATTTTATTTTTCCATGAACTTTTCAAAGAACCGTCATATACACACATTCCGCAACTCAATAATAAAAAGGCAATCAACCCCTTTCAGTGAGCAAAAGATTTTACAAGATATTTTGCAAAAGGAAGGTACAAAAATAGCCAATAAGCAGAAGAAAAAGCACTCAGGATTATTAGGCATTAGAGAAATGCAAATTACAACCAAAATGAGATATTACTCCTCACTGACTAGAATGAGTAAACTGTCCATCAACAGAAAACCAAAAAGATTTTGGTACCCACACAATGGAATATGAGTCGGCAGTAAAAATGAATGCAATCACACAGATGCATCTTTAAAATATTATGCAGAGAAAAAGAAGCAAAATAGTTTATGCCATATGATTCCACTTGTAAAAAGTTCCAGAACAGGTAAACCTAATCTAAGATGATCAAAATAAGAAAAGTGGTTGCTTGGAGGTGGGGGATTTAGGAAAGGGACATGACAAAACTTTGAGCAGATTGGAATGGTCTCTGTCTTGAAAGCAGGAGGAATTATGCTAGTTTATACATTTATACACTTAAGCTCTGTACATTTCACAATACTCAATTAAACCTTAATGATGATCTGGATGAAAGCTACCATGAGAAATATCTTTTACCCAATTAGATTGACAAAAATCTGAAAACTTGACAATGTACTCTTTAGTCAAGGCTGTGGAGAATAGATACTCTCATATACTGGTGCTGAGAATATAAATGCAAATTGGCATAATCCTCTATGGTGGAGAATTTGGCAATATCTGGGAAATATTATCATGTATCTACTCTTTGATACGGTATTCCCACCTCTTGGATTCTATACCAAATATAGGCTTGCAAAAACACAAAATGACTGATCAATAAGTTAATTTGTTGTATAGTATTTTAAATAGTAAAAAAATGGAAAAAGCTTAAAGTTCCACTTATAGAAGGCTGATTTATAAACTTTTTTTTAATAAGAAAATGAAATTTATTGCTTACAATTTCTGAGGGTGGGAAGTGCAAAGTCCAGGAAACACATCTGGTGAGAGCCTTGGTGGTAGTGACAGCGATGGCAGGTTATCACACGTGAAAATGGCAGAACAGAGAGAGACAGACCCTCTTCTCTCTTTAAAGCCCTCAGAACCACACCTCTGGCCACCATTTTTAATCCATTCACTATGGCATGGTCCTAAGACCTAATCACCTCTTCAAGGCCCCACCTTTCTTTTTTTTATTATTGGCTATGAATATTCATGAGACAAAATGCTGATTGTCATCCCTCGTGCCCATGATGTTCATACTGGCTGTATACCCATGACCACAAAATATAAACTTTTTGTAAATCACAATGGATTTACAGAGGACATCCTGTGAAACTTCACCTAGCCTTCCTTAATGAAAATTGGGAGCTATCCTGGATAATAGTGCAAAGGGAAGGGAAATAACAAAAGTTTGTTAGTGGGTGAGAACAGATTAGTGAACGCTTACGTTAATTTAGCAAACACTATATGTTCATTCATAATAGAACTTATTTCAAAAAATTATGGAATGTTTCCAAACAGTATTCAAGAAAATTTATGTATTTAAATGAACCAAAAAGGCAATTTGAAATTTGAGAAAGAATCCAAAGCCACCATTATATTATGAAAAAATATAAATAACAAATGTTACAACAGAACTAAAGAAAACAGTCATTTTAACAAATAAATGTAAAGGGGCTACATCTTAAAAGTGTTGGAGATGCATCTAGAGCAAATCTAAAATAGAGCAAATGCAAACAGATTGAGAGAAAAATATAGAGGGAATTAAGATCATAAGAAGATAATATTCATGAGAGGGGATGATATATTTTAAAATATTGATAAGCAGATCGGTTCTCTCAAAAAAATGACCAAAATTTTATTCAAGAAATAGAAAACTTAAATACATTTTAAAATTTTTCAAAGAATGTCCTCTAAGTCACAGTCTTCCCAGTTAGTGTAATGAATGATTTCTTTCAAATTAAACTTGTAGTTTTAAAGAACAGGATGTGAAGAGTAAGAGGAAGCTATTCATAACCCAGCCGAGCACAGAAAAGAAGCTATACTAATCTCATTTATGAATGTAGCTGTTAAAATCCTATATAACACAAGAAGCTGAAATCCAACTATATTGTATATTAAAGAATAATCCAACATGATCAAATAGGGTTTATCCTAGAATAGCAAGTGTAACTTTTTCTTGAGTTCTCTATTTTTTCTCGTGTTCTTCAGAATATCCCCTTGGAATACAGTGGTGAGAGAAGCACTAGAATTTTAAAAAATCACTCTGCAGGCAGGTCTCCCTAGGCCAAGAATTCTGGCAGAAGGGATTGCAGCTGTAATGGATTGGGATAGGAGATCTTTGGAGCAGCTCGGCACAGAGCCAGCCCCTAACAAAGAAGCAAAGTGGGTCTGGATAGCTCACTAGGCAACAAAACAAGTACAGTCAAATCCTTGAGAATTTTCCAAGATGAATTTATCTCTAGTTATGGATAAATAATCACAGAATTCATACAAATAAAATCAATACAGAACTCACAGGGGAGTTACCTGGTATATAACACAGTTTTTTTTTCTTAATTATTTTATCCGAGGCCTGACTCAAACCACTTATCTAGTCATGACCCTTTAGCATAATCCCAACCTGGTTCAGTTCACAAATGCAGAGCCTCTTGGAAAGGGAGAAGCTCATGATGCCTCATGAAAGATTCTGTTCCGAAGTACAAGAGCATACTATAAAAATTTCTCCTAGCCTTTCCTAAAGGGATATGAAGACATTCATCTTCATACTAGTACCTGGGGAAAGGAAATAATCAAACTTGGGTGATGAGCTGGGAGAGATTAGTGGATGCTTATGCTAATTCAGCAAACACTATTTTCTTTGAATTCATAAATCCATGACAATAAAGTCCATAACAGTAAACTATCAGAAGAGGAATAAATGAAGTTGCAGGTGATAAATGGAGTTTTGACTGTTTTTAGGAGGCCTGATATATCCAAAGTCATATTAATTTTTTTAAGTTCTTTCATAAATAGATGGAATAGATGCCCTGAGCAAAGAAAGAATCCCCACATTGACTTCCTGACCTATGGAATAAGGGATATTATGGTTCAAAGGATAGTGGACCTATCCTTACCAGTCAACATGGTAAATCAAAATCAGCAGCATCCATATTTCTACTCCTGAATAAGGTGTAGTATATTTCAGCAGGTCAACACTAAGTAACAACTATTTAAAAAGTGGATATATTTTTTAAATAGTAATATTTGTAAAGATACCAGAGAGGTCAAAAGAATTGGATTAACTAAAATTCCACAGAGAAAGGGTCTTTCTTGTTTGGGCTTATCATCGCTAGCCATTTACTTCCCTGAGGGCATTTAGTTATTCTAAGGGTAGGTGAGAATCCACTTGGCCTAGATAACGGCATTCTAATGGGCAAAGGAGAAGACAATTGAGTTTTTGACCAATGTTATGGATTAGAAACTGGAAGATTCTCAAACACATGGTTTGTACCATGAAATATTAGCTAAGTTGTGAGATGGTGCAATATACTGAAGAACAGCTAAGAAATTTATAGATGGCAGAGTAAAATCTCCTGCAGTGTATAAGAAGCTAGTCTTGCTGGAAATAGAAAGCTTGACATAAAATACATGGCCCGTTTCTCCTTAAGATAGATGCCAGATATTGAAGATGTGTAGGATAGGAATTAAAGAGGTAAGCTCAAAATCGCCAAAGAACAGAGCTAATTATTGTGTAGCCACAATCTCAATCAAAAGCCAAGGAGGACCAGACCTGAAAAAAAGGGATGAACTAGAGTTGAATTAAGTTTTTCTAAAGACCGCAGAAGACAGGCTGAGTGAACCCAAAGATTGGTTAATTGAAAAATCTCCAACACACAAAGAGAAAAAAATAGGAAGAACAAAACAGAGATTTTAAAACTTGTGTAACTGGAGTATTCATGAGAGAATAGATACAGTATAAGACAGAAGCAATATTAGAAGTATAATTGCTTTAAAAAAATGAATGAAAAATATCAACTCACGGATTCAAAAAGCTCTGGGAACCTCAAAAAGGATTTTAAAAAGCCAGGCCAAGGTCAAACTGCTGAAAAAAGAATATTTTACAGTTTTTTAAATAGTGTTTTATCTCATCTGTTGGGTGTCTAACTTTGTATACTTCTAGTGATTACCCTAGAGATTACAACATGCATCCCCACCACAGTACACCTTGAATTAATGTTATAAAACTTAACAATGGAATAATTTTTTAAGTGTATATTTCCATTTGTCTCCCACTAACCCTTTATGATATTCTTGACATATATTTTATTCCTGCCTGTACTTAAAACTCCATAATGCATTGGTTTTATATTTGTCTATTGACTTTTAAAAATTAGAAGAGAACAGGTCTTTTATATTCACTCACGTCTTTCTTTCTATTGCTTTTCTTCTGTTCCTTGATACCTGAGTTTTCATTTCCATTTTAGGTGCGATCAGTTCCACCTAAAATTCTTTCAATATTTTGGATAGTATGGTTCTGCAGATAATGAATTCTCTTCACTTTGGGGAGGGGGGTGTTTTAAAATATCTTTATGTTTGCCTTCATTTGTAAAGGGTATTTTCTCTGTACATAAAATTCTAGATTAATAGATTTTTCTTTCCTTTCCAACATTTAAAAGATAGTCTATTCATTTCTGGTTTCTATTGTTTCTTATGAGAAGCCATCTGTCAATCTTATTTTTTTCTGGGGTTTTTTTTTTCTTTTTTTTCTGATTGCATACAAGTTTCTCATTACCTTTAGTTTTCAGCTGCTTGACTATGATATGCTTAAGTGTGTTTTCTTTATGTTTATCTAGCTTGGGATTACTACATTTCTAAGTTTTCTGAGTTAGTGTATTTCACCAATTTTGAAAAATTCTTGGCCATTATCTCTTCTAATATTGTTTCTGCCCCATCTTCTCTCTTCTCCTTCTGGAACTAAACTTACATGTATGTAAGATCATTTGATATCATCACAAAGTTCTCGATAGCCTTTTCTGTTTTTATAATTCACTTTTCTCTGTGCTTCAGGTAATTTTTATTGAACTATTCACAAATTCTTTTGTGTCTAGTCTCTTGTTACCCTACCCAATGAATTCATTTTTTATATATTACATTTTTCAGTCCTATAATTTTCTTTTGATTTAAAAAAAATACTTTTCGTATTTTGTTGAAATAACTCAATGTTTTACCCATTTTTTCCAACTTTTTAAAAAAGTTTTTAGTATATTAGTACTGTTATGCTAATATCCTCGTAACCTTTCATCATTCACACATTTGCTCCTTTCTTCCCTGATTTCTTTCTTGCTCATGAGTCATATGTTTCTCCCTCTTTGCATGTCTCATAATTTTTATTGTATGCTAAACAGTGTGTATAAAAGAACAGCAGGGACTAAACTGCTTATTATTCAGCGTCTAGAAAGGGCTTGATCTTTTCTTTGTCAGGCATCTAATGGGATGTCTCCTTGATATAATGAGTTGAACTGTGTCGAGGCTGAGTTACTTCAATTCACTTCTGATTTCAAATGCCTTGAGAATGGGATCTGCCCTCTTCCTGCAACAGGACTTTCAGATTTAAGTACAGCAAGACTAGGAGATCTCTCTTTCTCTCCCTTTCTCACTCTCTCTCCTTTCCAAAACTGCTTCCAGTTTCTTACACTACTGCATATTCATAGGAGAATTGGTAAATGGAGAAAACTAGCTCAGAGTTTGAAGATCCTCCATATTCCAACCTGCCACGCCAGGCCTTGGGGAGCTATTAAAAATTCTATCTGGTTTCCCCTCATTCTCACATAGCTTTTTTTTTCAGCCTTCAGCAGGCACATTTCTCCCTCTGCTCATGCCCTGCATTTTTGCAAATGTCCTAGTAATGGAAGCAGTCACTGGTCACTACTCACCAATGAAATACTTGTCTCACTCCAGAATTTTGTTTATTTAGACTTCTGTGCATCCACAGATATTTGTGCTTTAAAAAATTTTTCTTTTTTTAGTTTATCTAGTGCTTTGCTTTCGTTACAGCAAGGATGATGGTCTTTTGTGACAATATAGAACTTTTCAGAGGCATAGCTCTCTAATCTTTTTATTATTTTTAATTTCAGTAATTTGATTACCCCAAATTCTCTGTATTAGGACTTAAGAACTCCTGAGCAGCTATCTCCTGGTTGTTCTGTGTTTAGTTCAATAAGAGGGGCAAGTATAGACAGAACAGTACAATGCTCATGAGTTCAGGCCCTCGGGTTCAACTATGTATTTCCAAATTCTAGAACTACTGCTTATTTGCTCTAAGCAAGGTACTTGAATCCCCCAAGCTTCACTGTTTTGGTTTGTACAATAAAGATAGTGTTGGCATATGTCATATATAGTTAAACACAAAAAACACTAAGAGCAATATATGAGAAAAAGAAAACAGTCAATAAATGCTAACTATTTTTCATAAAAAGGCAAACCAAAATTATGAAATGCATTTGGTTAGACCTAAGATAGGATCTACCTAGGGATGGCTCTGACCAATTATCAATTTCCTATTATTATCATTTTTATCTGTGAATACATTTAGTAATTTCTTACTCTTTTTGTTGCTATTAAACGTTATGAGTGTTCAAATTGAAGGTCATCTCCTCCTAACCACTGACCTCACCTGGCCCTATTAGCACCAAATCTCTGTTAAGAACAAGGTCGAGAATGAAATGTGAAACTCAGGGTGACAGTGCCGTGTGGTGATGCTGCAGCTATGACTGGCGGTTTATCATGCAGTTTGGACAGGGATGGCAGATTACTGCTGGTTGGATAGTTACCTACACTAATCCAAGCGTTATAAAATTTCAGAGTAATTTTGGTTGCAGATATTTATTTTGAATTTACTACATGGATAATGATAGGCATATTGCATTTATTTTTTTAAGCTCATAGCTATTCCTTCAAGCAAATGATCAATGTCAAACGAATCACTTAGTTGACTAAAAGGATATTGCTTATATGAGGCTTTCCTCCACCTGAGGCAGAAAAGAAAAGAATAGGATTAGGATCTAAAAGAGATTTTATGGTTGTCATTTCCACAATAGGAATGTTGACAGGTGGAATAAATAACTTCTGGAGAGCAACTTGTTAAACTGGGTTAAAAGAGGATCTGTGTGAGTATGGTCCAGTCTGATGCTGCCTGCCAATCTGATTATATTTTATTACTCAGCTCAACTGTATTCCTTGATTCAGTTTGTGGTTATCTAAAGGGGTCACAAGCTGCAGCAGCTCATATTTCCTGAACGTATTCTGGCAGAAATTGTGGATTGTCTTAAGAGAATGCCAACTAGTGTCAGAAATAAAGACAAAGAGCTTCTTTACAGCTATTTAACACTGTCAAACTACAAACCAAGAAGAGGCAGGGAGCCTTTGTGTGGGATTCCTGCGTACATTCAGGCACGTCAGAGGGCTATAGAATGTCCTCTCTACTAGAAAACCAGGCTATACATGCACACAACTTATGCATATGCACCATGAAGGCCTCGTCTTTAAATCCAGTTCCTCTAGGTAACTCCACCTTACATTGTTTTGAGTTCTCTGTCCTTGTTAAATTTCAATAGCCTCCTCTGGGTCTTGTCATCAGTCACTTTTTGTGTATTCCTGAAATTATTAACTCAGTTTTAAAAATGTTTCCAGCTACATTATTCCTGCTCTGATCCGATCTAGATCTCATGGTCAACCAATTTATTTACCTTTTTACTGTCATCATCAATCCTTTTTCTCCCTTAGCTTTCAGCAGCAACTGTCCAAGTTTGGGTTAAGCTAACCATTCACCTAGTCTTCTCAACACGAAGGCTGCTCATGTTCCTGAGAAGATGGTGGCACTGGTAATGCATGACTCTGGGGCCTAATGCTGGTTGCATATCCCATAGTCTTTATGTAAACCTTCACTGTTCTCACGTTCTTCCATATTATATTATTTGAATACCCTCCCACACATACATAAACTATCAAAAATGACCTCTTTCCTCCCAAAGAAATTGGAGATGACCAGAATCCAATGCTTTTCATTTAGAACCTACTTTCACTGACTTAATATGAGAAGCAACTTACCAGTGTAACTTCAAGCTGGGCCATGGAGGCAGCCAAGCCTGTATGCCAAGTGTGCCCTTCTGCAGATTACTTAACCCCTCAAATCTTTGGTTTCCTCACATACAAACTTATGAAAAGAACAATACTTACTTTCAAGATTACTGTCAGAACTGAAAAAAATCATAAATATCGAAAAATCTAGCATAGAGTTTCCCAGCTAACGAGTACTAGACAAATGCTCACTATAAAAATGATTTCTATTATTATGTCTACATTCATCCCCGCATCCTTCTCTCCTGTCTCAGAAGAGGAGATGTCCCTTGTTCTATCAAAGAATAATCACTCTGCGTAAACTCAATCCCACTTTCTCATGCATCAGTTCTCTCTCTTAGTCTGTATTTTTCAGTCTCTCAGCACATAAACAAATCATATACACACACTCCTTGCCCTTCTAGCTCTGACCTTCTGTTTTCTTTTCACAATTATTCTTCTGTAAAAGTAGTTTATACTCTTTAATTTCCCTTCCTCAACTCCACGCCCACCACTTCATAAAAACAATTACATTTGACAAAATAATTACTTCCACATTAAGTCCATAGACATTTAATGTCACTTTTGAGTTACCACTTATTGAATGTATGTGCCTGGCATGGTGCTAAGCAGTGTTAGGTATATTTGTAGATTTAATCCCCATAATAATGCCAAGAGGTCAATATCACTATTTTTATTTTATAAAGGAGGAAATAGAAGCTAAATGGTGTTATCCATTCAGTTATCATCATCCCTTCACTGAGTGTGGAAGAGAAGAGCAGGATACAGAGATACCATGTTTGAATTGAATGTCATGGGTTGTACAAGAGTTTCAGGATTGGAGTTTGGTCCAGCCTTCCCTGATAAGCCCAGGAAGGGTTAGCATCAACCTTCCCCTCCTGTGACATTGTGTGCACACATTTCCATGTTTTTCCAGTAGAGCATGCATTACGTGAGGACAGATGTGTAGCCCTTAGCATGTGCCTAACATATAACAAATGATAAATAATAAAGACATGTTTGTTGAAACAGCTAATGGTAATTTATCCTAAAGGGTATTGTCCACTTACTCCTGGGGAGACTGAGAGTTTAGTCGTTTCAAACAGACCACTGTCTGCTCCTCAGTGTTCTTTTACCTGGTTGGCCTAATGAGTGTGTGCAGTCAACTGCTGGTAATCTGGATGATTAATGAGGTTTACAGACTAAGGTCTGTGTGCAATCTCAATACAATTTTGATATTTCCCCATTAGTACTTACCACTGGGTTTTATATCAAGCTGTCACCAATTAGCATGAAAGTTTGGCTCATGAAAATATTGAAAAATGGTAGATTTTTCTTGGGAGATTAATGAATATGCATGTAAGAAGCTGCTCTTCCTTCAACGTGGCCTCCTGGAAAGAATCCTAAACTGGAAGGTCAAAGCCCTGAGTTTTATTCTCAGCTTTGCCACTCACTCCCTTGGTAACCTTGGACAAGTTGCTTAGCCACTCTGCAGGCAACTCTTCCTTTGTTGATAAAGATGTGAGTAATGATACCTGAAACTTCTTTCCATATAGGGAAGTCGTGAAGATTAATGAGATACTGTTTATAAAGCACTCTGAGCTCTCTGAAAGAAAGGAGCTGTATAAATACAGTGTTGCTATTGTTATTCAACAGCATCTTTACTGCAAATTCTCTGTACATGTCTCAAAATCTGGGAAAGGTGGTAAAGTCAGAATGTACGGATTATTTCATACGACACCCACCTGTTTCCACCTGTAGTATATTGTCCACCGAGTTTGTCTTTATCCTATTGCCTATGTGTATACATTTTCTTTGGAATTTAAAATAAAAAGATATAATTTTTTAAAAAATTCAAATGGTTTTAGAGGAAATCATCTTTACTGGTCATTCGTGGTCCTGAAATAAGGGGGGAACCACTCAAGAGTGAAAACATAAGACCCCCATTTTCATGGTGAGTTACTCAAAGGATAAGATATCTGTAACACTTACTGATTGATGACAATTTCGATCTGGCCTTGCATTTGCATCTTGCAAATCACTAATCGACCAATGAATTGGAAACCGAGTTGCCTACTCTCATTTTATTTCTTCTCCCTGATTTTGAAAGTCTTTTAGTGAAAGGGGCTGTAAGAAAGGAAGAAGAAAACAAAAGAGACAAGGATTACACTAATTCTCACTCATTAGACCCTGAATAATCCAGAGTTGACTGCACTATGGTCATACATACTAAACAAGAGAGACTTGCTGTCATTCCTTTTGTTTGTATCCATTATACTTCAAATATTGTATTTTTCAGAACTAGCTAGCCTCTTAAATGTGATACCTTAATATTCAGAATGTGTGGAATGTGGGAAAATTGATGTTCCTCTGAGAATCTCAATCTTGCATTAGCAGACTCTTTTGCATTTAATTTTGTCCCGTTTATATTAAAGGCAGAAGAAGTTTCTTTCGATACGAAGAATTTTAAAATGTACGTAGGTAAAGTCCTTTAGAGTATCCTATTTTTCATCTACTTATTAAGACCAGTGGGAACAGCTCTATTCTCAGATTTTAAAGTTCCAGACAACCCACAGTTGTAAATGCATTGACCTTTGATGTGTTTGTTTCTACAAAAGACCTGGAACAAGTAATCTACTAAATGTATGCAGTTGCAGTTATTGTAGTAGCTTATGAAAGTTACTCATCCCTAAAATATGTTAAAATTTAGGGGAAAAAAATGGGTTCAGTTGTCAAAAAAAAAATCTGAGTTTAGCAGAATTCAGTCAGAATTTGATAAAAAGAAACCTAGGAATAAGCCCATGTTACAATTATTTCTGTTTTTAATTAACATATTAGCCTGCCTTTGTTATTTCTATGGGAGATTTATGATTTTAGGGTTCTTTAAACAATATATTATAGAGCAAGACATTTCAAAATCATTAAAATTATTATTCTTAAATTTTATAAAATATTAGGCATACCCCTCACATCACCTGTATTTTAGACCACAGTTTTTCTCTGAAGGAGGAAGAATGGGATTGACATACATTTCAATGACAATCAAAATGCACCAATCACACCTGTATTTCAGATCTGTGACAGACCAAACAGAGAGTAACCTTCTGATTCCTTGTCATCAATGGAAGAGTTATAACTAGGATCCAGTGTTTATAGTTTATCACTTTACTTAATCTTTCCAACACCCTCTAGTCTGCTCTTTCTACTAGAATCAGATCTTCTAACATGAAAGAAAGAAAGAAAGAAAGAAAGAAAGAAAGAAAGAAAGAAAGAAAGAAAGAAAGAAAGAAAGGAAGGAAGGAAGGAAGGAAGGAAGGAAGGAAGGAAGGAAGGAAGGAAGGAAGGAAGGAAGGAAGGAAGGAAGGAAAGAAAGAAAGAAAGAAAGAAAGAAAGAAAGAAAGAAAGAAAGAAAGAAAGAAAGAAAGAAAGAAAGAAAGAAAGAAAGAAAGAAAGAAAGAAAGGGTGGAAAGGCGGGAGGGAGAAAAAGAAAGATAGATCAGACTATTTTTTCTACTAGTTTTGCTATCCACACTGAAAAATAAATCATTTGTGGTAGGTTGAAAATGGCTCCCCAATGATGCCCACATCCTAATCCCCAGAAACTGTTAATATGTTACCTTATATGGTGAAAGGGACTTCTTAAATGTGATTAGGTTAAGTATCTTGAGAAAGGAAAATTTTCCTGGATTATCCAGGTGAGCCCAACGTAACCACAAGGGTTGTTATAACAAGGTGCAAGAGGATCAAAGTCAAAGAGAGAAAGAAGATGTAAGGACAGAAACAGAAGTTAGAGAAGAGAGAACATGCTGTATTTCTGCCTTTTCAAGGTTCATGAGCAAAGTAATGCAGGTGCCTCTAGAAACTGGAAAAGGCAAAGAAATGGATTCTCCCTTAGAGTCTCCAGAGGGAACACAGGTCTCCTAATACCTTGAATTTTTGATCTCCAGAACTGCAAAATAATAAGCATGTATTGTTTTAAGCCACTAAATTTGTGGGAATTTGTTACAGCAGCAATAGGAAACTAACACACCATTATAAAGGTGATTTAGCTTGTGTCACTACTGCTTCAAAGTGGGTTAGTGAATAAAGTGTTCTTAATGAAATATGAAGAGTGGGTGGTGACCCACATGGTATAAGCCACAAGCAAGATGCACTGCCCCAAACATTCTACCCAATGGCTGGAATTCTGAACGATGGCTGGTTTCCCTTGGAGAAGAAACAGGAACCTACTATGCTTGGAAACTAAAAGGTTCTCAGTAAACACTAGACTCGCCTTCCCTAACCATCCCACACTGCTCAGATTTCCATAAACCAAAAAACATTATACAACTGTGTCAGGTCTCATCTTGGGATTTTAAATGTGATTGATATGACAGTTACATCCTAGAAAATAGTTCAATAGGAAACAAGAATGTTTAATAGGAAGGCATAATACAGAATGAGCAAACTGTGTGGGAGAGTGCATGGTATGGGGTGAGAGCAGCAGATGCTAAGAGAAAATATCTCTAACGAAAACAAAACCTGTACATGTAAAACAGCACAAATACAGATTTCTAAAATATTTTCTAAAAGACTCACCAAAACCCGTTTTTCATGGTTCCCAAAGTATTTAGATATGGTTTATACTTCATACTGTATTTAATACTTCACAACTGTATCAAATTTCAGCTAAAATTATATCACCAAACTGCTGAATTAAGTCTTACATTGGTCCCTGAAAGCTTTGTGAAAAATTTCATTAATATCATTTACAACCAGAAGGAATTCAGAAGAAAAGGCATAAGATTTAAAAGCAGTCAGATTCCAGTCAAAATCGGCATTTTGAAAAAATTCAACAATATTGTTGAGCCTTAGCTCTGTGTCTTTGAACAAGTTACATAACTTCTCTGGGCCTCAGTTTTCTCCTCTATAAAGTGAAGGTAGCAAGATATCTACTTTTCAGGATAAGAAGATTATAACAAATAATGCCAATAATATATCTTTTAAAGTCTGACCCAGAGGCGACTAGATGTTCCTTTTCAAAAGACTTCAAAAGTCAGTGGGAGGAGTTTGATTAGACCACAATAAGATAAGGCAGCTGGGCAGAAGTCAGGAACTAAAATGAGACTTATTCATTTTAAGGTCAAGACAGGGGGAACCAGAGAAGTGACCCAGCTGCAAATTCCCTAGGTTCTGCAATCTGAAAGGCTAAGCATTGTTTCCAAAACATTTCATCTCGAGTCCAGTTTCAGTCCAAGCAAGCAACTGACAACATGGAATTCAAACTGATAAAATGAGTTTGGAGATATCCACAGGTTAGAGGAGAGCAACGTAGAATTTCTACCCATCAAGACAGGGAACCAATCAGGACATAAAGACAAGAACAAGGCAGCTTCCTATAAGGAAAATTGAGAAACTCTGGCTAAGCCTAGTTATAAAAAGTAGGACATGTCAAAAGGAGTGAATGTTGGGTCAGAGCTCAGGAACTAGGTGTAGGCTCATTTATATCAGGGTCAGAATAGCAGCAAGAAGGTCTAAAATCAGGTAAAAATCCTCCTTTGTCCAGCCAGGATTAGTCTAACGAAGGGAAAAGGGCCCAGTGTATAGGAAGTATCAAGGAAAAATTGCACTAGACAGGCAAGGAAGACTTTATTCAAGATTATTGTAATAGTGGGGAGAGACTCTGCTCAAACAAAAGATGGGAGAATTTTTAAAAGCACTGGGGTGAGCTACGGAAAAAGTACAGAGGATATTAGAGGGGATATCAGGAAGTGGGGAAGGAGGTCAACGTGATTTGGCCATTTCTGTTTGCCAAGTGGTGCTTGTGGAAGTTAGGCTCCCACCCTCTCTCAGAGACTGAGACAGGAGCACTGCCTTTCTTAATGATTGCATTTCAGTCGCCCAGGTTTTTGCAAAAGACATCTTGGGTTGTAAAACTGGCAAGAGGCTGGGAGAAGATATACATCTCAAAGGTGCGGAGAAATAATTTACAATTGCACATTTTCTAAAGTAAATCCTCTAAAAAAAAAAGTGAGCTCAGGGGTTTTTAGTTGGAAAGAAACCTGTCTAAAGGTTAGTCAAGCTGAGGGGAACATTACGGCCTTCTTGGTCAGTAAAGAATATATAACTACAACTACGGAACTTTTGAGTATGGCTCCAAAAAGACCTGAATAATACCCAATTTCAACATGGTGGATTAAAATTCAGAGTTTCCCTTTCACTATCTGATAGTGGCAAAACAAAGGCACTGTTTCCCTTTGTTTCCTTCAAAGGACTGCCCTACTGTCTTTTTAAGGCTGCTGCTTTTTGTTGTTGTTAATTACCAAGTCACATCCTTCTAAGAGTAAGATGTGACCAGTTAACAGCATTTCCTGGACTTTATTCCTCCAACCTGAAACCTCTGGAACTTCCTCAAGGTCTCCACCTCCTTCTGCCAGGTATTTCTAGAAGCCCCTGAGAATCTGCTATGTGTACTCACAAACAAATCCTTTCAGCTAGCAAGAGGCAACTCTCACTCTCTTTCCCTCCTGCTCTGAGTTTTTAGTGATGTTGGAGCTGAGTCCTTGTTCCTGCTCTTGCTAGACATTCCTGTCAAGGTAAGTGTGAGCCAAAGTCATCTTTTGTTCCAGTGTCCAGCACTACCAGTCTCAGCTGGCACTTCCTCTGGCTACTGCTGAAGCTCTGGGTGATGGATATGCCAAAAAAAGATGCAGCTCCCAGCTCTGACTGAAACTGAAGTCATTGGTGGAAGTGATGTGCTGGAGCCCAGGGTGGCCATACCCAGTGCCCACAGGGACATAATGCCTTATTTTCATTGTAACCCCAAATCCTCTGGGTTTTCAATGACACCAGGGAGCTTGTGAGAAAATAGCTTATTCAGTTTACTGTCATAATTCCTTCCTTTCTAGATGTCAAGATCAATTGGCTGGGAAAATACAAGTGATAAACAATGTCCTATATTAAAATTTATCCTGCTCTGTAATAGCTGAGACATTTTAATGAGCCAGACATAATATGCAAGTCTCTCTCCTCCCTTAAGACGGGATCTTTCTCAAAAGGCTGCTCAGTTCCTTATACAAATAAACATTTCCTGAGCCGGATCCATGAGTCTTCCTTATTTACCCAGACAAGTCTAACTCCAGTGGTATTCTCAATCTATGCCAGCAATAAGCCACCTGAGGCCTGGGTAAATATAGCCAGCCCAGATGAAAGAATAGCAGGAGGATCCTCTGTTGCCACAATTGTTAACTCTGGTTAATTCTAGTGCCTAGAATTCAGCATCAAGTTTCAAATCGGCATTCTTCTACTCACTTAAGTAATTTTAGTTGGAAGAATATGCATTGCTTTTAAATGGTATTCAATAAATCTATCATTATTGTGAACTATGAGAGGAAAAAAAATGTGTGCTATGAACTGTTTTATTTTTCCAAAAGTTGCCCTTGTACAAAAATTTGAACCACTACTAATTTAGAACCAAGTGCCCTTTGTCCACACCTTTATATTTCCTTAGAAGACTAGTTCTTCTAATTAATTTGAGGCAAGGAGAGAAACTGCAGTAATACTATTTATTACACCAGAATGTTACATTAAAAGGCAGCAGGGTGTTGGCTAATGTGGGCACTAGCCTCGGCTAAACATAGAGTAACTTTAAAGGCAGAACAAATTGAAGACCCATGTGCATTCATTTCAGGGAGAAAAACTAAAGCCTCATGAACGATAAATGTTCCTATTCAGATCTACTACATAACTATCCCTTAGATAGTTAAACTGAATTATTTCCCTTGTAAAGTACACATCACCAGCCTAGATAAAAGAATCACCTGTTGAGACTTTTTTCCCTGTATAGAGAAAATGTATCATATGAGTAACATAACTTTATCTTTGTTAAGGACATTCTGTTGTTAAAAATGAAATGATTAATTGAGGAAAAGTTAATTTTCTACAGAAGTTGAAAAGATTGTTATAAATAACTGCTAAATGATATGTTTATTCATGAGGTATCCCCAAGGCTTGCAACAATGCTTAGAACATAGTAGGGTTCTCAATAAGTAATAAATGCATGCTTGAAGAAGTGTATGAATTTCAGGATTTATAAAAAGATGGAACAGTTTTAGATTAATAATATTCATAGCCTGGGGCAGTTCTGAATTCTGTTCTGTTTTTCTACTTTTTTACCTGGAGCTGGTTAGGTAATATATTAGTCAGGGTTCTCCAGAGAGACAGAACCAGTAGAATAGATAGATAGACACGTGATAGATAGATAGATAGATAGATAGATAGATAGATAGATAGATAGATAGATAGATAGATAGATAGATAGATAGATAGAGGTATAGGTAGAGACAGAGATAGAGATAGAAATATGAGAGGAGATTTATTAAGAGGAATTGGCTCACAGATTATGGAAGCTGAGAAGTCCCACCACGGGCTGTCCGCAAGCTGGAGAGCCAGGAAAGCCGGTATTATGCCTCAGTCCAAGTTCAAAGGCTTCAGACCAGAAGAGTCTGTGGTGTAATTCTCAGTCTGAAGCTAAAACCTGAGAACTCAGAGGGTAGCTAGTGCAAGTCCTAGAATGCAAAAGCCACAGAACCTGTATTTCTGATGCCCAGGGGCAGGAAAAGAAGGGTGTCCCAGCACCAGAAGAGAGAAAGTAAATTCACCTTTCCTCTGCCTTTTAGTTCTTTCTGGGACCTTAGCTGATTGGATGTTACCTGCCCACACTGGTGAGGACAAATCTTCCTTACTCAGTCATTCAAATGCCAATCTCCTCCAGAAACACCCTCCCAGACACACCCAGAAATAATGCTTTACCATCTATCTAGGTATCCCTTAATCCAGTCAAGTTGACAACTAAAATTAACCATCACAGATACTATCATCTTTTAAATTCTCCTGGTTTCTCAATTTTCTCATCTGTAAAGTGTAGAATTTGGACAAGAAGTCTCTAAGATTTCTTCAAGTTCAGAGAGGCTTTAATTTTGGGTTTCTAGGCTTACAGGTGCCAATGACCAAAAATCAGCAAATCTGGACTATTTAAATCTCCCTTAAAAAAAAAAGCAGGCTGCAAATTACTTCAGGTCCACTAGGGGGGCAGGTGTTGAGACACACCTGTGGTGAAAAAGGACTAAGAATACAAAACAGTTATTGCTAAATGTATGTTGTACCACGCTTCATGCTTGAACATCACAAAATATTTCATGAGGAGAAATATTGACCCTAAATGGCTGATAACAGAAACTGTGGTGTGTTCCAAGCAAGTGACTTGCTTGAAAGCACAGAAATTCACCAAAAATATGGCCTAAAATGTCAACATTCTGTTTCTTGGCTTTGAATATTGACCACCATTACAGAATGACGGAATCTGAAAGTTGTCACCCAACACTAAAGATATAATCAGCAACTAACTCATCAGTTTTCCATTCTCCAAAAACAGTCAGCCACAGGGGAGACAGAGGAACCAGGCTGCAGGTGCCCTTCAGGGTGACTTCCTTTTGAAGCATTCAAAAGGAATTTTTTAAATCAAAGAAGAAAACATCTTGAAAAACTAGGCTGCTGGTGGTACTGTCTCCTCCAAGTTGACATCATCAATCAAACAACAGTGTAGGAGAACTGTCAAATTCTGGCAGCGTGAGGGACAAGAGAGATAGTCAGACACTTGAAAAATAGAGAGCGGCTCCATGGCACAGCTGGAGCTCTACATGGTTGTTATTTGGGGGAAGAAAATTTAATGGGGAGGGGGGAGACAAGGAAAGGGTGTTTATGAAAAATATCAATTAAAATGCGCCTGATTCATAATTTTCTGTATTTCTCAGCAGAATAACTTTCTTCCCTGACTTGTGCATTGTGCATGGCTACCTCCAATTTCATTTTTCAGCTGTTATTCATACTTCATTTTGGGGTTTCTGAATGTATTCTTCCTCACAGTAACTGTTGACAGGTCCAGCCCTGTAACCATCTGGTTCCTGAAGTAATAAGACCAAACGAAATGGAGCTTGAAGAAATTAACATTCTTTCCTTAATCTATTAATAACTGAAAAGTGTTGATTTTGGTGACAGCTAGATACTTTATTATGAGGCATATTGGTTAATTAAAAGCACCATAATGAAGGTTATAGGAATGTATATCCCTCCAGAAATACACACATTTTTAATAAGCATAATTTGATTCTTCTCACAGGCTCAAAAAAGTCAGCGAAAATGTTATGCAGAAAGAAAGTCTCAACAAAGAATAAACAGACAATTTTATATGTATGTACCATGGCTACTGTTGTTGTATTATGTTAAGTGTGCCTGTGTATATCAAGTACAGCTGCTGCATATCAATGGAAGTTGTAGGTAATTACAGATCTTCCAATTCCGTCGCTCCACTGTCCCAGGATTCTTTCCACATCTATTTACTCTCAGATGATGTTTGTGAGTTTGTAGGGTCCTTATGAGGGTGAGAAAAAGGGGAAATCATCCATGTTACCAAAATTGAAAATGCACAGATTTTGATATTGAAATTATAGATAATGATATTTCCTTGCTCTTTTCTGATGTTTGCAAACATTTTCCTTTTGCCTGTGAAAATTTTACAAAAACTCTATCTTGCACATAGACCTGTCATTAATAATAGATCGGGTGCTGCATCTTTCTACTCACCTTTCCCACACACTGAGCTCAGAGAAGCTCCGGTGGCCCTTGTGGCAGTGTTGGTACTCACTGTTGATGCCACGGTTAGTCCGAGAATCTGCTCCCAGACCTTATTAAGAAATTTCATTTTTTCCTATGTTTACAGTTTTCATTCAATCTTAGTTAACATATGTATGTACTTTCTAGGAAAGTTCAGCATCATTTTTCTTCCTGACTGGTATCCCATTAAATAAAACACCCAAAAGTAAATTCCCAAGGTTTTTGCTACTGAGCACATGAACTAATTTGTGTGCATGTGTGTGTTTTCATTGCACAACTGGGCTGCAGTATTTCCTTTCATTCTCCCTTTTATTTTGCCATTGTCTTTCCACTAGCTAGCCAAGAAGTCTCTATAGAAGAGTTGACTTGTCTTTCTTGCTCTTTCTCCCAAAAGACATTCCGTGCAAGATGCAGCAGAGGGGTAAGGTAAAGACCTACATAATTCAGGCAAAAACTGGCTAATGACAATCAGTGGCATGTTTTGCTATTTTGACCTCCATTATCCAGTTTGGTTGTCAAAATTGAAAAATTACTGAATGAAGACCAGATCTTTAGTATAAATATTGCCTTTCTGAACAGAAGAAATGTATTTTTCTCTTTGTTTCTCCATTTTCTTTGTCATGTTCAGTCTCCACTTAAGTTCTTTCTTATTATACTTTCTGACACCTTCTCTCCACTTTTTTCCATCCTTTCTGTGGTTGATGCCAGATGTGTGCCCTCACCTTCGTAACATGGCACTCTCAGCACTGGACTCAGGAGACACATGGAACTCACTTTCACATTCTGTGACAAGCATTTCAGTTCGTCTCTGGTGAGTACTTATTCCTGTTTATTAGAAGAAATAATTTTATTTTCCAAAATATAGTTAAATTACATTATTAAGCAGAATATGAGTGTCAACTTCACTTAGGGTATATGGCACTTTGGCTGGCCCTCTACCAGCCAGGGCTCTGCATATCAGTATGACCAGACTGAGGAACTGGAAACAGATTCAAGGCCATTGTTAGGTCTGTCTGTCCTTTTCTGCTGCAGCTGCAGAGATGCCTGATTCCAAAGCCAGGGTGGAGAACTCTTGACCTCACAGTCTGAGCTAGAGACCAGAAAACTCAAAAGACAAAGGCAAGAACCATACTGGCTGTATCAAGGTCATTCTTAGTATATACAGCACTGATAATTGAAATAATAGGGCCAAATTCTTTCAAAAGATTGGGGATAAGAAAAAAAGAAGAAAGAAAACTTTGTTGGAGGAAGCTCTGTCCAAATAAGCGACACCTAAATCAGTGACAGAGAGTAGACTTCAGGAAATGATCACAGCTATGCTTATCTTTATTTCAGGTATGCTGCGCTAACTCACGCTGGGTCATTTAAAGTGGATCCATTTCTCTCACAAAAATACTGTCACTGACAGCATGTAAAAGCCCAGCATCAGGCACACCAGCTCCAGGTCTCTAGGATTCTTCCAGGCTTTTCCATCATCACCAGAAAATACTTACTTGACACCTTCTTAGCTCTCTTCTCTCTTGGCTTTCACTCCTGCTGCTGGGTTCTGCCTCCTTCTTCAGTTTTCCTTGCCCTGAAAATCCATTTGTACATCCCTCTCTGGATTGAACCCTCAGTATTTTCCCTTAGCCAATATCTTATTCCTTTCTCCTAGCACAATATACACTACAGCTAAGGGTAGGAATTATTTCTGCTATTGAATTCAGCTTGGAAAGATTGATACCCACCCATCAGGGCAGCAGAATCTGATAGCACTCCCTGTTTATCAGCAGTAATTCCAGACTTAAAATATTACAGTTTGCTTCGATCTTCAAGAATAAAAGAACCAGGCAGAGAACGTAAGGCTGCTATATGATTTGCAGATGGCTTGGGACACATGGTAAAACACTGATGTATTCCTATAAATGTTTTCCTTATTGCCAAAGGTGAAGTAGAAATGTTGGGTCATTCCATTTTGTTACAGGTGAAATGGTATAAATGGAAGTTTGCTAATGTTAGGACAGAAACTTAGATCTGTTATGATACAAAAATAGAATAAATAGAATGATGGTTAAGTCTATAAAATTTGCCAAATTGAAGCTAAGAAATTCAAAACCTAAGTATTTAAAACCAAATTCGTGACTATAGAGCCACATGGATTTATTATGACTGGAGACAAATAACCATCTGAGAATTAGAAAAACAATCTTTAAACATGTGAAATGTAACCAAAGCTATCTAAATGGGGACTAAGTACAAATATTGAGAACTTAGATAAATTTTCTGTTACATACTACAACTTACATTTTTCTCAAAGCATTTTACCTGTTATAAAAGAAAGAATATTTTTGAATATTAAAAATGTATAACTTGAGTTACAGAAAGAATAACATAGCCTTGGCAGGTTACTAATTTACTCAATGGTTGAAATATTTTTTTCTTTTTATGAAATGAAATATATGATAAATTCACTAATTCAGATTATGGGGAAGACCAACAAAGTTAGAGAATATATTTTAAGTGACATCATATCACTTTTAAGAATATTTGTTATAAGATGAAGTACCTAAACAGGTAAGTTAAAGTGAAAGTCTCCTTTTTTTCCATAATAATGATTTTTCTGTATATTGTGAATAGTATACATAATATAAATAGAAAATAAATTTCCTTTCAAATAGTATACCATTCCTCCTCAGGTCTTGTTTCTCTCTGAATTTACCTGGTGTACCCTTCTTTTGAGAAGTTACCTGTTGGTTCAATTACTTCAACTTTAAATGAATGAGGTAGCATTATTTCTAGTCAATAAGATTTTGCTGTACTTATAACCTTAGGACACATCAAAACCATTTATTTCATTTTCCAAAGGATACCAGAAGTCTCACATTTTGTACTAATATATACAAGTCGTATATGTCACTATTCAGTCATTGAAGCCAAGCTCCTATGAATATTGTGGGATAAGAGATTTACTATAGAAATAAAGCTGGATACAATTGTGGAGAAGCTGGGTGGGTGGCAGGACCACTGTGCAGCTCCTCTGAAGTACAGGTACAAGTAGGCAAATGGGAGTTTGCCAAGGAATCTTGGAAGCTAGGCAAATCCAGTTTCCAGTGTGGGACAATAAAGGAGCTTGTGGTGAGGTCTATGGAAGGCTGTTGCCTTTGCATCTGGTGGAGAACATGGGATCACTGAATGTCCAATGGGAGAAAATAAGGATCAGTTGGAAGTCACCAGCAGTGCGGTGGGTGTCAGCCTCTCAGGTTACCTTCTAGCATACTGAACGACAGAGCAATGTGACTGCTGCTCTACTTCCACCTTCCCAATTCCATGTGAATCTCGCTTTTGCATCACTCAAACCCAGAAACATGCAGGGTAGAGGATTCAGAGAAATGCAATCCAGCTTAGCCCTGTTGCTATAAACCAACCATCACAGCTGTATAACTCCATGTGGTTTACTGAACATTGTGTTAAGGTTTTATGGGAGGGAGGTGCAAAATACATAGCCCATGTTTATAAGGAAGACATCATCTCAAAGGTGAGATGTAATCACCCCTGCAGTGGTGGAAGGTGGCATTCCACAAAGTGAAAATGAAAAAAATAAAAAGCCTTAAAAAAAAAAGAGTGTTTTGCATATCAGTTTTGTCTTCTTTTCCCTAGTCCCATTCTCTTAATAACTTTTAAAAATTCGATGTAGGAAAAACAAAGAAGGGATAGAAAATGCACAGAGGAATCTGAATAGCTTGCCTGATTTCATTCATCGAATTAAAGAATTCATGAATTTCTGTGGTTTCGGGCTAACATTTTCTATATCACATTTGCTGAACACATGATCTTTGTTTGAATAAATGTGAACTCATTTTGTTGAAAGAATAATGTATTTTTTTTAATTTAAAACCTTTTCACTGATATCCAAGAGACATAGACTACGAACCATAGAGTAAACTCCATTGAAATCTGTTCTATTTACCAGATGTGTAATTTTCATAACTCTCCCCTCTTACGAGCACCTCAGGAGAGAGGCACAGCCTTTGAGAAGGAAGCAGGAGATAAAAGATCACTCTGAATGATAATGAGGTTTGCAAAGAGAGACCTTTACCTTGTTCACACAATGGGATAGACAGCTTTTTTGATGTCAGTTTAGAACACCCATTAGCTATGATAAGAGTTATAGGTCCATCAAGAGAAAAATATACCCCCATGGATTAGGTAGCAAAGGTCTCCCTTTCTAAGCTTTATTATTATTACAAAAGGCTCATTCATACAATGCTAATGGGAGGTAGACACATGCTTCAGAAAGTAGATCTCATGGGATGAAGCACCATTCAGCTAGTTTCTAATCCATGCACATGTGGAAAGAGAGATTGTTGCTGTGTTTTCCTATAGATCGACTCCCTCGTGCTCCTCCCTTTTTCTCCTTTTCCCTTCATCATCACCACCTCCTTCTCCCATCCTTGCAGGCACACTGGGAGAACAGCACTGAAGTGGTCAATCTGTGGTCATGGAAAAGTCCCTAGACTTGCCAGGATAGCATGGCTGAAAGAACCCGTATCCTGGGCTGTGGATTATTCTTTGTTCCTAAACAATCAGCCTCAAAGATATATTTGCAGATCAGATCTTGGGAGCAGAATGACCTCCTGGATGTGATATGTTTTTGAACAATCTTTGATAGAGTTAAAAAGTCTGAAATATGTCATGTTTTGGGGACTGGGGAATTGGTTGACATTATTTATCACAATGTGGAAATCAGTTTGGGAGTATTTCCAAATGACACTCGGGAGAATCAAAATGATCTCTCCTTTTCTGGGGCCTAAAGGGAGAGTCCAAAGTTACCAAGTCTTATGTAACCGAGACCAGGCACCTTGTGGGAAGTGAAGGTGATGAAATTGTTTTGGTACATAGAGAAGTTTATCCTTTTAATGATTGTTCTACCAAATAAAACTGTTTCTTTATTTTTCTTCAATCTCAATATAAGCGACTCTGGGCTAAGTTAAGTATGATAATAGCAAAGAGGGATCAACTAGATAGAACAAATCACAGAAATAGTTAGAACTAACAGAATTAATTGGAAGTACAGAGGCATGAAACACCTCTATGTTTATATGTGTGTGTGGGTATTTGATTATTGCTGTATGTTAACATATGTATTTCATTATTGCTACAAAGAAGTTAGCCTGTCTGACAGAGGGCTTAACTAATTGGTGTTGGCTGACTTTTTTAAAAACCTGTCTTATGTTTTTGAGTCTGTTATTTCTAAGGTCATCAAAATAAAGTTACCTGACCTAAACAAATGATAGCAACAGCTCAGATTTGGGGAGAACTCCTGGGATTCTCTCTGAGCATTCATTCTGCTCCAAGAAGATTCTTTTTACAGAAGTAAGGAGATGCACATTTACATTGCACACATCCATGTGTGTCTATAAATGTATGAATATTATAAATATATTTTATGGGAAAAGAGGGATTATTTTCCAGTTAGTATTTTCCATTTTCACTTTTCTTTTACTAGGCAAAGCTTCCTTTATTGGGGTTGTAAGACACTAGAAACATTCCTTAATTTTCTGCCTTCTGCTTATGTGAAGCTATAAGGGACCTCAATGGGTCATCAGAGTTATTTCTTTTTTAGCAATTCTTTTCAAATTAATATTTTTCACACGGAGCCTTAGGTGGGCTTCTTATGGTTTTAATCTCCATGGAGATGGGGACTAGCTGTAGGACATCATTTCTAAATAATCTAGCTTAAAGTCTTTGATTATATAAGGTATCATCTCCTCTTTTATGTACTAAATCACTAAATCTACTAAAAATATTTGTCATTTTTTGTCTTTTTCTTGAAAGACTGATTTCCAGTCATCTTTCCAATTCTTCCTCAAACTCTCTACCTCCTCATTTAGTCAGAAAAAGGAGTCAAGATTATTGTTTTAGAATGGGTCAGGAAAAGGATGAAAATAGAAAGGGTTACCCTACGTGACCCTAAGGAATCCATCTACTGTATTATAGAAAGAATTCTTGTGTCTGGTGGGAGCAGTCTAGAACCCTAGGTGCAAACTGACAGACTGCAATCAAAATAGAGGCTGCTTTTTTTTTTAAAGGTTATGCTACTGTTTTATATAAAAGTTGAATTTTAGTGCATTTCGGTAAAACATGCACTCTCCCATTCACCATGAGGTCCACCTCTCCCTGTTTTCTTATATCTCATCTAATTCAAAGACGGATGCTAATTTTTTACCCCCAGCATCCAAGTTTGGTATCTTAATAATATTGCTACAGTACTGATCCATGCTCAGTTTGTGGTCCTCCATGACTTTAAGTCATACGTACTAGTCAGTCATCACCCTTCTTTAACAGCCTCCCTCTCCTTGTCAGTCTGCTTGGGATGCTGTACCCAAATACCACAGATTGGGTAGTTTAAATAACAGACATTTATTTTCTCACAATTCTAGAAGCTGGAAGTCCATGATCAAGGTGTCTGCAAATTCGGTTTCTGGTGAGGACTCTCTTCCTGGCCTGTAGACCTGCTTTCTCACTGTCTTCTCACATGTCCTTTTCTTTATGCTCATGCAGAGAGAGAACCCACTGGTGTCTTTTCCTCTTCCTATAAGGACACCAGGTTAGGATGCCACCCTTATGATCTCATTTAACCTTAATTACATCCCTAAAAGCCCTATCTCCAAATACAGTCACATTAAGAGTTAGGGATTTAAAATATGAATTTAGGGGGACACAATATAGTCCATAACACTCTCTGTGTAGCTTAAAGATTATTCTCTTTTTGTCTCTATGTAGGTCATAGATGGAGGTACCACCATTACTCTTGCTTGAATTATCATGACCAAAACATGTCCTTGAACTGTGGACAGAGAGGTGACTAGCATTTGTTGAATGACAGAAATACTGAAAGATCAAACAACATAAAAGTTTTATCTGAGATGTCTACATTTACTCGGTGGTTTACCTCTAGGATAGTTTAATTATTTTTGAGCAAATAATTCCACCTCCACCCACTCTACCCACTGTGGGCCCAATATGCTTCTCTATGCATGGAGTTTGCTTTGGCAATGGGACATCAGCAGACAAGGTCCAGGCAGAAGTCTGAAACGTGTTTGTGCAGAGGAGTTGGCCTTCTTGCACTTCAGCCATTGCCATGAGAAGAGCACGTTGGTCCAAAGAGGATGAGAGACATGTGGAACAGACCTGGGATCAACCTACGTCTTGGAGCCAAGGCCAGCCAAGTCTAGCCTTAATCAGCCAAACCCCAGCTGACTCATATATGTATAAGAATTAAATAAATAATAATTATGTACCACTGAGTTTGGGGGGGGGTGTCTTTTTTTTAGGTGGTGGTAATTAATTAATACAGATATCAGTATCATCAAGTGGGGTCCTTTCATTAAACAAAAACTAAAATATTTGACATAGGCTTAGGGTGTAGGCAGTGGGGGATGATAAACCTGTTATAATAGGCTAAGTGGATAATGATAGTGCCTATAGGAGGCTGAGAAAAGCATAGTCTATGTTATATATTGGCACAATTGTAGTTAAACTTTCACCTGCAGTAAACTGGAAAATGGAATGACCTTTTCTACTTGGATGAGAAGATTTTGAGACAAAAATCTCAGGTTTGGGGTAGTTAACAGAAATAGCTAACTAAACACAATATCTAATAAATTATATCCAGCTCTTCACTTCAACTGGTGAGATTATATTTCTCAATAGTATAACAATGCGATAAGGTATTTCTTCTCTTTTTGTATATTGATATATCACATCAAATACAAACATAAAGGGAAAGCATGACTCCTCCTTCTATAAGCTACAGGTTTAAATTTCTTCTGAAAATTTAAAATGTTTTAAAACCAAACTCAAGATGAAATAAAGAGGTGCAATTCCAGAGCCACACAAAACAATACAAATATTAAAATATGCAAGAGTAGTTAAACAAAGCATGCAGTGCCTCTCAAAGTAGAAATAAGGTTCATTTAGACTCAGCTTGAACTTTCTCTAGAAAAATCCAGAAAACCATGGACTCCTTTATAGTGATGTCAGAGCTGGCATACTTGAGGGAAAATGAGAAGTTTCCACAAACCCTGAGGCAAAACAAACTGGGAAGAAATACAGATACTGCTAACAGGGAATTTGGACCTAAAGTAGCAGAGGAGTAATTCTCTTCAGGGAGTTTTCATGGCCATTTGACTGAAATCCTAAGGCACCAAAAGGACCTAAAAATGTGGTCACAGTATCACTGTTCAGTTCCTAAAACACAGAAGAAGCTCACAGCATTTTTTGAGAGAGGGTTCACCAGAGAGTGTTCTCTGGTTCAACCCAGAGAGAGGGTCCCATATAGTGGAGGTAAAACATGTTTAAAAAGTAGGGAAATAATGTAGGAACTATAAATCAGAAAGGTTAACACTAAACCTCTGAAAAAATTACAGAACTATTTAACAGATGGTATGTGAGAACTTAAAAGAGAAAAACAACCTTTACTAGGGTCAGAATTTTGGTTATGGAAATCATTTAATGCTTTAAAAAGTACTATAATTTATAAGATCAGAGAAAACATTGATTCTTAGAAGCACGATGATTTTATATGACATTAAGGAAGAAAAATATTCTCACTTGGACTATGATATGCCATCTATTCTAAGATTCATGCCAATTTCTAATATGTTTAAATGTGAAATAAATGTGCATCCCAAAGTGGGAGAAATAAGAATATTGTTATTTCTTTTCCAGCTGACTCCTCAGGGACTGCTGGAGGGACAACGGAAGGCAGCAGAGGAACAAGGACACTTCTCCTCCCTGTTTTGCTTCATGTTTCCTGTTTTCTTTCCTATTCTTTTCAAGATCTGTATCATTCTGCCCAAAACTGGATAATTTATAAAGAAATTAAATTTATTTCTCACAGTTTCAGAGGCTGGGAAGTCCAAAGTCCAGGGAACACATCTGCTGAGGACCTTCCTTCTGGTGGGGTGGCTTTCTACAGCAACTCAGGGTGTCACAAGGTGAGAATGGACTGAGCAAGAGTGAGTTAACCTCCTCACCTGCACTCCTTTCAAAGCCATCAGAGACACACCCATTACTTCCCCATTCAACGACCAATGGATTAATTCATTCATGTGGGCACAGTCCTCATGATCCACTCACCTCTTAAATGACCCAACTTTCAGATACCATAATTGAATTTCCCACCCTCTGAACACTGTTACAATAGAGATCAAGTTTCCAGTACATGAACTTTGGGGGGACACATTTAATTCATAGCATCACTCCTCCAGCAATACTGCTTATCTTGGCAGCAGCATTTTGTTCTAGTAGCAACAATTGTTTCTGGTATGCAGATTTACAACATTCTCAGAACCAACATCATTGCCCTCTCTGAGTCATCAGCACTGTCGGGTGGCACACTCCTCTCAGAGGTCTTAGTATCAGTTCCAAGGGACCCCACCTCTAAGCTATCTGTTTTTAGTAATTTGTAATTTTGTCTTTTTCTCTCCCAGCCCTAGGGATGGTGGCTGATTCCACCGCTGCTACTCTGTGATGCTTGATTGTTCAATATTGGTCTTTCCCACTGTTCAGTACCTAGTTATCTATAATTTATATTAAATTATTTGTTAAAATAATTCATATGTCTTCTGTCTCCCGATTAGAACCTGATTGATATGTGTGTGCACACATATGTGTAAGAGATTGTGAGGGGGAGAAATATATGGGTACATTTTTGATCTGTGTAAAGATAATTCTGCCAGGTTGTGAGGAGGGGGTCTTACATGCTGAGTTACTTTGTCCATATGCTACCACATTAAACAAAACCAAAATACTGGCTGAGCAGAAAGATGGGGAAAGTCTTCTCCTAAAGAAGCATCTGCTGGCCTAAAATGAGTGAGTTTCTAAGTAACATCAATTAACTATCCAAGGACAATTGACTGTAGTTATGTACACATTATGTTAAATGTCTATGACAAGGGATCTAGTTGGGAAAAAAATCAATAAAGCAAATATTATGTATGTATGTAGCTGCTTTATTATTCACATACAAATTTGTGAACTAGAAAGTCTAAGATGAGTTTCAACATTATTCCAGGATGGGCCCCACTTAAATTCATCTCACAATATTCAATCAAAAAGTTACTAGTTCTACTAGGAGATAGAAGCAAATACTAAAAAACCAAGAGGAAAAAAAAAATAAACAATGAAAACAGACCCATGGGTACTAATAAATACCCTTTAAAATACAACCATGATTAAAATATCCAAGAACATATAAGAAAAGATGGAGATTTTTGAATAGGGACCTGGAACTTATAAAAAAGAATAACATGGAAATCCTAGACCTGAAAAGTATAATGATTAAAATGATTAAATGATTAAAATGATTAAAATTAAGAATAATATTAAGTGACTGGATTTAATAGCATATTGGACACAGGAGAGAGGAGTAGTGAACTGGAAGATAGGTCAGTGAAAATAATACGAATTGTAGCCTAGAGAGAAGAAAGGAAGAAAATGCAAAATTAAAAAACAAACAAACCAAAAGAGATAAAACATGAGATAAAATGAAAATCACAAGTTATTTAAAAATGTTTTGAAATTAAGGTATCTATGCCCTAATTTCCAGATACAAAGAATCACCTGGAGGAAGACGTGTGTAAAAATTCCTGAGCCTACTCTTAGAAATTCTGATTAAGAATCCAGTTTAGTGGTTCTGGATGGAGTCTGAAAACCAGACCTACTGCCTCATGTTTTGCAGCAGCTCTTCACACAGTTCCGTGTAAGTGCCACTGCATACGCACTTCCAGAAATCCTGCTTGAGACTGTGAGTTCCTGGAGGATACCTACTGCTGTATGCTCTAATCTTCCAAGCAAATGAAAGGATAAACTACATTCACGGGTTGACAACTCAATATTACTGAGATTTAATTCTTCCCAAATTGGTCTATATGTGCAATGCAGTCACAGTCAAAATCCCAGCAGGATTTTGATGGCTTCCGACAAGCTGATTGTAAAATATATATGAAAATTCAAAGGGTCACAAATAGCAAAGAGAATATTTAAGAAGAAAACAAGTATGAATGATTTACACTATGAATATCAAAACATATTGTAAAGCAATAGTAATTATTGCTATTAGTATGATATTAGTTCAACGGCAAATGAATAGATCAAAACAAAGTCAAGAAGGAGACTTATATGTATCTGGTCATCTATGGCAAAGGTTCTACTATAATGCTAAAAGAAAATGAAGTCTTTTTAGATTAATGGAGTTAGATCAATTGGATATACATGTGGGAAAAAATGAGTCATGACCTCTTTTTACACAATATATTGAAAAATTTTATGAGGACTTTTAAAGCTAAAAGAAAAAGATCTTCTAAAAAAACATAGAAGAATATCTGTATGGTTTGGTAATAAGCAAAGATTTCTTAAACAAGATGTAAAAAAGTACTTATCATAAAGGAAAAGTTTGACGTTATATTTTATTACAATTAAGTACTTTTCTTCATTGAATGACATTATTAAAAGAGTGAAAACTCATGCCATAGAAGGGGAGAAGATATTTGCAATACATATATCCAAAAAATAACTCAGGACAGGATACACAAAGAATTCATATAAATCAATAAATAAAACCTGAACAAATAATGTACTGAAGTCACAAACACGGACTTTATATAAGTGATATACAAATGATTAATAAATACATAAAAAGGTATTTTAAGTATTTATAAATACATAAAAGCCTCGAGAATCACTCAAGTAATACAAATTAAATCATGATGAAATAATATTACACATCCATTAGAATGGTGTGCAAAAAATGAAACTATCAAGCATCAGAGAAGATATGAGCAACCAGAATCTCACACACTACTGGTGGGAGTACAAATGTATATAATCTCTTTGGGAAAACCTTAGCCAATGCATACATATACGTATACATATACATATACATCATATACATATACATATACATACACATACACATACACATACAGTATGATGCAATATTTCTACCCTTAAGTACATACCCAACAAAAAAAGTTCATATATTCACCAAAAGACAATCCCAAAAATTCGTAACAGCTTTGTTCATAATTCCCTGTAACTGGAAACAATCCGCATGTCCATTAATGGTGGATTGGTTAAATAAGTTATGGTTATTCACACAATAAAATAGTATATATAAATGATAGTCTACTGCTACATGCAACCACATGAATAAATTTTGTAGACATGAATGAAAGAAATACGACACAAAAGATTAATTGTGGCATGATTCCATTTATATCAAATTCAAAAACAATGAATACAAACCTATTTGTAGTAAACCTAGTTGTAAAGTGATGGAAGTTGTAATGGTGGTTACCTTTGGGGCTCTCATGATTAGGAGGGAACCCAAGAGAGACTCTGGGGTGCTGGTAATGCTCTAACTGGGAAAAGGCTACATTACATTTTGTAAAGTTTTGTCCAGCTGCACACTTAAGATTTGTACACTTTTCTGCATTTACAGTAGGGGAATGTGGGTAATGTTCTTTAGGAAGCTCCAAGTGCTGTACAAATTTGAGGTTCACATTATTTTGCCCTTGCACACATTAAAATAATTTTAACTTTAAGAAAATCAGAACATTGTACATGAAATAAATAAAATGCCTCAGCCGTTAACAGTAATGATATAGTCACAAAAACTAAAACAAACAAAAAACAAAAGTAAATACTGATTTAGGCAAAAAGGAAGTGTTTGTGTGTCTGTTTAGAGCACATGTGAGTGTGAGACTGTGTATGTCTATGTGCTAATGTAGGATGACATCCATGTGAATGACATTTATAAATGTGGAGTTAAATACCAAAGAAACAGTTAAAATGTTTTCAATTCTGCTTTGGAGGTGCAGAAATGGAGGGTGAGAATGAGATAAAGCAGGGTTTGGCGAATGTTTTCTGCAAAGGGCCACACAATAAATATTTTGGTCTTTGGGGTCCATGTGCTTGCTATTGCAAAGGACTCCCCTTTGTCCTTGCAGTATAAAAGCCACTATAGACAATATGGAAAGAAATGGATGTAGCTGTGTTCCAATAAGACTTGTTAAATTTTTTTTCAAGAAAACAACTGGTGTGGTGTAGTTTGCTGACTTCTGGGATAAAGCACGATTAATTTTCATTACAATCATATAATTATTACTTAACTTTTAATTTATATATTTCTTTGAGAATAATAAATTTATCTCAAAGAAAAATGATAGTATCATTAGTAGGTTTTTTATAACATTTATAGCAGTTGTCTTTAAGTATTTTTTCCTATATTCCCTAAAACTATTTTGAAAATCTTTGCATATTTGTAAATAGTCATCTCAAAATCTTTATAAAGGGTTTCAAATGGTGGAAATTCAGATGTATTATAAATATTGTCATTTAATAATAAAATTAGTATAACAGTTTTTAAATGTATACAACAAATACATAAAAGTGATCAAATGTTATATAAAAAGATGTTTATCATCAGAGAAATGTAAATCAAAATTACAGTGAGATATCATCTCATGCCTAATAGAATGGCCGTTATCAAAAAACAAAAGCAAAACAAAGGACAACAAATGTTGGTGAGGATGGAAAGTAGTTGAAATCTTTGTACACTGTTGTTGGAAATATAAAGGGTACAGCCACTATGGAAAACAGTATGGTGGTTCTCCAAAACATTTAAAGTAGAACTACTATACGATCAAGCAATTCCACTTCTGAGTATTTATCCAAAAGAATTGAAATCAGAATCTTAAAGAGATATTAGCACTTCCATGTTTATTGCAGCATTATTTACAGTATCCAAGATGTGGAAACAAATGGATAAAGAAAATATGGTGTATACATACAATGGAATATTATTCACCTTTACAAGAGAAGGAAATCCTGCCTTATGTGACATGGATAAACCAAATAAGTTCTAGATGTCTGCTACACAACATCGTACCTATCATGAACAATACTGTATTGTACACTTAAAAATCTAAGAAAGTAGATCTTACGTTAAGTATTCTTAACACAATAAAATAATAAATAATTGGATCCAAAGAATTCAATATGCCATAATAATTTAATACCCCCACACAAATTTTTTTTAAAATTTTATTTTGTCGATATACAATGTGGTTGATTATTGTGGCCCATTACCGAAACCTCCCACACACAATTTTAATTTAAAGAATTAGTGCACAAGTTCTTCTTCATTAGGAAAACTTTACAATATTTTATTTTTTCCTTGAAATCCTTTTCTATTTTACCTTCCATATATTTTTATGCTTTTGCAATATATTTCATTCTTTTTCTTATTGAAACATAATTGGTTATACATATCTGTTGGGTACAGCGTTGAATATCCACACCTGTGTGCAATGTGTGATGCTCAAATCTGGATAATTAGTATATTCAACATTACACAATGCCATCATTTTTTGTCTTCCTTTACCAATCTCTCACTAAATCCTCTTCTTTCTCCCACTTTCCTACTTCTCTTGGCCTCAGTCCTGTTCTCTCCTTTTGAAAGTTCAGTGAATTATTGTGATTGCTGTATCTCTCTATTTAAATCGATTGCTGTATCTCTCTATTTAAAATCGATTGATTTTAGTTCCCATTTATGAGTGAGGACAGGCAGTATTTCTTTTCTATGCCTGGCTTATTTCACTCAACATAATTGTCTCCAAGTTCATCCTGTTGCTGTGAGTGGCAGAATTTCATTCCTTTTTATGGCAGAGTAGTATTCCATGGCGTATATATACCACATTTTCCTTATCCAGTCATCTGACAATGGGCATTTAGCAATGTTGCTTAGCATGTATGCTTAGGAATAATTAAATAAAAACCACACTTTTAAAGCTCAGAAATAACATCAATTACTAAAACATAATTCTAATTTTTCTATAAATTTAATGAAAGAAAAAAATTTGCTAAAAATAATTGGTTGAGCAGTTAGAATATAATTGTACTTTTTGGTAATTAGGTAGAATATTAAACATTTTATAATATAAAATAAGTTGATGATGCACTGTACTCGGAATAATTGTACTGTAGTTCAATTTTTTGCATAGAACAATTCTTTTTTGCATTGTTTTGTATTTTTTTGTATAGTACGATTCTTTATTTAATTTCATGAAGCAGGTTTTAAATTCCTCTTTGAATAACACGCATAGATTCTGAAGAAATCATTTAAACGTTTGTCCATGGATTTTATTCAGTGTACCTGAAAAATCTTAATAATTCCAGAAAAGATTCAAGTAACTAACTTTTAACTCACTAAGCTGTACTGCTTCAGATACTTAAAGATACATTTCTCTCCTGCTAATATCAAGACCTGGAAGTGGGAATTGAGAATAACTTTTAAAAATTGCTTACATTTAAACATGTGAAAAACAATTCATTCTTTTTTTATTATAATTACACATACAGGTGGGGTACAATGTTGATTTTCAATAATTGTGCAGAATGTGTGGTGGTTAGATCAGTATAGTTAGCTTATACATCATTACAACACACAATCATGCTTTGGTCCGTTGACCAATTCCCTGTTAGCATTTCTTGTGATACTTTTGTTTTCCCGGCCTCTCCCTAAAACAGAGAGGCAGGCATCCTGTGAAGGTCAAAAAAAACAGAAATATCAGTGGGTCCTCACCTGCACAAAGCCTTTGCAAGGCCAGGCCTGAGAGGAGCCCAAGCAATGTGTCCACATGGTTACTACATTTTCGTAAAGTTCGTAACCTTATGAGAATTTAGCCATAACTGCTGCCTCTTTTCACTTTGACTTCTCTTCCTCTATACTTCCCTTTGTGCTGGGCCTCAGGCTTTTTGGAGGATCTGACTAAAGGAAAGGTGAGTTGAAGATACGTTCACTATGGGTCTAATGGAATATTTTTGTATAATTCAGAGTTGCACAGTCACTACCATTTATATTTCTTGCTTTACTTGTACTAATATAGAACTGTCTTTCAGAAATACTCCCCACATTATGACATGAAGTGAACTTGCTGTAGCAGCATATGAACTTGTAAATGAAGCTTGCTACTGGAAATTTAGGGGTAGTGTAGGAGAAACAAAGATGCTAGTCTGGGAAAATTGTTCCCAAGCTCACAGCTCATGCATGAAAGAAACATTATAGCAATTGTCCCACACTTGACTACAGTCAGAATTAGTTCCACCAGGTATTACTGATAATGAATTATAAAGCAGACAGGTTAATGGACACAAACTGTTAGATAGGACAAATCAGTTCTATTGGTGTACAATCAACCTAGGCATCTATTATAGATTAACAATAATTTACTGTATGTTATCAAATGGCTAGAAGAGAGGAGATCAAATGTTCACATCACAAAGAAATGATTAAGTGTTGCAAGGATGAATATGCTAATTACCCTGATCTGATCATCACACATTGTATACATGTATTGAACTATAACTGAGTACCCCACAAATACGTACAATCAATCCATTTCAAAAAAAAATTAAATTGTGCTTTAAAAACAGACAAGAAGTTTTCTATGTTATCAATACCAAGAAAAAAAATTGTCAATCCATCATGCTAGAGGAAAGATTAAATTATTTTTATATTCTGTTCAAAGGAAATGATAAAATAATTGTTAAATAAAGAAATTATTAAAATTGGTACAGTCATAATACAGAGAAAAAATAATGGAATTTTTCATTCAGTTTATTAAACATGTTATTTTTCTGAATGTTGTGTTATTTGTGGCATTTGTCAGCATTTTAAAATTTGAAACAAATGTAATTTGTTGGGTGTTTTTTCTAAATAGTCACTTTTGTGCATAATTTTGTAACAGTAATTTTGTATGCTGTTTCTTAACGAGGGTTCTCAACTTTTGTAAGCTTTGAGCCTCCAAATTTGAATGGACTCCTGTTGAATGAGCAACACATCCTTTTCCCATATTTCGGGCATGGAAGAGGTGAGGTCATTAAACAAAAACTGGCATCATTCCCACGACTCTCACACCAAAAAAATATTCAGTTTCTGAACATCTCAACAAGGATAGTATACTCCATTTCTAATATCATTTTTAATAGAAATATGTGGAAAACAAGGAGGGACTGGAAGTGTTAAGGTTTTACGGTGACTTGACTGATTATTAAAAGTGGAATCTCCAAAGCAATATCTCGAATTTTCTTTTTATTTAGATCCCTCACTTTTTTTTACATTGCTGGAAAATTTAAGATGGAGAAGGGAAAAACCTTTCTTCTATAGACTGTAAGAAGGACTGTTGTAAAAGGGAATACAGGAAAAGAGAACCTGAAGATCTGGAAATCCATCACTTTAAAATCACCCTAACCAGTGAATCCCATGAAAAGTACCCAAATACCTTCCAGGGCAAGTGCACTGTGGTTGACCTGCTCTGCTTTATAATAGTTGAAATGGGGCTTTGGACACATGAAGGTCACACTCATCAAGCCATACACAAGACCTAAGTGTGACATCCACCTGGCACCCTGTCTCTCTCTGGTTCTTCCTGCTTCTTGTCCTCTCTCTCTGACTTAGTTTCCCTCCTTCACGCTCTCCTGTTTGATCCCTGCCCTTCTTTTTTCTTTTACTTCTGTCTTGTTGTTACTGTTTTGCTTGAATGCCTCTTTATCCAGCTGCACACTCTGCTTTTTCCTTCCTTCCTTTCATCCACACCCTTATACTTCTTTTCCACCCTCCCTTTTCCCCCCTTGCATTTTCATCCTCTTTTGAGGTTATGAATTAACTTTTTTAAGTTAGTGCAATTTTTAGAGTGGTTGTAGGTTTACAGAAAAGTCATGCAGCATGTATGGAGAGTTCCCATATCCCATATCCATTCCTCCCCCACACACCATTTTTCTTATATTAACATCATGAACTGGTGTGTACCTTGTTATAATTGATCCAACAATATTGATACATGATTATTAATGAAAGTCCAAAGTTTACATTTGGATTTATTCTTTATGTTAGGCAGTTGCATGACTTTTGATAAATGTTGTGTATCCATGACTACAGTAACATCCAGAAAAGTTTCACTCTCCTAAACATGCCTCTTCATTGCTCACTCCCTCCCCCTGCAACTATTTTTTCTTAAAAGCTAGTACTAAAAATTTGCCCTGTATGGCCACTGACAGAAACAAAACTTGATTTTTTCATTGCCATGCAGTCTGGTAGGTGTTTAATAACAAATAACTCATATTCCACTTATTATTTCATTTGATTATCACAAAAAGTGTAATTATCTCTTCCCTTTGGAGGAATATATTGAATCTCAGAAAATCCGAACACTTCGTTCAAGGCCATAGGACTAGTTGAAGATAGATGTGGCTGGAGACAGTACCTGTATTTGCTAATGGTTGGTCAACGTTCTCTTCACGCTACCCTTTTAAACGTTCCTGAGCTTTATCAGAGATGATAGGGAGTGTGTAAAGGAAAACACTGACTTGTGCCTCCTAATGTTCAAGGATCCTTTCAGTCTCTATCTATGACTTGTCTATCAGAAGGAAGAGAGCAGGTGCCCTTATACAGACTTTGGTGATGCACAGAAGAATTTAATAACTTATATCTCTTAAAATCCACTTTGAGTAAACTTTTAGATATTCTACTATTTTATCATCCATAGATTAGAATATTCCCTCCTGCTCCTAACCCTCTCTCCTAATATTTAGTGGCTTATAATAAAGTGCCAGTACCATGTATTGTACAATCAAACCAAATTCAATTAGGAACTTTTAGTTTCAACTGCAATCTCATAGCCATACATTTTTGTTTCAAGTTATTCAGATGTTTTGAATGCTGCCAATTCATGCACAAATGATAACTTTTTACCCTGTATGGAGACAGACTCAGCAATGCTTGTGTTTTAGTTTTTACTAACACTGTCTATGTGATGCAGGGAGCACAGTTTTGTTTATGCTGACAGCTGTGTGTGAATATTTTTACTATTTTGAGAAGTGAACAGGTTGAATTTTTGGATGTACAAGCAATCAGTACATTGTTATTGGCACAGTAGCACTTCCTTGCAGATTAATAATAGATTTTCTTAATTTCAGCTTTTTTCAGTAATACTATCAGACCACAAAATGTGTAATAATTATATGTAAGTTCCCAAATTTGTCACTAAACGCAATGATGAAAAATCTTTAAAATATAATCAGTTAAGTCATTCCTCATATGACAAATAGAATTGAGGGTAGAATGCAGGAAATGATATTTGAGCCAGATTCTTAGTCCTAATTCTCATTTTGTTTTAAATCAGATATCTTTAGAAGCTGCTGTTAATTCTTTCAAGTGATGAAGATATTAGTGCATCAGAGTGACAGCTCACTAACATGCAGTTCCCTGAACATTATTTATTGGGCATTGTAACTCTTTTATTTCTTTTTCATTTATTTTTTCTTACTTGATCCATAATAATTGTACATATTTATGGAGTACAAAGTGATATTGGGGTACATTTACACAGTGTGCACTGATCATATCAGGGTTTTAGCATATCCATCACCTCAAACATTTATCATCTCTTTGTATTGGGACTCTGTACTTTCTGCACATTCACTCTAATAGTGCTAAAACTGTTCAATGGTTGCACCATAAAAATAATTCAACTTGTTCTGCTAGTCATGGGATCGATTTTTTTTAAGTTAATAGACTTTATTTTTAGAGCAGTTTTAGCACTCCAGAACTATTGCACAGAAAGTACAGAGTTCCCATATACTTCCTCTCCCTCTTCCTCCCACAGGTCTACCTATTATTAGCTCATTGTATAGTGTAGTACATTTGTTACAATTGATGAACCAAATCTGATACATTACTATTAACTAAAATTCACAGTTTAAATTAGGATTCACTGTTTTTGTTGTAGTTCCATGGGTTTTGACAAATGCATAATGTCACATATTCACCATTATAATATGAAATCGTTCCACTGCCCTTAAAAAGTCCTGTGCTCCACCTATTCACCCATCCTCCCTCCCCCTGAAATCCTGGAAACACTGATCTTTTCCCTCTCACTACAGTTCTGCTTAGCAACGTGCATTTAAGGTTCTTCCATATTGTCTTGCAGTTTAATAGCTCACATGTTTATTGCTGAATAATAGTCTGTTGCATGGATGTATCACAGTATTTTTTATCTACTCACTTGTTGAAACACACATTGCTTGTTTCCATTTGGGGTAATTATAAATAAAGCTCCTGCAATTGTGAGAATGTAAGTTTTCAACTCATTTGAATAAGTACCTAGGAGTGCAATTGCTGGGTGATATGGTATGACTATGCTTAGATATGTAAGAAACTGATAAACTCTTTTCCAAAGTAGCTGAACCATTTTGCATTCCCACCAGCAATGACTCAAGAGTTCCTGTTCCTCCACAACCTTGTCAACAGTTTTTGTCAGTGTTTTGTATTTTAGCTATTCTAAAAAACATGCTATTTTTTCTCAGGATATTTTTTATTCTCATTTCCCTAATGACACAGGATGTGGAACAATTTTCATATGCTTACTTGCCATCTGTATATCTTGTTTGGTGAGGTTTGTTTCAGATCTTTTGCCCATTTTTTAATTGGGTTGTTTTCTTATTGTTAAGTTTTAGGTGCCCTTATTTTGGGTACAAGTCCTTCAACAGATATGTGTTTTGTAAATATTTTCTCCCAGTCTGTGGCTTTACTTTTCATTCTCTTAACAGTGTCTTTCACAGAACAGAGGTTTAAAATGTTAATGAAGTCCAACTTATCAATTTTTCCTTTCGTGGACCACACTTTGGCAGTTATATCTCAGAACTCATTGCCAAATCCAACGTCACTTAGGTTTTCTCTTATGATATCTTTAAGGAATTTTATAGTTTTGCATTTTACATTTAGTTTTATAATTGATTATGAGTTATTTTTTGTGAAGGCTATAAGGTTGTGTCCAGATTCATTTTTTTTTATATGGATGTCCAGTTGTTCCAGATCTGTTGAAAAGACTATTCTTCTCCACCGAATTGTTACTTTATGGAAGATCAACTGGAATTTTTGTAAGTTTATTTATGAACTCTCTATTCTATTTTATAAATCTATTGTCTATTCTTTCACCCATACCATGCTATCTTGACCATTGTAGCTTTCTTGTAAGTCTTAAAGTTGGGCAATGCCAGTTCTCTGGCTTTGTTCTTCTTCAGTATTGTGCTGTCTATTCTGGGTCTTTTGTCTTTCCATATACACTGTAGAATCAATTTGTAGTTACCCACAAAATAACTTGCTGGGATCTTGATTGGCATTGTTTTGAATCTATAGATCAAGTGAGAAAGAACTGACACCTCAACAATATTGTCTTGCTATTTATGACCATGGATTATCTTTCCATTGATTTAGATCATCTTTGATGTTTTTCATAAGCACTTTGTAGTTTTTCTTATATAGATATTGTACATATTTTATTAGATTTATACCTAAGTATTTCAAAATTTTTTGTGCTAATAAAATGGAATCATAATTTCTATTTCAAATTCTAAGTGTTCTTTGCTCATATAAGAAAAGAAATGTCTTTTGCTCAATAAACTTGTATCCTGCAGACTTGCTATAATCACTTATTTCCAGGAAGGGTTTGCTGTTGCTGTTGATTTGCTCATATTTTCTACATAATCATGTCACCTGCAAATAAAGACAGTTTTATTTCTTACTTCCCAATCAGTATCTCTTTTGTTTCCTTTTCTTGCTTTATTACATTAGGCAGGACTTCCAGTATGATATTTAATAGTATTGGTTGTCTTACTCCCAGTGTTGACACAATGTCTAGTTTCTTACCATTAAATATGATGTAAGCTTTAGGATTTTTGTAGATATCCTTTATCTAGTTAAGTAAGGTCCCCTCTGCTCCTAGTTTGTTGAGAGTTTTTATTATCAATGGATTTTGAACTTGTCAAAATTTATTTTGTGTCTTTTGATATAATCATAAAATTTTTCTTCTTTAGCTTGTTGATAGATGAATTACCTTACTTTTCTAATGTTGAAGTGTTCCTACATGCCTGAAATAAATCACACTTGGTCATGGCATATAATTCCTTTTGTACATTATTGGACTTGATTTGCTAATATTTTCTTAAGTATTTTTGCATCTATGTTTATGAGATATATTGGTCTGTAATTTTCGTTCTTCTAGTGTCTTTATCTGGTATAGATATTAGGGTAATGCTGGTTTCACAAAATGAGTTAGAAATTGTTCCCTCTGCTGCTATTTTCTTGAAGAAATTGTAGAAAATTGGTATCTTTTCCAGTAAGATACCAATAAACAATACTTTAAACTTTTAGTAGAATTTACCACTAAAACCATTTGGACCTGTGATTTCTGGTTTGGAAGGTTATTAGTTATTGGTTCCATTTCTTTAACAAATACAGGGGTATTCAGGTTATCCATCCTTGTGTATTTTGGTAGTTTGCATCTCTCAAGTAAATGGTCCATTCACTTAAGTTATCAAATTTGTGAGCACACAGTTTTTCATAATATTTCTTTATTATCTTTTAAACATTCAAGTGATCAGTAGTGATGGTCTCTCTTTCATTTTTGATAATAATAATTTGTGTCTTCACTATTTCTTGGTTAGCCTGTTTAGGGGTTTATCAATCTTTATCTTTTATACAAAGAACTAGCTTTTGGTTTCATTAATTTTCTCTTTTAATTCCATTGATTTCTGCTCTAATTTTTATTATTTGTTTCTTCTGTTCTTCTGCTTACGTTGAATTCAATTTTCTCTTCTTTTTCTAGTTTTATAAGATAGAAACTTAAATTCTTGATTTTAGTTCTTTTTTCTTTTTAAAAATATATTCGGTGCTATATATATTTTCCTCTAAGTACTGCTTTGCTACATTTTACAAATTTTAATAAGTTGTATTTTCATTTTCATTTAACTTAAAATATATTTTAATTTCTCTTAAGAATTCTTCTTTAACCTTTGTGTCACTTAGAAGTGTGTTTTTTGATGTCAAAGTATTTTTGAATTTCCCAATTATCTTTCTCTCACTGAATGCTGGTATAATTCCTGTAGAGCCTGAGAGTATATTTTACATGATTTCTATTCATTCGAATTTATCAAGATGTGTCTTATGGCCCAGAATGTGCTCTATCTTGATGAATGTCCAAATGAGCTTATGGGGAATGTGTATTCTGCTGTTTTTGGATAAAGTAATCCATAAATGTCAATTGGATTAAGTTGATTTTGGTTTGATGATGTCTTTACAGAATTTCTACCTGCTAGATTTATTAATTACTGATAGTAGAATGTTGAAGTCTCCAACTACAATAGTGTATTTGTTTATTTTCCTTTCAAGTCTATAAATTTTTGCCTCATGTATTTTAATGCTCTGTGTTAGGCAAACATATGTTTAGAATTATTATGCCTTTCTGGAGAATTAACCCCTTTATATATTTTTTTTAAATTTGTATTTTAACATTTGCTTGTACATACTTGTGGTGTACAGTGTGTTGTTTCAATACATGTATATGCTGCACAATGGTTCACTTAGGGTAGGTAGCATAGTTTTGTACCCATTAGTCCACCACTTCTCCTCTCCTCCCCTCCCACGTCTCTCCCCTCTCAGCCTTTGGTAATCATTATTCTACTTTCTGCTTCTATGTAAACCACTTTTTCTTTCTTTTAGATTCCACATATGAGTTAAATCATGCAATATTTGTCTTTCTGTGCCTGACTTACTTCTCTTAACATGATGGTTTCCGGTTCCATCCATGGTACTGCAAATAATAGGATATCATTTTATCATTTCCTTTTATAGCTGAATAGTATTCCATTGTGTATATGTACCAAAATTTTTTATTCATCTCTCCATTGATGGGCATTTAGATTGATTCTATTTCTTATTTACTGTGAACAGTGTTGCAATGAACATGCAGCCCCTTTATAATTATGTAATGCTCCTCTTAACCTCTGGTAATTGTCCTTGCTCTGAAGTCCACTTTGTCTAAAGTTAATATAGCTATTTCACCTTTCTTCTCATTTGAGTCAATATGGTATATCTTTCCCTGTCACGTTATTTTTAATTTCTTTGTGTCTTTATATTTAAAGTGGAGTTTTTGTGAACAACAGAGTTTGACCTGATTTCTTTATCTACTCTGACAGTCTCTGTCTTTTAACTTGTTTTATTTAGATCATTCACATTTGAAGTGATTAATATAGTTAGATTAATACCTATCTTATTTGTAATTTTTTCTACTTTTGGGGTTTTGTCAGTTTTTTTGTCTTTCACTTTTTATGCCATCTCTTATTTTAATTGAGCATTTATATGATTATATTTTCTCTCTTCTCTTAGCATATCAATCATATATATATATATTTTTAAGTGGCTGCCCTAAAGCTTGCAATATGCTTTTTAGACTAATTTATATCTCATGTGTAGTTCAGGTACCTTATAATAGAGAATCCCAATTTCTCCCTCTGGTTCCTTATTTCAAAGCTTTCATTTATTTTACTTATCCATAATCTATAATCATTCAATATATTGCTACTATTATTATTTTGAACAAACTCTTATCTGTTATATCAATTAAGAATAAGAAAAATAAAAGACAGTATCTTACCTTCCCTTATTCCTTCTCTAATACTCTTCCTTGCCTTATGTTGGTCTGAATTTCTGACCTGTGTAATTTTCCTTCTTACTGAAGAATTTAACATTTTTTACAAGGCAGATCTACTTGTGACAAATTTTTTCAATTTTTTTTTCAGAAATTCTTTATTTCACTTTTGAAGGATCATTTCACTCGGTACAGAATTGTAGGTTGGTAGTTTTATCCTTTTAACATTTAAATATTTAATTCCACTATTTCTTACTTGCTAGATTTGAAACAAAGTCTGATGCAATTCTTATCTTTGTTACTCTATATGTAGTGTTTTCCTCCCTCTACCCCTTTGGCTTCTTTCAAGATTTTCTCTTTGTCATTAATTAAAGTTTAAATATGAAATGTCTAAAAGTAGAATTGGCACTTATCTTGCGTGGTGTTCTTTGAGTTTCTTGTATCTGTAGTTTGGTGTCTGTCACTAATTTTGGAAATTAGAAGTTGTTACTACCTAAAGTATTTCCTCTGGTCCTTTCCTTTTTCTCATTTCAGTATTTCCCTTACACAAATATTACTCCATTGCAATTTTCCCATAGTTTTGGATATCCTGTTCCATTTTAAAATTGTTTTCTCTTTGCTTTTCAGTTTGGGAAGTTTCTACTGACATATCCTCACTTCTGTTACTGAGTTTTCCATTTCCAGCTTCTACTTTTGATTCTTTTTCAGCATTTCCATCTCTTTGCTTACTTTATCTTCTCTTCTTACATGTGTCCACTTGTCCATTAGAGTCTTTAACATATTAATCATAGTTATTTTCAATTTCTGGTCTGATAATTCCAAACATTTATTGTATCTGAGTCTGGTTCTGATGCTTATTTTCTCTCTACAGGAAGTTTTTTATAGAAAGATTTTTACAGAATCTGTTTTACATTTCCTTTTATAATGCCTCGTAATTTTTTGTTAAAAGTCAGATAATATGTATTGGCTAAAAGGAACTGAGATAAATAGTCCTATATAGTGTGAGATTCTATGTCTCTTTAGCTAAGAGTTAGGATGTGTTTAGAATTTGCAAGTTTTAGAAAGCTATAATTTTTGTTAATGTCCTTGTTTTGGCCTCTGGGTTTCTCTAGAACTCCTTATTAAACAGAGTCTAAAGTCTTGCAGGTTTTTTTAGTTGCAATCCCCTATTATTATTCAGGAGCTCTGCTGTGGTGGTAAGGTATAGGGTAGAAGTACTCTATAATCTTATCAGTAGTTCTCAGTCTTTTAGTGAGCTTGTGCACCTGGGCTGTGACCTTCACAAATTCTTCTTGACTTCCCTCCCTTATGTCAAACAGGAAGGATAGAGGGGGCTGAAGTTGGATATTTCCCTTCCACCCCATAAGTTAGTCTCTGATATATTTTTCCATGAGGGCAGGCCTTTGTTAATGAGAACGTATTTCTCTGGGTGTACATCAGAATAGACTTTTCCTCTCCTTCAGGGAAACACAATGGAATTTTTCTTAGATCCTCACCCTGTGAACCTGGTAGGACTCATGAATGTGTGGAAGTCCCTGAATGATGAGACCCTCAGGAGTTTATCTCTCTCCAGAAGTTCACAGTTTATCTCTAGCAATTAATCAATTGCTCCTTAAAGTTTCCTACCAGTTGCTCGCTCCAGCAGTGTTTTCTGCCCCTCATATCTGTGATTCTCTATATTTGCCTGTTTCTCCAGTTTTCAGGGCAGCAACTTGCTTTGTGACCTTAATTCTGCAGTGGATCTAAAAAGAATTGTTGACTTTTAGTTTTTTCTTGTGAGTACAGATGTGATGACCTCTAAGCTCTTTATATGTCAGATTGGAAACTGGAAAAAAAAAAAAAAGTAGTTGTTTTCTTGACCCTTACCAAATTTCTGCACCGTGGGGATCACCATGAATCAAGGGTCATCAAATTTTTGCTGATCTAGCAATTTTTATAATTGGTTCTTTAGGGAAATATCAGTTTTGAATAACTGAGTCACATTAACCCAAATCAGGACAGATTGACAGATAAAAGAAAAAGCTGAATTATAAAATAAGAATTGGAAATGTAGTTGCCAGAATAGACATGTGTTCAGAGTATGTGGATCGGATAGGTACGTTAACATGAGAAAACCAATCATGTGTTAGAATATTGATGAGCAAAGAAGTAAAAGAGAGAAAACTGTACATTTAAGATCTATCCATCAAAAAAACTGTTCCCTTAATGAGGATATTTCTGCTTGGAGATCATTTATACTGTCCATTCTGGGTCACTTTTACTAGAGTGCTACTCTATACCTTCCATTAGTGTTGATGACATATCACTTTGACATTTCCAAGCTTTGGCTTTCTTTTGCTATATTCCATGTGGACCACCACCCATCTGTTGTGGCAACATCCATTTGTATAAATTTAATTAACTTAATGACAATTTATCTTATGTTCTCTTTAGTCATGGTTAGAAAGACTGCATGCCCCAAGCTAAGATTTAAGACTTCTCTACTTTTATATAGATCACATGAATTGGTGATTATTTATTGAATGGCCAATATTTTGCTAGAAGCTGTGCCAGTCAGAGGATAAGGTGGTAAGCAAGGCAGACCCGGTCACTGCCTTCATGGAGCCTACTCTTTTGTAGCCATTTTTTTTTTTTGAGATTGCAAATACATCCATTTTATGCCACCTCTTATTACCTTCTATTTTACAAACTGACTTTTTTCACTAAGTCTTAAAATTATGGAAATAAATGCTATGCTTTCTGAGCACTGCCTTATCATTGGAGACCAATTCATGAAATTATATTCCTTCTGCTGAGAAATAAACTGGAATAGCCCAGATTCAGGAAAATGGGAATAAAGCCAACTCAGTTTGGCTTCTAGTTTCCCAAAAAGGGCAGAGGTTCTCATTCCCTTTCTCTTAAGTTATTGATTAGTGAGTCATCATGAAATCAAGATCATCACTTGCCACGAAGTTCCCTAAAACAGAAACGTACCAAAGCCTGAATAAATATTGATCTTACAGTCAGATACATCTTCTTCATCCTCTCCTTTGTACTTGATGTTTGCAACATATTTGCTATGATTTGTTTAAGTTTCTCTCTCCAGAATTATGATATTAAGAACAGAAGGTAAAGGATGTTATGATCTTCACTTGACAGACACTAAGTATTAGAATTTTTATTAACAGTATCTTGCCCTGCTAGTCAGTTTCTTACTTTCTTTAAAATTGAGATAAATTCTGATTGATCCAAAATTCCTTCTTCTTTACATACAAGAAAAGTTGGAAGTATGTAGGATTCAGTAAATTCTGTAAATACTAGAATTTGAATAATAGAAATAAATGGTTACACATGGCTCACTCTTAGAAGAATGTAATTTTTAGATACTTTCGATTGGGCTGTGCTTGAGCTTATTTTTAGGCAGTAAGTCATTTTGATTTGAAATGTGGTTGTGTGCCCTAGGAGAGGATGTTTGCCAAACTCCTGCTTAGGATAGGAAAACAGCACCTCATTCATTCACCCAAAGCATAGGGTAATCGAAGTACAAATGCCAACCAAATTGAAATCTTTTCCCCAGCTTGCAATCATTGATGTGGTTAAGTGCAGGCTGCAGTGAGCAAAAAATGTCTGATATGATTTTGAAGTGCAATGAAGGAGAAAACAAAGCCTGTGATACTGTCCACAATATAGTTCCCTCAATTAAAAAAACATCTGGAGAAGTTCTGCCCAATGGAATTTTCTGCAGTGATGAAAATACTCTATATCTGTGCTGTTCAATATGACAACCATTAGACACATGTGGCTAGGAAGCATTTGTAATGTGATGATTGCAAGTAAGGAACTTATTTTTTTATTTTATTCAATTTAAATTAATTTCAATTTAAATAGCCTCCTATTGCTAGTGGCTATAGTATTGAACAGATCTAGAGGGCAAATCATCACATATAATAGGATCAGACTTGTGAATAAAATTCCTAAAGAATTATTACATAGAGTGAGAAGTTAGTTTTAAGAGATCATTGGAGCTAGGAAAAATTGATATGCATCTCAAAGTCTGACAGGTTGAATTCAAATCTGAGTTCTACTACTTACCGATTTTGTGACCTTCATCACCCTGTTATGTCTATCTCAGCCTCAGTGTCCTGCTTTGCAAAACAAGTTAATAAGTATAGCAGTGCTCAATAAATTTCCATTCAGGAAAATGCAGCATTCTCAAAATATCTTACTCCTGGTAAGAGAAAAGAAATGGTTAAATAGTTGATATGTGATTTTAAAAAAACAACTTGAAAAGAATTTTATTATTAATAATAACAACTACCTTCCAATTTAGTAAGCTCTTGTAATGTGCATATCATCTTGTTTTGCACTCACAGTAGCTTTAAGCCTTAGGAACTGATATCATGAGCTTCTTTTACACATGAGTATATTCAGATTGTGAGCCATTAAATAACTTGCTCAAGGTCACATAACTACTAAATAGTAGAAGCAGAATTTGAATTCAGGTCCCTTCAGTTCCCAAGAAACAGTTCTTCACCTTGTACTTTACTGTCTTCATATATCATGACGGTAGGAACTTCCATATCCATTTCTGAAAATAAAGTGTACTAAATATTCTGTTAATCCTTCCCACTACAAAATGTTTAGAAAAGCTAGAAAAAATACAGCAAACCTCCTATTAAATGCATACCTGAGCATGCACAAATGCAAGAGAAACCCATAATGGTCAAAAATGAAGAGAAAGCTGCAGGGTAATTGGTAAGTGCATAAGGTCAATAGTTTCTTAGATATGACACCTAAAGTACAGATAAACAAAGAAATTGGACTTCTTCAAAATTAAATGTTTTTTATTTCAAAGAATGGTATGAAGAAAATGAAAAGACAGCCCACAGAATGGAAGAAAATATTTACAAATCATATATCTGATGAGGGCTTAGTATCCAGAATATACAAAGAAGTCTTATAACTCAACAATCAAAAGACAACCCAATTTAAAAAGTGGGCAAAGGATCTGAATAGACATTTTGCCAAAGATGATATTCAAATGGCCAATAAGCATATAAAAGATGCTTAATATCATTAATTATTAGAGAAATGAAAATCAAAACCACAATAAGATATCATTACATACTCACTAGGATGGCTGTAATAAAAAAGACACATAATAACAAATGTAGGCAAGGATGTAGAGAAATTTAAACTCTCATACATTGCCGGTAGGAATGTAAGATGGTGCAGCTGCTTTGTAAAACTGTTTGGTGGTTCCTCAAAAAGTTAAAGATGAGTTACAGTACGACCCAGCAATTCCACGCCTATATATATAATCGAAAGAAATTAAAAAATTATATCACAATTTTTATTTCGCAAAAACTTGTACACGTATATTTATAGCAACGTCATTCATACTATCTCAAAAGTGGAAACAACCCAAATGTCCACAAACTTAAGGATAAACAATATGTAGTATAGACACATAATGAAATATTATTCAGCCATAATAAGTAACGAATTACTGATACATGCTAGAACATGGATGAACATTGAAAACATGAGTAAAAGAAGCCAGTCATAATAGGCCCCAATTGTATGATTTATTTTGTCTAAAACATCCACGACAGGCAAATCCATAGAGACAAAAAGTAGGTTAGTGGTTGTCTGGAGTGGGGGAGGGGGGGATGGGCGTTGACTGCTGAAGGGCATGGGTTTCTTTTTCGTGAGGATGAAAATGTTGTGGAATTACATGGTGGTTACAGGTACACATCCTTATAAATATATCAAAATGCACTGGATTTTCCACTTTAAAGAGGTGAACTATAAAGTATATAAATTCTACCTCAATAAAAGAAAAAAAGAAGTCAATGCCACCCTCAAGACATCAGCTTACTAATATTTTAATGGTTGAGAAAGAAAAAGAGATAAACCCTTGGGAAATTGGAACTGAGATTCTCATCTAAGCTTGGGACATCAAAAAGCTACACTTTGAGTGAAAGGGAGGTCTAGAATATACCTACCTACTGGCATTACTTGTGTGGTCTGGAATAGGAAAAGCCAGGAAATTGATTTTGCATTATTGTGCCATGGAATCCCGGCAGAAGAGTACACATGCCTCCCAAGAACAAAGCATCCTCAAGCCAGGCCCCTCAGGATGTCCACAGATTGAGATCAGCCCAAATTCTCAATCTAAAATGATTAAATACTCAAAGAAATTAGCAATTATGACCAAAAGCCTGCAGAAATGCCAAAAAGGTATAATTAGTTCCCCCCAAGGATGTCAGACACTGGAATTACCAGACACAGATATAAGATTAACAATGACAAGACTGAAGAAATGAGATAATACAAAACTTATAAAAGGATCAATAACCATAAAATCTGACCAACATATTTGTAAAAGAAAAAGTTTGGGCTTCTAGAAATAAATATATAATCATGACCTTGCAAAAGGAGAACAAACCTATGGATACTAGAGATGGGGGAGGGAGGGAGGGGGTTTGGGAAGTGATAGGTCAGGCAAAAGGCATAAAGAAATACCAGGATTTTTAAGAATGAATATGCTAATAATAAATTTATAAAACAAAAAATATTTTTTAATTAAAAACATTGTTTTTCATTTTAAAATATTTTATTGTTTATTTAAATAGGGTCAATATACCTGAAGAGAAAATTTATTAACTTAAAGATAATTATGGGGGTAAAAAACTGCCTAAAATATCATAGAAAGATAAGGATATAGGGGAAAAAGTTAAGGAACATGGAAGATGGGAAGAAACAAAGAGGTGATATATATCTAATTCGGGTTAAAAAGAGGAAAATAAAATGGAAAAGAGAAAATATTGGTTCCTGGCTGAGAATTTTCAAGAATTGATGAGATCTGAGAAGTCTGATTAATTACAAAAAAGGAACTTGCAGTAATACAGAGAAGAGAAAGGTTGCCTACAGAAAAGTGACTACGAGACTGAGAGCAGTTGTCTCAAAGGCAACCATGAAAACCTGAAGTAGTGGACTAGTAATTTCAAAGTGAAGAGTGAAATTAACTTCCAATCAAGAACCCTGTTCCAGCTAAACTATCAATCTAGAACAACAGGGAATAAAGATATTTTAGGCAGAGAAAAGCAGATTCAAATTTCTAAAGTATGCACCTAAAAAAATCCCCAAAGTAAGGTCAGAGATGCAAAGATCAATGGTAGGCAAAAAACCATACAAAATTTAAGTAAATGAGAGGCATCTACTACAGCCTTCGCAGTTATGTCAGTCAATAGTTAGGCATTCACCAGATAAGATTTTCATGAACTGCCCACAGGACTCAATTTTGCTTCCAATATTGTCAATGGATACCCAGAATAGCCTGAGTGTTTTAGCTATTCCAATGTGTGCGTGCGTGTGTGTGTGTGTGTGTGTGTGTGTGTGTGTGTGTGTGTGTGTGTTTCCAAGGGCTCATGAATGCCTGACAGTATTTTCATTTAATTCCCTGGTTTCCCTTTGTTCCTTTGCCAGAACCATGCAGTGAGTTCATCTAGCTCTGAATGGGCAGCACCTGCTCTGCTTTATACACAAATTCTCTCTACCAGGTGGTATGACCAGTAACAGATATTTCCAGGCCTGTGAAAATAATATGATCATATTGCAAATGAGAGCTCACAATTCGTTATTCAATCTTCAGAAATAACTGGAAACAAAGACTGTATTCAAACCCACAGCCTCTTCATACTGAGGGACAGTCATTTCATTTTTAACACTAAGGGAAATTATCACAAACCTCTAGATTTCAAAACAGTAAAGCCCTAGACTTGTCATATAGGATACATAGTCATTAAATTTTCTTATTTTTTCTTGAAGTTCAGATTCTATGATTTCTCATGGTCCGTGTTCACTGATGAAAGTTGAAAGAACTGAGAGAAGAATTTGTCCTACTGAATATGAAAAACACCTTTCAGAGTCCATAGGGCTTGTGATAAGGCAAATCCTACTGTGAGTTAAGTTTTCTTTGTACTACAGTTATTGCTCAATACAGTGTTGATCCACGTCCAACAAATGATTTGCCATCTTTATGTTGGACAGGAACAAAACAAATGATTGACATAAGTAGAATTTTTAGTCTGTCAAAAAATAAGTATTGGAAAAGGATATGTTCTTACAGTTATCTCAGTTCTGTGATATAATTTTATGTATAAAATAAAATCTTAGAAATTCCATTAACTCTGCTATTGGAAAGATCCCCTCACACCATCAACCATAGGTAAATAAATACTTAAATAAATTTTTTAAATATATAGGTGAAGTTGACTGTTCCAATGATCAAGCTCATTTGGAAGAAAGTTGCTTTTTTAATAAACTTAGGGTACTTCCTGGACAGTTCACTGCCTTTATATACAAGGCATTTAGAATATATTGCACAACATTTATTTTTATTAGCCTTCCATTTGTTTAATTTCTTTTGGCAGTTGTGGTTTTTACAACAGAGATGATGTGACTAATTTATGTTTTCCTAATTGGACAGCTAAATATTCTTGTATGTATTAATTTTGCACAGTGCCTAGATGTTTCCAAAGAACTCTAATAAACTAATTAAATAAACCAACACACAATCCAATTTATGATTCATCCATCATTCATCTGCTACCGATTCCAATATCCCCTCACTTCCCTGGTGTGCATGAATTAGCAAAATCTATAAGAAGAAAAACAAAGCTATAATAATGCTGTGTATGAGATTTCCTATAGCTGGCTGATAATATTAACAAGTTCTACTTCCATTAGAGAAGGAGCTGTGCTATACCCAGTGTTTGGCTCAATGCTCTTCATTTCATTTTTGATGCAGACTAATAATATCAGAGTTACCACCTTATAATAATGAAGTCTGTCATTTTCCCACCCCCTACTTGATTAGGGGTAACTAACCTTCAGTGGGTGGGGGAAGGGAGAGATTCTATAATGCCTCTAATTTTTGCAATTGGGAGTGAGTTTGAGGAGAGAATAAAAGTGTTTAGCCTCTCAGTGGCCTGGAAATATAGACATTTACTTTCATAAATGGCTCTGTTGAAATAACCCAACACTTTCAATAGACAAAGATATACTCCTCTTGCAAGAATATTAGTGTAAAATTCTGAAATATTTTGAAAATCCACTTTGGAAATGCTTTATAAACATTTAGTATTATAAAAACACCAGGTACAAGTAAAACAAACTTAACAGGAAGTTTAAAATTACTGTTCTGAATTATTTTTATGTTCATAAAATCCTATTCCTTAAGTGTTTAAAGATTCTCCAATTTAATTTTCTAGTCAACTTCATTCCAAGGAATTATGTTAAAAATAGGGAAATGGGAATCCTGGTGATTATTCTCTAATATTTAATAGCCAAGGATTAGAGAAAATTTTAAATTACTTACAAAAATTGCTTGCTTGCTTTTTTTTGTTTGTTTGATTTAAATATTTCCTTACCCCTGAACTAGTCTCTGGCCAAACCAAATTACAAATAAATCTAATAGTCTCCTGTATAGAATAGGCAGTCAGAAAGCCTCAGGGAAGTCTACGTATTGCCATCTGCTGGTTGGTTTTCTGAGGTTTCGTTAACTGGCTAGGCTTTTGAAGGTCACATTCAAAATATAAATCTCCACAAACAACTTAGTATTAGAGAAGGAGAAATGACCCATTTCATATTATTGTATTTATTTAGATTTCTAGATCACAGCTTGAAAATTGAAAGTATTTAACTGTGTCACAGATATGGTGGCTTTACTAAGTGGTTTGTTAATCTCACTTCATTGATTATGGCTGTTCATTTTCTTTGAAGTTCTACGTATTTGAGTAGCCCGACCAACAGTGAACAGAGACCAGGGACAGGAAGGAAAAGAAAGAACTGCTGGCTAGCACCTGTAGGGGGTGACACCGCTTATGAGATACATGTCTTGAAGCAATTTAAATTATTTTTGTCAGGTGTGTCATAAACAGACCCTCAAAGTATGTGACTGCACTTGGCCATTGTAATTAAAGTTACATTATAAAAAGCTCCTGCTGTTTCCTTCTGAAAAATGCTGACAGAGACTTCCTGAGACAACTATGACAGTATTCCCAACACCTCTGCATTTGCTATTCCTGTGGCTGCAACAACAGCATCTACCTTTACATTAGTTACCATGCAAATTATAGAGGGCAGTAAAACACAGCCAGTGTATTAGTAGATGAGACAGGATAGGCCAGCCTCTGCAGAAAGCAACGAGGAAAAGCAAGACCACTTGGCTCTTTAAAACTCAAAAGGGAAAGCATTTTTCTGAGCTAGGAATAAACCCAACTATAATGTCATGAGTAAGGATAAAACATAGAAAAAGGTTGCTAAAGCTTAGGGATATGAGGCTTTCAGTGTGAAACCAAAAGAGGTACTGTAATTTTATCTCACAGAAGTTTTATAAATTTGGTAGAGAGCTATCTGTCTGGAATGGTTAAATACCTGGAAACTGGTGAATAAATTCAACACCTTCTTGGAGACGCAGTCATATAATTGTAATGATGAATGTGTGCAATAACACATCCACATTCTGTATCTAAACTTAGTACTCATAAGACCTAAAAATAGTGACAAAAGGTAGCAGCTGCTTTATGGATCAAAATACTAGCTTCTGCCTCACTAGATGACAGTATTAAGTACTTTTTTAAGAGTGCAGATGAGATACTTAATGGAAACAGGAAACTAATAGCATATATAACTAGAAATAGGATAGAAAAGAACACTGAAAATTTGCTTGTACAATTCTGTCTACCCTCCTCATGTGCGACATAGCATTCCTAACTCCTGGTGGGGATATCTGCAGACTTGATTTAATTATGTGTTCACAAAGTCTCACCATAAAGGGAATAGTCTTAAATCATTACACACAAGCTAGTTCCCATCAGATAAAGTTGCTTTAAATAAAAAAAGTTTTTATTTTAATAATTAAAAATACAGCATTTCTTGTCTTTCCAGGCCCATAGATAGAAACTCCTTTCAGTGATCGTTCATTCATTCATTCCCACCATTCATTCAGATACAGTTTCTCCCTTTATAAAACGTATTTTAGTTGGGAAGTCAGACAATAAAAAAATTAAACAAATTGATGAATAGATAGGAAGTAAAAAAAATCAACAAATTTTTGTAATAAAAAATATTGAGTAAAGCTAATGTAAGATACTACCATTCAAAAGTGTGCACACATAATCCCATAATTAATAAGCAATATAGCCTTGGGAAAAAATACCATAGGTGTGTATATGTATTTGAGTTAAAAGGGGATAGTCTTTGACACTTAACTTCTGGGTATAAATTTCCTTTTTTGTAAATTTAGATAATAATTTTTGCATATGCTCCATGACCAGAGTTTTGTGACAGGAGTATTCAGTTTGATGATAAGGAATACAGGCTTAGCCTCCTGGAAGTCAGCATACTTTAACTCTGTAGAGTTTTGACATTATCCACCACCACATATGGGTGTCACTGTTTTGACTTACACTCCCCTTGACTATGCTGCTTTCTTCAAGGACTGTGCATGATTTGAAGGAAAGGCTAAAATTCTAGATATTATTGAACAGATGACATATAAAAACAAGATGCTGTGGAAAAAAGGACAGAAACTACCAAGTGTTTGCAAGGATATGTAGCAACTAGAACTTCATATTCTGTTAGGAGTGTAAACTGGTAATAACCACTTTGGAAAACTAATCGGCAGAACCTGCTAAAGCTGAACATGCACTTACCCTATGATCTACCAATTCTACTTTTAGTAATAAATCCAACCAAAAGGAGTAAGCGTATGTAAAGGACAGGTATGAGAATCTTCATAGCAACATGACGTGTAATAGCTGAAAGGTATAAACCTTTCAAATGTCCATTAATTGTTGAATGGATAAATTGTGATATATTTACAAAATGCGATACTACACAGCGACAAGAATGAATACTATAATTAAAAACAACAATCTGGATAAATGTCACAGATGTAATATTGAGCAAAAGAAACCAGGCACAAAAGAATAAATATAGTATGATTTCATATACATGAAACAGAAAAGCAGGAAGTTATACCTGATGGCAATAGAAGACAGAAAAGTGATTACATTTGGGATTATTGTGATTGGAGAGAAGAAAAACAGGGGTTTCTAGGCCACTGTTACTATTCTTTTACTTTAGCTGGGCACTGGTTACATTGACATATTTGTTTTATACATTCATATGTACACATATATAACATATGCAAAAGTTATTTACACATCGATGAAGTATTTGAATTAAATATTTTTATTTAAATAACAACAGCAAGACATACTAAGAAGCTTTAGTGTACATTGGTCTCCTGATCTGTCCTAAGAGTTAACACAATTGAGCCAGCCTATGTATTATACCATAGTAACCTGCCTTTTTTTCTCTATATCCCTAGCTGCCTATGAAAACCAACCACTTTGGGAATCATTTGACAAGTTTTTCTTTGTCGTTGCCCTTCCTTTACCCTTTTCATACTTCATCCATTCACTTTAAAGTCAAACTGTGATAATGACTTGAGACTAAAGATCCATTATTTTAATTGACAAGTTTCCATAGCAGTCTGCAGTCTGTTACTATTTCTGCTTCTTGTTCTGCAGACAGGAGTGCTTTAGGGGCTCTATTAATAGTAGTTTTAGAAATAGCAGGTGAGCAACTTTACTTCCAGTCGGGAATAAATAGTAACTTTTGGATGGAACAGCTTTTGGGAATGGGGGCCAGGGTGAGGTACCATGTCATACAAAAGACCTGCCAATAGAAATGGAAGAAATCGGTGCCTTAAAGTGTCTGCAAGTTTGCTTAAAATGGAAAATCATCTCTTTCTTCATATGTCCCTTAATAATTTCCTATGATCTTTCTCAATCCAATTTTCCTCTTCTTGGATTTGACTTCAAAATGTACTCCATGCCATCTCTCTGAAGTCCAGTATGGTATTCCACAGGAATGGTCCCTTTGTTTGGTAATGTTTATTTTAGTAGCTGGACTAGTGATATTATTTTCATCCTAGTAGCTTGTACTTTGATTTACAATTTCACCTCCGCTTATAAAGATTCCTTTAGGTAGCCTTGATAAGTCATGAATGGAGAAAATTCAGTCTGATGCTATTTTTCAAGCCATGGGTATCCAACCCCCACCACTTCCTCTGCTTTCTCCATCAGTTTCCCTGTTTTCCCTAGAATCATTAGAATGGAGTGATTGAACTCCAGTTTCACTTCAGCTGGCATCCTGCAAAGTTCTTCCCTCTGAGGCTAAACATCTGCCCAGGTATTTCCATGTTCTGTTCTGGCTGTGATCTGATGCTGTATAAAATATATGTCCCACTAAACTTCTTATTAACAAAAGAACAGCTTGACAGCTGGTATAATCAGACATCCAGCACTCTCAGAGTTCCGATATATTCATAGCATTTCTGCTCCTCTGTGGGAGAAAATGTAGTTAAAACTAGAGCAATGTAAATTAAGACTCATACCTGAACATTAATACATATTCACTATCTCTTAATTCTAGGGTTACTAAAGGAAGTATGATTGAAGACAGCCAGACATGAAGACAAACAGTTTCAACTGAGTACTAAGACAACCTGCATACACATAGCTTATCTTTGGGGACTAAGAACAGGAGCCACCTGTATCAACATGATTTGACAGTTTGTTCCAGAATGATAAAACCTTAAACCAATATATTACTTTACTGTTTGCCTCAAGAAATTCCTGCAAACCAATTTATCTAGGCTAACTGTTTGCTTATGTGAGCAAGTAGCTCTCCTGTAGGACAATAGATTGCTCACTTGAGCAAACAGCTCACTTTTTACGAAACAGTTTACTTACCGAGACTTGCTATAAGACCCTTATCTTGCTAGGTCCACAAATCCTATTTATGCCACAAATTTTTCCAGTCCCAATCAGTGCCTTACCCTGAAAGACCAGCCTTAATCCACATGAGTCCAGACCTCTGAACCATATATTTTCTGACTTACTGAGATAGAAGGTGCTCAGTTTCTCTGGGTTCAGGTTTCAGGATATGCCTTTGGGTTTCAGGCCACTCCCTGATATCTCAGCCCCCCCCCTTCAAGTCCCTACCGTAAAGGAAATTTACTGTTGCTAGTTAGACCTATTTTTGGAACCAACATGGGGAAAATGAGACCAAAAGAGGCTGGCTTGTGCAAATCCAGTGTCTGGGCATGCTCAGTAGAGGCGTTATATAACCCTGGTAGCTGAATGACCTTCCACTTGGGATGCTAAAGAGCACAGAATATTCTTGAATGTGTTTGGTGCATGTGATAGGATTTGACAAATGAACCTGCTCCAAGAACAGACCAACTGAGCATGCGCAAGACTATGTTACATAACTGGGAACCATCCCCTTAATTGAATATTCATTAGATAGTGAAACTATAAAAGCCAAATCCCAACAGAAGTCAGGACTATTGCTCACTCTCCTAGAGCCAGCTGCACTCTGACTATGGAGTGTGTAGTTTTTTTCTTTTTGTATGAAACTTACTTTCAACAAGTGCCTCCTCACTCTCTTGAGCCAGCCTGCACTCTGTACTGAACTTTAACTGTGTATTTCTCACTTCTGTATTCTACTTGGAGTAGGCCCTACTCAGTCTCTGCTACACTCTGTGAAATCTGTATCTCTTACTCATTATATTAAAACTGTTCTCACTTTTTACTGTGACTCTGCTCTTGAATTCTTTCCTGTGGCAGAGTCCAGAACCTGGTAAGAGCACAGCATAGGTTGAAGCTGACTATCAGACCCCCCCAGACCCTTCCTCTGGCATTATTCGCTCTTCTGATATGCTACTGAGATACATCTAATTATCTACCTATCATCTGTCTGTCTGTCTATCTACTTATATCTATTTATCTACCTACCTATCATCTATATCATATCTACATATCATCCAGCTAGCTAGCTATGTGGTATTCTTTCTTACCACAGTAAAAGTTTGACACACAGCTTTGCTTGATCAACAGGTTTTTTTTGGTGGTCTCCTTGGGAGTCTATAGTCAACAAGCAAGAGAAAGGAGTGTTACTACATTATTATTATTAAGGATGGGTTATAAATAACAATAAAGAATTGTATTAACTGTAATGAACACACACTTAATGAATTCCTTTTTTCTTAAGTTTTCACATTATGAGTCATAAATATTTTGGATGTTAAAAATTGCTAGGTGTGTAAGTAAAGGATTTGACTGAAAAAGAATGAAACTTTTACTCCATCAAAAACATCTTAAGTTAAAAATTGCTAGGTGTGTAAGTAAAGGATTTGACTGAAAAAGAATGAAACTTTTACTCCATCAAAAACATCTTAAGTCAAAGGATCCGTGAAGGTGGACCTTAGCATGATTAATCAAAGGATAATTATAACCTTATGCAATTTATTTTTACCGTGCAATTAGATTACAGAATTCTTAAGAAAATTAAAGCTTTCTATATGTATATATATATAAAGGCAAGCCACCTCAACAGTAAACTTATTTTTGAAACCTCACTCAGATTTGAGACCCAGAAAAAAGCAATTTACCTGTCGGGTAATATGTACTGATGACTTAATTTAGCCTCTGAAAAGGTGTAAAAAAATAAAAGGTGTATATAATGAGACTCTAATTATGTCATTCTCCAGGAAACTCCATGCTGAACTCTGGGCAAAGTTTAAAGATGGTCTTCTGTCCTCATTAATGTCTATATGGAGGGAAACAATTCCAATCTAAGGTAGTAATCTAGTTGCTTATATGTGCAGTGGTACTAAGGCACAAGAACAGTTCTGAAGACTTCATATGATTATTATTAAAATAGAAATCTTCAAAAAATTAATCAACTCGCTCAACAAGTATTTTGGAGATTCTTAATCTTTAAAAAAGTTGTTTTAAAAAATGGTACATTTTTTACGTACCATTAAATGTAAAATTTGATTACTCATATAAATGCACAGAGGCTTTAAGGAAAGACACTGTCAGCATGAGCAGAGAAAAAAGTATATTATTCAGAAATTCTGAAGCAGAATAACACAGAATAAATAGCAACAATGCAACAGTACCAATAGAAAAAATCTTTTCGTCAATCCCATTGCTTTCCAGCTATCATTCTCTTACCTTGATCTACAGGTATCAGTAATCCATCCCTGCAGGGCTCAGTAAACAAGATGATGGCTTGAATACAAATAACTGAATGCTGGACCTGCCATTATACCATTTGAGATGCCAGAGAAATGTTAAGATAATTTCTATTTTAGAATATTGAATTTACCAAATAATAAGTCTCTGTTAAAATCTTCTTTCAAAATGACTAAAATAGATATTTAGGCTCTCAAATAATGTCTTTGTGGTGATACCACAAAGCCTTCAACTATATATTTTTTTAATTTTACACTTGAAATGTAATTGATTATACACATTTGTGGGGTACAGAATTGACTATCAGTATTTGGGTGCAATATATGATGATCAAATCAGTATCAGCATATTCATCATTATAAATCGTTAATTGTTCTTTGTGTCCATTACCCAATTTCTCCCTTACCTCCTCCCCCTCCCCCTTTTCCACCTCTAGTGACTATAGATCTGTTCTCTCCTTCAGAAAGTTTGATTTATTATTATGGTTGTTCATTTCTTTTTCTTTCTTTTTCTCTCTCTCTCTCCCTCCCTTCCCCCCTTCCTCCCTCCCTCATTCCTTCCTTCCTTCCTTTTCTTCTTAGCTCCACTTATGACTGAGGACATGTGGTATTTCTCTTTCTGTGCTGGCTTATTTCACTTAACATACTTTCAGTACCACAATTCCAAGCTCATGAATGTTGCTGCAAATGGCAGAATTTCATTCTTTTTTATGGCTGAGTAATATTCCATTGTGTATATTTCAAAGAGCTAAAAGAATTTAGATTCAAATTTAGTAGAAAAAATTTTAAGGAATCCAGAGTTAAAATAATAATAATAATAGCAAGATAACCTTCAAAGCCTAATTTATACAGTATAGAATGCAACCTATCTACACATATAGGAGCTTGTGTAAACACATCAGCTCCAAATTGCCTTTTTTCTTAGCATCGATTTGTTGACCTGTCTAAACAAATAATTAACTCAGCTCCTGCTTTTTCATGTGAAATTTCCCCTTTAGTTTATGTTAATAAGTTAATGGTTTGAAAGAGATTTCCTTGAATTCTAGGGGAAAAAAGAAAGGAAATAGAAGAAGAGAGACAAGGAAAGAAAGAGAGAGACAGAAAGAAAAAGAGAAAGGAGGAACACCTCTTTCAGTCTTTGCAGATGGCTCTGTGTCAGGGCACTCTTTCAACACTTAGTGAGGCTTCTCTGAGCCTAGGAACCAGCCTGAAGTGAAAGCTTAAGACCATCTCAGGTCTTCTCTGAGCATGCATCTTGCCCTGGACATACACCTGTTTTTTCTAAATTCGCCTGTATACACAGCTTCTTTTGAAAGTCCTAATTTCTCAAAATATCTTATCCAAGCTTTTCCTCTGCGTTTTAAGTGGTCTGTTTTATGTCCTGATCTATAATCTCTTGTCCCAGGCATTTGTGCATTTACAGTTTTACCTGTACATGGTGCCTGCCGCTATTTCCACCTGAGTTCCAAATTAGGTGGACTACGTTAAGTGCCTTGCCTCATTCCTTCAGATATTCCCTAGAAAGGTTGGAACATATGTACACAGTAATTTGTACATAAGGCCTGTTCTTCTCCCTCCTGTTCAAGAGAGGGAACTAGGAACTTGACTGCTCCTGCACCATGACCAGGACCACTGCCATGCAGCAGACAAGGTGGGGCCAGGGTGAGTAAAAACTCCACAAAACTATCCTACCATTTTGAAGGGTTTTTTTTTTAAAAAAGTGCTTATTTGCTGGAAACTTTTGACTGTTTTTCAAAACTCTAACAAAGTTGGTTCTGCCAGTTGCTCCTTAATTTTTCAATGTTTCTGTGGGAAAATGAGAGCTTAGAACTTTCTAGTCCACCATTTTGCTGATACCACAGCTCCTATGTCCTTTTGGGAAACTCCAGTTATAACTGATAGCTTTGTTACGTTTTGTTACAAAACTGAGCACATGTCTCAATTTCATCTTGAACATTTCCTGCTTCAGATCTGGTAGCAGCAATTTCTACAATGAACTGTGCTGCTTTTTATGGAAAATGGTATTTAGAGAACACAATGTGTTTCCTAGAGGGTGCTCACTGCTACTGAGTAGTTATTGATTCTTAGAGTTTTTTAGTGGACGGAGCTTTAAAAGTATGTAGTTTTAGATAAATAAATAGAAATCACGAGTTTATATTGATTTTCCAGTTCAAAAATTTGATTACAGATTTTAACATAATTTCTACACTTTTACAATTGTGTCTCTGTTCTCTTCAGCCTATTATTTTGGTTCCTAAGAATATTAAAAGATTACCTGTTTCTTTTATTCTATGGTAGTTTCAAAGGGGAATGAAAAGAATGCATTTTAAAGTCACTGGAATTAATTTTCCTCTAGGAAGGCACTATAGCAATTTTATAAACACCTACAGTCCATTAGTTTTTATTTATTTTCACTCTAAAAACTGTTCTTCCTCTTTTATAAGAAGAATGTGATTTTTGTCAAATGTTTTTTAAAATCCATGGAGATCTTATTTCTTTTTTCTTTTTTTTATTATTAGCATATTCATTATTACAAACCATAATTTTTCTTTATGCCCTTTACCCGACCTGTCTCTCCCCAAACCCCCTCTCCCTCCCCCCATCTCCAGTAACCTTAGGTTTGTTCTCTTTCTGAAAGTTCAATGAATTGTTGTGATCTTTTCTTCCTTCCTTCCTTCCTTCCTTTCTTTCCTTTCTCTTTCTTTGATTTTTTTTAAATCAAGTACTATGAAGAATTGTATTAATATATTTTCTAATATTCAACCATTCTTGTAGTCTTGAAATGAACTATAATATAACTGTTTCACCAGCCTCATCAGTGTCCCAAATGATTGATTACCTGCCTGAGGTAGTGTTTGTTAGGTTTCCCCACTGTGAAGTTTATCCCTCCATGCTACAGTCATTGGGAAAATATTACCATACCCAGCCCAAACCTAAGGAGTGGAGAGTCAGACTGCTCCTTTTTGAGGACCATGTACCTACATCAATTAATTGAAATTATTTTATGTCTCTCCACTTCTATTTGTCTATTTACCTAATCACTTATTTATTTCAGTAAGGACTCATGGATATTTATTTTACATTTTGGGTTATAACCCATTACTGATTGATTGATTGATTGATGGATATTTGCTCAAATTGTTTTAGCTTTGGCCATTGGGAGCTCTTCAGTTGGCTCCTGTGTCCCTTTGACACATCCCCATTATTTTCTCTTTATAATACCTTCTTACTTTCTGGTCCTACAAGATGCTTCAGATTCAGCCTGTGCAATTTTTACCCCAATCCTAGAATCAGCCAATCCTCAAAAGAGAATTATCGGAGAATGGTATTAGAAATCAGGATCTGAATATTAGGTGTGCTCATTACAACTGAGACCTCAACTGACAGAGCAAGAAAATATATGTGTATATTTTAACCTATGTAGATACAAATATCTATAACTATTTCTATATGTAATAATCTGTATTAAGCTAAACATGAGTTCACATTTATATCTCCAACTCTAATCAATTACCACGTGGATCATTCTAGCTTCTTCCCCTTGATTACCTGTAAATTCCCATTTCTAAGGTGTCTTTTTGACACATCATGCACTCCAGATTCATAAAGGAGTTATTCCTGGCTGGCTTTTTTTTTTTTTTTTTTTTTTTTTGATGTCTCTACCTGTTGTGAGTTTAAGTAAAATTATGACTTTTTACTTGGTGTAGTAACTGCTCAAATCCTGAGCTTTTGGTGCAGCTGATTTCAACAGAAACTATTGTTAGTTTCCAGTGGATTCCAGGTGGTATATTTCCAGCCCTCAGAGTATGCTGATAGTAATGCCCTGTTAGGAAGACTTTCAGGATAAATTGTCTCTTGGGATCTAATCTGTCTGAAACCTGTGGTCAAAGGGTTAGACACCAGTGATCATGTCGCCAACATAACCAAAGGCTACCTATTTCACACATCATTAAGCTTAATGTATGATGCAGTCAGGTCACTTTCTTTGTCTACAAGTGTCCATAAGCATGGCCCTTCTGGGATGGGCCACAAGAAGGGAACAGGAATACTGGAAGAGTGTCCTTTGTAATGACCCAGCTTGAAATAACCCTAAGTGAAAGGCAAACGTGTGCTGTAGAAATATTAGTTCACTGACCTGGTAGGTGGGATAACAAGCTTGAACTCATGCCCAGATATATTTTGGGAAGCTACATTCGGATTTCAACTTACTTCATATTTAATAAAGATAAATATGCATGTGGGAGGGGGGAGATCCTTACATTCTAATTTATACTATTGGTTAGATTCCCAGTTTTTGTTTCTTTTCCCTCTCCCAGACAGCTAATCACAGTAGCCAATGGTTTTGTACCTCCTAAATTGCATTTCTCTTTTTCTCAGAATATTGTTTGCTACTTTTGCTATATTTTCCTCATGCTTTTCTCACATAGCTTTATCTCTACTTCACCTATGTCTCACTCTCTGATCTTTCTGATAAACAATTTCCTCAGTAATTACACTTTTTAAGTAAGAATAACTCTTGCAGCCCTGAGGTGTAAGTGTTTACCGTTCCTACCACCTTGCTTAGTTTGGAAAGATTTTTATGCTCACTAATCTTCTGCTTTGTTGCAACATACCATGTGGCTTTTGCTAATGTTGAAAGTAACAATGTGTTTTTAATCTAATTTACTAATGTGGAACAGCTTTCTTCTGAATCACAGTGGTGTAACCACTGACAACCAGAACTTTTGGCTCTCAACCAGAGCACAGCTCATCAGTGTGAGTGCGTAGGATCAGAAAGTAAAACTTTCCAGTATCTCACTATCCCAATTGAATCTTCATTAATCTTAGTAAATTAATCAGCAAGTAGTAAAGTGATGTTATATCAGTAAATGTTTATGAACAATTATGTGGTCTCTTTGAGTTTTTTTTCATCCAAAAAGCCACACCACTGCGTTAAACAAGGCTTTTATTGTTGTTCTCACTTCTTTTATTGGATTATTTTTAAATGTCATGTACACAGAAAAAAATGGTAGTTTAAATCCTCAAATTCTTCAAATTCTCCATATCCCTCTGACATTGCTCCTTATTCACCTGATACTCTCTTTTTTTATTATTAGTTATGAATATTCATGAGATACAAAGCTAATTGTCACCCTTCGTGCCCATGATGTGAGGGCCAGATTCATACTGGCTGCATAACCATTACCACAAATTGCATTCGTACCCCATGTCCCCACCCAATTATCCTCAGCCTCCCTCTACCTCCCCGTTTCCTCCCCACTCCACTTTGTAGCCCGTGGAATGTTCTCTCCCTCTGCAAGTCCAATGCACTACTGTGGTCTTTCTTTCCTTCCTTCTTTCTCTCTTTCCTTTTTTTTTTTCTTCTTCTTCAAGATCTGTGCTCTCATGCTTTTTTTTTTTTTTTTTTCAGGGGAGGGGTGTTTTACATTCTTTCCAAAATGAATCCCCTTAATCTCCATTCTCTCCGTTATGGGCCCCTCACTTTTTTTTTTTCTTTTTTGCATCCACATTTCTCTGTCTTCTCTTTTCTGCTTTGAAATAAGATCAAATCTCCTTGGTTTGGGGAGAAAAAAAAAAGGCATGACCATTTTGAGCTTTCAGACTTTATTTCGTTCTCCTTGTGTTTGTTGCCAGTTTCTTAACACCCAATGTTTTATTCCTCCTCACTTATTCTCAGCTTAGCATCCTGAAATCAGTCTTCCTCTTCCATCATTTGGTTGATAATACTCCTGCAGAGATCACCCATGGCCTCACCATCAAGAGAGAAAAGAAAACAAAGATATTTGCTTGGTATATGTACATATACACACAAACATATTTATTTATTTATTTATTTATTTTTTTTTTTTTTTTTTAATTTTTTTATTTTTTTATTATTTTTTTTTTTTTATTTTTATTTTTTTAATTTTATTTTGTCGATATACATTGTAGCTGATTAATGCTCCCCATCACCAAAACCTCCCTCCCTTCTCCCTCCCCCCTCCCCCCCAACAATGTCCTTTCTGTTTGCTTGTTGTATCAACTTCAAATAATTGTGGTTGTAATATCTTCTTCCCCCCCCCCCGGTTTGTGTGTGTATGTGTGTATGTGTGTGAGTGAATTTATATATTAATTTTTAGCTCCCACCAATAAGTGAGAACATGTGGTATTTCTCTTTCTGTGCCTGACTTGTTTCACTTAATATAATTCTCTCAAGGTCCATCCATGTTGTTGCAAATGGCAGTATTTCATTCGTTTTTATAGCTGAGTAGTATTCCATTGTGTAGATGTACCACATTTTCCGTATCCACTCATCTGATGATGGGCATTTGGGCTGGTTCCAACTCTTGGCTATTGTAAAGAGTGCTGCGATGAACATTGGGGAACAGGTATACCTTCGACTTGATGATTTCCATTCCTCTGGGTATATTCCCAACAGTGGGATGGCTGGGTCGTATGGTAGATCTATTTGCAATTGTTTAAGGAACCTCCATACCATTTTCCATAGAGGCTGCACCATTTTGCAGTCCCACGAACAATGTATGAGAGTTCCTTTTTCTCCGCAGCCTCGCCAGCATTTATCGTTCATAGTCTTTTGGATTTTAGCCATCCTAACTGGGGTTAGATGGTATCTCAGTGTGGTTTTGATTTGCATTTCCCGGATGCTGAGTGATGTTGAGCATTTTTTCATATGTCTGTTGGCCATTTGGATATCTTCCTTAGAGAAATGCCTACTTAGCTCTTTTGCCCATTTTTTAATTGGGTTGCTTGTTTTCTTCTTGTAAAGTTGTTTGAGTTCCTTATATATTCTGGATATTAATCCTTTGTCAGATGTATATTTTGCAAATATTTTCTCCCACTCTGTTGGTTGTCTTTTAACTCTTTTAATTGTTTCTTTTGCTGTGCAGAAGCTTTTTAGTTTGATATAATCCCATTTGTTTATTTTTCCTTTGGTTGCCCGTGCTTTTGGGGTCGTATTCATGAAGTCTGTGCCCAGTCCTATTTCCTGAAGTGTTTCCCCTATGTTTTCTTTAAGAAGTTTTATTGTTTCAGGGTGTATATTTAAATCCTTAATCCATTTTGAGTTGATTTTAGTATACGGTGAGAGGTATGGATCTAGTTTCATTCTCCTGCATATCGATATCCAGTTATCCCAGCACCACTTGCTGAAGAGGCAGTCCCTTCCCCAGTGAATAGGCTTGGTGCCTTTGTCAAAGATCAGATGGCAGTAAGTGTGAGGGTTGATTTCTGGATTCTCTATTCTATTCCATTGGTCAGTGTGTCTGTTTTTATGCCAGTACCATAATGTTTTGGTTATTATAGCTTTGTAGTATAGCTTAAAGTCAGGTAGTGTTATGCCTCCAGCTTTATTTTTTTTGCTCAGCATTGCTTTGGCTATTCGTGGTCTTTTATTGTTCCATATAAATGTCTGAATAGTTTTTTCCATTTCTGAGAAAAATGTCTTTGGAATTTTGATGGGGATTGCATTGAATTTGTATATCACTTTGGGTAGTATGGACATTTTCACTATGTTGATTCTTCCAATCCAAGAGCATGGAATATCTTTCCATCTTCTTGTATCCTCTCTAATTTCTCTCAGCAGTGGTTTGTAGTTCTCATTATAGAGATTTTTCACCTCCTTGGTTAACTCAATTCCTAAGTATTTTATTTTTTTGGTGGCTATTGTAAATGGGCAGGCTTTCTTGATTTCTCCTTCTGCATGTTCACTATTGGAGAAAAGAAATGCTACTGATTTTTGTGTGTTGATTTTGTATCCTGCTACTGTGCTGAAATCATTTATCAATTCCAACAGTTTTTTTGTAGAGGTTTTAGGCTGTTCGATATATAGGATCATGTCATCTGCAAACAGGGACAGTTTGACTTCATCTTTTCCAATCTGGATGCCCTTTATTTCCTTCTCTTCTCTGATTGCTCTGGCTAGTACTTCCAACACTATGTTGAATAGGAGTGGTGAGAGTGGGCATCCTTGTCTAGTGCCTGTTCTTAAAGGAAAAGCTTTCAGCTTCTCCCCATTCAGGATGATATTGGCAGTGGGTTTGGCATATATGGCTTTAATTATGTTGAGATACTTTCCCTCTATACCTAACTTATAGAGGGTCTTTGTCATGAATGAGTGCTGAACTTTATCAAATGCTTTTTCAGCATCTATAGAGATGATCATATGGTCCTTGTGTTTGAGTTTATTAATATGGTGTATCACATTTATTGATTTGCGTATGTTGAACCAACCTTGCATCCCTGGGATGAATCCCACTTGATCGTAATGAATAATTTTTCGTATGTGTTGCTGTATTCTGTTTGCTAGTATTTTAGTGAGGATTTTTGCATCTATATTCATCAAGGATATCGGCCTGTAGTTTTCTTTTTTGGTTATATCTTTACCTGGTTTTGGTATCAGGATGATGTTTGCTTCATAGAATGAGTTTGGGAGATTTGCGTCCGTTTCAATCTTTTGGAATAGTTTGTAAAGAATCGGTGTCAATTCCTCTTTGAATGTTTGGTAAAATTCTGCTGTGAATCCATCTGGTCCTGGGCTTTTCTTTGTTGGGAGCCTTCTGATAACAGCTTCAATCTCCTTTATTGTTATTGGTCTGTTCAAATTTTCTACGTCTTCACGGTTCAGTTTTGGGAGCTTGTGTGTGTCCAGAAATTTATCCATTTCCTCCAGATTTTCAAATTTGTTGGCGTATAGTTGTTTATAGTAGTCTCGAATGATTCCTTGTATTTCAGATGAATCAGTTGTAATATCGCCTTTTTCATTTCTAATTTTTGTTATTTGAGTCTTCTCTCTTCTTTTTTTGTTAGCCATGCTAATGGTTTGTCAATTTTATTTATCTTTTCAAAAAACCAACTTTTTGATTCGTTGATCTTTTGAATTGTTTTTTGGTTTTCAATTTCATTCAGTTCTGCTCTGATCTTAATGATTTCTTTCCGTCTGCTAACTTTAGGATTGGATTGTTCTTGTTTTTCTAGTTCTTTAAGGTGAAGTGTTAGGTTGTTCACTTGCCATCTTTCCATTCTTCTGAAGTGAGCATTTAATGCAATAAATTTTCCCCTCAATACTGCTTTTGCAGTATCCCACAGGTTTTGGTATGATGTATCATTGTTTTCATTAGTTTCAATAAACTTTTTGATTTCCTGCTTGATTTCTTCTTGGACCCATATGTCATTAAGTAGAATGCTGTTTAATTTCCATGTGTTTGTATAGTTTCCAGAGTTTTGTTTGTTATTAATTTCTAGTTTTAATCCGTTGTGGTCTGAGAAGATACATGGGATAATTCCAATTTTTTTTAATTTATTGAGACTTGATTTGTGACCTAATATGTGATCTATCTTGGAGAATGATCCATGTGCTGATGAGAAGAATGAATATTCTGAGGTTGTTGGGTGGAATGTTCTGTAGATATCTGCCAATTCCAATTGGTCTAGAGTCTTGTTTAGATCTTGTGTTTCTCTACTGATTCTTTGCCTAGATGATCTGTCTAATATTGACAGTGGAGTGTTCAGGTCCCCTGCTATTATGGTATTAGTGTCTATTTCCTTCTTTAGGTCTAATAGAGTTTGTTTTATAAATCTGGCTGCTCCAACATTGGGTGCGTACATATTTATGATTGTTATGTCTTCTTGATGGATCAGTCCTTTTATCATTAAGTAGTGTCCCTCATTGTCTCTTTTTATGGTTTTTAGTTTAAAGTCTATTTTGTCAGATATAAGAATAGCCACTCCAGCTCGTTTTTCTTTTCTGTTTGCATGGTAAATCTTTTTCCATCCTTTCACTCTTAGTCTGTGTGAATCTTTATGGGTGAGGTGGGTCTCTTGTAGGCAGCATATAGTTGGGTCCTGCTTTTTGATCCAGTCAGCCAGTCTGTGTCTTTTAATTGGGGGATTTAAGCCTTTAACATTAAGAGTTGTTATTGAAAGGTGTTGATTTATTCTTAGCATTTTATTGGTTGTTTGGTTGTCTTAGGTGTCTTTTGTTCCTTGCTTTCTGATTTACTGTTTGGTTTCTTTGTTTGTTGGTTCCTTAGGTTGTAGATAGTGTTTTTGTTAGCTTGTTTTCTCTTCATGAATGCCATTTTTATTGTACTAGTGGGTTTAGATTTTTCTTAGGTTTTTATGGCAGTGGTAGTTATTTTTCAGGAACCAAACCCAGTACTCCCTTGAGGATTTCTTGTAAGGGTGGTCTTGTGGTAGTGAACTCCCGCAGTTTTTGTTTGTCTGAGAAATATACTATTTGCCCCTCATTTCGGAAGGATAGCCTTGCAGGGTAGAGTATTCTTGGCTGGCAATCTTTGTCTTTTAGTATTTTGAAAATATCATCCCATTCCTTTCTAGCTTTTAGGGTTTGTGATGAAAAGTCTGATGTTAACCTGATTGGGGCTCCCTTATAGGTGATTTGACGCTTCTCTCTTGCAGCTTTTAAGATTCTCTCTTTGTCTCTGAGTTTTGCCAATTTGACTATGACATGTCTTGGAGAAGGCCTTTTTGGGTTGAATACGTTTGGAGATCGTTGAGCTTCCTGGATCTGAAGATCTGTGATTTTTCCTATACCTGGGAAGTTTTCTGCCACTATTTTGTTGAATATGTTTTCAATGGAATCTCCATTTTCCTCCCCTTCTGGAATACCCATGACTCGGATATTTGAGCGCTTGAGGTTGTCTGATATCTCTCTCAGATTTTCTTCCATGTCCTTGATTCTTTTTTCTTTCTTTTTGTCTGCTTGTGTTATTTCAAACAGCCCATCTTCAAGTTCAGAGGTTCTCTCTTCAACTTCGACAAGCCTGCTGGTGAAACTCTCCGTTGTGTTTTTTATTTCGCTGAATAACTTCTTCAGTTCAGCAAGTTCTGCTACATTTTTTTTCAGGACATTGATTTCCTTGTATATTTCCTCTTTCAGATCCTGTATACTTTTCCTCATTTCATCATGATGTCTAGCTGAGTTTTCTTGTATCTCATTCAGTTTCCTTAGAATTATCACTCGAAATTCCTTGTCAGTTATTTCAAGGGCTTCTTGTTCTATAGGATCTAGAGTATGAGATTTATTAACTTTTGGTGGTGTACTTTCTTGATTTTTTGTATTTCTGGTGTCTTTTTTTTGGTGTTTATTCATTGTGGCAGGGGGTTTCACAGTCCACCGGTTTAAGACTAATGACTAACTAGGATGTTGCTGTGGTTGCCAATTTGGTATGGCTCCCGCCGTGACTGCTCAGTTGGCCTCTAGTGTCTTGTGTGTGTGGTTGCCTCGGGTCTTGGGCTTCTCCGGGGATCCACCTTTCTGGTCAGCTTGTACTCTGCTGGGCTGGTGGATCACGTACCACAGGGTGTGTGATCTCTGTTGAGCTTTCACTTTCTGTACAGGACTTCTCCCCGTTCCGTGTGCTCTGGCCCAGGCTGTTAGATCGTGCAGTGGCGACCCCACCGGGTGTATGGTTTCTGTCGAGTCTCCGCCTCCCTGGCCGCACGTCTCCCCCCTCTGTGCACACTGTGCTGGGTTGGGGCGTGTCTTCTGCACCCCTCGTCTATCAGCTGGGCCTTCAAGACCCTGCTCAGCACCGCCTCGCCCAGGAAGTCTACCAGGTTTCTGCTAGGCACAGACGACCGGTCTCTCTGGGTGCCTTTGTAGCACTGTGTAGATCTTTCTCGGGTCTTGTTCACCTTTGTATCCCCCCGGTATAATCCGAGTCTAGTGCCCGCCTGCAGCCTGCTCTCCGGCATTTTCAAGCGGACCTGGGAACTCTCCTACCACACTATTCCCAACCAGAAATTCGTTAGGCTTTTTTCCAAACTGGTGGTCGCAGAGATGGTATCTGCCTCCCAGTAACAGGAAGTTTACCGGGGCCGGAGTCCAGGGTGTGGTGGAGTGACAGTCGGCCCGCCCGTACTTCCTAGCCCTCCCAAAACTGGTCGGGACGCCCCACACCCCCAGCCCTGCCAGAGAACCGCGGAGGGAGTGGGAGAGGAGGTCGGCCCGCAGGGTCCGGAAAGCCCCGCGCCAGGCCAAGCAAATGGGCTCAGTGATGGCCGAGCAGGGCGGAGCTGCCCGCACCTGGGAAAATGGAGGCAGCACCGGGGCAGTAAGTGGCCTGGTGGTGCAGGCGGGGAGCCGCGTGGGCATCCACCCCCCGAACAGAGCTGTGCCAGGGATCACTCACAGTGCTGTGCCAGGTCGGGCGCTCGCTCTGTCTCTGGTTTGTTCCACACAAACATATTTATAACAGAATAGGAAAGAAATAAGATTACCGTTCTCATTTCTGTAATTAGTCATGCAGTTGTTGCTGGTATTTATAATTACTTTTTCTGCTACCCGTTCTGTATTCCCTTTGCCTTCAGCAAGCACCTCAGCTGGTCATGGTTCTGTACCTGATGGAGTGGCACAAACCTGCATTCTTGAAGGGCCGAGGCCATCAGTATTCCTGTCTGGATTGGGTCATTGTAGCTTTCCATTGACCTTAATTACAGGGCTTGGTAAAAGGGATGCCCTAAGGGACCTCCTGTATTTCAGATTTAATCTTTCTTACATCCATGGTGGAGCAGTAGTACAACTTTCCCTTGGCAGTCCTGATCAACCACGCCAGCCAACACCATAACTCCCTTTTTAGCCTGTTGACTCACAGGTATGAGGAGCCCAAAGTATCTTGGTGGCAGTCGTAACTTCAAGTTCAATGGAATCCCTGTTGTGGCTCCTGGTGGAAACATTCCTTGCTCTGGATCTAATACCTGTAGGTTAGCAGAGCATAAAGTCATGGGAACAGGGAGCAAAAATTTTGCTACTGGTTTACTAAGAATAGGTGTCATTTCTATTTCCGCCTTTTGACCCTGAACCTGTAAATCTGGCCATTGGAGAAATAGCACCATATTTTGGATGCTGAGTCAGAGCATATACAGCCTTCTGGAGAACCTTGCCCCAGCTCTACAAGGTATTCCCACCTAGCTGGCTTTGTAACTGAATCTTCAAAAGGCTTATGCCACTCTTCTATTAAACCGGCTGCTTCAGGACAGTAGGTAACATGGTAAGACCAGTGATTTACATAAGCATGGGCCCACTGCCACACTTCTTTTGTGTGAAGTGAGTTCCTTGATCAAGCAATACCGTGTGTAATAGCATAACTGAATAAGGTGTATTCTGTAAGTCCATGGATGTAAAGAAGTAAATTTTTTTTATTCTAGTTAGGACAAAATATTGCCCCTTCCATGATAGAAGTGATCCAATGTAATCAACCTTCCCCAGGTAGCTGGCTATCATCCAAAGGAGTAGTGCCATATTGGGGACTCAGTGTTGGTCTCTGCTGGTGGCAGATTGGGCATTCAGCAGTGGCCATAACCAGATTAACTTTGATTAGTGGAAGTCCCTGTTGCTGATCCCATGCATGACCTCCATCCCCTGCCATCATGGCTACTTTGCTCATGAGCCCTTTGGTCAATGACAGAGGTGGCTGGGGAAAGAGGCTGACAGGTGTTCATAAAATGAGTCATTCTGTCCACTTTAATATCAAAATCCTCTTCTGCTGAGGCCGCCCTTTGGTGAGAATTCATATGGGACATAAATATCTTCATAGTTTTTATTCATTTCGAGGCGTCTATCCACATACCTCTTCCCTAGATTTTTTTTTACCACCAATTTTCAATCATGTTCCTTCCAATTTCATAACCATCCAGCCAAACCATTGACTACAGCCCATGAAATGGTATGTAATCTCACATCTGGCCATTTTTCCTTCCAAGCAAAGTGCACAGGCAGGTGCACTGCCTGAAGTTCTGTCCACGGGAAGGATTTCCCTTCACCTCTGTCCTTCAGAGATGTCCCAGAGAGGGGCTATAGGACTGTAGCTGTCCACTTCTAGTGGTGCACACATATTGTGCAGAACCATTTGTAAACCAGACCAGACTCTTCTCTTTCTCTGTCAACCAACTGATTGGAGGAAACTCTCCGTGAACATAGGTGCAGCCTGGGAGAGAAAATGCAGTATAACTGGAGTGAGAACCACGGGGATTTGGGCCCCTTCTTCATGTAACTTACTTGTGCCTTCAGATCTTGATTGGGCCAGATCACCTGAATATCACTTCCCTTTGATTATGGAGTGTTGCTGTGCATGCTTGGTAGTCCAGATAACATCCAATTCATGATAAACAGCTCAGGTCTCATGGTTATTTGGTGGTCCATGGTCAAACACTCAGTTTCTACTAAGGCCAAGTAACAGGCCAAGAGCTGTATCTCAAAAGGTGAGGAGTTATCTGTGGATGATGGAAGACTCTTGCTCTGTAATCCTAAAGGCCTGTCCTGTAATTCACCTACAAGGGCCTGCAACAGATCCAAACACCATCCCTATCTGCCACTGACACTTCAAGCATCTTTGGATCTGTTGGATCATTTGACGCGAGTGACAAAGCAGCTTGCACAGCGGCTTGCATCTGTTGCAGAGCCTTCTCTTGTTCTGGGCCCCACTCAAAAATATCAGACTCAAATGAAGAATTTGTTGTCCCTGAAATCCAATGAGGTCCAATAGACACTGTGCCTCTTTCTTGGTTGTAGGAGGGGCCAGATGCAACAACTTATTTGTCACCGTCCCACACCATTGGACCTTTGGAAATTTCACTGATGTAGAGGCCCCTGAAATTTTACCTCAATTTATTTCCCTCCCTCTGGCACGCAAATGTCTTACCAATAAGTCTAGAGTCATAGCTACTTCTCATTCACTAAGATCAACCAGCATAATGTCTTCAATGCAATGAACCCATGTGATATCCTGTGGAAGGCAAAGACAGTCAAGATCCCTGTGAACAAAATTATGACATAGGGGTGGAGAATTTATATTTCCCTGATGTAGAATAGTGAAGGTGTATTGCTGGCCTCATCAGCTGATAGCAAACTGCTTCTGGTGGGCCTTATGAAAAGGTATGAAGTAAAAAGGCATTTTTCAGATCGATAGCTGCACACCAGGTACCAGGGAATGTGTTAATTTGCTTAGTAATGAAACTACATCTGGTATAGCAGCTGCAACTGGAGTCATTACTTGGTTGAGCTTAGGATAATCCACTGTCATTCTTCAAGTTCCATCTGTCTTTTGCACAGGCTACACAGGAGAATTAAGTGGGGAAGTGGTGGCAATCATCCCCCCTGCATCTTTCAAGCCCTTGTTAGTGGCATTAATTTCTGCAATCCTTTCAGGAATGCACTATGACTTTTTATTCACTATTTTCCTGAGTAGAGACAGTTCTAACGACTTCCATTTGGCATTTCCCACCAAGATAGCCCTCACTCCACAGGTCAGGGAACCAATGTAAGGATTCTGCCACCTGCTAAGTGTGACTACTCCAATTATGCATTCTGGAATTGGGGGAATAACCACAGGGTATATTTGGAGACACACTGGGCCCACTGTGAGACAGACCTGAGCTAAAACGCTATTGACCACCTGACCTCCATAAGCCCCTACTCTGACTGGAGGATCACAGTGATCCTCCTAGTATTAGTTCACAGCCACTGTCTAGTAGTCCCCCAAAAGTCTGATTATTGCCTTTTTCCCAAATGCACAGTTACCCTCATAAAAGGTCATAGGTACATTTGGGAAAGACTAGGAGAAAGATAAACAGTATAAATTTTGGTAGTATGCCAAGGTCCTTCTTCAAGGGGAGCTGGCCTTCTCTTTATTTATTCAAGGGGTTCTGTGTGTATAAACTGGCTCAAGTCTGGGAATTGATTGAGTGTCTGTGACTCTGTTTTTACGATCTGAGTTACACTTTGGTTCACCTGACATAGAGCTTTTCTGCTTATACAGATCAAGTAAGAATTTAGCAGGAACACCAGGATTAGCTAGTCAACATCGTGGGTCTGATCAAGTCAGACTCTTCTGATCGCTGCTTTAACTCTGCTGTCCATTATGTTAACTACACTCACCTTGCCTTTCGCAGTTGAGTGCCACCATTTGGCTTCTGCCACTCTGGGGTCTAATCAGTCCCATTACATTTAGGTTTTCCAGTTGAGTGGCTGAGGTTTCCATTGCAGGGTCTGGCCTACAGAGAAGAGTGATCATGGAGCTCCTCAAGGATGCTGGGTCTCCTCTCACGAATTTATTTGAAGCTATTACCTTTTTCTCAGGCAATGGAGAGTTATTCCCCTCAGACGGTGGTGAAAAGGCTGATACAACTGTGGGTGAGAAAGCCAGTTCCACTGGAGATAGGGAGACTGATCCCATTGGGGTAGGGAGAACTCTTTTACTGTCAAAGAAGACTTGTCATACTGTAAGGACTCAATGTCCCCAGGTTCATCAGGGTCTTTCCATATGTTCCATCCCAATTTAACAAAATGTCATTCTTTCTCAATCAATGCCCTCACTTTAACAGTAGACACCCTGTGAGGCAGAGAGACAACCTGCATCATAATCTAGCCAATTGCAGGATGTGGTTCTTAGTTTTACTTTCAGCAATTTCAGCTCTGTTGCCACAGGTTGTAAGGCTCTCCTTCAGAGCACACCTAGAAGCTCTTAGGTCATTTATGGAATGCTTCAGCTAGGTATTTGGATACCTGAGCTTGTCCTTTTCTTTCACCACTTTGTCAAGTGATATCAGAAACAACCAACCAACATCGTATGCTCCTTACTTTAAAAAAAATGTTTGAAAGTATGATATACAGTTTCTTAGCTCCTAGCTTCTTATGAGCAATACACTATGAGTACCCAATGCAGATATTTTGCACATCTCTATTGACAGTTTATACTTTAGACTATCAGTTCTCTCTTTACTACTAGGAAGAGAGTCATTATTGTCTTTAAATCTATATCAGATTTGAATGCCAATTCCAGAAACTCCAGACCCAATTCAGAAAACTCATCCGTAAAATTTGGTTCCTCTAAAAACCTTGTCTGTAACAAAATCTGTATTAATAAGATTAATACAGATAATTAGAAAATAATTAGAGAAACAACCAGTAGAATACACACACACACACACAAACACACACACACACGCACGCACACACACAGATTATCCCCATCTTATGATGATTTCACCTATGATTTTTTGACTTTATAATGGTGCAAAAGTGATACACTTTCAGTATAATATTCATGAGATATTGAATACTTTATTATAAAATACGTTGTGTGTTAGGTAATTTTGCTTAACCGTAGGCTAATATAAGTGTTCTGAGTATGTTTAAGATAGTCTAGGCCAAACTATGTTCAATAGGTTAGGTATATTAAATGTATTTTTGACTGATGTAATTTTCAACTTACAATGGGTTTATTGGGACCTAACCCCATCATAAGTCAAAGAGCATTGGGGGATGGGACAGGGGGGAAAGATTTATTATGGGAATTGTCTCATTATGAGAATTGGCTCACAACATTATGGAAGCTGAGAAGTTCTACCATCTGTCATCTGCAAGCTGGAGCACCAGGAAGGCTGGTGATGTAATTCAGTCTGAGTCCAAAGGCCTGAGAATTGGGGCAGGGCTGATGGTGTAAGTCCCTGTCTGAGTACAAAGTATTGAGAAGCAGGTGTTCCAATCTCCCAGGGCAGGAAAACATAAATATCCCAACTTAAACAGAGTGAATCACCCTTCCTCCTCCTTTTTGTTTTATTTAGGCCCTCCACAAATTGAATGGTGCCTGCACACACTGATGAAGGTAATCTTCTTTACTCAATATACTGATCCTAATGCTAATCTTTTCCCAAAAAAAAAAAATCCTCACAGGCACATTAAGGATTAATTTTTAACTAGCTATCTGGCCATCCCTTAGTCCAGTGAAGTTGATCCATAGAATTAGCCATCCCTTTTGTCTATGTAGATGTAGATGTGAGTATTTCCATGACTCATATACAGTATCTTTCACTTGCTTCTTTATTGATCTATAGTCTGTTTTCTGACTATACAAAACTAAATCCTTTTTTGTCTTACCATGCATTAAGGATAAGATGAATGAATTAATATAGCTCAACAGAAGTTACACTTAAATCTACACATATTTGTACAAACATTCAAAGAGGAGAAAACATGCTGAAAATTCAACCAGAGTCATCTTTCCACATAAGGCATAATTCTTCCTATTTCTTTGGATCTTTCTTCAATGGGATTGAATGTTATATGTCTTCTAACCCCCCTAAATCCTGTTCCTCAGCAAAACTTATGTCCTTTGTTCCTTTGTTCCATCTCTCAGGCTCCAACTAGCCTAGTAATAAAATAGCCTTACGATATTAATAACTGATAATGATTAAATATTTTTTCAAACAGTATTTTCCATTTTTAATAGATATCAATGTATTAATTAATGAGATGAGTAATATAACTGGGTAATTAGGAAAGACATTGGGGCATGAAGATCATTAATTCCTTTTCAATTACTCGCATACTCCCAATATCAGTTTATTGACCTTCTCAAAGGACTATCTTTTGGTCTTACTGGGTTTTTTTGTATTGCTTTTCTATTTTCTCTTTTACTGACATCTTCTCTGCTCTTTAAATGGAGGTGGATTCCTCTACCTACATTTAAGTGAAGCCTTGCACTGGCAATTCAATAATTGTCTTAAATTACCCTGTCCTTCAATCCTGTTTAAGTCTATAGCTCATACTTCCACCACAAATACCTCTTCACCAGACCACCATCTGATATAAAATATAAATACAAATATGAATGTGCATGTATGGGTAAAACTGCATCTAAGCAAATAAGTTTTTCAGCCTCAAGTCCCTTTCAATCTGTTTTATTTACCTTTTCCCCTAATCTTATCTCACCGTTCAGACAGCCAACAAAATTTCAAATTACAGTGAGGCCTTTTCGAGGTCAAGTTGTCCATCATTTCAAATTTAACTGCAGGTCTCTTTCCCTTAAAGGAAAAGGAACAAAAGATGTCAACTTCAGGTTATTGCTCAGCAGCTTTTTAAAAACAAACATTAATTACATATCTCTTATGTGTCAGGCACTGTCTAATAATATGCATTATTTCCTCAAGTGTTCACAACTTTGGTGGGGGAAAATTGAGTCATCAGGACCCATTTTTCTTTGTCAAGGCACTTTGTGATCTCTGACTAATAGAAAAGAAAAAGACCAATGTGCCTAGAAATAACTTGGGAGGTTTTATTTTCTTTGAATAGCTGAAGAACTGCATGGGAGGCTTTGATTTTAATAAGACCACAAAAAAAAAACTTTCCTGTAGCACAGCACTATTCAGCTCTTTTCTTCACTTTCAGCCACTTGCCTAGACTACTTTACAACCACCCAAAATATTTGACAGGGGCTTAAGAGATTACTCCAGGAGAGACAGGCTAAATCACCTGCCAATGCTCTAATTGTCTATTACTGAAAAGATGCTGGATCATGTCCTGGTGATTCTTTAACATCTTGTGACACTCTGCTTTGCAAGACATCTTTGACCTAGTGTCCCTCCTCAAACCCATTCTGACGTGGTACAAACATCCAGAATCACTAGATCCTACTTACCAAATATGTGAGAGGTGGAGAATTTTAAGACCATATAGGAGTAGAGGTTACCAACAAGAGGCCTTTATTGAATGGATAAAGAAAAGCAGAGAAATATACTATTGCTCAAATCAAAGGCAGGAAGCTGAAATGTTGCCTAAAACTGAAACAGCAAAGATTTCAGACCCTCCCTAATTAAATGGGGAGCATAGAATACACCCTCAATTCTGATGCAGGCCCTTGATACCTACTTCAACTACTTATTCTATGACTGTAAATGCTTATTATAATGGTAAAAATTCACATGATTTATATCTAAATAATCAAGTGGAATTTTGGCCTGAAGAATGAACGCTCCATTTCTGTACAAGGGTTTTGTGCTCAGTGGATACTTCCATTCAGGCTGAGTTTCATTCTGGGTTTAAGGCTGGCCCTGAATAAATTTTTTATTAATGAATTTTTTTCTTTATTCCAAGTGCAAACATTAGAATTCTTGCTCAAACGTTTGCTATCTTTCTCTAGTAAGAATGACTATATCGTCTAGTTTAAAATTCTCATTTCGCTTAATTAAAAAAAAGAAGAGGAAAGACCCAAATAACAAAAATGAAAAATGAAAAAGGAGACATTAAAACCAATAACACAGAAATACAAAGAATCATTAGAAACCATTATGAACAACTTTACACCAACAAATCTGAAAAGTTGGAGGAAATGAATAAATTTCTGGATGCATACGAAGTACCAAGACTGCAAGACTGAACCAAGAAGACATATATAACTTCAATAGATCAATAATGAGCAATGAAATTGAAGCAGTAATCAGCAGTCTCCCAACAAAAAGCCCAGGACCAGACAGCTTCATTGTTGAATTCTACCAAACCTTTAAAGAGGAGTTAATGCCAACTTCCTTTCCAAAATACTGAAATAGGGGCCTTTCTCCCAAACTCATTCTATGAGTCCAGCATCACCCTGATATCAAAACCAGACAAAGATGCAATAAAAAAAGAAAACTACAAGCCAATATCCTTTATGAACATAGATACAAAAATCTTCAAGAAAATATTAGCAAACAGATGAAAAATATACATCAGGAATGCAAGGATGGTTCAACATATGCAAATCATTAAATGTTATACATCACATCAACACAATCAAGGATAAAAACCGTGTGATCATCTCAATAGAGGCAGAAAAAGCACTTGACAAAATTCAATATTACTTCATGATAAAAACTCAAATTAGGTATAGAAGGAAAGTATCTCAGCACAATAAAAGCCATATATGGCAAACCCACTGCAACATCATACTGAATGGGAAAAAACTGAAAGCTTTTCCCTGAACAGTAGAAGACAAGGATGTCCTCTCACCACTCCTATTTAATTTAGTATTGGAAGTACTAGCCAGAGCAATCAAGCAAGAGAAAGAAAACAGGGGCACCCAAATTGGAAAAGATGAAGTCTACCTGTTCCTGTTTGCAGATGACATGATCCTATATATAGAAAAACCTAAAGACTCTACTAAAAAACTCCTAGGGCTGATAAATGAATTCAGTAAAGTTGCAGATTACAAACTCAATATACAAAAATCAGCTGCATTTTTATACTCCAACATTGAACTAGCAGAAAAAATAAATCAAAAAAGCAAGCCTATTTACAATTGCCACCCCAAAATAAAACATTTAGGAATAAATTTGACTAAAGAGGTGAAAGATCTCTACGATGAGAACTACAAATCACTGCTAAAGAAATTAAAGAGAAATTAAGAAACAAAAAGATGGAAAGACATTCCATGGATTGGAAGAATTAACATGAAAATGTCCATACTACCCAGAGATCTACAGATTCAATGTGATCCCCATCAAAATACGAATGACATTCTTCACAGAAATAGAAAAAACAATTCCAACATTCATATGGAGCAACAAAAGACCCCAAATAGCCAGAACAATCCTGAGGAAAAAAAAAAGTCAGAGGCATTATACTTCAAATTATACTACAAAGCTATCGTCACCAAAACATCATGAGACTGACATAAAAACAGACACACAGACCAATAGAACAGAATAGAGAATGCAGAAATCAGTCCATGTAATTACAACCAACTGATCTTTGACAAGCCAGAACATACACTAGGGAAAGGACAGCTTCTTCAATAAATGGTGATGGGAAAACTGGATATCTATATACAGAAGAATGAAATTAGACCCGAACCTCTTGCCATATACCAAAATAAACACAAAATGTATTAAAGATTTAAATATAAGAGCTGAAACTATAAAACTTCTTAAAGAAAACATAGGGGAAACACTTCAAGAAGTAGGACTGGAAAAAGACTTTAAGATTAAGACCCCAAAAGCACAGGCAACAAAAGAAAAAATAAAGAAATGGGATTATATCAAACTAAAAAGCTTCTGCACAGCAAAGGAAACAATCAAAAGAGTGAAGAGAGGGGGATGGGGAGAGATTGGACAAGGGGCATAAAGAATAATTATGATTTGTAACAATATATATGCTAGTAATATTGATTGGGTCAGCATATCTCAATGTTGAACCCCAAAAACATGTATAATTAATTTTGATTCAATAATTTTTTTTTTAAAAGAGTGAAGAGACAACCTACAGAATGGGAGAAAATATTTGCAAACTATTTGTCCAACAAGGGATTAATAACCAGAATATACAAAGAACTCAAACAAGTTAACAGTTTAAAAAAATCAGGTTAAAAAATGCACAAGGAGCTGAATAGACACTTCTCAAAAGAAGAAATACAATGGCCGATAGATACATGAAAAAATGTTCAACATCACTAATTATCAGGGAAATGCAAATTAAAACCACATTGATATAGCTTCTCACCCCATTTAGACTGGTTATTATCAAAATGACTGAATGATAAATTCTGGTGCAGATTCAGAGAAAGGGGACCCCTTATACGCTGTTGGTGGAACTGTAAATTCCTGCAGCCATTATGGAAAACAGTATGGTGATTTCTCAAACAACTACAGATAGAACTGCCATACGATCCAGCAATCCCACTACTGGGTATACACCCAAAAGAATGGAAATCATCATGTCAAAGGGAAACCTGCACTCCCATGTTCATCGCAGCTCTATTTACAATAGTGAAGAGTTGAAACCAGCCTAAATGTCCATCAACAGGTGACTGGACAAAGAAAACATGGTGTATATACACAACGGGATACTCTTCAGCCATAAAAAGAGAATGAAATCCTGCCACTCACTGCAACATAGATAAGCTCGGAGAAAATTATGTTAAGTGAAATAAGCCAGGCACAGAAAGAGAAATACTGCATGTCCTCATTCATAAGCCAGAACAAATAAATAAACAAACACATGAATAAGAAACAAAGAAACAAATCACCAACACAATAATATGTTGAACTTTTGTAAGGAAGGAACAGCAGTGTGGTTTCTAAAGGGGGGGAAAGGGGGAGGGGGAGGGGTAAGGGAGAAATTGGTTAATGAACACAAAGAATGAGTACGTTTTGTAATGATGAATATGCTAACTATCCTGATTTGATCATCACGTACTGTACACAAATGCTGATAGTCAACTCTGTACCCCACAGATATGTATAATCAATTATGTTTCAAGAAAAATTAATTTTTTAAAGAAATTTGATCAATTGCAGAGGATTTTTGTGTATTTCTTCCACTTCTTGTGGTATCTTTGAAAACTTTTTTCTCCTTCAGCTTAAGAAATGAGTTTAAAAGGGTTGAGGACATTTCCATGTATCTTTTACTTATATTACACACACGCACTAGGCTGGATATAAAATAACAACCTCTAGCTCTATTTTCCCCTTTCCAGAGCTTTAGAATTGTTTCTTTTGAAAGTCTAGTGGAATTTCTGTTTTATCTAGGGCCAATTTATTGTTGATATTCATTTCAGGATCTGAGTAGGGGAGATAAGTTGTGTTAGATTCAGTGTTCCAGTTAAAGAAAAGTTATAAATAGCAGGTTTTCTGTGTTGTTGAAATTTGTGAACACATTATTTCTGTTCAATTATGGAAAATAATTTTTCAGGCATAAAGTAAAAAAATGTTGTTTACAGTTTGTATTGTTAAAAATATATATAAGCATAGTGATGGAGACTGAAATTTTACTCATGATATAATCAATGATCCTGATGCAATTGACCATTTCCCTAAGATACAGAAAAGAGAAACCTGGATTTCCAATTATTTTTGTCAAATTTTCATTCACTTGATTAAAATAATGTATGTTTAGACATTATTAAGATATTAATAGGATTGCAGTTCTTGCCAGGCTTCCACCTTGACTGAGTAGATGAACAAGACTGTAGTTTCTCTGTCTCTAATAGCAAGAATTTATTGAACACTTGCTAAAGGGTATTGCCGAAGAATACTGTGAATCTCCAGGAGGCCCAGAGGGTCATATTCACTTTTGTATCCCCTGTATTTTGTGCAGTGCCTAACACAAAGTATTACTTAGTGATTTTCTCTTAAGTTGTTTCGGAATAACTGAGAAGATTTCTTCTCTCACAGAGTTTACAATGTCACTGAATGCATTTAATATGTACAAAACAAAGAGTCTGAGAACAATTACATAGGAGAATGTATATCCTAACTGAAGGAAATGAAGTGGCTGACATCAACTATCCTTCTGTAGATCAAGATAAGTCGTATTGTTTCTATTCCTAAATCTGAAACTCTAGAAATATGTCTCTACTTAAGTGCTGTGTGAACAGAAGTAGATTTGAGGGTCAAGACTATAGCAAGGTTTAAAAACTTTCAGGGACCCAAACATGTAATTACTTTTTAGTAAATAAATGTATTGGAAGAGCCAACAGTGGATATGATAAGAGGGAGGAGATAACATTTATTATTGCCCTAGAATAAAACCTGTTAAAAACCAAGGGTTGGTAGCTCATTACCTTTTAAAATTCGTTTTGTTTTGTTTGGGTTTGTTTTGTCTTTGCAAACAAGGAAATATTCACTAAATATCCAGGCTATCAAATTCCAGTGGCACTGAGTATTTCTTAAGAAAGTTGTGTAGATGAAAGGAGACAAGAGCGCTAGGCATTAAAAACCTTGTTATAATGAGGATTTCCAAAAGGACATAATTCTAAATGGTAGCATTAAACAATACACATAAAGCAATCCATATGCACAGAAATTATTTAAGATAAACCTGTGAAAAATCCCTTATAATTACTTGACTTGGTAAAAAATGTATTTTTAAGATTTTTTTAATTATTTAGATTAGGAAATTCACACAAATAACACAGAATTCTAAAGGTCCAGTATCCCTGCTACATTCTAATACCCCAGTAGCCATCTCTTTCTCCAGGTCCTGTTTATCTTTTCAGAAATATTTTATGCATAAACAGGCACATTTATGTGCATATAAATATACAAATATATACACAAATACATATACATTATACACACATATTTTTAAGTTTTCAATTTTTTTTTAAAAAGTTAAATATTGCAAATATTCACAAATTACATAATATAGTAGACAGCCTGCACCTACCCAGATTTTTAAAAGCTTAACATTTTTGTGATGTTTATTTCAAATACAATTTCTTTAAGAAATTAAATGCTGGTGATACAGTTGAATCCACCAACAATCCTGTTTTCTTTTCCTTCCCTGAGGTTAACATTTTCTTGGAATTGATGTATGCACATACCATACAACCTTTCATATTTTTAATATTTTTAAATATTGGTATGAGAAGTGGAATCCTGCCATCATAAAAATAAAAATGTGTTGCATTCATTGAGTGGCCAGGTGGTTGGCAGCAAGAAAATCAACACTGTAGACTGAAAACAGGTGGCCTTTGGTGTGCTATGGTAATGCATTTGGTAGAACTATTGTCTTTGATAACTTGGAATCCTGCTCAATTGCTTAACAATTCTGTCACTGCGCAAGTACCAGATGATTGTGATTCACTGGCTGTCCTTTGCCAATTTTAGCAAAGTAATACCAAAAAGAGATGCATTCAGGTAAGGACTGATTTTTTCAAAGGCCAACTAATAATTTTTTGTCAAATGGAGAAAAGCCTGTGGCATAAATAAAATTAAGGGTACATTGCCTTCCCACCTGTAGATCTAAGGCTGGGGTCTTGAGCTCACAGACCCCTTGAGCCCGTCACAAACCCTTCACATACAGGTGTATGAGCTAGGTAACCAGAAAAAGGTCCTTGGAGCCTTCGTTGAAGGAATAGTAGGCTTTATTCAGCACACACACGTTTAAGAACTAGGCAGTCCAAAGAGAAAACTCAGAAACTCAACTGCTACCAGCTAAGTCCAAAGATAAACTGAGGAGCTGCCAGCAAAGTTAACATGTTCTATTTTTAGATGCAAGCTCTCTTCTGACCAGTAGTTCAGGCCACTGCTCCATAAACTCAAGACACAATAGCAATAAAACTAAAAAGATACATTGGCATGCATGCTCACTAACTCCACCCACACACAACTTGTTTACAAAGGATGTGCTGCACCAACCCCAACCAGACCTGAAGTGAGGGAACCTGATTAAATTATTCTATTTTCCTCACACCACCCAAGCTTATTGTTTTAGATGATCTTAAGACAGTGATCAGTATATTGAGGAAGGGAAATCTAGGTAGAGCAAGTGCCCCTGTGAAGTTTAGGGCTGTGGGAGTTTTCTGCCCGGGCTGGGGGATTTATTTTATCACTGAAATTGTTTAGAATTGCTGGGATATGAAGCAAATAAACAGAAGTCCATCTTTTGATCTGTTATTACTTTCAAATTCTCTACAGACAATGTACACCTTCTGGCCTTTATCCTGGGCAGACTTTCCATTGCCTCCTCTCCTTTGGTACGTTACTAGAACACAGATGTCAGGAAGTAAAAGAGGTGAGGTTTAAGAAAAATATTCATAAAGAATTTTGAATGAGGTTACTAGAACAAGAAATGGGAGGAAAATAAATAGATTAGAAGCCTACAAAACTTTTGAGGAAATTATACTAGCAAAAATTCCAAAAACCTAACTTGCAAAATTCTATGATTGTTTCACCCCTGAAGTCCCCCAAGCATGTTTTATTCTTTAACATCCATTTCAGACGTGGCCCAAGGTGATAATAGACAAAGAAACTCTCAGAGGGCAAGCTGGTGACCATAGAGAAAAGTGCACAAGGAAGTTACTCTGTAAGAGTCGAACCAGATACAGGAAGATGGTTGAAGCAAGGAACTTACTTCTCTGTCAGGGCAAGGAATCTGCAATTACTGACTGCCAATATTTGATGATTTCTATGGGTCACTGTGTGGGGGTTTTATTGAAGTTCTTCCTCATTGATGTATTCTGAGTGTGTCTATGTCTTAGTGTAGGATGGTGGGCTGGCAACAGTTTGTCTTCATAGGTTGCTAGGCCATGAGGAGACATATCCAGACCCAATGGAGACATTACATCTCACCCAGCAATTTTGGATTTAAATTGTTTCCCATAACTGGCTGGGACTTTGTCTTGTGCAGAGAGTATTCTATGGGTGGGAAGAAATGTGTGTGTGCATATTTGGATGACTAGTGGAGAAGACCAAGGCAAACTGCTGATTGTATCCTTAAATACACTGTTTTTCTTTCCAAGGTCATAGCTGCCTGGAAGACTACACTTCCTACATCCAATGTAACTCAGGTTTTAGAATGCTAGCAGAAATAATGTATGAAACTCCCTGTTCACTTTCTTGAAAGGAAATGTCTACCCTATGCCTCTTCTCTTTTCTTTTTCAGCCATCTAGTACGTGGTCTTGCTCATCACTCAGCTTTGATCATGGAGATGAGGACCATGCCCTAGGTTAATGGCAGAATGAAAGACAGAGGGAGCCTGAGTTCCTAGATGACAAATCTGCCCCACCAAACTGTACTGCTTACACAGACTGCTATGTAAGCAAACAATAAAGATTCATATTATTTAAGACACTGAATTTTAAGTTTTTATTGTTACAGTAGCTTGATGTTTACCCCAGCCAGTGTAACATGTGTGGTTCTAGTTCTTTTATTTTAACTGCCCCAGAGTACTCAAATTCATTTATGTGCTTTTTTATTCATGAACATTTACATTTATAGTTATCAGCTCTTTAGGAAAAAGGCAACATTGAATATCTTTCTATATATTTCTTTATACACCTCTGAGAGTTTTCTAAAGCTGTGCTGTCCAACACAGTAGTCTTTAGCCACATGTTATTTAAGTTACTGAAAATTTTAAAAATTAAACATTCACTTCTTAGTCACACTAATCACATTTTAGAACTCATTAAACACATTAGTCACTTTCTGTGTTGTAACTATTGTGTTGGACAGTACAAATAAAAAACATTTCTATCACCCCAAAACTTGTGGCGAACAGCACTGCTCAAGGACATAAACCTAGTAGTGCAACGTCTAAGTCACAGAATATGCACTTCTTCAGTGTTACTACACAATGCCAAATAACTCACCAACATGATTAGAGCAATTTATAGCAGCTTACAAGAGTTTTCATTTCCTAACATCTTCACCTACACTTGATATTATCAAACTTTTACTACATGCCATAGTAATAGCTGTGATTAGTATGACTGAGCAATTTTTCATGTTTTTCTTTTTCATGGCACTTACTCTATGCCCATTATTCAATGACATGTTGTGGCTTTCTAAAAAATATTTGCAAGAGTTCTTTTCTATTCTACATATTAAACCTTGGTTAGTTATATGATTTGTAAATTTTTTCTGTCCATCTATGGTTTATATTTAAACTTTGTTATTGGTGTTCTGGTTTTGAATCAAAGAAGTTTATAATTTTAATAGGTCACACATCTCTTTTTTATTACACTAAGGTGTGTGATTTAATTTCTTAATTAAACAATCCTACCCTGTATCAAATTCATAAAGATATTTTCATCTAAAAGATTAAAGTTTTGCTAGTAACATTGAGATTTTTAATCCATATGGAAGTTATTGTATGTCACATTGGATAGAAATATAATTTCACTTTCTACCATCTGGATAGCTAATTGTCCAAATATCATGTATTGAATAATCCATATTTTGCACTTTGATGTGTAATGTCAACTCTGCCCTTTACCAAATTCCCTTATCTTCGTGGTTCACTTTCTGAACTATTTCATTAGCCTATTTGTTTATTCTTCTTCTCAGAACATAATGTCTCGTTTTTTTAAAGCTTAATGATATGTTTTAATATCCCCCAGGGAGAGCCTCCACCTACTTACTGTTTGCCTTCAAAATTGTTTTGCCTGTTCTTGACACTTTATTCTTCCATGTGAATTTACAATCCATTCACCAATTTCAAAGAAATATTATTAGGAATTAGGCTGAAAAATATCCTCCCTCCTCAAGACATCCATGTCATAGTCCCTGGAACTTGGGCACGTTTTCTTATTTGGAAAAGGGGTCTACAGATGTAACTAGGCTAAGGATCTTGAGATGGGGAAATTATTCTGGATTATCTGGATGGACCCTAAATGTAATTGCATGTATACTTATCAGAGGGAGGCAGAAGGAAAATTGAAAAGACACACACACACACACACACACACACACAAGAATGTGAAATGAAGACAGAAGCAGAGATTACATTGATGTAGCCACAAGCCAAGGAAAGACAGTAAACAAAAAACGGATTCTCTCCTAGAGCCTCCAGAGGGAACATGTCCGTGTCAACACCTTGATTTCAGCCCATTGATACTGATTTTGGTGGATATATGGATGTTAAAGGGACTGCTGGTGAGAGCTCAGAAAAAACTTAGGAGCACAGAGGAGAAAGTCTATATCATCTTTGAGATATATTACTATAAATAGAATATTTGTGAAAATACATATATTGAAGGTACTGGTAGTGACTGTTCAGAAGAAAATAAAGAGCATATTATTAGATAATGGAAGAAAAGTAATCCTTGTCATAAAGTGCCAGAAAACTTGGCCAAATTATGTTCTACCATTGGTTGGAAAGTCGAACTTGTAAATGATGAACTTGAATACTTACCCGAGGAGATTTTCAAGCGATGTGTTGAAGGTAGAGAGTGATTTTTTCTTGCTGCTTATATTAAATGTGAGAGAAAAGAAATCGGTTGAGTGAAGAACTATTACACAAAATGGAATAAAGACTTGATGATATGAGAAATTCTCAGCCTATCTAGATTGAAAAAGATGTTAAAATTGGGAGATTCATTATTAGAAAGATGTGCTTCAGAAAGTAGACCAAAGGTGTGGTTGGACCACCTTTTGATAATGCTGAAGAGATTGGGCGTGTATCTTATGCATAACTTTAAACATCTCAGCAGAAGCTGCGAATAGAGATGGGGTTATTCAGGGAAGATCTGTGGAGAACCTTCTTGTTTAATAGCATGAACCCCAGAACATATATAGGAGACCCACAAACTTTTTGAGAATACTATTCCAGAAGAAACACTGTCAGCTTGGACTAAAAGGGACAGAGAAAAGATAAAATAAAGGAGGGCTGTTGGACTTTAAAAATTCTACAGGCTGTCAACAGGCTAATAAAACTACTGAGTTAAAAACATGTGCTACTGTTAAGAAAAAGGGAGAACGACTGTGAGGGCAGAGCCTTGGGTCTAGAGGCAGGAGCTGTAGTCACAGAGGCATAGGCCAGAGCCAAGAGCCCAAAGGGCAGTGCCACACACCTAGATAAGAGTATTAAACCAAAGAGAATTACTCTGACTTTGAAACCTAATGGGATTTGCCATGCTAGATTTCAAAATTGCTTGGGACTAGTGATTCCTTTATTCTCTCTATTTTCTATCTTTTGGAATGCAAACGTCTGTAAATGTTATACTATGTCTGTCCCATCATGGTATTTTAAAAGCAGACAACTTATTTTCTAGTTTTACAGGTCAAAGATGCAGACAAATTTTGATCCAAGAAGATCATACCTTCTGACTCACCCGTTGATGATGAGATTTGGGACTTTTGAACTGATGATAGATAAGATTTGGGGCTTGAGTTGATACTGTGTGGACTCAGGCTTTGGGGGATGTTGGGCCTGGAAGAGTATATTTTGCATGTGAGATGGAAATAAATCTTTGGGGACCCGAGTCCAGACTCTGGGAAACCAAAAAAAATCCACTTAAAAGATGTCTATATTCTAATCCCTGGAACCTATAAATCTTTCCTTATGGGGGGTGGGGGAAAGTCTTTGCAGATGTGATTAGGTTAAGAATTTTGAGATGGGAAGATTAGCTGGTATTATCCAGTTGGGCCCAAAATACAAACTCATGTGTTTAAGAAGACAGAAGTTGAGGGATATTTGAACACACCCAAAAAGAAAAAAATATGTAATGTGAAGATAAAGAGAGATTGGAGTGATGCAGTCAAAAGCCAAATAACTAAAGCATCCAACAAGGAAAGAAATCTTTAGCACCTCAAAAAGGACTGTGGCCTTATCAACACCTTGATTTCAGCCCAGTGATGAATTTTGGACTTCTGACCTCCCAAACTGTGAGAAAATAAACTACTGTTTTAAACTACAAAAACTGTGGTAATTTGTTACAGCAGTCACATGAAACTTAAAAACACAGATATTCCTCGATTTACAATGGAATTATGTCCCGATATATCCATCATAAGTCAAAAATTCACAAGTTGAACCATAATAAGTTGGGGACCATCTGTATGTTTTTGGAATTTCATTAAATTTAGAGATTAACTTGTGTAAGAAAATCAGTTTTATAATATCGAGGCTTCTCATACATGAGTACAAGTATATTGATTATTTTAATTAAATCTTCTTTCACATCCATCAATAAAGTTTAAAATTTTTCCTCCATTAAATCATGTTTATCCTTTGTTACAGTTATTCCTAGAGAACTTATAGTATTGATTGCTATCATGAATAGAATCTTTATAGCATTATCATTACATTTTCTATTCGATTACTTTTTCAGCCTATCGATGTTAGCATATTGATATTATATTTAATGTGCTTTTAAAATTCATATTTTTTCAGGCCGAGCCCATGGCGCACTCGGGAGAGTGTGGCGCTGGGAGCGCGGCGACGCTCCCGCCGCGGGTTCGGATCTAGATAGGAATGGCCGGTGCACTCACTGGCTGAATGCCGATCACGAAAAAGACAAAAAAAAAAAAAAAAAAAAAAATTCATATTTTTTCAAGTAATTTATAGACTTTTCTGAATTTATTGTGTGTGAAAATGGTAAGTTTTACTTCTTCCTTTATGATTCCTTTTCTTATTTCTTTTTCTTTTCTTAAGAAACTACCTTTGACTCTTATGCCTTTATTGAATGCAAATGGTAATAGAGAATGTCTCTCTGCCTCCTTTATTTAAAAAATAATTCTGTTTCATCATAAAACATAATGTTTTTGTAGGCTTTTGATAGATACCTATTAACTTAAAGGATTTCCCTCTATTCACAGTTTATTAAAAAATATTATTAGTATTGGGTTGAATTTATCAAATAATTTTTCTACTTAGAATTAATTATATTTGCTTTTTCTCTTTAAGATATTAACTTGTAATTTTTCAAGCTTGCTTGGGATTTTTAGGGCTCTTGACTCTCAGCCACCATGTCTTCAAATATTGCTTCTGCCCATTCTCTGTCTTCTCTTCTGAAGATGTGCATATCTGCTAGACTTTCTCACACTGCTTCTGTAGAATACAGCTTATCCAAAGTAAGGAATAGAATTTTACACCTTAAAAATGTGGTATATATATATACAATGGACTACTACTCTGCCATAAAAAAGCAAGACATTCTGCCATTTGCAGCAACATGGATGAGTCTGGACAAGATTATGTTAAGTTAAAAAACCCAGACAAGGAAAGAGAAATACTGCATGTTCTCACTTATAACTGGGTACTAAGAAAGGAAGGAAGGAAGGAAGGAAGGAAGGAAGGAAGGAAGGAAGGAAGGAAGGAAGGAAGGAAGGAAGGAAGGAAGGAAGGAAAGAAAAGACCTAAACAATTCCTTGAACTTTCAGAATACTAATGAGGAGGGTGAGAAATGGGAGTGGGATTTGGAGAGGGATAGGTTGGGTAAAGGGCATAAATAAAAATCATGATTTGTAATAATAATATGCTTATAATAAATAATATTAAAAATAAATAAACAACCTAGGAGGGAAAAAAGAGAATTTTACACCTTAACACTCCCTGACTCACACTAACATTGCCCCATGTCAGTAGGTATTTTGGGAGCTCTGCCATGATCATTTTTTCCCCTGACTCACTATAACACTGTACTGCTTTCTCTTGATGTTGAAAGGTCTCTTTAACATCTTGCTCAATTGAGTCTCATTTGCATAATACCTCACAAAAAATTTCTAGAAGTTTTTAGCATAGGGATGACACTTGTCTCATTTCCCACCTTAGATGCGGGTTCTTAACTCTCCTCTTCCTTTGGTTATGTGGAGATATCAGAGGATGCAGCAGATGTCATCAAACTCCAGTCAAAAAACTGCGTGAATTTCATCATCCCACCAAGAAGTTCATTCAGTCTTTGACTTTTTGAAGTGAAGCATTGTGGTCAGAAACTGTGATTTTCAAACTTCAGCATGTATAGAAATGATCAGCAGTAATTGTGTAAACTGGAGACACCAGCATCTTACCTCCAGAGACTCAAATTCAGAAACTCTGAGATGCACCAGAAAATCTATATTTCTAATATGCACACCCCAGGTGAGTCTGATATAGGTTCTACAATACTTTTAAAAACCCTAATGTAAAGGAACATAACTAAGCTAGGGTTTCTACAAATGTGGCCTGGAGACCAGTTGCACCAGCTTCACCTGGGAACTTGTTTGGAAAGTAAATTCATGGGCCCCAACACAGACCTACTGAATGAGAAAGTTTGGGGTGGTGCCCAGCGATCTGTAGTTTAACAAGCCCTCTGGAGGTTTCTGTTGCACACTCAAGTTTGCGAATTGCTGAAATAGTGAATCAGAAACCCTAGGTTCTAATGTGAGTTCTGTCCCTATCTAACTTAGTGACCAGAGGAAAGTTATCTACTCTCTGTAAACTTCCAATTTACAGCATGGGGATGAGAGGCCAAGTATCTCCAAAGTCCATTAAGGCTTCATCTGAAAATATTTTGTTAATTCGTTCCATGTTACAATGTATTTCTTATGGAATAAATTTCATTTGGTCGAGCTTTAAGTGCTATTATTTGTATTCTGTAGGAATGTTCTGGAATCCTACAGCCTGTATCTCAGTACAGCTAATCAACCAAGGCCAGAACAATTCAAAATGTGTACATAAATGTTAATAATTCTGAGTGGCGATTGTATTTAAGTCCTCTGAATAGTCAATTGGCAAATAATTGTTTTCTCTTTCCCTCTCTCTCTCCCTCTTTAAATATAAAAAGGCTGGGTCTCACTGGCATGTGATTCACTTAGCTCATTTTCTTCATCTGGCTCATTTGATCTTAATTACTAGGGCTAGTTCTTGAATTGCAGCAGCTTGTTTTAAGGAGCATATGGCAGAAGGTGCTAAGCACAGGCAGCAGACAATGTGTTACTAAAAGGAGAAGAAATTTTCCTTTACATAAGAAGCCATATGCAGTCCAAATTTATCCATACTGTATCACTGAAATGTGTATTTTAAAACTTCATCTATGATTTTTCACAGGTATTGGCTTTATCCTTTTGCATATTTGACAAAGGACCTCCAAAAAACAGGCAAAGATTTTTTAAAAGCCCATTTCACAATATTCTCAGATTGTTCATATCAGCAACATCAGAAATAACCATGCATTGCCCCCTCTGGGAAGTTTTTCACTGCAAATCCATCATCCTCTTAGACCATCCTTCCCCCCACAGCATCCTCAGCTATCAGATCTCAGCAGGTCTTGTTGTCAAGGTGCTCTTTCCTTGAAAGCAGCAAAACTGTGAAAGTTTCCACACTCCTCCTTTACCAGACAGGAAAGCAGAGTTCGCTCTTTCTCCTGGTCCTGAGTCCTTTGTCTCTCTCAATGAGAGAGTGGGCCTTTGGAGCTTTCCCCCTCGACGCCTTAGAGAACAACTGTGAGGCATCAAAGCCACGGCATGTGGCAGAGTACCTGCCATCTGGAGGCGGCCTTTGCAAATTTCCTTCATCAACACACTTCTTTGAAATCTTGCCTTGCAAACTGTGTCACTTTCTCCTCACTCCGCTCCTTTGCTATCACCCTTCTTCAGCAACAGGCCTTTGAGAGAACACATTAGACACTCAGTCTTTTCAGAGATTCTTTTTCTTTTACAACAACTGCTCTGTCTCACCACCATCCTTGGAGCTTTGTATTTCCTACTGTGGCACCTACAAACTCTAATTGCTTGGCACTGCATCTCTGACATCACAGTCTGTTGCCATGGAAAGTGCCACCAATTCAGCACTAGAACTTCTCTGCCAGAAGGAGAAGATGCACTGAGAGGGAGACAACATTTGTTTAAGCATAAATATCTTTGATATTTAGCAAAGAGGCAAGAGACTCGATGGAAGGCAACAGAGGAAGCACAAATTCCAATTTACACGATGCTTTGCTTTCAGGGTTCCTCTTTGGTAAAAGGCAGGTGTTCAATTTGCTTCAGGTCTTCACATTGCACAAGAATTTCAAGGTGATTATTTCTTTGACTTTAGGGTTCATCGGGAATAATATTGGAAATCAAAAGCACTTAGAATTCAAAAAACAGAATGTCCCTCAAAATGTTACATCTGTTTTTAACATGTTGCTGTTAGATGATTATCTTGGTAGAAACATGAGCAGCAGCCATTCTAAACAGAATGCTCATCTCAGCACAGACTTTCCAGTGAAACCAGTTTACAAATGATTTAAGATAGCTTCTCCCTCCTCTGCTTCTGCATAGACTCAGGCCCGCCACCTCTGCCAGGAATAAACCCTCCTAATCAGGTCTACTGTTAAATGTACAGGGCTTCCATGAAAAGTTCTTGCAAAGGCCTTGCCAAAACTCAAAATCTGCTCTCATCACATGAATTCAACTATTAAGTGGAAATTTGAGAACCTTGTGCCTAGAAAATTATAAAAGTTATAATATAGTTTTCACTATTCCCCAATGGTAACATGAACTTTGCTACTTAGAATTCTGGGTAAAAGAGCAAATTTGAGTGCATGTGTCTAACTCCCCTAGACACAACTTTTCTGGATAGCTATTAAAATAGAATTTTTGAAAAGAATACAACACTTTATTATTTGCTGGATATTAGATACTCCAGATCCACATCTGAAACTTTGAAAAATTTCTGCAAATGGAACCGAATGAAAGAATAGGACTATACTGATCACGGACTGCTGGCATGAAAAATAACGACTTGTTTGGGAGGCACCGTGGTGGAATTCTGCTAACACCCCTTAAGTTAGACGGGTAAAAATTGTATGAGGGTGTGGGCTATGGGTCAATTGGGAATTTTCTCTCACTCTTGCCAGGCCTAGGAAATGTACCAGGCACCAGAGTACGTGCCTAACAGGAAACCCAAAGTGAAGCCTACTCAGTTTTCATTTGTTTAATAGGAGCTTGTAATGGGAAGTTAGAGGGGCCCTGAAAGAGACAAGCGGGTTGAGTAAAGATGACCAGCCTGGACCACGTCATATATAGAAAAGAAACACTTGATCAGAAGAGGGGAACTCTTGGTTGCGACTCTCTTGGTTCTCACTCACCACGTTTCTCTATAAGTTGCTGGATGTCTGAACTATAATATAACTCCTCAGTAAACCTGCACTTTCCTTCTCCTTTGGTCTACTAGGTCTGAGTATTCAGTTCACAAAGCTAACTGTGGGTATATCTTTCTGGAAAGAAAGCAAGAGAAGTCACAGGATATGTGAAAAGGTATTGAAGTTTAAAGGCAAGGAAACATGCTGAGGAACCAAGACAGACATTTTCTATGAAATGGTTGCTGTAGGAAACAGGAGAACAATTTAGACATTTTCCAATTCATTTTCTCAGGAAAATCCAAGATAACTTTTCACCTACTGTCAAGCAATGTAAAATAGTGGTCAAAACTTTGGGCCTTAATAAGTTCAAATCAGGGCCGACCCGTGGCTCACTCGGGAGAGTGCGGCGCTGGGAGCACCAAGGCCACAGGTTCGGATCCTATATAGGGATGGCCAGTGCACCCACTGGCTGAGCGCGGTGCAGACGACACCAAGCCAAGGGTTACGACCCCCTTACTGGTCACCAAAAAAAAAAAACAGTTCAAATCATAGCTCTGCTACTTACTAACTATTTATGATCAGCAGTAAATTACGAAAACTAGCTTGTCTCAATTTTCCATTTGTAAAATGGGGTGATAATAGTATTTACATAATAGGGCTATTGTGCATAAAATAATTTATCTACTAGAGAAAAATATGTGGCACATATTAATTATGCAATAAGTTATTATTAGTGCATTAATTAATAATTAACTAATGATTGTTTATTAAATTATTAATTAATTAAACAAGTCCAGACCATCATAAATAAGGAGCAATCCAAAATCAGTAAAAATAGCAGGAGATAAATACACAATTGCTGTATTAAAAGATTAGGAAAGAGGCAGGAAACAGCAGATAGGATACTACTAAAACTACTAATTTACTAGTTGTAAATTAGATAACAATGGTAGAATTCCTTCCAACAGTCAGAAGAAAAGGATAAAAGCAGAAAAATAATGGGCACATTTAAATAATCATAAAAAAGATATTATAAATCCAAATATATCTTACAATAACCATTCCAATGAAGAGAAATAGTAAACTAGAAAAAATACATCAAAGAAATTATAAAATAAAAATATTAACTTCTGATCAAGATTGTGCAGTGTTTTATGCTATGTACACGTCCCCTCCAAATTATTGACAATAAATAAAGCATAGCAAGAGAAAACTAAAAAGATATAGATAGAACTAAAAATCTAGATAAAAATCTAAATAAACAAATGGAATAGAAAAACTAAGTGGTAAGGAGTTTCTAGGTTAGAAGCAGCTAGTGGAAGCTGAGAATTCAGGTCCTGAAGAGTAAAGGGGAACAAAAATATTCTGTTCAGGATGTAGGACCTTTATCCTTTCAACCCATATTTATTGAGCTGGAGCTGTTGTAATAATTGGAAATACAGCAACGACTCAAACAAATCTTATTGGAGCTTACATTCTAGTGAGGAGACAGGTTATTACAGGAAGTCATGCACTGGGGGTAACTTACCAGCAGCCTAGAGTGCATAGGGGGACTTTTAAGACTAACTGATAGGAAGGAGGAAGAAGAAAAAGATAATGAGTTGGGTCAGCGTGTGGATGCAAACCAAAGATGAACAGTACCTTCTCTACTGTTCTACTCGGGATTAGCTTTAAAAGACTGTGGTCAAGTAAATCCTCTCAATGAGAAAAGCTGCAAGCAGTGAGCTTGATCATTCACTTAGTGTGAAAATAGAAGTAACCTGAGATGAGAATATATATATGGTCAGTGGCAAAGGTGTTGGCTTTGTGGTCTGGGACCTGGAAGAAGAAAAATTAGATTAGGGAGAAGGAGGTATGAGAAGAGGCCTTCAGGGAGGGGTGGGCATGAAATGTGAAGATTGTGTGTTATCACCTGCCAGACAGCATCGACCATGTAAGGTGCACTAAACAATCAAGTAAGCAAAATAACTTGGCCAGATGATGTCATCCAGCATTTGTCATTGGCTGTGCCAATGCTGGCAAAGTGGGCACACGAGCAGTTCCCTTGATGACAAAGGTGGTGGCTCTATGAGCCCAGCAGTATGCGCTCCAACAAGGCATTGCATTAGACAAAGGGACCCACTTTACAGCAAAGCAGGTGCATGAATTGGTACCTGACCATAAATCCACTTGTGATATCATGTTCCCAACCACCCAGAAGTTGTTGTCTTAATAGCTTCTGATCTGAATGCACACCTGAGGTCATCTCAGAGACTGAGAGAGGCACCATCCTCTAGGATGCAGTACATACTTAAAATCAATTATTATTATATCATTCTATGTCCCCAATAGGTAGAAAACATGGGTCCAGGAACAAAGGGTTGGAAGGAGAAGTAGTCCTGCTTATCACCACTTTTAGTGAGCCACCTGACAATTTGGGCTTCCTGTCTGTACAGTTCTGGCTTCTGCAGATTTAGAAGTCCTGGTTCCCAAAGGGAAGCCAGTGCTACCCATAGGAGTCACAGCAAGAATCTCATTGAGCTTTATTAAGGTACAGAAGCTACCTTAGCACTTTGGACTTCTCATGCCAAGGCATCCAATGGCAAGAAGAGAAGTCACAGTCTTGGCAGAGGTGATTTTCTGGGATCATCAGAAGATCCAAGGCAGAGAATGATAAAATAAAACAAAGGAAAGAGTCTGACTATATCAAGAATAAATATAATATAAATGGATTAAGTTGAACTTCTTAAAGACAGATATTCTCAGGATAGATTTAAAAGCAAAAAGGTTCCGGTCAAGATGGCAGAATAGACAGTCCCCAGCATCACTGTCTCCCACAAATCAACAAATTAACAGCTATAAAAATGTAACATCAGCCAAGCTGGGGCCACTGGAGCTCAGGTGAAGAGGAGGAGAGACCTATGGAGTTCATGAAGGCAGGAGAAACCACGATGAGAGAAAGAAAATCTAGTCTCAGCATTTTGGGCTGCAGCTGCTTTAATGCTGGAGCACATGGAGCAGGAGCCAGCAGAAGCTGCAGCTGTGCCCTTTAGATGGAGTTACTTGGAGGTGGAAGGGGAGAAGAGGACTTTGGTGGCTCACAGGACAGCAAGACCACAAATAGGGTTTCCATGGACCCACACAGGAATGAGGAGCCAGAACAGCTGAGAAAGGGGAGCCATTCAGAGGCCGGTGAGTCATCACAAGGGACTGGCACAGGGCCCATCCCATGGGAAGTGTTTGGAGCACAGGTGGTGGAGGAGACAGGCCCAGTGGGAGAACACTGGGACACAGCAAGGACAGCTGATCCGCCCCCCAATCAGTGCAGGACCACTCAGAGGAGAATGGTCGGGAATGCAGAATTGCATGGGATGCAGTTCAATGAAAAACCATGTTTCTACACAACCCAGGTGCACCAGGTCTCTGGAGAGCCAGAAGTACCTATAAGGTCAACCATTAAACCCTGAGCAGCACAAAAAGCCTTCCCTACAGGAAAAGCAGCAAAGTAGCAATTTATCTCAACCACAGTGCTCAAGTACTCGTTCCCACAGGAAGTTCCCATTTTAGAAGCAAGTAAAGGACAAAAACTTAGTTCTGGCCCAGGCACACCATGAATGCCTCGGGGCCCACCAGGGGACATGAGGCATGGAGCCAGGGGCAGGACCCCAGCCCACAACCACACACACCACCAGCACCTCAGGGCCTCACCCAGGAACCTGAGGATTGGTGCTGGGGACTGGACCCCACTCCCATATCCAGGCATACCAATGCCTAGGGGCCTGCCCAAGGACCTGGGGCTAGCAGCCAGGGACCTGACCCACTTCCCACAACCAGGCACGCTGTGACAGCGCATCAGGGCCCTGCCCAGGGGCCCGAGGCATGGAGAAGGGGATTGGACCTCCGTCCCACATCCAGGCACACCTCACCAGCACCTCGGGGCCCGCCTGGGGATCTGGGACATGGGGAAGGGGACCGGATCCCCCTCCCACAACCAGGCACACCATGCCAGTGCCTCGGGACCCACTTGGGGACCCAGGGCATGGAACTGGGGATCAGACACTTTCCACAACCAGGCACAGTGCCAGCACCATGGAGCAGGCCAAAAACATCTCCTCCATGCGGGTGACCCACCGCAGCCACCACAATAACCATGGCTGCTGCAAAGGCAGCTAGACACCACAACCACCACGCAGATGGTCCACCAGCCACTGGAGTGAGTTGACACAAGGAGAGACACCAGCAGAGATAAAGAAAGGAGGAGAATGTCTGTCTCCACAGAGCCCATTTCATAGTGACGGAAGAGACATCTGTTGTATGATAGTATTGGGGGACCTGATCATGCCTCTCAGTGTTGGACAGATCATTTGGGCAACAAATCAACAGAGTAACCATTATTCTCTCAGAGGGAGAGAAGAAATCTAGGGTGATTAGAGGGGAGAAGGGGGAAGGAAAATGGAATGGGGTGGGATTGGACAAGGGGTATAAAAAATAATTATGATTTGTAACAATATATATGCTAGTAATATTGATTTGATCAACATATCTCAATGTTGAACCCCCAAAATATGTATAATCAATTTTGATTCAATAATAATTTTTTAAAAAGAAAGAAAAGAAAAAAACATCTGTTATCCTAAAGAGTTTCACTTAAAAGAAAACGAAAACCAAAAGTTTAAATAAAGTAATAAAAATCAGTAGGCCAGAACAATCACTCTTGACAGTTCAGCAGTTTAAATCTTCTGAACGATATCCAGCTGAAAAATATCAGAATGCCAAAGTCTGAGAAATATACTTAAATTGCAGTGTAGCATTCTTAATAATTTAAGAAAAATATCCCACACCTAGATTATTAAATCAGAGTGATAAAAGATCTTGGAAACCCTTAATTCTCTAAGAGCAAATGTCAAAAAAAAAAAAAATCAGAGATTAGTGTGCAATGGAGGTTTGGCATCGGGTCCTTGCAGGGCAGGCACTTGAACTTGAGAATGCTGCATAAAGCTGGGGATCCTGAAAGGGCTTCACTTTTAGTAAAAAGTTGGGCTATGAAAAAAATCCATCTTCATCAGGACAACAAGAAAATCCATCTCTGACATGGTTCTAAAGGGCAGAGGGTAGTTTCCTCTGGGAAGCTATTACCATTGGCCGCTCTGAAGTGGGTCTAGTTTCAAACCTATACTTTCTACAAGGTCTAGGAAACCTCAAGCAGAGGAACTAAATTAAAGTGGCCCTCAATATTCAAAAATCGATGCATTCACCAGGTTAATGTACTAAAGAAAAAAAGCCTATATTATGACCTCAATAAATGCAGGAAAAATATTCGACAAAATCTACATCTTTTGAAAAACAAAACTCTCAGCATCTTAAGAATAGAAATTACTAACCCGATCAAAAGCATTTATGAGAGAGAGAGAGAGAGACAGCTAATCTCACTGTTAATGGTGAAAGATTGAACATTCTCCCCATAATATGAGAACAAGCCAAGGGTGTTATCTTTCATAACTCCTATTAGATATCTGCATGCTGAAAACTATAAAACACCAATGAAAGAAATCAAAGACCTAAATAAATAAAGAGATACAGCATTTTCATGGAATGGAAGACTCAATATTGTTAAGAAGTCCAGTCTCTCCAAATGGATTTATGGATTCAGTGCAATCTCAATCAAAATACCAAATATTTTGTAGATAACATGATTCCAAAATTTGTATAAAAAGGAAAAGGAACTAGAATAGTCAATTTGAAATACAAAGTTGGAGAACTCACACTACTGATTTCAAGACCTACTATAAAGACTTTATATTACTATTAAGCTATACAGACCTACTATCAAGGCATTATATTGGCAAGTGGATAGAAACATAGGTCGGTGGAAGAGAATAGAGAATCCAGAAACAGAACCACACAAATGTAGTCAACTGATTTTTGACAGAGGTACAAGAATAATTTGAGAAAGAGAGGATAGTCTTTCCAACAAATGATACTGGAAAAATTTGATTTTTATATGCAAAAAAAATCTTTCACCATCCCTTATACAACAATTAATTCAAAATTGACCAAATGTAAAACATAAAACTAATACTTCTACAAGAAAAATTCAGAATACCTTTGTGACCTTGAGTTTAGCTTAGGATTTTTAGGCATACATCTAAAATGCCTATAAAAGAAAATTTTGGTAATTTGGGCTTTATTAAAATTTAGGACTTTTTCTCAGTGTTAAGAGAATGAAAAGATAATGTACAGATGGGAGAAAATATTTGCAAATCACATTTCTGACAAAGGACGTGTAGCCAGAATACATAAAGAACTGTCAAAACTCAACAATAAGAAAATGAACAATCTGTTAAAAAAAAAAAAAAACAAGAAGGACAACTTCTGCTTCAATTCAAGGTAGGAAGACAGGACACACCCACGTGAAATGGCAAAATTAAGAAAAAAAAATCTGAACAAATTGTTTTCAAGACCTTGGATATCAATCAGGCAACAAGAACAGAAATCTCTGAGCAATGGGAAACAAAGTGAGCCCTATGTTTGCCCGACCTTACTACGTTGAGAGTTTCCAGTCTGTAGAGCAGGGAGAGAGCCCGGAAGATATCCACCAGACTTGACATGAGGAAACAGAGTGAGAATGCAAGGAGACCAAGGCAGCTAGAGTTTGCAGGACAGTGTGCCAGAGAGGAGAGAGCTGCACAAAGAAGGAACTCCAGAGATCTGCCTGGGGTCCCCCCTCAAGTATTCTGCAGAGCACTGACCAAAGCATGTTTGACAGGACACTCCCCAAGGCTGGGGGGATAATACTATCCACAAGGATTAGAGAAAACAATAGCCAAAACTCTTAGAAGATATGGCTGGAATAGTGCCTGTTCCTATTATCTAGACTGGAAAGCCTCATAATTCATGGGGCACTGGGTATGATACTCAGAAGGGTATTGCCTCAGTAGTGGGGTATTATCCCTAGACTTAGCTGCTATGGTCTCTCCTAACAAATCTTCAAAGCAAGACCCAAAAGTATGAAGCTGTTTCCAAGTTACTTAAGTGCATCCCAGATCAACATCCAAAAATATTTAGAGAAATACAAAAATATCAGAATCCAACAAGATAAAATGCTCACTGTTTGGCCTCCAACTAAAGATTATGAAGCAGGAAAATATGACCCATATCAGGAGAAAAATTAATAAATAGAAACTAGCCCAGAACTGATATAGATGTTACAATCATCATGCTAAAACACCTATTATAATTTTATATAAGATTATTTAAGTATATATGTTCAAAGAAAAGGCATAATAACATAAAAAAGATAAAAATAGACATGGCACATACACTGCAAAAATGATAAAAATAATAAGAACATAAAATAAAAAATTATGTAAAAAGTTTTAAAACTTGGACAAAATAAAACAAATTTGTAGAATAAAATATGACTGATAAAACTGAATCAAGAAATAGAAAACCTTTTGCCCAATATGTCATAGTGGTTGAATGGGCAGACTCTGGACAAAATTACCTGGGTTCTATTATTTACATCTGTGTGACCTTGAATAAATTACTTAAAATTTGATGCCTTGGACAAGTTATTTAAAATTTGATGTGCTCATTATAAAATGTGGGTACTAAATAGTATCTACATCTGAGAGGTTAAATGAGTCTAGGTAAGTATTTAGAGTCATACCTAGTGCATAGTAAAAACCATGTAAGGGTTAGCTCCTTAATAATATTATTATTGAAAGTAGTCATGCCTATTACAAGAAACTCCATGTCTTGGTCAGAGAAACTTTCACACCTGTGCACCTACCTCCATAGAAAAGTCTCAGAAACATAACATAGACTTGAAAAAGTAAGATTCAGAAATATATGTACAATATGATTCCATATATATTCGAAGTTAAAAGACACAAAATAACTTAGATATCTTTAAACTTAGGTATATTTAGGATAAAGAAATGTATAAGAAAAATGGACCTAAAAATCAGACGTGTTTGCATTTGAGGTAAAAGGGGAATGGGATAGTAGAAGGATGCACACAAAATTTCAACTCTAGCTGTAAAACTTGGTTTATTGCAAAATTATCTGTGGCATATGTGGCAAAATTTCATGATTTATTAAAACTGAGTGGTAGAGGTATGCATTATAAAATTTTATTCTTTCTTCCATATGTTTTAAATATTTCATAAGAAAAAAACAGTTCTGACTAGAAGGAACTCTTAAGTATTAAAATTAAAAGGGGTCAAGAATTACAGATAAAATTACTGAAAGGAGACCAACATCTAGACATAATGATGAAATTTTTGAATTTCAAAGGTAAAAAAGAACCTAGCTATCAAGAAATTTTTTGATTTCAAGGCAGAAAAAAGAAGCTACCTATCAAGAAAAATATCTTAGGGGACCTCAAACTTCTTGCATAGTAAATGACAAAAGGAACAGGAAAAACTCTATGGAGTTCTTAGGGGAGACTGTGTACAAGAATTTCATGCCCAAATCAGTTAGTGATTGCATGTAAAAGAGACAAGGATATTCTTAGTAATTTGAGGACTCAGAAATTACAGCAACCACAATTCTTCCTCAAATATCTAGTCAAATATATTTCAGCTGTTTAAGAGAGCAATCCAAATAAGCCTGTAGGTCATGGTGTAAAAGACTGGACAACGAAGATGAACCGTGTAACCTGTAAAATGTAGAGTTAAATCCAAAAAATTGTGAATAAAAAATACAATGTCAATAATAAAATTTGACAAATAGATTCATATTCCAAAAATTTAACAATATTGTAGATCTAAACTCACAGTATGAATCCAAAGTGTAAAAGTAAAAGGAGAAGAGAAATAAAGAAATGTTTGGAATTTTTTATACAGCAGAGAGAAGAGATACATCTATTTAGGGACAGTCATAGAATTTATTTTTATTCTCAGTAAATAGATTTAAAATATAAACAGGATTTGGGGGTTTCACCTTCAATATGCAAAAGCTTGGACATCTTCACTCCTGTATTAGTTACAGTTCTCCAGAGAAATAGAACCAATAGAATATGTGTACATATGTGTTTGTGTGTGTATATGCATACATAGAGAGATAGAGAGAGAGACAGAGACAGAGAGAGACAGAGGGAGAGAAACAGAGACAGAAAGGGACAAAAAGAAATTGGCTCATGTGATAGTGTACATCAAGAAGTTCCAAATCTGCAGAGTGAGTTGGCAAGCTGGAGCCTCGGGAGAACCAACGGTGCACTCTGACCCAATATCTGAACACCCTATGGGCCAGTCAAGTTGACAAATAAAACTAACCATCTCTACTCCCTCCTTCCAACAACAAATAAAGTTGGGAAAATGGCAAATTTGCCATTTCTTGGACCCATCAGAGAACTGAGTTTGCAGGACAAACTCATACCTTAAAATCTCTGAGTAGGAATACGTAGGGATACCCACAGTCAAGAAGGGAGAGGAATTTGCAACATTTGGTACATATAGCTGCAAAAAAACTTGAAATGAAGCCCAACTCCAAGCCAAATAAACATGAATCTCACACTACAGACCTATTTACTCAGTTCCTGCTATACAATACAACATGTCCATCTTTAATAAAAGACATACCAAAAGCCTAGGAAAAACACAGTCTGAAGAGAAAAAGCAAGCATCAAAATCAGACTCAGATAAGACATAAATTTTGGGATTATCACAGAGGGAATTCAAAACAACTATGATTAATATGTTAAGGGCACTAATAGAAAAAGGAGACAACAGGAAAAAACAAATAATATAAGCAGACATATGAGAGTTCTAAGAAAGGAATATAAGGAAATACTAGAAATAAAAAACCCTGCTTTGAAAAGAAGAATGCCTTTGATAGGCTCTCTGGTAGACTTAACAGGTTGAGGAAAGAATAAGTAAGCTTGAAAATAGGTCAGTGGAAATTTCCAAAGCTGAAATGCAAAGAGAAAATAGAATAAAAAAATACAACAAAATATCCAAAAACTGTGGGACAATTTAGTATATGTAGTGTATGCAATAATTGAAAATACTAGAAGGAGAAGAAAGATAGAATGAACAAAACAAATATTTGAAGTAATAATAATTGAGAACTTTTCAAAATTAATTTTGGACAACAAAGCACAGATTTAAAAATACCAAACAAAACAAAACAAACAAGCAAACAAAGCAGAAATCTAACACTAGGCGTATTATATTCAAATTGCAGGAGACCAAAGACAAAAATAAAATTTTAAGAGCCAGAGGCCTTACCTCTAAAAAACAAAAATCAGATTTACAGTAGATTTGTTCAAAAATCAGAAATTATACAAGCAAGAAGAAAATGGAATGAAATGCTAAGTGTTGAAGGAAAACTACGAACCAATATCTCTCATAAACATAATCAGAAAAGTTTTCACAAAATATTAGCAAATAGAACCCAAAAATGTATTAAATGAATTATACACCACAACCAAGAATGGTTTATTCAGGTATTCAAGGCTGGCTCAACATGTGAAAACCATTCAATGTAATCAATCACATCAATGGACTAAAGAAGAAAAAGCAGATGATCATATCAATTGGCATAGAAAAAGTATTTGACAAAATCCAATATCCTTTGATAACAAAAGCTCTCAGTAAACTAAGATTAAAGAGAAACTTTCTCCATTTGATAGAGAACATCTACAAAGAATCTGCAGCAACATCAAACCTAATAGTGAGAAACAGGATGCTTTCTTGCTAAGATCAGGAATAATACAAGAATGTTCCCTGTCAACACTCCTATTCTACATTGTACTGGAAGCCCTACCTGTGCAACAAAACAAAAAACAGAAATAAAAAATATATATAAAGAATCAAAAGAAAGAAATTATCTTTGTCCATAAGTCGTGTGATTGTCTATGGAGAAAATCCAAAGAATCAAAAGCAACCAAAATCTCCTAGAACTAGTAAATTATTATAACAAGGATACAAGGTTAATATATAAAATTCAATGGATTTTCTATGTACCAGCAATGAACAATTGGAATTTGAGAATAAAAACACAATCTCATTTACAATAGTACTAAAATCGAAATATTTATGTATGAATATAACAAAATATGCATAAGATCAATACACAGAAAACTATAAAACTCTGATGAAAGAAATCAAAAAAGATCTAGATAAATGAATAGATATTCTTTGCTAATGAATTGGAAGACTCAGTTCAGGTATTGTAAAGATGTCTTTTTTCCCCAACTTGATCTATAAATTCAACTCAATTTGAAGCATCAAAGTATGAGCTATCTATTTTGTAGATATCCACAAATTGATTCTAAAGTATATATGTAATATCGAGAACTTACAACAGCCAACTCAATACTTAGAACACAATACTCACTTTCAAGACTTAGTATAAGTCTACAGCGATCAAGACAGTGTGGTGTTAGTGAAAGAAAAGACATATAGAGAAATGTGAGAGAATAGGGAACTCATAAGTAGACACACAAATATAGTCAACTGATTATTGAGAAAGGAGAAAAGGTGATATGATAGGGAAATACTACTCTTTTCAACAAAGGTACTGGAACAAGTGGATGTCCATAGGATGCAAAAATAATAATAAATCTAGACATAGACCTTATACCTTACACAAAAATAAACACAGAAATGATCCACATAGTGATGTATCAGAGTTAGAATTATCAGTATAAACTCATATTTAGCTTAGTACAGACACAGATAGTTATATTTAGAAATATTTGTAGATATATGTACAAACATGTTTTAGTGTACATACATATCTTTGTATTTCATTGCTTCATCAGTGAGAGGGCTTAGAAGTAAGGATATGTCAGTAATAATAAGCACACTTAGCACACAGATTTTGATTTCTAATACCATTCTCCAATGAAAGGAACAAGACTCCTTAAAAAAACGACTGATTCTAGTACTGAGGTAGGACATGTATAAGATGACCCTGGAGTATTTCATAGTGCCGGAAAGTAAGGAAATGCTAAAAACAAACAAACAAAAAACAAAACATCATGATGTAATGGAGGGACACAGGAGTCAACTGAAAGAGCTCCCAGTGGCCAATGATGGAACAATTTAGCAACAAAATAAAGAAGTATTGGATTATAACCCAAAGTATAAAATAAATACCTATACATCTGTACTCATATAAATGATTGGGGAAAAAATGAATAAATAAATAAGGGATGATTAGACAAATTACCTGTGCAGAAGAATTCAAAATAATTTATGTAGATACTCTGTACTTAAGGAAGCTCAGTACAACTTCCCATTCCTTAACTGTGGCCTATGCATAATAACTTCCTTTCAATCAGTACAGTATGAAAATGGAGAAAGAATAAAACTAATTTTACCGTGAATAAACTGGACAAACACTATCTCAAGCCAGGTTAACCTCAACAGGGATAGGTCATATTGATAGTACATATCCTTTATTTGACGTGATGAGAATGGCACTTTACTTCCATGGTCTTCCTCCCCAAAACACATTACCCCAACCTAACCATAAGAAAAGCATCAGCCAAATCACAATTGAGAGACATTTTAAAAAATGCAAGTAATTTACAAAACTTTTGAGGTCATCCAAAACAAGGAAAGTCAGAGAAACTGCCACAGCCAAAAGGACACTAGGGAAATATGACTAAAAAAATAGAATGTGGTACTCTGGATGAACAGGAAATAGACAATGAGGGAAAACTGAGAAAGTCTGAATAAAGTATGGGCTTTACCTCATTTAATAATAATGTGTCAATATTGATTTATGAATTATGGCAAATGTACCATACTCAAGTAAGATGTCAATAATAGGGAAAACTGGGTAAGGGATATATGGAAACTCTATACTATCAGAAATAATAAGTTAAACATTTATTTTAAAATATATAATTAGCTACTTTTCTCTCAATAATACAAGTGTGTTTTTTGTTTTTTGTTTTGTTTTTTTTTTAAGTCTGATAACACTCAACTTGTGGAGGAATACTCATACTTTTCTGGCAGAAATGTAAAATGGCACAACCACCATACACAATGACTCTACCCACATGCTTTTCAAAGAGCAATAAAAACATCTGACTACAAAAAGGCTTTACAAGAATGTTCATAGAGGCTTTATTCATAATGACCACAGGGTGAAAACAATTCAATGTCCGTGAACAGGAGAATGAACAAACCATTTGTGGTATCTTTATACAGCAGAATATAGCTTAACATTAAAAAGGAGCAAACTACTTACATTCTCAATGACATGGGTGAATCTCAAGACATTGTGCTGAGTGAAAGAAGCCAGACATGAAAGAGTATATACTGTATGATTCCATTTATATGGTGTTCTAAAACAGGCAAAAGAAATTTGTAGTGAAATGATTCAGAAAATTTTGTCTCTGGGTAAGGAGTGGGCCAACAGGAAAGTCCAAGGGAAATGTCTTGGGCTATAGAAACGTTCTAAATCTTACTAGGAGTATGGATCACATGAGTATATGCATTTGTCAAAATTCATTGAATTGTACACTTAAGACCTATGCATTTTACTGTATGTAAATTTTACCTTTAGAAGGAACTGTAGACAAACAAACAAAACACCATGTCGATGTGCCCATTTTGGTTCTGTCCTTGAAATAAGTACCCTCAAATTATATTTTGATTGTCTCATTAATGTCATACTTGGTTCCAAAGATGATTTAAGATGATTTACAATAAGTTATAGTTGAAAAGAATAATTTAAAATTCTATAATTAGCATTTGTGAGTGTTTAATATGAACCAGCACAATGGCCAAACTCCTATGAAATAAGAATCATCGTCCCACTTTACAAATGAGTAAATTTGGACTCAAAAAGAAAAGTAATTCAGGAAGGAGAGTACTAAAATTCCCACTGACTTCCAATATATTTGGAGCCTCCTCCTAACCAGGTAGGGAGGGCATGGTGGGAATAGAGGCCAAAGACAATAATGTGATTGAGTAGAGAATCTAGCTCTGAGTTTTCAGGAATAAAGGGCAAAAGGCACAACTACATGAGATGTAGCTTCTATTGCATGACATAAGGAATCATACCAGTTCACAAGAAGAGGCAAGCATTTTTCTGACACTCAACTCAAAGAGGAATGTAGAACTTAGCCCAGGAGTCCTTTTATAAGTGCCATGGAACAATATCTTGCACAATGTATTAACTAAATAGCAGTTTTACAGAACTGCAGACGTGTTTTTGATTTCTTTCTCACTCTGATGTTCCATAAAAACTGAAAACCTGCTGCACCTGCCTTGCCCAGCGAATGACCTGACACAGTTGATATGGCCTTACTAGGAGTTCAGTTCTAACATAACCTATTTCATATGTTGTAGCCTGAATTAATCAGCCTATTAGTAATCATGCTAATTGAACTATCTGCTGTGAGTTCAATCTGATCTGCTACTTAGGAAAATAAACATCTTGGTTTATCCATGACATGTGTTTTTAAGAAATGCTTCACTTAGCACCCAGCTGTAAATCTGAATAAAATTGAGAAGAGAAATTTCCATAGACAAATGTTTTGGCTAACTGTCTCCTTTGGCATTTCAACTGAAATCTTCTCTTTAAAAAATATAGCTGCCATTTGAACCAAGATTTCTTTAGTTTATTCCATTTCCAATTAGTGGCTCAGCTTTGCGTTGGCATTTCTGTTTCAGCAGCTGCAGTGGAAGCGTTGGGCCAAATGCTGCCTCCCCCACTTGCCCACATGCCACTTTCACTGATGTACACCAGTGCCAGGGGACAAAAACTGCCCCAGAATATCTACTATCCTATTCATTAATGCCTCAATGAGTCAGCAACAATGGCAGTGGAAAATAGTTTTTTGGCTCAAGAGAAGGGTCTTATTTACAATAAAAGGGTTATTAAAAGCAATCAAATAATCGCAACTAGAAGGGGAAAATATTCTTTCTCTTCTTCCACCATTGGGAAATTATGTTTCCTATAGTCACATTATATTTCAAGAGAGTTTGAAGACTCCCTTTTATAACATACATTGAATCTATTTAGTAAGCATCTTTGAACTAGAAGCTCAGCATTGTGCTGGTCTCGGGTGCTGATATAAAGCAGAAATTATTATTTTCCCTTCTGGAGTGATGTTAGAAATATTTGGAGTGATCAGAATTTTTTTTAATATGGAGGGAAGACCTAAAGAGTAGGGGCATGTCTTTAGCTCAATGGCTGGAGGGCACTGTTCATTCTTTCCTTCAGAAACCTTTTCCTCCTACTGGAGGGTTTGATGTTTATTTCAGGGGGGTTAGTTAGGGACTGTAGAATAATTCTCCTCTCATCTTGGGGTGGAAGGTGTTTGCTATACTTTTCTCTCTTAGGATGTGACGCTATGCGAATATCTACAGTAAGTAACCTTAACTCTCCATGAGACAGTCCGATATGGAAGCCACTAGCCACAGTTACCTTAATTAATTAAAATTTAAAAAGTAAAAATTCCAGTTCCTCAGCTTCACTAGCCATATTTCCAGTGTGTTGATAACAGAGAATAGAACATTTCCATCAATACTAAAAGTCCTATCGGACAGGCTTGCTCCCCCTAAGCAAAGAGGCCCCTGACGGCATGGCAGGAGACAATTCTGGTGGTGTTGTATTCAAGATGCCACCATCACAGAAGACATTCATATGTGATAGAAGCCTTTGGTCTGACTGCAAAAATGACTGATGCTCAATGTGGGCAGGTTCTCACCTGTCACATTACCAACATGACCACACCGAACCATACTGAAAACCTGAATCTCGACTTCAGGAAGCTTTCAGCTCAAGACATCTATCTTCCTCTTGCTTTTCTTCTCCCCTTCCTTTGTTCATGTACCTCACCCTTATCACTCTTTTCCTAATTATCTTTTCCATTGCCCAATCATCAGTGAAAGAACTCTATGCTCATTTATGTTCCTATAAGTAAATGACTCAATAGGAGAAGACATGTTGCTAGGTTTGAAGACAAAAGTTTTGACACCATAAGCCTGCTCCTGAATGACTTCTTTGCATATTGTAAAAATATTTCTCTTTGTCTTCTGGAAACTAATGGTATCCACCAAGATACAGTGAAATCTTTGGATATGCAGCAATGTCTTGCCAGGCAGATGAAATGGTAACAGTCCAAGCTTATCAAAATGCTATTGTGATGTCAAGACAGCACAAGACTGTTTCCAAAAAGCCTAATTACAGTGGCTTGGAAATGAGCTTGAAATGATAAAATACTGTCCCTACGTAAGATAAGCAAGTGGAACTTTACAAATGTATAATCTTGTCCTCCTAGTCTCCTCTGGTGCCAACAGGCAGCCAAAAAACCAGCAGGGTTCCTTGAAAGGCTGTCTTTCCATTAGGACTTCAATAGCATTGGCAATGAAAGGTGAGACAGAAGGGCATGCAAAACAGAGCTGAATGCCACACGGGAACCAAGCTTATTATGCTGAGAACATACTTGTTGCTATGTTAATAGGATAGGATTATATTTTTCTATTTAAAATTTTCCAGCACAAATGAGGCAGTGTAGTGGGGCTGTTACATCATGTAGCTTTCTGAAAATGCTGGTGGCTCCTCTCCATTTACACCTCCTCCTCTTGCACATGGTGAGAGGATGCTTTTGCTTTTTACAAAGTGGTCCCATTTGCTTGGAAAACATCATGGGACTCAATCAGGATTTATAATAGCCAGATTTCATCAGGACTCAATAAAGGTAAAAATGTCTTGGCCGTATTCCAAACGTGTTGTTCAAGTCCTCACCCCCTCCACCTCTCCATAGCTGCTCCACCGACACCAGAGAAAGAAAAGGGGCTATTCAACTGAAAAGCAGAATCAGAGTTGAAAGGTTTGGTTAGGCTATTTTTTTTTTTTTTCTCTAAGTTAAATTAAATTCCACTGTGTAGAGGACATGATAGCAAAGGAAGATTAAGCTGGAGAGAGTGGAAGAGAGAGAAAATGTGAACCTTGTGTTTGAGAAGTTTATCATTCATTGAGGTATAAGGTTAAAAACAAATGGTAGACATAAAGTACCTGAAACAAAGAATAACTGAAAACTAACACCTATTCCTCTGTACCTCTCAAATCCATCCACTTCTTTTAATTACTACCACTATCCTAAGCTAGCATCTTCTCGCAGCTGGATTCTATAGCCTTCTCCCGAGAGGCCAACCAAGAGCTGCTTTTACTGTGCTACAGTTCATTCTCCTCTCTGCAGAGAATGAATTTAACTTCTGCTTTAATCTCTTCAACAGTGTATACTGTTTTTAAGATAAAGACAATCTTCCTTAACACAGTTTATGGGTCCTGTAAATTCTGGCCCCTCCCTACTTCCTTGAGAAGCTTTAACTCACCCTCAGGCTTTCTCAGCCCTGGTTGCCTGTCAGTCTCTCTTAGCATCAGACTCCATCCAGTTTCAGGGTATTTATACATACCTGTGTCCTCTGCCTGGAACCCTCTGTCTTCCCCTCTTCACCTATTTAATTCTAATTCAACCTTTATATCTCAGCACAACAGATACTTCGTCAGAGAATGTTCCCCACCCTAACTAGGGAAAAAGCTTGTATTGTGTTCTTTGTTTTCTTTCTATCCTGATCTCAACTTTGTAATTGTTATCAAGGTGTTTTGTTGTTATTGTTTTTGTTGTTTTCCACATTCATTGTATGAATATTTGATTAATGCTTTTCTTCCCCACTAGCTTTGTGAGGGCCGGGAACATGTCTTTCTTGCTTACCATATATTCTTAAGGTCTACCTAGAGCCCAGTACTTAGTAGCATTTCTAAAATGTTTGAGGAAGTAAGAAAGACTAAGAAGACAGAAAGGAAGGGAGAAAAAGAGAGAGGGAGGGGGAGGATGGGGGAAGGAATTTACCTAGATAAAATAAAACGTATTCCCTGAAGCCATGAGACCCAGCACATGACTCTTTGGCAGCTTCTTAATAATTGTTGCTTTATTTACAGATTATAGAAAGCCTATAGCAAAGATTAAGTGACAAAGGAAAGTGGTGCGTATAATAAGAAAAGTCTCTTGGGTATAGCAAAGGGCATATGTAAGAGGAGAGAAGGACATGTGGATAATGCATTAGTGAAGGTCCAGCCTGGCCGTGCTTCCTCTGATTTGGTGTTTAGTTGAGATGAACTAGACTCAATGTGTTCTAAGACACATGGCCAAAGGCAGTTGTTAGACCTTTCCTTTGAGGAATAGATCTTGCTGAACTTGCTTTTATCAGACATTGAAAGCAAAATGATGGACTAAATGGCCTCTGCCAAGCCCTCTGGTCCCAATTAAATTGTGCAAATGCTACCAGTGAGCTTACTGAAGGGCCAATTGGAGAGTGTTTAAAGGTAAACCTTCCAAAAATTAGATAAAATATGATAGTGATTCTATAATTACTCTCACAATCTGAGAAAATTTTAGCTCTCCAAATAAGATAAGTAGAATAGAAAAGATCCTAATACTTTCCCTGGCATACTAATTATTCAATTAATGTTCAAACTAGTGCATGTGATATGATTGTATTTTGTTTGGTATTTGCTGAACTAAAGTGATATCAAGTCCCAGGACACTGATGTAAATTTGACACATACTGTCAACTTTGCAATGCTTGACTTGTATTTTGGGATGCATGCTTGTGATTATAGTTCCTTGGCAGTTTTAGTGACACTGGAATCCTAATAAGATGTGTGTTAGTTCGTTCTACCTAAATATTATACTGAAGGCTAAATGTCTGCATTGTCAAGTTGTCGTTTCTAAACTACAAGCCTAAAAAGATCAATAGAGTCTTAACTTACAACATGAAATCCATTATTAATCTTTCTTATTGCAGTTCGTGGCTAAGGCAAGAAAATGAATATATAAAATTTTATTTAAAAAAATTAGCATCCTTATGTTCCATTTAAATTTCAGCATTCAAATAAAACAAACTTGAATTAAATAATTTTATAAGTAAACTTGTCTAAGTTAAGAAGGATAATAATTTAGTATATTCTTGAATTTTATTTAGCAATTTTATTTTTAAAAAACATAAAAATAATAAAAAGATGTTCACATTTGTTTACAACATTCTTAAATGGTTAACTATAGTATAAGCAGCACGATTTTGTATACTGCAATAGAAAAATATCCTTTAAGACATGTTTAATCATTTGGATCTAGTAGCAGTGTTTATTCATTCATTTTTAGTCCATTAGAGTGTAAATTACATTTGATTTGCTTGCTCTGATTGGCTTAATTGGCCCAGTTACAGCTGAAGTACAAATAAAATTGTAATAAATTGAACAGATGTTTAACTTACTCTACCAAGATCTTTAATAGTCAATTCCAATTGCAATTTACATTCAGCAATTTAACAAGACCCTTAGGAAATGTATTTGATTATTAAAACAAGCTGTTTGTTTCTCTGTGTGATGGAAACAAGACCATTGTGTCACGTGCTTTTGGCCTGGTGCTATTTTTTTTTAATTTAATTTTGTTATCTCTTAGGAAAATTGTGTAATGTATGGCTATAGAAGTTAGTTTGTCAGCTTTAAAAATGGGTATCACATTCAAATTGATGCTAGAAGGGAAATTTTACAGAATTATAAAATATTTTATAGAGAAAGAAACAAATCCTATTACATTTTCCAGAAGCATCTTCACTAATAGCCTTCTTTACAGCCAATGGGAAGAACTCATCTTAATTAAAGCATCAATTCAAAAACCAATAACCAATTCCATTATTCAGATTCTGCATGTCATTCACCCACTGCCCATGTAGAAATAAAAATGTTCTTTGAAAAAAATGCATGGCATTGCACTAATGTCTTTTACAATCTCTTCACTTTAATTTAATGTAGCTGTTAAGATACTGCATAGCCTTTGTGTGATCTGCTCTTAAGTAAGCTTGGCAGAAACTGGCACATTGTAGCTCTTGTGCTTCCACAAAAAGGAATTTAGGATGGATATTATGTCTCATTCTAAAAACTCATAATATGAACTTCCAAAGAGATTTCTGATTATTGTACACTGAGACCACGTTTAGATAACAGAAAAATTAGTTGACTAAAAAATTAAGCTTGTAGTATGGATGTAGAATCACTGAATTGAAAACTGAATACTCATTCACAACTATCTAATCCTGGAGCCAAAATTCAAATGTCTACAGAAATCAGGAAACAGCCTAAATCAGTCAAACTCCTGGGAGGGGAGACCTCCCCACTTACCTGCAGTCAGTCATTGTCATGACAGAATGCAGGTGAGGAACAAAAAAGATTCTGATTTCTCATAAAAAGTTAGGAATCCAGATTTTTGTAAAATCTCTCTTGATTAAAAACATTGCAACTACCTCAAAAAATTTTGAATATTTTGCGTGTTAAGCAGCAGCAACAAAAATCTGTAAACCAAACATATCCCCAGTGTATGAATAGCTGTTTACACAATCCCAATATTTTACAATTGATGACGGTAAAGCCTAAAATAGCTTACTTCAGTGGTAAAACCAGAAACTAGAACTCCTATCTCCAGGTAATTAAAATGACCCACCTTGGGTTCAAATCCCAATTAAGACTGAACATAGCTACACCTGACCTTCAGTTTCCCAATGTGTAAGATTGAGACAGTAACAGTACCTACATCATAAGTTTGTTGAAGGATAACATGAGATATGAGAAAACGTGTAAAGAGCACTTAGCAGAATGCTTAGTACCTGGCAAGCATTCAATAAATAAAAATTGGAACCAGCCCAAATGTCCATCACCAGATGAGTGGATAAGGAAACTGTGGTACATCTACACAATGGAATTCTACTCTGCTATTAAAAGAATGAAATACTGCCATTTGCAACAACATGGATGGACTTGGACAAAATTATATTAAGTGAAACAAGTCAGGCACAGAAAGAGAAATAGCACATGTTCTCACTTATTTGTGGGAACTAAAAATCAATAAGTAAATAAACACACAAACAAATAAAGGGGGGAGAAGAAACAACAATCACAACAATTCCTTGAACGTGTTAAGACAAGTGAACAGATACGAGGTAGGGGGGAGGGGAGGGGGGAAGAGGAATGGGTAAAGGGTCATGAAAATCAACTGTGATGTATATTGGGAAGTTAAAATAAAAATATAAATAAGATAAAAAATAAATTTTAAAAAATGCAATCACTGTCATCAGCATTATCATTTCAGATGTTTCTTAAAAAAAAAAAAAGGAAATAATCTGAATGATAAAGCCCAGTCTTATTAAAAGGACATTTTACTTAAAATGTAGTGCTATGTACATTTTTAATGCTATGAGAGTTTATATTGAGGGAATGCCTCTGCCATCTCCAGTTCAGAGTAAGAGATAAATCTCTCCTTTATATCACATAAAGGGAGTTTAAGGAGTAAAGGAGAGGCTGAGGGATGCCTTAAGAAGCACTGTATTCTCAGGAGACCACCCTATGAACCTCATCTCCAGTAAATCAGGGGGCCTTGACCAAACAATATCTCCCCCTTCCCCAACCCTCAGCACCTTTGAAATAGATGAATAACAAAGAACTACTGATAAAGGGGGAAAACATTCATTTTTCTTACTAGATGTGGTGTTCATGGTAGTCAACCATTATAGCACACACCAAAAAGTGAAAAATAAAATTTAAAAAATATGAAAAGTTTTAAGCCAATTGTTCCTTTGGAAACTGCTGTTTCATTCCATCATGTCCTTGTATTATCTGAGTCCATGGTGACATAATTCTCCCTCAACCCACCTTTTTTACTATATAAACATGACACAATATCTTGCCATGTATAATCTACACGAAGCCCAGAACTTACTTCCTAATTATACCATTCTAGCAAAAGGCAAAAAAAAAAAAAAAAAAAAGCAAAACAAAACAAAAAGCTAAATGCTTATGGCTGGAATATCAAATATTGCCTTTTTATTATTTTTCAAATATCCAAAAAAAGAGGAAATTTGAGTAGCTGTGAATAAAACTTACAAAAAGAGAAAAATAAAGAGGCTATTGGGATATCACACAGCAAACTTGTCTTTACTGAAAGTCCCTGTTAGATATTCAATTCAGCAGAAATTATGGTATGCAATAGGTAAAATGGACTAAAGTCGTGTACAAAGTTTAAACCTGTAGAGATTTTAAAAATAATTTGATGTTTTCTCATTAAATAATGAATTCTTTCTAAAAATTGCAGCATTTTTGCAAATAACATCCTATGCATTTTTAGAAACTATTTTCTGTGGTTTTGCAAGTAATTCCCTTTGATTTTATTGCATAGTAAAATGAACCAAAAACATCATGTAAAAAAACATTTAAGATTGGTTTTTTCAGCATTATGTGTGCGGGTAACTTCAAAGGAAGGCTCTGTTGATTTGCATTAATAAGGGAGCATATGTTCTCTTGGTAATCCATAAGGAATAGTCTAAATATAAAGCAATAGAAGAGTTAAATCACATCCTGAGAAAATAAACCAAAAATTCATGAGATTTTTCTCTAGCCCCCACATAAAAATTCTTTTAGGTAAAACTTGAATTATAAATGCCACTGTTATTTTATGGTATCAAGGAATGAAATTATGGTGAAGCAATTAAACTGGCCTTTTTAAAAAATGTGTTGCAGGTTTCATTAATACCTAAAATTCCATAACAGTGGGCAACTTGTGTATACACAATATCCTATATGGGACAGATCCAGGGATTGTCTTTTCTGTTAACAGGGGGATTCCACAAAGCACTCTCTTTCAGGGCATGGTTACCTATGTATCAGAAAAGTATCCTAAAATTTTCAGTTCCTCACAAATGAAGGTGGTGCTTGTAAACTCCTCCTAACTTAGGTAAATGTATAACAAATCTGAAGTAGCCACTAGCCAGCAAGAATTCCTGAAGCATCTTAGAATGGAAATCTATAGAGGTTAGCGCGTGTGTGCGCACGCGCCTAAGTATATGAGCATACACACAATGGAGTAGAAAGGGTGTGTGGATCCAGCACTTACTCTTTAGTTAATGTATCTATGCATCATGTTAGCATATAAATAATGCTAAATCTTCCACATGGAGAGAGAATAGACTTTAAAGCTAACAAGAATGTCGTATTAGTTTCTTACTGTAGCTGTAAAAAACCACCACAAATTCAATGGTTTAAAACAGCACAAATGTATTATCTTACAATTCTATAGCCAGAAATCTCCCTGTACTAAACTCAAAGTTTCTGCAGGGCTGTGTTCCTTCTCTAGGGTCTAGGGGATAATCCAGTTCCTTGGGTTTTCCAGTTTCTAAAGGCTTCCTGCATTCCTTGTCTCATAGCCCCTTCTACCATCTTCAAAGCCCCCCAGCAGAGCATCTTCAAATCTCTCTACCTGTCTCTGACACTCTAAAAACCCTTGGGACTACATTGGACCCACCCAAATAATCCAGGATTGTCTTCCCATTTCAAGATCACTAACTTAATCACACCTGCAAAGTCTCTCTTACAGGTGTAGGAGATTAGACTAAGGACATCTTTGGAGGTTTCATTATTCTGCCTACCATTATGCTAAAATAAACAACACAACCACCTCTGCAAGCCAGAGCCTTCTTTCTGGCCCAGATCCCTAACTAGTGAAAGCAAGTATGGTACCAAATCTATTCAATAGGGAGAAGACAATAGAATAGTTTTCAAAGGTCAGTTCACTTAAAGCTAAATTAGGGGTTGGAATAAAGATTAAACTTCCTCAGGGTAGTAACTCTTAAGGTCCCAAGTCTCACTCAGCCCTGAGAAAACTAGGTTGTGTCCATAGAGGGCCCATCTATCCATAGCCTTGCTGAAATCAGAGGGTAGACAAAGCAATCTATAGATTCAACACAATCCCCATCAAAATACCAATGACATTCTTCACAGAAATAGAAAAACAATCCTAACATTCATATGGAACAACTAAAGATCACAAATAGCCACAGCAATCCTGAGCAAAGAAAATAAAGCTGGAGGCATAACACTACCCAACTTCAAATTATACTGCAAAACTACAGTAACCAAAACAGCATGGTACTGGCATAAAAACAGATACATGGGCCAATGGAACAGAATAGAGAACCCAGAAATCAACCCAAGTACCTACAGCCAACTGACCTTTGACAAAGGCACCAGGAATATACACTGGGGAAAAGACTGCCCCTTCAATAAATGGTGCTGCAAAAATTGGATATCCATATGTAGAAGAATGAAACTAGACCCTCACCTCTCACTGTATATCAAAATCAACTCAAAATGGATTAAATAATTGAATATATGTCCTGAAACTATAAAACTAAAAGAAAACATAGGAGAAACACTTCAGGAAGTAGGACTGGCAAAGGCTTTATGAATACAAGCCCAAAAGTACAGGTGAAAATAAATAAATGCAATTATATCAAACTAAAAAGCTTCTGCACAGCAAGAAAAACAATTAACAGAGTGAAAAAGCCTACAGAGTGGGAGAAAATATTTGCAAACTATGCATCCAACAATGGATTAATATTCAGAATATACAAGGAGCTCAAACAACTTAACAGTAAGAAAACAAGTAACCCAATTAAAACCCAATTTAAAAATGGGCAAAGGAGCAGAATAGGCTCAAAGGAAGATATATGAATGGCCAATGGACACATGAAAAAATGCTCAACATCACTCTGCATCCAAGAAATGCAAATCAAAACAATATTGAAATAGCATCTCATTCCACTTAGACTGGCTATCATCAACTAATGCTGGCTAGGATGCAGAGAAAAGGGAACCCTCCTACACTGTTGGTGGGAGTGTAAAATAGTGCAGCTATTATGGAAAATGGTATGGAGGTTCCTCAAACAGCTACAGATAGGACTGCCATATGACCCAGGAATCCCACTGCTGGGTATATACCCAGAGGAATGGAAGTCATCATGTCTAACAGATACCTGCACTCTCATGTTTATCGCAGCTCTATTTACAATAGCCAGAAGCTGGAACCAACCTAAATGTCCATTTTCAGACAACTGCATAAGGAAAATGCAGTAGGAAAAATGTGGTGTATTTATACCATGGAATATTACTTTGTCACAAAAAGGAATGAAATACTTCCATTCACAGCAACATGCATAAACTTAGAGAAAATTTATGTTAAGTGGAATAAGCCAGGCACAGAAAGAGAAACATCACATGTCCTCGCTTATTATGTGGGAGCTAATAAATAAATAAATAAATAAATAAATAAATAAATAAATAAATAAATAAATAAATAAACAAATAAGAAAGAAAGAAAAATACAACAATAATACTTTGAACTTTTAAGAGAAGAAAACAGAATTGAGGTTTCAAGAGGTTGGAAAGGAGGAGAGAGAGGAGAAGAAAGAGAGGAATTGGTAAAGCGCCACAAAAAATTGATCACATTGTATAATGAAGAATACACTAATTATCCTGATTTGATCATCACATATTGCACACAGATATTGATATTCAATGCTGTACCCCACAGATATGTATAATCAACTCTGTTCCAACAATAAATTAATTAATTAAAAAGAAAAGAAAAGAAATGAGAGGGTAGAGATACTCTACATACATAGTATCTTCACTATTGAGAATAAGGTAAACTCGTATGTACACAATCTTTAGGACTTGGATTGAGCTATAACCAACCCAGTCTCAGTACATAACAGTTAAATGACTTTGCTTCCAAAAATGTTTTATTGGTGGTGTTGCCATTCCAGAATTTTTTTCAAGCCATATGGACAGTGGTGTTCACTAGTTTGGGGATTAAATACAATTCTCGTAGAGTCTAGATAACTGTTTTTGCTTTAATATTTCTCCTTAGGTTCTATATTCCCACTCAATTATAAATTTCTCTCATATTCTTCTCTGAGTCCCTATCTATTTCTCTACATCATTTTTTTTTATTATAAATTGTACCAAAAAAAAAAGAACCATAATACACTGTTATTCTTCTACTGAAATTATTTCACTGAGCTTTTTTCACTAAGAATTTTCTTTCTATCAGCAGGATGAATTTATAATAATTCACTCACATTTAGGCCCTTTTTTCTCAGTGCTAGGTATTTGCTTACTAGAGATAGAATATGAATTTAATAGCCGTGGGATGAAAACACTTAAAGACTGAACCCATTCAAATGACCTTCCTAGCAAAATGCTCCACACTTCTGCATCTCTGTTGAGTATGGCTACTTCCAGCCAGCCAAAAACAACTACACAATTCTTAATGAGTTCCATCCTTACTTAGTACACTCTATATATTCAGATGAAGAATTGAGGCTGTTTGAGAGGAAACTAGTCTTGACAGATAAGAATTTAAAAATCATGTGAAGAACTTTTAAAAAGATATTTCTGATAAACCTCTGCTATGGAAAAGCTTTCTAGCACACATTTAAAGCAGAGCAAGTGCCATAAACATATGCACAAAATTAAATAGAGCCCTGAGATAGTTATTTAAAAACTCAAAACAGATTTCTTCTTTGATCTGTTTGAATTATCTTGATAATTTCTTCCATCCTTAATTTTATTTTGTATGTTTTGCTAGAAATGGAGTTTTTCTTAAAATAATAATACTTTGGATTAGAATTTATTTTAGACATTTAGAATTTATTTAATAAATACGTTAATAATTTAATAAATTTAGAATTTATTTTTGAATAATATTTCAGATATATTACTTCACATTTTCCTCATAGTTTGTGTGTGTTCACTGTGTAACAGCTTTATTGAGATATCATTCACATGCCATACAATTTACCCACTAAGTACAATTCACTGGTTTACAGTATATTCACAGAGTATGCGGCATCACCCCAATTAATTTTAGAAGATTTTATCAACCCCCCAAAAAGCTTCATGTAAATTAGCAGTCACTCCTCATTTCTCCCCAATCCCTTAAACCCTAAGCAAGCATTAATCTGCTTTTTGTCTATAGATTTGACCATTAGAGACATTTCATATGATGTAATCATACAATATACAGTCTTTTATGACTGGTTTCTTTCACTTATCATAATGTTTTCAAGGTTCATCCATATTGTAGCATGTACTCCATTTCCTTTCATTGCCAGATAATATTCCGTTATTTGGATATGTCACATTTTATTTATCCGTTCATTAGTCGATGAACGTTTGGGTTGTTCCCACTTTTGAGCTGTTATAAATAATACTGCCATGAATTTCTGTATAAATTTTTACTGTGGACATATGTTTTCATTCCTATTGGTGTATAAACTAGTAATGGAATTGCTGGACCATTTGGTAAATCTATTTTTTAACTTTTTGGGGAATTGTAATACTGTTTCCCAAAGCAGCTGCATTATTTTATATTCCCACCAGCAGTGTAGTATATAAGGGTTCCAGTTTTTCAACACATTATTATCTGTATTTTATTATAGTTATCCTAATGGGTGTGAAGTGGTATCTCATTGTGGTTTTGATTTACATTTCCCTAATGCCTAATGATGTTTTGCATTTTTCTCATGTCCCCATTGGCTATGCCTATTCAAATACTTTGCTCCATTTTTTAAAATTGTGTTGTTTGACTTATTGAGTTGTAAGAGTTCTTTGTATATTCTAGGTACAAGTCTCTTATTAGATTTACAATTTTGCAAATATTTTCTCTCATTCTGTGGGTTGTTCTGTCACTTTTAGGACAGTGTCCTTTAAAATACAAAATTTTTAGTTTGATAAAGTCCAACTTAACTATTACTTTTTTTGTTGTTTGTGCTTTTGGTTTCATATCTAAGAAACCATTGTTTAATCCAAGGCCATAAAGATTTATGCCTATGTTTTCTTTTAAGAGTTTTATGGTTTTAGCTATTATATTTTGGTATTTGCTCCACGTTTTGCTAATTTTTATATATGGTGAGGTAAAGATTCAACTTTATTCTTTTACACGTGTGAATGTCCAGTTATCCCAGCACCATTATCTTGGCACCCTGGTTGAAAATCAATTATTATACACTTGTTATTTGTAATTCTATTCCATTGATCTATGTGTCTACACTTATGCCATAGTTGGTGTTTAATTTTTAAAGAGCATCTCTTTCACTGAAGTTGTAGTTCATGGAAATAGTTAAGTATTTTAAGTTAACAATAATCTAACACCAAAAAAAACCCAAAAACCAGGATGTTTGTTACTAACTCCTACTTTACAGAGCAATAAATAGTTTGGAAATGTTAAGTGACTGCTTATATATTGAAAATAGTGAACCTAAGGCAAGAAACAGACTGAGTCAATATCAGTGCTACAACCGGGCCGTACAATCTAAAGATAATGGACTACATGTAAGGTTACTTTTACCTAATCCTCATAGGAAATTGTTCTCAAAATTTAATTGATGGTTCATTAAAATCAGGGTTTATGGTAAGGTAGGTAGAAAGATTGAAACAAATATAACATCTAAATTCAAATATATAGGGAATAATACAAATTCAAGGGGATGTTTTACTCTAAGAATCTATCAAAATAACTGGTATTTATTATGAACCAGGCACTTTACCTGTACTGCTGCACTTAATCCTCATAATAACCTCATGACTCAGGTAATAGAATTTCTTCCATTTATAGGTGAGAAAAATAAAGGTTAGAGAGGTTAAATAGTTTTTCAGTATCATAGAGGTAGTTAGTAAACAGTTAAAATTTGAACCTGGATCAGTCTACACTCAAGAGAATTGATAACACCACACTTTTTCAAGTCTATCTTTCTTAAGGGCTCCAACATTGTTCAACCCAAGGGTTGAAACCTCATTCTAGATTTTGGAATAAATTCCTGTTGTTAATTTAACCTAATTATCATATCAAATTCTTCTTAGTCATTATAATAATTGCTGTAGCAAATTAGTTAGGAAGATAAAACAAATATAAAATCTGGGTTCTATAATGATTTTTAGAGCTTCTTGACTGGGCACTATCTGATAGCTCTAATTCAGCTCTTGGGTTTACACATGCAGGAACTGAGACTCTGTGTGATTAAATGATTTGTTCAAGAGCACAAAATGGGACTTGTGGTGAATCCCAGCATAGATTTTAAATATCACATTTTTTTCCATCCACTGACTTCACTATACTAAGCTCCACCTGTTACCAATGACTGTTTGATAGAATTCTGAGTCATACACTTTAGGATCTAAAACCTTCCAGGCTACACTTTCTCTTGAACTTTTCTTACTTCAGAGTAGCTACTCTAGACATTGATGTGGATGCTTGCTGGCTATATCAGTCCATTTCTGTTCCTTATACCAAAATAAATGAAATGGGTAATTTATAAGAAAATGAACTTTATGTCTTACAGTTCAGAGGGTGGGAAGTCCAAGGTCCAGGGAACACATTTGGTGAGGGCCTTCTATAGCAATTCAGCATGTCACATAACAAGAACTAACTTTCTCACTCATTCTCCTTAAAAAGCCATCAGAACAACACCCATTAATCCATGAATGGATCAATCTTCACCAGGACACAGTCCTGACAATCTAATCATCTCTTAAAGCCTCCACTTCTCAATTACTAGAATTGGATTTCCCATCCTCTTAACACTGTTACAATGGAGATCAAGTTGCCAATGCATGAACTTTTGGGGGACACATTTGACCCATAGCACAGGCCCACACCAGCTTTGGATGACAACCTCCAGCCTCCTCAGATCCAAAGCCCTTCTCTTCACCACTCAGAGACAGCTTAAGTCTTTCACTTTTTTTTCCAAATGACCATTCCAACCCAACTTATTTCCCGTGGCTTGCCTACTGACTTGGGTCTTTGGCCTCTTCTGTTTCCTTTATTCAAGCCCATGGCCAAACACAAAAGAAAAACAGTACAGTTCTTACATTCCAAATGATATGTATGTAACCTCTCCCTGCCTTTAGCCCTGAATTTCAAAGCTAATTTTAAAGCTTTATTTAATACATGCTAAAATTGCCACCTTAATAAAGTTCTTTGTTGTCTGGCATCTCTTTTTGTATTTTGTTCTTATGGAACAAAAAAAAAAAAGTCTTACGTAAGAGTCTAGGTATTTGTGCTTATGAATAATATAAATAAATTTAGAATTAAACTTAAAGGTCATAATAGATAGTTCACAGTATTTCCTTATCAATTCACAAAGACTCAAGAAAAATTCAAACACTTTTTCTTATTTCTACCTCTCTTCTAAACAAAATCATTGAGTTAAATTATTTTTTTAATCTAACTCTTTTGTGAAGACATTATTTTAGTTAATTCTCTTTTCTATCAGAGTCAAAGCATAGAGCATCAAACTTGCTAGCAGTTTCCATTTTAGGTTGCTTTTTCAGCGTTTTCCACTTTCTTGTAAAATTTTCTGCTTAGCAGGTAATACCACTTTTAAAAAAAACAAGTATTTTATTAAAGTGAGGCTGTTACACTGGGGGAACAACACAGAAAGCTGTGATCTGAGACGACAGTTGGTTTACTCTTACCACTTGATCAAAAAATTTTTATGCCATCTGTGGGAAGCCACACAGGCAAATGTGTCATCACATCTAATAATGAAAAGAAAAAACAGACAGAACGTGCTGGAGAAACAGATTGCTTTAATTACCCCCTCACAATGCTCGTTGAGAATTTGGAGGAGAAGGATTGTGCATGCAGGTTATTTATACAAAGAAGGTAGCCAGTGCTGAAGATTTTTTTAAAAATCAGGATGCATGCCCTTGTAATTTTGGCATGTCCAGTTGGGAGTGGAAACAGATGTATGGTAAAGGTTGAGGGAGAAATATTGCGAAAAAATATTTGCTAAGAAAATAAATAGTATGATTATTGTCTATAGCTTATTGTTTATATGCTGGAATCTCAAAAAGTTATATTCTTCAAATTTGAATATAACCTGTACTACGGTTCTGCACTGGGAGTGCAGGGAGAGGTCACAGATACATGAACAGCTCCAGGACACAGGGGTTGAACTGTCCAATGTCTAATGGTGAAACTGCCATTGTTACCAATGACAGTTCTTTCTTCTTTCAAGCCTAGATCAGTGATCCATGTTGTATGCTCTTACCCTTCATTACATAGTGTCCTCAGAAAGCTATAAGAGTGCTCCAGTCTTTCCCTTTCTTCTAGAACAGTATTAGTTGTGTCCTGGCAGCAAAAAACACATAAGAAAGATACAGCGATTCTTAACCCATTCCTCCTCAGTGTAACTTCTATGACTCAAGACAATTAGTATCACTTTTGTCCCTTTGCCCTGAGATCTGTACAAGTTATATACTTTCCCTAAACAAAAAGAACTATTTCAGTTATTGCCACTTTCCATTCAATTTCTGTTCATATTCCATTTTGTTTCTCATTATTTTTATCTCAGTTGTCTTTATACTTCCACTCACCACCCACCCCCACCTCCCACCAGTCCAATAACTTCCACTCTTGCCAACAGGCAAATCTTTCCGTGTCCATCTTTCTAAGTGACATTGGGACTCTAGTGCTGAAGTGAATAGGGAAGTGGAAACAGGAGACTGAAGAAGTGACTGATGTAACCTGGGGTGGGCCAGCAAGCACTCACATCAATGTCTATGGTAACTACTCTCTAGACACAGTAACAGATATGTACAAGGCATTAGGTTTGCAATAAATGTATTATAGCATGGTCACATCTGTGTGTCCTGAGAATTCATTCTCACTCTAAATTGTGTCAACCTCCTTCTGAAGACTTATCATTTATTCATTCAATAACTATTTTTGAGCACCAACTATAAGCTATGTGCTAGAGCACTAGGGAAACAAAGAAAAAAATTTTAATGAATAAATATTGTTGACTACAAAAACTCAGTCTAGTTAAAGAGAATCAAAATTACAGCATCCTAACATTTTTTCCTATTTGATTCCCTTTGAAAGTAATATACAACATTGCAAGTCCCCCCAAATTTTAAAATATAAAAAACATGTAAAAATATTTAAAATGGCATATGATATATAAATGTGCTTGAGTACAAAATGTTTCCCTCTAGATCAGTCCATTTACATTTTTTTATTATAAGATTATCTTACAATTTTTTTTCAAAAGTATTTGTTGGGTACCTGCTAAAGGTCGAGCACTATTCTAGGCACCGTGGATATTGTATGTGACAGACAAGATCCCTGCCCTCATGGATCTTAAGTTCTAGTGATAATAAAAATGACATTTTTGAAAAGTAATATCTATACTCCGTAAGAGTGAAAAGTGCTAAGAAGAAAGTAAATCATGGAAGGAAGATAGGGCAGGATGTTGTCAGGAAGGGTTTCACTGAAAATGTGACTTTTCAGTAAAGACCCAAAGCAAATGACTCCATGAATCATGTAATATCTGGGGGAAGAGCATTAGTAATACTCAAACTAAGTGCAAATAAATTTTTACTTGTTTTCCATTTAACACATGTCACAAGTGTTTCATTTTATTTTAAATTTGATAAGAAAAAGCAAAATCTGTCAACACCAATGTAATATGACATGTTTGGTTTGAGGATTAAATATACATTAAAATGTTAATTAAAATTTAACTGCAGGTTAAACACTATTTTAAAAGGCAAAAAATGTTTCCAGCATCTGATATTTGGTATTTTCACGTTTTGTGCTTTAAAAAATATCAAGAGGTTTCAGACTCCTGTTTGCAAGTGCATTTCTGTAAATAACATATTGTGAGGGGGAAATCTTAATTTCCAATAAGTAAAAATCAAATTGCAAATAATCATCAGTATGGCTTCTCTTTAAGATTGGGTTTTGAAGTATTGGTTTTATATTGAAGTTCAACATGAGACATTTGATCATGTGAGTATGATTAATGGCTCTTAAGAAGTTTATGTTGAGGTGAATTTATAGACCTAGCATCATTTGTATCTTTCTATTAATTTATTGAATTTTAAAATCAGGTTTTCTTGTATTTCATAGAATTTATTAAGTTTATTATGGATTTAAATTAAATAATGCATGGCTTATGATAAAACACACAAAATTTAGAGCTGTATAGTGGTCACTCACTACCACAAGGTGAGTAGCAGGGTTTACTGAATAATAAAATATTGGAGTTATTGACTCGCAGTCATGGTTACTGATCTTCAGTAACTGCCTCTTGTGATCATCATTCCACACTTGGAAACTCTCCAGTGGGTCTGTTTTAAAGGGAAAACAAGATTTAGATAATTATTTTACTGCCTGACCGGTTGAATAATTATGGTAGACTCTCCATAACCATGGGTTCCACATCCATGGATTCAAGCAACCACAGATCAAAGACATTCAAGAAAAAATTTGGAAATCATATACCATGAGTTTATCCACCATATATGTCAACACCAAGTATCAATAGGCTCCCTAAGATCAGAACCAGCTGATCCAAACCATAGCGAAGCTCAGTTCACATCAGTCATCACACACACCCCTCCCAAGGTCAGAAAGTCTGTGATTCCTCCCCATATTCCTGGCTGACATCAGGGAAAAGAGCAAGGGAATGTAAGGCAATCTGCAATGCTGAGCAGTTGTCCAAAGAATCAAGTTAAATGTGAACAAACAGATAAGATGATTTTGTCTAATTTTGTTTCAGATCAGAGTAGACTAAGTTGTTTTGGGTTTTTTTCCTGTTTACCCAACACGTAGACACTTGATGAGAAAGATCAGATCAGGTCTAGAGAAATACAGAAGATACATTTTCTTTGCACACCCAGATTACACAGTGTGAGTAACTCTGTGTCTCCAGTATGTATTTTTTAAGCTCTTCAAACATTTTCCATTATTACCGGGAGAGGAAGCAATTAGAAAAGTCCCCACAGAAACAGAGGAGAATTTTTGAGTTTTGTATTTTTTTCAGGATTTCAAACTTCAGTATTGTGTTGTTATTATTATTTTTTTTTGAGAAAGCATCAGCTATAATAGCTTTAGAAGGCAAAGTTAGAAAATTAAACAAAAAGGTCTATCAGTAGTTGTACAAATTGCTCATTAAAGCTGACCACTTTTTTTAATGCAGGCAAAGCTTAGGAGAGTCAAGATAACCCAGCTGAAAATCTCGAAGGGATGCTGTCCACACCCTGAGAGACTGGTGAATAAAACCTTCAGCCCATCAACCACCAGCATCAACCTCATCCAAGTAGAGAGATAAAAACTGGATCTGACTTATGTGTAATACAAAGCATCGCTCTTGGGAAAATGGGATGGTTTGTAGTGATTTAGAGCCTGGTCATTTGAAAACTTCATTATAAGAAAAAGTATGCAGAAGCTCTACGACAGGTATAAAATGTTATGCAAATAGGGGAGCAGGTTGGGGAAGAGCTGAGCTCCAATAAAATTTTCTCATAAGGTGTCCAGCTTTATTTTCATGCACTGAGAGGCAGTATATTGTGTCAGTGAAGGGCACAGGCCCTGAACCCATGCCACCTGTTCTCAAATAGGGCTCTGCACTTTACTGACCTTCAGAAAGACACCTCACAGTGTCTGGATTTTCTAACTTATAAACAGAAACAATAATAGTAGTGACTTCATTGGTTGTTATGAAGTGTTAATGTCTGTCAAGTGCTCAGGCGGCTGCTGGGCATGCAGTAAGCACTATGGTAGTCTTAGCTGTCATTATCATTATTGTTATTAATAGTAGGTTACAATGACACTGCTAAGACGATGTGTGAGGCACAGGGGGTAAAATGGGGAGCAAGATTACCATCACTCCTGCCTGCCCTAACAGAGTTAGCAGTCTGACAACTGGTATTGATTTGACTGAGTAGCCTTTGATGTTTTTCAGGTAACAGATCATTAAGTTGTAACATGAGTATAAATTGCATTTTAAATGTAAACTGCAATATGTGTTGAGAAAATTGAAAAATACTAAGTGGTTTTAAAACTGTCTTCTCAGAAGCACTGGGGTTTGAGCAGTGATTCTTCTAAAAGAGAGGGAAGGAGGGGGAAGAGAAAGAGGATAAGGGGAAAAGACTGGAGTTTAGTATATTGTTTCAAAATCAATGCCTCTTCAAAGATTGGCAATCAACAAATAAGATGTTGGGCAAAGAGCTTGCAAATGGCATCTGTAACTGTACCTAAAGTGCTTGGAAAATTAAGAATCTGAAGTAGGCTAAGAATTTTCCTTTTAGGCTGGCCAGTTAGTTCAGTTGGTAAGAGCACAGCCTTATAATACCAAGGTCCCAAGTCCAGATCCCCATACTGGCCAGCTGATACACACAGTGGAATACTACTCTGCCATAAAAAAGAATGAAATTCTGCCATTTGCAGCAACATGGCAATTAGAGAAAATTATGCTAAGTGAAATAAGCCAGACGCACAAAGAAAAATACCACATGTCCTCACTCATAATTGAGAGGGAAAAAAAATAAACAAATAAATAAAAAAAGAAAGAAAGAAAGATACAACAATGACAATAATTCTCTGAACTTTCAGAAGGAGAGAACAGAACTGAGGCCACCAGAGGTGGGAAAGGAGGAGGGGAAGAGTGTTAGCTAGAAATTGGTAAAGGGCCTCAAAAAATGATTACATTGTGTCATGCTGAATATACTAATTATCCTAATTTGAGCCTCACAAATTGCACACAGGTGTGGATTTCAACTCAGTACCCTATAAATATGTGCAATCAATTCTGTTTCAATAAAAAAAAGAAAAAGAATTTTCCTTTTATATTTACTATTAACACAATTAGCAAACCATTTAGATACTATAGAAACAGGAAAAAGTTCAAACTGATTCTTCTTTATATAATTATTACAAATTCCTGAAGTCACACTTACTTATCCCTGATCCAATGGCCATGGTTCCTGAAATGCATCCTCTGGGAGCCAGGCTGTGGTATTCTTCCAGAAAATCAAGTTATGGCAGTGTCCTCCTGATTCACAGAAAGAAAAATACATAACAAATTTGTGTACAGAATTCTCTCATTTAAGTTCTTCTCCATACATTTTCTTCAGTTTTTGGCACTTATTACCATTAGTCTGATAACAAGTGGTAACAGAATTAAATCAATAAATAAGTGAATGAAAGTTAATGAAAAACCTGGAAACTGACCAAGTTCAACTTGTTTATTTTCATGGACACGTGGGCTATGATTTTATGGAGCACACATGTGATATTGTTCTATTTTGGTGCTCTAATGGTCCACTTGGCAGAACTGTATTTGCCAACATTTCACAGGGTCCAACACCTTGTAACTTTCAGGAGCTCAGACATGTGAATGAGTGTGAAACGACCACACTATATGCTCTTAGAGCTTTAATACAGTCTAACAGAGAACCTATGTTTCCATGCCCAAGAGCTCTCCTGCCAACTTCACAGGCTATTTGGGAAGCTGCAGGGTGATAAGCAACCATTAACGTCAGCTGTGCTATTTGTGATCTGTAGAGACTCATCCGCTGGGAACAGGACTGAGAACATTGTATCCCAGAACATTGCAGCTTCTTCCCGAAATGAACAGCAGCTTTGATTTGATTGCAAAACACAGTGGGAGAATTTGGAAAAGCATATTGTAGTTCTAATTCCATGGGACCTGTCTACCTTCCCAACACCCCTTTGATTATCAGGAAGGGCTTACCAAAGTTGTAGGAGTGATCATGCAGCACATGGCACCTCAAGTAAGTGGTGCCTTTCACATCTACGCTGTGACCTTAGGGAAATTACTAAACCATATTCAGTGAAGTGCAAGGGGGAATTGATAATGATGCCTCTCCCACACATACTGTAGAGGGATTTGGAGGAGAAGGAAATAATATCTACATAAAATCTCCAGCCTCAACAGCTTGTGACAACAAAACAAGGTTATACTTCCTAATTTCCAGAAATTTTCCCACCTCAAAGAGGCCCCCAGCTTTCCTGAGCATTGCCCAGGAATCTTCCTCTCGTGCGTCCAGAAACCAGCCCCTCAGGCTCTTGAATCCTGCTGCCTCTGATGTTGTTAACCTGCAAGATATTGCCCCATACTGCAAGGCTGCTCGCTGCAGACGATGCTGCTCGCTATGGATGACGTGACAGCAGAACCGGGACCAATCTAGCACTTCGCCAAGACTTGCAGAGAGGGCTGGCTGGCTGACTCAGTTGATTAGAATGCAGTGTTATAATACCAAGGTCAAGGGTTCGGAGCCCCATACCAGCCCCTGGGGCTGGCAGGTTAACTCAGTTGGTTAGAGCGTGCTGTTGTAACACCAAGGTCAAGCGTTCAGATCCCTGTACCAGACAGCCACCTAAATAAATAAAGGTAATTTTTTTAAAAAGAAAGAAAAAAAGAAACACTTTCAGAGAGTGCTGTAAGAAACAGCTGCTCGAAGAGCTGCAAACCCAAACTGACCTTGGATGCAGTTTGAATCGCACTCTTTGATTCCAACTGTTTTCATGATTTTCTCTTTGTTTTTTTCCTTTCTTCTCCTTAACCTGGATTAATGATGGCTCTAAGTTGCCAATGCATAACTTATTTCTCATAGGTTCCAGAACCTTGAAAACTTCAATGTGTGCATCAAGAAGACGAAATAAATGGGATACGTAGTTCATGAATGCACACAACATACACACGTACACAGACTCAGGATTATAGGCCTGTACTTATTTCCAAACAGTATCCTACACACAATGTGTTCTGAATATTCTGAAAACCTTTAGAGAAGTCTACAATTCTGATCACCCTTCCCACCAACTTCTGAACTTGAACAGTCTTTCCAAGGCCATAGCCTTGTAAAGGTTGATTCTGCAATCTGAAGTTACCAAAATAATCTGGGTGTAGGGACCCAAATGCCCCAAGGGATCACACCCTGATCACATAAGCCCTTCTTGGCCACACCCCATCATGGCGCTGGTTGCCCTTCTCTTCCATATTCTCCTTCCAGCCGGCGCGAATTACACACCAATCAGCTCCCCACAAACCCCATGCGGTATGCTAAGTAGGGATTGTATTTTAAGTCAATCAGCTTTCCCCTTAAAGCCCTATATATGTGTGTGCGTGCTGCCTAATAAACGGGCTCTCTCCGGTGGATGGTCAACTGGTGTCGACTCATCCTTTCATTTGGTGCCGAAACCCGGGACGGAGTTTCTCTCGAGCAGCGACACTTTTCGGATCGCAGCGACAGCACCTTTCGAGTCGCCCCTCAGGAACTCCGTCCCGCCAGGACCGGCCTCCCTTCCACCGCTCACCATTGACGGTCCACCCTTGTCCATTGTTTTTGGCGCTGGCTTCTTCCACTCACCACTGGCTCATCATTAGGTAAGCCCCCTTTTCTAAAGGCCACCGGCCCTTTTCTGGCTACCACAGGGAGTCTAGATCGTCCCGTAGGCCCTAACACCCATACCCCTCCTACCAGGCCAGAGGTCTCACACCCGCAGCCGACTGGCAAGTCAATTTTACACACATGCCTTCTGTCCGGCGCCTCAAATACCTCTTGGTGTTTGTTGATACCTTTTCAGGATGGGTGGAGGCATTCCCAACATCCAATAAAAAGGCCTCCACCGTAGCCCAGACTCTCCTTTCCCAAATCATTCCACGATTTGGGATGCCCACTTCCATTCAATCTGACAATGGACCTGAATTTACCGCCCAGGTAATACAGAAACTCTCCCAGTCCCTCTCTCTCCCCTGGCACTTACATTGCCCTTACCGACCTCAGGCATCCGGAAAGGTAGAGAGAACCAACAGAACCTTAAAGGACATACTAACTAAATTGTCTCTGGAATTACACCTTGATTGGGTCCGTCTTCTACCTCTCGCTCTACTCAAGGCCAGAGCTCTCCCAAAAAGGCCCTCCAATCTTTCCCCTTTTGAAGTCATGTATGGTAGGCCCCTCCTACCCCCGGGGATCACAGCAACTGAAGGACCCATACCACCTACCATGGCCTTACCTTTGCACCGAATTATGGAAGTACCAGGACTGGCTACTTCCAGACCCGTCACTTTCCAAATATAACCTTTCACTCAGCCCAGGCCAATTAGTCCCAGGAACCCAAAACCCCCCTAACCCCTAAGTGGGAAGGCCCATGTCCTGTCATCCTTGGCCTTCTCCTGTTCTTTTCACTTCACCCAGGGAGCTTTCAGGCCTCTTCCCATATATGGAAATTTGAGGCATTTGAGACCTACACTGAAAAACAAACCCAGATCAGCGGCTCTCTAGCTGGGACCGCAGATTGCCCCACCTCCGGTTGCTCTCAACCTGTAAACATCCCTCTCGCTACGTCCAAGTTAATCAAACAAGCCACCCGTCCCTACCTATGTTTTCTCTATGACCAAACTACCACCCACTGTAAATGGTGGCCAGACACTTACGGAGGCTGTCCGTATTGGTCCTGCAAGATCCATGACCCACTCATTGGGGCGGGCGGCAGGTTGTTTGCATTCAACAGCGGGACACAGCAATACTCCCTAACAATTTCCGATCCCTAGGACTCCAGATGGGCTACCAGGATCATTGCCTTCTTCTATTGCAATGGCTATGCCTCTCATCCATGTGGAAATCTGGAAATTTCCCACAAATACGTTCCTGTCCACAATCCAATCCACGGACATCTCACATCAGGAAGAACAACTTTCTTCTGACCTAGAACAATCCTCTTCCTTTTCTGCTAGTTCCCCAGGGTCACCCATTTACACCTGGCAACAAATCACTTCTGAAACACTCATCTTTCTCAACCACACCTCGCCGGCTCTCTCTCCCGGAAATTGTTTTCTTTGCGCCTCTCTCATGCGACCGCTCCTGGCAGCCGTCCCCTTAAATGCTTCCCTTCCTCTCAATGCTACCTCCTCCCCACGACCAGAACACCTTAACCTTCCGGGCGTCCCTCTCTGGGAGCCCGACGACAAAGACAACAGTATTCTGTTGCCCCGTCACTGTCTCATCGGAAGCTCTTCCTCCCTAACTTCTCCCCCGTCTTATTGTAATCTTAACACAACCATTCATAACCACACCTACGCCCCACCAGGCACTTTCTTCTGATGCAATGGAACCCTCTCTACCTCCATCCTGCCTAATCTTACTGTCCCATGCCTTCTTGTCACCATTGTCCCTCAACTCACTCTGTACTCCAATTCAGAACTGTTCTATCTTCTTCACCCACCCTCAAGACAGAAAAGGGCCGCCTTCCTCCCGATCATGGTTGGTATTTCCCTAACAACATCAGCGGTCGGAGCCGGCCTGTCGGGAGGAGACTTAGGACACAGTTTATGGGAGGTCAAAGACATCAATGCTAAACTTGAAGGGGCTCTGACCTCCACTGCTGAATCTCTTTCCTCTCTACAGAGACAAATTACCTCTTTAGCTCAGGTCACCCTCCAAAACCGCAGAGCACTAGACCTCCTCACCGCAGAAAAAGGAGGTACTTGCATCTTCCTTGGGGAAGAATGCTGTTATTATATCAATGAATCTGGTCTAGTAGAAACAAACATCACCAAACTCACCGACTTGGCTTCCAGCCTACGAACCACATCCAGTTCTAACCCCTTTTCCTCCTTTATCTTAAGCCCTGTCCTAACTTGGATTTGGCCCATTTTGGGACCTCTAATCATTATCCTCATAACCTGCCTTTTCTTGCCCTGTATCATTAGATTTCTTCAAGCCCAAGTGGGAAAAATCTCTAATCAGGCCTTTAACCAGCTTTTGCTTAGAAACTACCAGCTTCTAGGTACCAATGAACCCCCCGCCTCATCTCCTGAGCACCTCAGCCGATGCTGAAGAGACACCACCTTACAGAGGAAACGCATTCCTACACGCCCTCGCCACCAGCGCCTGGCTGCTCCCTCCAGTCTCCAACTACGAACAATGGAACCAGTGCATATTCGACTTGTGGCTTCAAGGAACGTTTATGGACTTTTCCCCTTTTGAAATTACTTGTTTCTCCACCCTCCTTTGGGGTTTCATAATGGGTATTTATGTACCTTCCTCCCTTTGCCCCCCCCCAACGCCCCATTTCAGCAGGAAGTAGCTTGATGACTTCAACGTCCCCTTTCTTAAAACAAGAAAAAGGGAGGAATGTAGGGACCCAAATGCCCCAAGGGATCACACCCTGATCACATAAGCCCTTCTTGGCCACACCCCATCATGGCGCTGGTTGCCCTTCTCTTCCGTATTCTCCTTCCCGCCGGCGTGAATTACACACCAATCAGCTCCCCCCAAACCCCATGCGGTATGCTAAGTAGGGATTGTATTTTAAGTCAATCAGCTTTCCCCTTAAAGCCCTATATATGTGTGTGTGTGCTGCCTAATAAACGGGCTCTCTCCGGTGGATCGTCAACTGGTGTCGACTCTTCCTTTCACTGGGTCTCAAGTCCAAGGCTAATTTACTTCAAGCTCAATCTTCAGAGAAAAATACAGGAATAAGGAAGGATGTCTAATGTATTGATTTCATTCACAGCACTTTTGCATTTTATAATCTTTCACCTTTTTTCTTGTTTCTTGTCTGTCTCATGCACTTTGGTCTATAAGCCGCATTAAGATAGAAAATACAACTATTTTCCTTATTAATTTATACACAGAAATTAGGTCCAGAACGTAGTTGGTATTCAAAAAATGTTACTAAAGTGACTGACTGAAGGGTCTGGGGAGGGGAGAATGGAAAGAAAAATGAGTCCTCCTAGGGAGTAAGAGGGAGATGAATAAACCAGCTGGTAGACCAGTGAGCACTAGGGCAGGTCCCCACCCTGTGACACACCCACTCCAGTAGTAAGGTAATGCTGAGAATGTGGAGGAAAGAGAACTTGGGCCTGAGAAACCATTGAGAATTGGAGAATTTTCTAGTTGAAAGGGATAGGAGATAAGCATTGTGACTTTTCTGTGCTCTCAAAGACAGGTGGCAGGCAACATAGAGAAGAATGCAAACCTCCTAACTCCTGGGTGAGTGCCATTTTCTCGGAAGCAACGGGTTCTGAGGTCAGACTGTGCTGGAGCTACTGGCGATTGATCCTCCAGCTTTCTCCTGCCTCCTATAGAGAGATACTATGGCTTTCTGGTCCAAAGACTCAAAGTCAAGGAGGAGAAAAAGCGAAATACACAGAGTTGATCCCTGAGTTGAACACAGTGAGAGATGAGAGAAGAGGGTCATCTGGGGGCTGGTGGTGCAGCAAGTGTGCAGAGGGTGTGATGTTGGTGATTGGCAGGGAGGCTGGTGGGGGAAGCTGGGTTTCAGGAAGGAGTGATTATGCCTGATTGTTACTGCAGCAGCGGGGTGAACGTGGAAGGCGTGTAAAGAGAACACCGAGGGAGAGCATTTCACTGCTCAGCAGAGTGGCCATGAGGCTCTGAGGCCCTCCCCAGTCTCTGGTCAAGAGTTTCTGGCACCTAAGGCCTGGCCCCAGAGCCTGATAGTCCCGTTGATGTCCCCGCCTTCTCTTCAGCCAGTAGCCAGTCCCTCCGGGGCCTCTCACCCCACTTCATCAGAAGAGTAACTTGAGCATCTGTTCACATTACATCATTTTTAACTCCAAAAGCTGAAAGGCTTCATGCTCACTGCGACTGTGGGTCAAGCAGTTGCTCCTTAACCCAAAGCTAGAAAACTCTGCAATGAGAAGTACAAAACTTCCTTCATGTTAAACAAACAAATGAACAAACAAACAAAAAAAACTGAAACAAAGTCTATAAAATAGAAGTGTGAGCAGAAGGGGCATTTCCAGGGACTTGGATTACAGGTGCCCTATGTTGGGTGCCCATGCTAGGTGCCCCATGATCCTAGGAATCTCACCCTGAAGCTATAAGCTGTACTTGAAAAGTGACTTATGACCACCTTTGCACTCCTAATGGTGACAGTTTGGAAATGTAGCTGAATTTCATGGTTATTCTGAGGTTATAAATAAGCTGTTTCATGCATGTCCTTTGGCATTTGCTCTTTTTCGTAAACTGTGTCAGTAGGAGCTCTAATATCACCTTGGCTTTATCTGGCAATATTCTTTAAAGAAATCTCGGAATGAATTTCACAAATGTTATTCCTTTATTCTTTTAGGATTTTTATAGAAAAGAGTCTTAGAGGCTAGCATAAAACAAGAAAACCATTCTTTCCTTCACAGTGTTTCCTCTTTCAATGCACTTATGTGTTCTCTTTTTACCCTTCTGGTTAGTGGCGTTTCTCTCCAGTCTTCTCCCTGCATCACTGTTCCAAGCTGATTTCCAATTATGACTGTTTCTTCCTGGCTCCCTAGACCTCACTGCCAATCTTACCCTGATCCCATTCTTTCCCTCTGCCCAAACAATATCAGATGGGGAAAATTTCCTCTTTTTCCTCCTTCACTTTTTAAAACTCAAAGGTAAAAAATGTAATTCTAAAGGGAAATTTTGGGCTAATTTATCAAAATTAATCATTGGGAGTCAGCTGCTTCAACATTTTAGATGTATTATCTTATTCCAGAGAAGCAAACATTGGAACTTCAGCAGGGGCACCACAGAGTAGTTTGGCATGATTTTTTAAATCAGATTTAAAAGTATGTGATGAACCAAATGTCGTGCTACATGGATTTATATTCCTTTTCATCTTTCTTTTTTATGCTCATCCTCAAATAATCGGTGAGAATCCAAGCTCTGAGTACCTTATAACATAGCTAAAAACTTTTATTTGGAGTGCTTCCCATGTGCAGTGCATTGGATATCCCTCAAAATTCATTGAGACTTGCTCCCCACTGTGACAATGCTAAGAGGGTAGGAAATCCTATTGTGGTAATTGAAAGGTGGGGTCTTGAACAGGTGATTGGATTGTGGGGACTGTACCCTTGTGAATGAATTGATCCATTCTTGAAGTAACGGGAGTGGTTCTGATGGTTTTAAAAGGAGAGCGAATGAGAAGGTTAGTCTCTCTCCTCTCTCTCTCCCTCTCTCTCTCTCTCTTTCTCTCTCGCTGCTTCTACCATTTTTGCCATGTGATACCCTGCAGCACTGTAGAGTTACCAACAAGAAAAGGCCCTCACCAGATGTGCTCACTGGACTTTGGACTTCCCAGCCTCCAAAACTGTAAGAAATAAGTTCCATTTCTTTATATATCACCTAGTTTCAGGTATTTTGTTATAAGCAAAAAAAAAATGGACTGATGCATCTTGCTACAAAGAGTTTATGATCTAGTCTGCTCCATCTGACCTCTGTGAGTGCTCTATCACTTATCTTAATTCATTTGCTTGTGTCCATTCTTTTCACTCATTTAACAAAAAGCATTTGTTAGCACCTGTTGCACATGAGGACAGTGCTAAAGTCTGGGGATATGGTGGTGCTCAAAACCATTCAGTCTTCCTGTTTTCACGTGGTGAACTAACCTGTGAGTCACACTTTCAAACCTCAAAGTACAAACTGAGAGAAGTGTCCAGAAGGGAAAAGACAGGACTTACACAATGGGATCATGGAAAAAGGGGACAAGACCTAAAATGAGAGCACATGGGAATAAGAGAAAGTGTCACTGAAGAATAACACTTGACCTGAAATCTGTAGAACAAAAAGGCGTTAAATAGGACAACACTGGGGACAAAGGTCCAGACTAATAGAATGACCTGCATATAATCCAGAGTGTTAAAGGAAGGTCTCCGACATTTCTGAAGACAAGAAAAAATGACAGTATGTCTAGAACAAGAGTGGAAGGTATTCAAGCCAGAGAGGCCAATAGAAGCATGTGGAAAAGTTTGTTTTTTAATAGTTGGGGATAGGGATTCAGGTGTTTTTACTGGCAGTGACAGTGTTTTTTTACCGGTAGGGTCAGGTTTATATTTTGAAAACTTGCTGGTAAAGAAAAAAGTCAGGGTGGTCTAAAACAGATGAGTTGGGATCTGTTAGAAATCCATTCAGAGCCTGAGAGGGAGGAAAGTAACATAACTGGGATGGTTGCAGTTGAGATGGAGAGAAGTGGATTACTTCCAGAAATGTTTAAGAGGTAAAACTGAGAGAATTGGTAATGGATTGGAGTTAAGAATAACAGAGAAGGCAGTGCCAAGGATGAACTTAAGTCTTTAACTTTCACAATTAACAGTGGTGCCAGGTTAGGGAAATAAGAATATCATGTGTTTTTAGTTTAAAGATTTTGAATTGTGTTTTTGAGAGAACTAAAGGAAATCGGGAGTTGGCAGTTAGACAAAGGGTGTAGAGTTTAGAGAAATCTGGGATGGAGGAATAAGTTTGAGTGCTATCAGCATATATTTATGATTAAAGCTCTGCTGTTGTTGAGATACCCCAGGAGAGAGTGCTTAAGGGGAAGAAAAGGTAAACTAGGACATACTTTGAAAAAAATCAACATTTAAAGACACAAGAAAATGTATCAAAAAAATATATACACTGAGAGGAACTTGTGCAGGGTAGGGAGGAAATGAGGATGTGGTTTCTTGGAAGCCAGGATAAGAGAATTTTCAAGACTAATGGAGTTCCTTACCTCACATCACATGCAAAAATTAACTCAAAATAGGAAAAGACCTAAATGTAAAAGCTAAAACTGTAAATCTCTTAGAAGAAAACAGGAGTAAGTATTCGTGACCATTGTTTAAGGAATATTTTCTAGTAATAACATGAAAAGCACAAGCAACAAAAGAAAAATAGATAAATTGGACATCATCAAAATTAAAAACTTTTGTACTTCTAAGGACACCACCCAGAAAGTGAAAAAATAACCCACAGAATAAGATAAAATTTTTGCTCATCTTATATTTGATAAGGTACTGGTATCGAGATTATATAAAGAATTCCCACAACTCGAAAATAAAGACAAAAATAACCCAACTTAAAAATGAGCAATCTGAATAGATATTTCTTGAAAGAAGTTTTGCAAATGGCCAATAAGCACATTAAAGATGCTCGACATCATTAGTCATCAGGGAAATGCAAATCAAAACCAAAATGAGACACAACTTCACATCGACTGCTATGGCTAAAATCAAAACAGGTAATAATGCATGTGAGTGAGGGTGGGAGACATCAGAACCCTCATGCACTTCTCGGAGGAATGTAAAACGGTTCAGCCACTTTGGAAAAGATTCTATAGTTCTTTTAAACTGTTTTTTAAAAGTTCTGGTTAAACATAGAGTTACCATATGAACCAACAATTTCACTCCTAGGTATACACCCAAGAGAAATAAAAACATTTGTGTACACAAAAACTTATGAATGAATGTTCATAGCAGAATTATTCATAACAGTCAAAAAATCGAAGCAACCTAAATATTCATCAACTGATGAATGGACAAATAAAATGTGGTATATTCATACAATTGAATGTTATTTGACAATAAAAAGGAATGAATTTCTGATACATGCTACAACGTAAATGAACCTTGAAAACATAATACTAAGTGAAAAGGTCACAAAGATCACAAATTGTATAACCTCATTTATGTGAAATATCCAAAATAAGCAAATCTACACAGATAGACAGTAGGCTGATGGTTGCTTAGAGGTAGCAGTCAGGGCAGTAGTGGGGACTGACTGCTAATGAGAATGGGTTATGAAAATGTTCTAAAATTGTAGTGATGTTTGCAAACCTCTGTGAATGTAGCAAAAAAAAAGAAGAAAAAAACATTGAATTTTACACTTTAAGTGGGTGAATTGTATGGTATGTGACTTATATCTCACTGAGCCTTTTTTTTTTTTTTTAAGAATAACAGAATCATCAAGGAAGTTAAAGTTTGCTGAAAAAGGAAGAGAAACATTGAAAACTGCCCAGTGAATTTTGTGCGTAGGTATCAATGATAACTTTACTGACAGCTATTTTGGGGGTGTGGGATAAATTAAACAGATAAACAGATAAATTTGTGGGGGTGTGGGAGCCAGATTGGAATGGGATAAGTCGTGAGTGGAAGGTGAAAAAATGGGAGCTACAAATCCAAGGGAAGTTTTCATTCAAAAAAAAATTGTCTGTGAAAAAAAGAAAAAGACAGGGCATTAGCTGGATGAAATGAGAGGTCAGTAAGAGCAAAGGAAGAGACTTGAATGTGCTTAAATGATAATTGTGGATTAAGAGAGCAAGTTGATCAGAGAAATGTAACAGGATTATTAAGCAGTGTATGAGACATGCTTTAATGACCATGAATTTTAATGATAATCTGACATTTGTTGCAACCTTTGCAACCTGAGCAAAGGTCCCAGTGGACTGGGAGCCCCCATGAGATAGAAGAATAATCATGGTAGGAGTAGTTGAGGAAGCAGATGGAAGAAGAGGAGACTGAAGTCCAAAGCAGGATGCTTGAATTAATGATTGTAGAGGGGAGCAATTTCTGATGATAGTAAAAATAATGTGACTGTGGGGGTGGGTGACTGCATGTAAGAGAAAGCTATTGGAAATGAAAATGACAAGGAACTGAGAGAAAGGATGTTGGAAATGTTACCCACATGTTGAAGTCACACGTGATAGTTGTGATCTAGGGATGGAGAGGAAGACTGTAAACCAACTGGCAGAGGCTCACATGTAAGAGGGAGAATAAACAAGACATTGGTGTGTGACTTGACTGAGGGAGAGGGGGTGGTAGAGTAAATCATCATGAGCCCCAATGTGGCAAAGTAGCAGGGATTTTCTTTTCTTTCTTTCTTTCTTTTTTTTTGGTCATTCTTTTTTTTCTTTTCTTTTTCCTTTTTAACAAAAGTGTAGAGGAAATGATCCAGTAGAAGGAAGCAAAAAGAAATTTAAAACACCTCCAGAATTTAGGATCTCAGGTAACCTTAAAGACGTCAGAAACAACCAAATATGGACTGCAGAATTTCTTCACCTCCATCTTAAGATGCAATTGATGCAAATTGGTGAATTACACTCAACATCCACCTATAACTGTCACGTTGTCTCTTATAGATTTTCCTGTCATGTCCTCTTTCATTTTTGAATCAACTAACTCCCTACAATAATTACAACAGCAGTGTGGTAAAGAGAGTTATCCAGTATTTTGCTTTCCTTGTGTGTGTGTGTTGTCCTGATAGTACAGCTAGGAACAGATTCTATGTCCTGGATAATGGTTTTCTGGCCCCAGAAATGAAAGTCTAGACCCTTAGCCAAAAATACCTTGGATCTATGTGGTACTTTTCAAGGAAGGAAGGAATTATAATAAGAAATCATTGGTTTAATGTTCTGTGTGCAAATACATTATCTGTGTTAATGTTTATTATTTAATTCCATTATTAGAAAATCAACTTCATGGGGGAATGGATCTTTGCCCATTTTGCTCACCGATATGCTGGGAGCACCAAGAAGAGTGTCTTGTGTACATAGTCACGTCAATATTTGTTGAATAAACAAATGAGCTCTTCTAATTAGTAAGCATTGTGTTGAGTCCCTACTATTAGAGGCGCTCTGGCACTGTCCTGGATGAACTGATGGCCTAATTGGAGAGATAGAATTTGCACAAATAGAAAAATGTTAGAAGAATCACAAAACACGATCATGCACTTTAGTTTCACTCTATGAAAGCAGGACACACCCTGCCAGAGGAAATGAGAAAAAGAGAGGGGTGGAATCCAGTCTCAAAATCTTTTGCCAAGGGGAGAAAAAAATAAAAGCCAGAGAAGAAAAAGGAGCAGGTTCTCACAGTTATGGCACATGCCCCATGGAAGCAGCTCCCAAAGTGCCACATTCCAATAAGGATTAGGAGAAACATGGCCAAATAAATCTGTGAATTGATTGGATAAACAAAATTGAAAACAGTAGTAAACAGAATTTTAGACCCTCTGCAATTTTTATAACTCTCCAAGCAGCGGGTATTTGGTGACACTCCTGTGTGTATGTATGTGTGTGTAGAATTTCAGTGGACATGTGTAACATGAAACATACTCTGGGAAAATAGATGCCTCAACACAGCATTGTGATAGGATGCTGTGAGGTTAGACTGCAGCTTTTCTGAATGGCTCGAAGCTTGGGAGCTAGAAGAGATCTCTGAGTCACTTTGTTCTGGGCCGTTCAGTTTAACCATTTTGGTTGTACCAATTACGTATCTACTCCCATGGCTCTTAGAGCAGCGGAACAACAAGCTCCAAGCAGGTTTGTCAAGGATGGAGATTATTATGGGCAGGTGCTTCTCTGCACTGATTATTATGATATTAATGAATGTTTCAGCTTTCCTCCAGGAAAGCCTAGCTACTATAGGAAGTTGTAGGGAAGTGGGAATTAGAGGAAAGAAAACATGCGTAGAGAACTCCGGAAGAGACAAGCAGGGGCCCCAGCAAAATGGCAATGGATTAGGGTCATGAAGAGAAATACTGATAGAGGACCATAAGCAATGGAGAGCAACCCATGGATTTTAAGAGCAGAAAAAAATCAAATTTTAAGAGCAGATATCAAATTGTAAACTTTACTCTTCTCTGTGGTAATTCATAGATGGTATCATCTCTTCTTAGTAAAGCTAATTAAAAGTGACAGCCTTGTAGTGGGGGAATAGAGGAAGGGCCTGTCCCCACTTTGTGAGTGCAGCAGAGTATCAAGAGTTGTGGTCTCAAAGTTGCAGAGTTGAGAAATGGAGGATCCGGAGCAAGTGCAGAGTCTAAAGATGGCAACAACAACCAGGAGAAATTCAAGGACTTGCAGAAGTAGTTGGGGAAAACCCTGAACTTAAGTCCTGTAGGGTGGTGTGGCAGTAAGAATCTCAAACTATTGTTATTTAAATATGTAAGGGAAGGGTGAACCCAAGTGTGGAGAACTGGGTGATACATGTATGCGTCAAATTTGCCTAAATCTTTCTCTTGAGAGAACAAAGCACAATAGGCATGGAGTAGAAATAACTTGAGTGACTTATATTATCAGCAGGGCTCCCCTGTAGCAAAGTTTGGATGTGGACACAATTTGTTTTTCTACTTTATTCCCCATCACCAAACATCCTGCCTGATCAAAATCTTCCTCTCCCGGACCCTGTGACTTGTCCCAGCTTTCAGATGACTGACCCTGGTGACAGAAACAATCACATCTTCCTCATTACTCAGAGATAGAATAAAACAGGGATGAAAACCAGGAACCAATGCAGTAGTAGTCCCCAAAATGTAGCTTGCCAGGGCTTAGCATGGGTCTTGGGCCTAAAACTTAGGTCTATAGATCTAAAGAACTTGAAGGGAAAAATATCAAGGACAAAAAGGTTAATGTATAAAGACTGCAGGAGGTGTAAGGGAAAAGAAACACAGAAAAGAATTTTAAATAATGAAGGGAAGTGGAGGGGGAGAGAGGAAGGCTTCAAAACAAAACAAGCAATAAACAACAACAACAAAAAAAAAAAAGAGGAAAGAAAAAAGAGAAACCAGAACACAGCCAGGAAAATTTATTTGCCTTCTACAAACATAATAAATAAGTAACACCGACTCTGTGTCAGTCATCGTGCTAAGTTTTTTGCATGCATTACTTATTATTTCTTTTGTTTTGGCATTAATCCACACCTGGATGAATGCAGCCACACCCTTGCAGATGCAGTTTGATAAACACTAAGAAACCTAAGTTCTTAAGCAACAAAATGTCTTTCTAATGTGAATTGCCACTGAAAATGAACTATGTCTATTATTCACATAATTGTTTTACCTTATCAAAGATAAATTCATAAAATAATTTTACCTTATCAAAATAAAAACAAAAAATTTAAAGGATTTATAGATTCTGACAACTTCTAAAGTATGTATTCTATGAATACCCAAAGTTTAATTGACCCAAGTTTAAAAGCACTGCAGAATGTACAATGCTGTTGTTTCTGTTATCTATGACTGGGTAACAAACCAGACTTCAAGATTTGTAGCTTAAAATGACAATCATTTATTTGCTCACAGTTCTGCAGCTCAGCTATTTGGATTAAGATGGTCTGGGTAGTTTTTCTTGTAGTGTCACCTGAAGTCACTCATGGGGCTGCAGTCACCTGGCAGCATATGATTAGGCAGGGCTGGATGATCTAGGAACCTCATATATGTGCCTGATAGTTGATTCTGGCTCTTGGCTGGGAAGCCTCGGTTTTCTTGTGTGAGTCCTTTCTTCTTCTTATAGGCTGGACCAGGCTTCTTTACAGGGTGAGGACTAGGTAACATTCTACGAGGGTGCAAATGAGAGCATCAAAGCCTCCTGAAGTCTAGGTTCTGACATTCTTGCAGCCCAGATTCAAGGAGAGGGGATATAGACTTCATCCTCTATGGGAGGAGTAGCAAGGTCACAGTGCAGAGAGGCTTGCATACAGAAGTGGGAGGAGTTATCACAACCCTCTTGGCAAGCAATCTGTCGAACCCATGTTGGACTTCAGTGTCAGACAGGTGGGTTTGATCTGCTGTTACTACCCTGTGAGATCAAGGGCCAGTCCAAGTCATTTTCTTCAGTATCTTTCCCTGCCCTTTCCTTCTGAGCTCCTTTCTCAGTTCAAAGTTGTACATTTGCAAATGTAATTATTAGATTAATATCTCTTCTCAGTGGGAACAGAGACTGCTTATTTGTTTTACTCATTATGAATCACCAGTGCCTAGAACTGTGCATGCAATATAATAGTCACTCAGTAAATGTTGTTGAATTAATGAATAAATGAATGAGTGAATGTCGAAGTTATGACAGAGATAATACATTAGCTGTGTCTTAAAGGACAAATTTGATTGCATTAGGCAGAGAAGAGTCAGTTGATAATATTAATTTATGTAAAACAATCAATATGCATAACACTAAGTTGCTAAGATTTCAACATGAATTTGAAGACAGAGATCTTTAAAAATGACAGGCATGTTCAGATTTTTGAATACATTAATATGATATGCTAGAACTAACAGAGTCACTCAGATATAAAAAGCTAAATAACCTCTTAAAAATGATGAAGCATTAATGATAATTACATACAAAGGAAAATATATTAATGATATTATACTACAGTACAACATATTTTATATTTTACATTTTATATTATATATAAAATATGTTGAAATGTATAATTTTTAATTTTATTTTTATTTATAATTGACAAATAATTGTATATACTTATGGGGTACAATGTGATGTTTTGATATATGTTTATTTACATTGTGGAATAACTAAATCAAGTTAATTAACATATTCATAATCTCACACACATGTTTCTGTGATGAGGACATTTAAAATCTATTCTTTTAGCAATTTTGAAATGTACAGTACATTATTATTAACTACAGTCACCGCTCTGTGCAATAGATCACTAAAACTTATGCCTTTGTTTAACTGAAGCTTTGTACCCTTTAATCAATATCTGCCCCTTACCCATTTACATCCCCTCCTCCAGCCTCTGGTAACCACCATTCTACTCTTTACTTCTAGGAGTTCAACTTTTTAAAATTCCACATATAAGAGATATCACACAATGAAAAACACATTCTTAAACTATGAGCATCTATCGAAAAGACAATCTAGCATGCAAATAAAAATAAATAAAATTATTCTATTAAAGTATGTATTATGGAAAATAGTTTTAGGAAATGCATAAAGACCAGCACAAAACAGATCATTATGTATCAATATATTTGTAACATCTATGTAAAAATCATAAATACCAGCAACTGTTTGAGCAGGAACTTTGTTTTATAGTTAGTTTGCATGCAAAACAGAGAAAATACTCCAGAATAGGATATATGGAAAAAACAAACACATATATCTCTTTCTTTTAAAGGAGATTTTATGAGGATTTCACCCAAAGAAATTCAAATAAAAATCCCAATAAAACTAAAGGTATCTTTAGGCACAGAATATGAGGGCACTTCAAAGAGTTCATGGAAAGATTTGTATTATCTTTCAATTCCACTTTTTTGTAAACTTTTTGAAGTATCCTTGTATATTGTCGTGCTGGAACCCAAGAATAGAGCTATCAATATATACATGGGAAGTTTTTCATCATCAGGAGAAAATATTTTACACACACAAAAAAATACATGTCATTTTTTATTGAAATTTGAAATCCTGTATACAACCTAGTGGAAAGTAAATTTTAGATCAATGGCTCAATAAGAAATAATACTCTTATAATAGCTAAGAGTTGGAACCAACCTAAATGTCCATCGACAGATGACTGCATAAGGAAACTGTGGTATATATGCACAATGGAATACTACTCTGCCATAAAAAGGAGTGAAATTCTGCCATCCGCAGCAACATGGGTGAACTCAGAGAGAATTATGTTACGTGAAATAAGCCAGGCACAGAAAGAGAAATATCACATGTCCTCACTCATAAGTGAGAGCTAAAAGAAAAAAAAAAAAAAACTTTCAAAAGGAGAGAACAGAACTGAAGTAACCAGAAGTGGAAAAGGGGGAGGAGGGGGGGGGGGTAGGGAGAAATTGGTAAATGGCCACAAAAAATGTTTACATTGTTAATGATAACATTAAAAAAAGAAATAATTCTCTCATAGACTTTTTAAAAAAAAATGTACTCCTTCCTTCTAGAATACATAAGATCAGAGAAATTCTGTGCAAAATATCTTAACAATAAACATGTACAATCCTCTATGTGCTCTAACTTAATTACAAAAGAAAAACCAGAAGCAGAAGCAGAGCCATCTCTCATATCTGCGGGACCCAGGGCAAAATTAAAAATGGAAGCCCTCCTACTATATGCAAGAATATTTAAAAGTTACCAATCATGATAACAAACTTCTAAATAAAACTTCTCAAATGTCACAGTTCCATCCACATCCTCTTTAATACTCTCCCTTGGCCACCTTTTGGGCCTTGGTGCATGCACTCCAGCAACAGGACAGATGCGGGAAAGAAGCCTGCATAGTTCCTGGAAGCAGGCATAGGGCTGATTTAGTAGGAGCTTAACACTGTCCAGCATGGGGGCTGTGCAGGCTCAGAGTGAACATGTCTCCAGCTCCGTGGACTGTTCACCTGGTTGCAAGGACATGGCCACAGTAAGGCCAAAGTGGGGCATTGTTGGCAGGGCCATCAGTAAACACCATGGCATCATACACAGAATGTTGTAAATCCTCACTACATCTATTAGGGATGTTTTCACTATTTAAACTTAATTTTAAGTCTTAGAATTTTTTGATGCTTGGAGTTTCAATATGGAAAATTTCTGATAATCTCATCTGATTTAAAAATATTCATTATGGCCTACTATAGGCAGAGCACGATGCTACTCACTGAGGAGATGGAAATAAACAAGCATTATGGAAGCAATATGAAATAATGATACTGCATCATGTCCTACCACTTGAATGTAACCTTCTTTAGGTCACAGATTTTGTTTCTTTTGTTCAATGCTTTATATTCCAGCATCTAAATTAATGCCTGCCCAAAATATGTTGTCAATAATTATTTGCTGAATGAATGAATGAATGAAAGGAAAATAAATATTGAGCATCTGCTATGTATCAGGAGCTTGCATAAATAACAGCATCTGTGAAAGGTTTGCTCGTATCCCTATTTTACAGATGAGGAAAGGTGACTTAAAGAAATGACTTCCCTAAATTCAAAGAGCTAAGTGGCAAATCTAAACCCCAGATATAACCTCAAAGTTCATACTGTTTCCACCTCATTCCTATCAGACCCAATGCTCTCTTTCTAGAATAAATATTTTAATGGATCCTTTATTTCCTTAAAATCAATTACTGAGAATATATCTTTGCATACATAATTTCAGAAAAATCAGTGCAGTTCCTTGACTCTAAAATAAAGAAGAAATAAAAGGAATGTAACTTACAATAAAATAATGCATTCATGAATGCTCAGGTATCACCACAGCATAAGACCTAACAAAACAGATACCCTATACACAGAATGGTCACGACTGTGAGAACTACAAACACAGAATGACAGAGGAGACAGGTAATGGAGGCTCAAGTGCCACAAGTAGAGTGACACTGCCATTAACTGTTGGCAACATTCCAAACAAAATAATTTATGTGGTGTTTCCAGCAAAGTCACTGTACATTAAAATTTTGCAAAAACAATGGACACAGAATACTTCTTTATTGAACAGAACTAACTCCTCTCCACTAAATGCCAGAAGTGTCTGTTACCATTCTAATGAACAAAAGTCCTAACATATTTCCAAACCATCACCGAACAGGAAAAATGTAAGTTGAGGATTGCAGACTGAGGATAACGTCTCCAGACTATGCAACTCGGAGCACTTTCAGACAGACCTCCTCACCAACACTTGCTGATAGAGAAGGAGAAGACAGTAGAAGGTTCCAGGCTACTGCTGAATCTGTGTGGGGAAAATGTAATAGTTGACTTGAATAAATTTGAAAGACTTCTGCAAGAACTAGAGGTCTTTTTTTTAACCCCAGATCTCTCCAAGGATTTTAGCAGGTCTATTCCATATAAACAGGGTAGTTTGTTAGCATTTTTTTAAAGTCTTGTTATAAACCTATTCAGTGACATAGTTCCTCAGTAACATTTGGAACACCAATCATATTTTAGGGCACAGATTCAGAAGAAAAATGACTTTGACTATCATTGTGATCTGTGGTTTTTCTCTATGAGTTGGATTGTGTGCCTCTCATATTTCTGGAACACAGTTTTGGTTCTCTGATACCTTTGGCATATCTTAATCATGATGCTATGCTTAATAAATGTCTCTGTTTGATTTGAAAGCTCATCTACTGTATTGAATCAACATAGCCCTGCATTTGTGTCTGCATGTGTTGGAGATGCTGTTCAAGCATCTGTCCAAATTAGTGCACTTAGCTTCATCTCTTTCCTTGGGGGAATCCTGTAATTTTTCTTCCTATAGAGTTTTTTTAAGAGGCCTTAATTGTTTATATCCTCTGTTGTGAATGAGTCCCTTGGAGCTGTTAACAAATGACTCATAATAAGTTAGAGTAGATGATCTCTAAAATTCCCTCCCAGTTCCAGCATTCTATGATTTTATAGGTGGAGCATGAATTTCCCTAATTTCTAGAGAACTAAAATGTCACAGGCAGATATTGAGAACCAAAGTGGATCTTGGTAAACTGTCACATACTTGTACATGCTGAAAACTTGTGCACTGGGGAGGGTGCTTAGGGACAACAGAACTGCTCGAGTGCTTGGGGTGATAAGACGTGAGTGGTGTTTGGAAAGATATTACAGAGGAGGTTTATCTTTTTAAATGTTTGGAGCAGGGAAGAAAGCCACGTATTGAAAAAGAGGCTTGAAGAAGTTCTTCTGGCAGAGTGGGGTGATCCATGAAAAGAGAAGACAAAACAAAGACGTGAGAGTTAGGGATTTATGTCACAAACGTCGGCAATTAAATTCTTCAGGTGAGTTTTTGTGGTCTAGGTAATTTTAAATCTAAAATAAACCCCACTTTAGATTGTTTCCAAGGCCCCCACAGTGAGCTAGCTGCCAATAAGCTCATCGAAGACCCTAAGACTGTCATCTCGGGTCTGAGGAAGATTTTCCTGGGCTACAGAAGAGGATGCACGTTTGAGGAAAAGCACCACTGTTTCACAATTTTACCATTTTCTGTTTTCATGAAACATATATGCTGACCTTGGTTATTTTGATTTTTGTTCTTGTTACTGGAAAATAGAGAAACTATTTGCACCTTCTTTGTCTTTCAAAAAAATACATTGCTGTTTCCACAGAGCATTCTCATTTCTGAGACGATCTTCTTTGCTGGATCTTTCATTCCAAAGTAAATAAATAGTGAAAATTCACATCACATTTAGATGGTTTCTAAATGTAATTATGTAGAGATCATGTAGTTAAAATTAAAATTCTCTAGTCCATCTTCACCCATCTTCATTGGATTTCTATATCTTCATTTCTTGTGCTACATTTCTAATTTCTTCTTTTCTATATTCATCTTCTGCCCTGTATATTTCTCTCTGAGATTCCTTACATGAGCACTGGTTCATTCTGTTTTGTACTTTGCCATTCATCTGAGAAAATTTCCTTCTCTATTCCTTGATTATTTTCACAAGTATTCAGGTTGAGGAGGTTTGTACTATTGCCTATTTCATTGGATTTCTATTTCAACCACATCTCTCTTCTGCCTTTTTGCGCCTCACAACTTTACTCATGGAGGTTTTTAAAATTATTTGGGTTTATTCTGTTGTTTTCTTTTCAGTACTCCCTTACCCTTATCCTTCCCCTTTCAGGCACACATGTGCATGCACAAGTGAATGCACACACACGTTGCCAATGTGTTCCCCTTTGCCTTTCACTTTGTCACTCAGTTCTACTTGCTATTCTAAGGTAGAATATGTACATCTCTAATTCTTACTCCACTTTAACTCACATCTCTCCTCCTGCCTTCTAATTCAACCCCATCTCACCATACACCCATCCATTCTCCTCTCTGCCTCCTCTAACATCATTTCAGAAGTGTTTATTGGATTAGACTGCTTATTTACCATTTCAGTGAGAAAAATATACCCCAAACCATGATTCAAATATTAAGATACAGAATTGACTAGACCATTCTTGTTTATTTAACAAACATGTGCTGAATATTGCATTAAACAAGCTCCTCTTTGGGAAATAGAATTATTAGACATGACACCAGCCCTCAAGGAACTCTACTTCTGTAGAAATCATAAAATCACAAACTAAATGTCATTGCTCTAAAATGTCTGAAATTGAGGTGCTGACCAGACAAGAAGTCTGAGACTTCTGTCTAACATGTCTTATGAATGTTAAAATTTTTGAAACAGGAGGGGCTTCCCATAGCAAATGGGAGTTTTCATTAAAGATGCAAATATGTATTATAGATCTCTGAATGAAGTCACTGAAGAATGGAAAGGAATAAAGTGAAATGCATCCAAGTAGGAAGCTATGGAGAAACAATGAAGCTTTTAGAAAAAGATAATTAAAACTCAAAGAGTACTGTAGTATTGTAGAAGACAGAGCAATATACCAAGAATATACTGATGATAAGTACTGGGACTTAGGACAAAACAGAAGGCTCAGCAATTATAGATGAAGAGGCTTTGAGTAACCCTATTTGGTGAAGCCAGAGCAGTTAGTTATATATCAACACTACTCCTCCCAAGCCTTCACAGGCTCTTCCAAGGAGAAAGTATGTTCACCATGATTAGCTTCTAGGGATACACTGTGACCAGGGCCTCTCATAATTGCCAATAATTACCATTATACCTTTCCTTCTTCCTATATAACCTCAACCCATGTGCTATTAGTGAACTAGCTTCTGGAGAAGGAGCTGATGTAATTATTCAAATTAATAACCTCAGACAGTTACTTGAGAGAAAATGTGGTCTTGATTTCCAAAGTCTGTGAATGTGGAACTCTAAGACAGGATCGAGAACTCTGATTCTGATGTGCTCACAGATTAACAGGGGGTCTTGCAAGATCCCTGTTAGTGGAAGGCTTCAAGTACATGTGAAATGACTGTTTAACAGAAATGCTATTGAGGGGATTCAGGCCTTGGTTAAGAGGTAAAATTAAATGATTTCTATGGAAATTTCTAGAATTTTTTTGTTAAAAATTCAGTATTCCTGCTTTTACAGAATGAATGTAGGTAAGTTAGTATATTGGATACTTATTCTCTTTTCTTGAAAACTCCTTTTGCATATCTGTAAAATGGGAGTATAATACTTATCTTGCAGGTTGTTCTGTGGATTAACAAGAAAGCGCTCACTTACTACAGAGTCAGCCATGGTCAATAATTGTCCATTGATTTTTCCTTAACCCTAACATTTGTATAGTGAAAATTTTAACATACATGAAGTAAAAGACAGATTATTCACAAGATAAAACTTTGCTGTGCTTCAAAAGGATTCTCAGTAGTATTCATTTGGTTGAACATAGTTATACCTCACACCTGGTAGGGAAATCTGGCAAAACTGAAAATTGGCTAGGAAAAGGGGATTTCTAGTAAAACACAGAGCAAATCCTATAGCAACTAAGTTCCCTTTCCCAGAATTCCGATGGGTCTGCATCTCGTGCATTTGTTTTTTGTTGCTGTTACTGAAAATTTGCCTCAACAAACCATCAGCTACCAGATATTGTAGGATGATTCTTCTAATAAAAAGAAGTCAGTGAGTAAAAGTACTACTCTGTTTACATTCATCCATTGCAATTGAGAAAATTAAGAAATGGAATCTTCAATATTAAAAAATTAGAACATTGCACTGAGATGAAAAGAAAAAAATATGTTTAAAATAGATTTATGATAGGAAATGGATGCAAACAGCATTTAATGTGTCCAAAGGGGGGAAAAAAAAAAAAAGCAATGCCTGTAAAAGAAGAGATAAAGTATGCAATGATAAGACAACTCAGTGGTGGGGAGGGGCAGATAGAAATGTTTGTAAAGCAGGTATAAATAAAAAGGATGCAGAATGAAGCAAGGAAAGACTGATGTGAAAGACAAGCTTGAGTTACTCAGTGAAAATATAACAATAGGAACATTGAATGCTCTGTGTTTGAATCAATATCACACTTTTAATTATTATAGCTTTAGAACAACCTTTAATATGTGGTTGAGTTATTCAAGTTTTGGGGTTTTTTTAGCATTTAAAAATAATTCTACATTTTCTTTCAATGAAATTTTTCGAGATCTAACAAATAAAAATGCCACTGTGAATTTATGCAAACAAAATACGTATTAATTTGAAGAAAACATATTTTTACTTACATAGTCAACTCAGTACATGTTTCCATTTATTTAAGTCTTATTTCTTGTCCATTGACTAAGGTATTACACATTTTTTATTAATTTTCACTAAATTTATTCCTACACACTGTAAGTGTTTACCACTTATTTAGGACCCTAAAGCAAGACTCTCTTAAAGGTAAAGCTAGGGTTACTCATGTTAAAGTCAGGATGGTCCCATCACCTTTATAGTTAACATTGTTTTAGAAATTTTTATACAATAAACTAAGTTTTCTTATAAGCAGTGTAAGTATAAATATTTAAAATAAGAAAACAAATGTATAATGATTGGCAGATGCTTGGAATTCTACCTTCAAGAAAATTAACTCAAACTTATAACTAATGGAAGAGTTTTTTGTAAGATGGCATGTGTAGTGTATTGAATTATGCCCCTCCAGAACTCACTGAAACTTGAATTGCATCCCCCAAGTTTTATGTATTAGAAACTTGGCCCCCACTGTGACTATTAAGAGGGTGGGAAATCCTGTTATGGTAATTGAAAGGTGGAGCCTTGAAGAGGTGATTGGATTGTAGGACCGTGCCGTAGTGAATGGGTTAAAAATGGTGGTCAGAGACGTGTTTCTTTAAAAGAAGAGGAGAGTCTGTCTGCTCTCTGCTCTCCCTGATTCCCCCATCTTGGGATGTGAGACCCCAGGGTCATTGTCACCACCACCAGATAGACTTTGGACTTCCCATCCTCAGATATTGTAAGCAATAAATTTTGTTCTTCTTTATAAATTACTCAGTTTCAAGTATTTTGTTATAAGCAACAAAAATGAATACTCAGTTTCAAGTATTTTGTTATAAGCAGCAAAAACGAACTAATACAGTAAATTACAATGAGATTAAATAAAATTATGGCTGTAAAGTACCTGGAACAAATAGTAATACTTAGTATTTGTTAGTTTTTACTGTTATTTCCTTAGCTATTAAAAAGTATGTTTGCCTGCTATATGAGTGCACATTTGGGAAAATGCCTCTATGTGGCTAGAAGAGGCATTGATTAACAGACCATAGGCCATGCACATTTCCAGATTTACCAGATATTGCCAAATGGCTTACTAATTTACATTCCCACCAGTAGTACTTTGTATATTTTAAATAAATCATTTAACACACCAATTTTCAAGATCATATCATTCCAAAAAGCAAGACACACTGTTATGCTATGCCTGCACTTGAAAAGTACTTTAATAGAATTCTCTATTTAAACATAACTTTTGCACAGAGAAAGTACTATGAACTGTTTTGTTTTTTCTTTTTTTCCTGTCAGAGAAAAAAATTGCCAGTGTCTGCCATAATTTGATTGAACAAGCATAACTGAAAAATACTAAAACTCATACATTTTCTTTTTTGAGTCTATTACAAATCACAAATAGCAGAGCTCATTGAATTCTATTTTATATACATAGTTATATATGTGTATATCATATATATAGCTCTAATATTTATAAGACTATATATTAAGTAATATATAGTATTACTTTGATGCACATTGACCATCGATGAGCTCAATAAAAATTGAAGATAAAAGCTGAGAATCACCTGAATAATTATGTGGAGAGAGAAAATATAGGAACAAATAGGAGAGAATAGCTTATAAAGTAATCAAGAAGGGGAAACATCATTGCCATCAATATTTCAGTGAAGAAACCATACATACTATAGAAGCAATATAGAAATACATCATGGAAAATCCTAACCCAGCAGTTGATTAAAATGTTGGCTGATACATCCAAAACTTTGTATGCAATTTAAGTAAAATCAAACTCCACTCAGCTGGAAAAAGCAGATTGCAATCCCATCTCTTTTCTGAAAATGGAAGAAAGTTTGTCTCAATTTCTTTGATAAGGACTTTGGGTTTTACTGTGTAGCATCTCAGGATTAGAACTGATTAATATGAAATTGCCCCTGTGACCTGTACAATAATAGAGAGCATCTATCCTGGAAATCCACATTAGAGTAATGTCTCCTGTGTGTTTGAAACAAGCAGGGTGCCAGTCTACCAGGAGGCATGGGCAGCAAGTGGTCAATGGCAGAGCTCAGGAGAAAGGATCTAGAAACCTACAGTCAGGATAAGTAAAACATGTTTGGAAGGTAGTAGAAAAGAAACTTGAGCACAACAGAGGTCTCCAATTAATTAGAAGTAGACAAATTGGAATCTATGTCCCCAGTATACATGGTGGTGCTTTCTCAGCTGCACACTTGAAGTTGGGCTTACTAAATGGTTGAATATGTTTCTGGGAAGAAAGAATCAAAGATGACTCTAAGATTTGAGACTGGATGAATGTTGCTACTACTGACATAAGTGAGAGTGTCAGGAGGTACACCTTGCTACAGGTGATATGGTTTAGCTCTCACTGGGAGTAGGCAGGTTTAGATCTTAGAGAAGGGATTTGTCCGTGCCTGGGGCATGCTATTCTTAGAAGGCCAAGCTGGCTTAAAAGTCTACAAATCAAGGTGGAGGGATTGTCGTGATGTTGGTGAGCAAGCCTGTGCGGGTAGCGGTAAACCTGCAGTGGAAAGAATCCATAGGAATGATTAGCCTGCTCTGTGAAAGAATCAGAATAAAAAGTGCCATTGAGAACATTACAGTGTATGCATAATATTTAATAAGAATAGTTTCGTGTAATTACTGGGCAGGAAGAAATCATACGAATATTTTTGTACAAGCAAATAAATGTGTTGCTATTAAAATATGCTGTTGCATCATTAACGGGAAAAGCTGGGTGAGAATGAGTTGAAATTGACAGGCAGAACGTGATCCCATAAGGGCAAACAGACAAGAACTCAAATGATGTGAACACAGACGAGGCCCTTTCCTGTCATTGTAAAGCTACTGCCAAATTACTCAAACTTCTCCAGCAAAAATGGTTCAAAGCATAATTGAGAAAGAAAGTAGAGATAGAGTGAAAACAAGGGAATCATAAAGGAGCAATTAGAAGGAAGTTTTGGGGGACAGTTATTTGAAATATAGTCACAGTATCTATATTACACTTGTGCTTAAGACCCAAAAAGCATCCTTGAGAGATCTCTGTGGAATTCAAGGACTCAGAAAGCAGATAAGTCCCCTGGGCCCTAAGAATCCTGTGAAACTGTCTGTGGCAGCTACACATGTCACATGTCTATGGTTGGTCCATGCTGGTCTGTCTTGGTGCGCAGAGACTTAAACAAAGTACCTCTACTGTCCTGTGAGCAGTGTTTGGCTCTAGGTACACTGACCCCTTCTGTAAGGTAAAACACGACAGCAGCAGATAACTGCACACCCACTGAGGTATATGAACCAGGAGTATGTATGGAAGCCAGTTACAAAGACTTCTAGAATCTTTCAAAATTCGGGAGCACTGAAGATGATCTGGCTTTGTAGATAATTAAAAACACCTGTGAATCTAGTTATCCACAACAAATCTAAAAGTAAAATTAAATTTAAAAAATGCTTAAGTTTGAGAATTAAATTAGACCAAGTGAATGAGAAAAAAATGAAATCTTCAGGTTCTTGAGGTAAAACAAATATAATAAAAATACATTTCCCCTGGAATTTAATGCCTACCCCATACATATATGAGAAAAAAATACTACTAATTTAAAGAGAATACAGTAAACTCAAAAAGAAAGAATAAAAACAAATAGACCTTTACTAAGTACTTCAATAGATTTTTTAAAACTATAATTTTTCAAATCATAAAAGCTAGTGTAATAGATCATGAAACAGATTAAAGGAACAGATCAGCGACCCTAAATTGATCTTGAATAAAGGAAGAATTTCACAAAATCAAACCATGTCATTTTACCTATTGTACAACATTCTTGAATATTTCATCCTTTAAATACTGTAGCCCTTAACCAGAGAGTACAACTGTCAGCAATTATTCTATGTCATATTGTTTTGAATCTCTTTAAATTAATATAATTAAGACATATTTCAGGGAACAAAAAATCTTCACAGCCAATAAAATTGATAAAAAGATTTTAGAAATCACTATATACTTTCCTTTTTCACTCTTCAAAAAATACATGTCCCCACAGCAGGTGTACCTCTGTATCTAATTCCAGTGATCAGAATCAGTGACAAAATAAATAAAATAAAATGTAAAATTGAGTCAACACTCAAAAATTTCGTAGAAGGTTTTCTTCATCTTTGAAATTAGCTAGTCTCCGACTATACAGGGTATGAACTATAGGTCCTGCAGAAATAATGCTTGTGACATTTTATAGAGGACTTTTATTAAGATAGAAACCTGCATAAGCACCTCTACTTAAGGGTATAAGAAAAAACATGATATCCACAGTGGCAGAACCTTTCTAGATTATTCTGAACATAGTTGCTCACCAGCTTATACTTCTACATGGTTTCTTGGAGATTTCAAAACACTGGGTCATTTCTGTGCCTTTGCTATTCAGAATACCACGTAGAAGAATTTTGTTGATCAGGTCTTTCGAAAGTTATGGTAAAAACAAAAATGATTCAAATAAAGCAGGACAATGTACAATGGCTCTGTGGACATAACCATCAGGGTGATGATAATAAGATTCAAAATTAAATCAGTTCAATTCAGTGAATACTCATTAGCTTTATATGAAAGGCTGCAGAGGTGTTCTAAGTTTGGGGAGATATGAAGATGAACAAAGCAAGTTTGTTTCTCTCAGAGTCTTCACAGCCTCAAGGTGAAGCCAGAAATGTAAACTTTGTAACAAAGGTATAAATCACAATGTTATAGACTCTTGACCCTCAAAAGAGACTTGCTATCAACTGGGGGATCAGAGAAGGCCTCCAGAGAAGATAGAATTTAAAGAAGCCCTTTAATGGAAAGAGATGGGAGAAGTAGCAAAGAGAAGAAAAAAATGTGGATGTCTTCTTGGAATAACAGGAAATCAAGTGGGATGGACACAGAGGGATAAGATGGGAAATAAGTCTGACTGGAGAGTTTGTGGCTAATTGTGTAGGACTATCAAGCCCCAGTTTGAGGGCTGGAACTTTGTTCTGTGGGCAACACAGGGAAAGCACAGGCATTTGAGTGGAGAAGTGATGTGGTGAGATCTGCATTTCAGGCACCGCCCTCAGCTAGCCATGTGGACAGCAGACAGCAGCCAGAGTGACTGCCTCAGGAGCCCAGTTCCGGAGACTGTTGCAAGATTCTGCGTAAGAGGCTATGAGAGCAGCAGGAACAGTAAGTGAGGTATGACCAGAGGGAAATGAAATGAGGCAATCTAGAAACAACAAGAGTTGGAGACCCAAATGGCTGCAGAGATGAGAGATTAGATTCTCATCTGGAAGTCAAGAGAAAACTTTATCACTTCCACCCCTTCACCAAGGTAGTTGCAAAAAACATATAAAGAATTTCTCTAGCTTCTCACCCAGATTTCTCAAATGTCACATTTTTATCACATTGGCTTTATCATTCTTTTCTTTCTTTCTCTTCTTCCTACCCCCCCAACACATTATTATGTGCTTTTTTCTAATTCCTCTGACCTCTAAACACTGAAGTTCTGAGACTTGAGATATGGAGAAAGTCAAAGTAATTAAGAGGGTGAACATGAAGAAGAAAAGCAGGTGGTTTAGGGAGCCATATAGTGCAAAGTGGCTAAGAATGAGCACAAAAATGCTCTGCAACCCCTTTCCTCATGCATCCCTCACCAGCGAATGTTCCTCTTCTGACTAGAAAGATTACCCATTCTAACAAGTGTACAGCTCCAAAAGGACCACAGTCAGAGCAGGGATTGAGATGGAGGGCACTCACCTGTCCGGCTAGTTCAGCCAAATGCGTTCTAATGATCAGACAGTGCAGCAGATCAAACTAGACCTACTATTTGTCCTGCCCCCACTTCTGAATCTTTCATTTATTCACTCACTCAACATATATTTATTAAGGGTCTAATGTATCAGACCTTAGTCTACATACTGGAAATTCAGCAGTAAAGAAAACAAAGTCTCTCGCTTTCATGAAGCTTACTATGCCACTGGGGAGAAAGAAACAAAAAACAAACAAATATGTATCATGAAATGATAAGGGCTATGAAGAATAATTGAGCTGGGTAAAAGGTAGAGTGACAGACCAGATTTAGGACTTACCTTAGAGGAGGAGGTCAGGAAAGTCTTCTCTGATAAAGTGATATTTGAGCAGAGAACTAATGAAATGGGGGATGAGCCATGTCAATATCAGCACAAGGAGAGATTTCCAGAGGAAAGAATAGAGAAAGCAAAGGTCCTGAACTAGGAGCATGTTTAGTGGGTCTGGGCTACATCAACGAGACACTATTAAATTGGATATATGCCTAGAGTGAATACCAAAACAATGAAACAAAGAATCACAGTTCATAAGCCAACAGAGAAGATTAAATGGAATATAAAAAAATACTCAATTATTTATTTTTCCTTTTGCTGCTTGTGCTTTTGGGCTCATGTTCATAAAGTCTATGCCCAGACCTAGTTCCTGAAGTGTTTCACCTATATTTTCCCTTAGTAATTTTACAGTTTTGGGTCTCATACTTAAGTCTTTAATCCATTTTGCATTGATTTTAGTATATGGTGAGAGGTGCATATCTAGTTTCATTCTTCTGCATATGGATATCCAATTTTCCCAGCACCACTTATTGAAGAGACAGTCTTTTTCCCTAATGTATTAGTCCTAAAGTAGGCAGGATAAAAGGAAAAGGAGAACAAAGAACAAATGGTACAAATAGAAAACAAATAGCAAGATGATAAGCTCAAACATAACCACAGCAATAATAACAGCACTAAATATAAATGGTCTAAACACCCAATCAAAAGGCAGAGAATGTCATATTGGACAAGACCCAACTATAGGCTCCTTATGAAAATACACTTTAAATATAAAGACATAAGTTGATTAAAAGTAAAAGAATGGAAAAAGATACAGTCTTCACACTCTGATAAAAAAAAGCTGTAGTGACTACATTAATATCACACAAAATATATTCCAGAGCAAAGATTATTTTGAGGGATGAAGGTTAATTTGTAAAAGGTAAAGGGTAAGGGATCAGTTCATCAGGAGGACATGGCAATCTTAAATGTTTAGGCCCCTAATAACAGAACTTCAATATGCATGAAGCCAAAACTGATAGAACTGCAAGATGAAATATCGAAATCCAGTCTAATCAGATATTTCAATACCCCTCTCTCAATGATTATTAAAATGGTAGACAGAAAATTAGCAAAAATGTAGCAAACTTGAACACTATCAACGAACTTGATCTAATTGACATTTGTGGAATGCTTTATGCAAAAACAACAGAATACACATTAATCTCAAATGCACTCAGAACATTCACCAAAATTGGATATATACCTCACCTGCATCACTCCAGGCAAGAATATTCAATGATCAAGATAATACCTTCCCCACTTTAGCTCACAGAGAGCCACTGACCTTCCAACATCTTCTTTTCTTTTCAGTTTCATAGGCAAAAACAAGCACAATCACAAAACTCCTTAAATAAATACAATCGTACAATTTTATTCTACTAAGAAAAATCCATGGTCGAGACCGAGACTATAGCTCAGTACATCCATCTCACTCTCCCATCCACATGTTTGTTTAGCCAAAAAGGCAGAGCTCACTCTACTTCTCCACTTTAAAGTGTTCTGTTCACCCATAAATCATTAACTCCCTGTAAGTCAAAGTTTGAGTTTGCCCGTATTGTTATGTTTTAGAAATTTTCTGTTAGCTCCTATGAAGTTCTAATAGACCCCATCCATTTGCTATGATAAAATAGTCACATTTAACACCATAAAATTAGTGAAAATACTGTCTATATGTAGGGATGCCAGATATGGCAAACAAAAATACAAGACAGATGTCCAGTTAAATTTAAATTTCAGATTTAAAAAAAGTAATATTTTTTTTTAGAGTATGTTTCAAATATTGCATGGAGCATCTGTATTTTAGATCAACTGGAAAGAGCAGTTGAGGACCACCTGGTCTTCAAGAAGAATGTACCATTCTTTAGTGCAGGATTAGAAGGCCATAGTGCCTCTATGTTGTGGGGAAGTGAATAACTATGGGATCTAAAACAAAACCAAAAGGGCAGAAAGAGGAATAGCAACAAGCTCAGAATCGGTACAACTGGTGTCTGACACAGGAATAACCACCGTGACTTTCCCCGTGGGTTGGCTGCTTGGTTTCAGCACGAACACCAATACAATTAGAGTACAGCTCTTGAAGCCTGCAAGCTACAGTGCTGTATTTGTCTTGAATCTTTCTTATGCTTCTACATGCAGTAATTAAAATAATGCTGCTATTGCTATTTTTATAGCTGTATATTGCTCTGACTTTCAAAATGAAAACTTTAATCTATAATCGCACACCAAGGCTCTTGAGGAAAATATACGATCTTTATTCATAACACCATTCCCTCAAGTAACCACTCTGTATGGGTTAGATTAAGGAAGGGAGGGAAAAGGAGAGGGACAAAGGAGGAGGGAATGAGAGAGAAAATATGAATAAAATTGCTTTTGCCGATAATGAACTTGTAGTTACAGGAGGCAAGGAAAATGGATATGCTTGAAGAATTCCTCAGGGCTAAGGCAATACTTATTTTTACATTTTCAACCTCTAATTTGAGATCCCACTTATAAAAAGAATAAAGCCATACAGACTTAGAATAGTAGTGTGCTCATATAGCAGCAAGCCTACATTGACTACAACTACACCCATTGAAAATGGAGACAGCGAAACATCATTTGGTGCCCTATCTTTAGACAAGACTGTTCCTACATCTCCCAGGCCAAAGAGAATTGGTTTTAATTTTGCAGGGAGGATCAGGAAGAACTCTTAGAGGAATGAGATGGTACATCTTCTTTGCTAAATTATTTTAGTCTTTCCTGTCAAAACAGGCAGGAAGTTCTTTCTTACAGCTCACCCCAAAAACTCCTATTGTAGTTCAGGTTGACATCCTTTCAGATCTACTAATATATTCCATGGAGAGAAAGAACAGCTAGTTACTATCTTCTGGGCAGTCCTCAATCAAGCACTGAAAAATCCTGACTAAATAACTCCATCAGCCTTTTCCCAGATTTAATCATTTCAGGTCTTGTAACCTTTGTTAATAAATCCTGTTTCTCAAGCCTTTGTTCATTTTTAATCATTAGTTACACCATTGCATAAAGATCAGTGCATAAAGCCTTTGAAAAAGTGAAAAACTCAAATAATTCATTCCAAGAAATGAAATGCTAATGCTGTTGCTATGTAGCAACGCTAGGTTCATTAGATGCTTTTGCTCAGCGTACCATCTGCAGATCTCCTTGTTTTATTCCACCAGCCTTGGAACATTTTAAAGGGTGGAATGTGTCATAACCCATTTATTTTGACTAAATACCAAATCATATTTCTGTTTTCTATAAGACAAAATGAAGCTTGTCGCATTTGGACTAATAGTTCTTAATGAGGATTATGTTCTTTATGATAATTTTTTAACATTCTCCTTGAGACATATTTTCAGTTTGAGTAATTGTTTAATTAATGACTACAACGCAATTTGATGATACAAAACACAAATAGTGTTTAACACAATTTCTAAATAATCACGATTGTTATTTTGAGCCAAATGGGCTGAATTTTCATTCTATGAGGCATGTCAATGAAATAATTTCTTATAAGCTTTGCCAGCTCTGGGAAAACTTGTGAAATAAAGCAAGTGAATAAGTTTGTCCCTACAGAGTCTTATTACCCATCTGTGTGTTCTCTCTTCATAATAGGCATTCAGAGTTTTCCTGAACTTATTTGGTGTCTGGACTCCTCCTACTGCACAATCTACCTTCACCCCATCTCCACATCAATCGATGTAGTCCTTTCTGGAACAGTGACCCAGACATTTACTAAAATCTACCTCTCCTGTAATCTATTCCCCCAAGACTCTTCTCAGCTGGATGTTGAGTAACTAGTACAATAAATTCACCTGTTCTAATGGCTTACAGACTCTTTAGGAGAAAACACTATAATCTGAAAGAGCAATTTTATTTGGGAGGTGGAAAGAGTCTTTTGACCATTAATAGAGACATTTAGAGCTAAGTCTTTTTAAATGCATCTCGTGAATCCACAAATTGAGCCACATTTTCACTTTTCCATAGTTTCATCACACACTGTACATACTACTTTACCAGTTTCCAGAGCAGCCTCACATACAGATAGGCAATTTTCCTCTTCCTTTTGCTGGCTGTACCATATTACTGTTTCATTCACCATAACTCATGTCTGAATGAAGCTTATCTAACACTTTCTCTCTCTAAGGTACATCACATCCTTCTTGAACTTATAAACACTAGACAGCACATCAGCACTGTGCTTGGGCGCCATTCTAAACAGTGAAATCAATCAAGAAAGCACAGAAATGTGGAAAACTTGACACCGAGTAGACCATTAAAAGGACGCTTGTTTACAGTATGAGAGCTGAAACAAGAAGGCAGAGCATCGCCTTGTCTGACCTCAGCTAAGAATATACGCGTTAGGCAACTCAAACTTTTCACTGCTCTGGGCATGAACGCAAATGACCACAAAGCCTTACAAGCATTGATGTGGGTGTTTTCAATAAATTTTAGCGAGTAGACAAATTTGCAAATATAGAATCTATGAATAATGACAATTGACTGTATTATCTTCATTTTATGGATGAAGAAACAGAGGAAGACAGGATAAGTAATTTGCTTAAGGTAACACACCTAGAGGGAAAAAAAAAATAGAAGTCAACCTCCAAACCTTTCTGGATCCACGTCCTACACATAAGCTTTATGCCATGATGATCTCCCCATGACTTTCATCATCAACACCATACTATTATATGACATCCTCTGCCTCCTCTTGTTTTCATCCAGTGAAAACAGGCATTGGATGCCTCCAGGCTTAATGTATCGCAAAACACAGATCTCCTCACTTAGAAGTGTATTCTAGGCCCTTCCTTCTCTACTCAATGGAACAGAGGAAATCTGCCTTCTGATTAATCTAAGCTCCTGGTGGTGAGTTCAGAAGTAATATTGCAACAGATTAAGTGCTTTGGAGTTGCAGACTTGGTTTTACATCAGCTCTTCTCTACATTGGTAATAAGCCTAATGCTCCCAGTATCCTCTGTAAATAGGGATTGCAATGCTGACTTCATAAGATTATCCTGAGAATTAAATGAAAAAACAGTGTAAGGAGTCTAGTTCAGAATAAGCACTTGAAAATTAATAAGGATTACTCTTCAGAATTTTTTCTTTGGGGACCTCCCTGAACCTATTAGACAAAAAGACTTTTTATCACTTGGTATCTGAATACAGGCCCTTAAGAATCAAAAGCAAAAACAAACAACTGTCACTTCTCTGTCACTATGATAACAACAGCCACATTGCCCTGTAAAACTCTACTGCTCAGCCCTAACTACACTCCGCACTTTGTCAAGGGCAGTATATGTATATGTGATAGATATATGGCAGCTCAAGGGTGGAGGTTCTCATATTCCACAGTCAAACACAGCTTGAAAACAAACCCAACCCCCCATAGAATTAGAGCTAAGTCTGCCATGAACAGTTGCTTCTAAACTTCAACCTCTTTAAAAAGCACTTGTGTTTTGATTTTCAATTCTGGTTCAGAAATCATTCCATCTGGTCTGGCCAATCAGGATGAACGAGAGGCACTGAATTTAGTGTGTGTGTGTGTGTGTGTGTGTGTGTGTGTGTATATATATATATAATATAATGCCAGAGGATGTGTTAATGTAAAAATGAAACAAGGTTTGAAATAATGCAGGGGGAAAGATGAAAAAATTTCATGAACTCTTGTCTAAACCCAGAGGATATGGGTGAGACGGGAGACCCAAGTGCCTCCAGAGGAGAAGACAAAATAATTTCTTGAGATGATGCCAAAATTTTTTTAGTTCATGGAAGGCAAGGTTTAAAACGAGAACAATTTCACTGTTTTAAAGTGTGAACCAACTAGGCAAGGATACCTACATCATTTGCTTTATCCACATCTTCTTCGTAATGGAAAGATCATGAGGGGTAAGATTTGGATCTGAATCTCCACTCCTTTATTTACTGTGTGACCTGAACAAGTTACTTCATTTAACTGAGCCCAAAGTTTACCTTTTAAAATGCTAGGAATATTCTGTGTATTAACCCCTTGCCAGATGCATAGCTTGCAAATAGTTTCTTCCATTCTGTATGTTGTCTTTTCATTCCATTGATTGTTTTCTTTGCTGTGCAGGAAGTTTTTCATTTGATGTAATCCTATTTGTCTAGTTTTGCTTCTGTTGCCTGTGCTTTTGGGGTCTCATCCAAAAAAATCTTTGCCCAAACCAATGTCATGAGTCATTTCCCATACATTTTCTTCTAGTAGTTCTATTGCTTCAGGTCTTATATTTAAGTCTTCAATCCATTTTGAGTTGAATTTTGTACACGGTGAGAAATAAGGGTCTAGTTTCACTCTTTTGCTTGCAGATATCCAGTTTTCCCAACACCGTTTATTGAAAAGACTGTCATTTCTCCATCATGTGTTCTTGGCACGTTTGTTGAAAATTGGTTAGATATAAGTGTACAGATTCTATTCCATTGGTCTGTGTCTTTTTTTAATGCCAATATCATGCTGTTTGGGTTACTATAGCTTTGTCATATATTTTAAAGTCAGGTAGTGTGATGCCTCCAGGCTTGTTCTTTTTGCTCAGGATTGCTTTGCCTATTTAGGGTCTTTTGTGATTACATGTGAATTTTAGAATTTTTTTGTATGTCTGTGAAAAATGACATTGGTATTTTAACAGGGATTGCATTGAATCTGTAGATTGTTTTGGATAGTATGGACATTTTAGCAACTCAATAGCAAAGCAATATAATAATTTGATTTTAAAAAAGAGCAAAAGACTTAAATAGACATTTCTCAAAAAAAGACATACAAGTGGCTAATAAGCATATGAAAAATATTTAACATCAGTAATCATGAGGAAAAGGCAAATCAAAACCATAGTGAGATATCACCTCACCCCAATTAGAATGGCTATTATAAAAAAGACAAAAAATAACAAATACTGGTGTTAATGGGGAGAAAGGGAAACTCTTATACATTGCTGGTGGGAATATAAATTAGTACTGCCATTATGGAAAACAGCCTGGGATTTCCTCAAAAAATTAAAAATAAAACTACTATATGGTCAAGCAATCCCACTGCTGGTTATATACCCAAAGAATATGAAATCAGTATGTTGAAGCAATATCTGCACTTCCATGTTCATTGCAGCACTATTCATGACAGCCAAGATATGGAATCAACCTAAGTGTTCATCAGCAGATGAATGGATAAAGAAAATGTGGTATATGTACACGATAGAATATTATTCAGCCATAAAAAAGAATAAAATCTTGTCATTTCAGCATGGATGAGCCTGGAGCATATTATGTTAGGTAAAATAAGCCAGATACGGAAAGTCAAATACCTTGTGTTTTCATATGTATGTGGAATATAAAGAAGTTCCTCTCATAGAACTTGAGGGTAGAAGAGTGGTTACCAGAGGCTGGGGAGAGGGTGTGGGATAGGGAAATTTGGCTGACTGGTACAAAGTTACAGTTAGATAGAAGGAATAAATTCTGGTGTTCTACTGCGCAGTAGGGTGACTGCAGTTAACAACATTGTATCATATATTTCAAAATAGCTAGAAGAGGATTTTTAATGTTCTCATCACAAAGAAATAATAAATGTATGAGATGATGGATATGCTAAATACTCTGATTGCATTTTTACACAATGTATACATGTATTGAAACATCACACTGTACCCCATTAATATGTACAATTATTATGGGTCAATTAAAAAATGGTGGAAAAAATAGCCTCACAACACTGTTTTAAGGAATGAAATTAGAAAATATATGTACTACAAGAGAGGTCTCAATAAATTTTAATTTATTCTTTCTAAATGAAGAATTGCTGATTTTTGAGATTTATTTTTTCATCAAAGCATTTCAAATATTTATTGAACTTTTACTGACTATTTTCTGTGTGCCAGGCCCTGTGCTCCGTCCTGCAAGTCACAATTCCTTGCTCTTTGTGTGTGTGTTGGGGGTGGGGGGTGGGTATTGGTGAAGAGGAAACACAATACTATCAGTGCATGTCTCTTTAGAGACATATATATCTTTTACTTTTCTGTGCCGTGAATTTGACATATTAGAAAGGACTCCACTCTTACAACGATCCCTCAAAAGGGAATCAAATAATACTTCTTCCATTAAAACCTTCTGTCAATATCCCAAGCATATACTCTAAGTTCTTACTACACCTCTCACTTGCTCATTTAACAAGAATTCATATATTCACTTTGTCATTTGATAAACACTTATTGGATTTCTACCATAGGTGAAGCATGACATAGACACTGTGAAGAAACCAGATACCTAATTTTAGTTCTTGCCCTCCAGAAATGTTCCTATTGAGTAGGGAAATTAAGATATACAGAAAAATATATGTTTTAATTATTTAAAAGTGGCAAATAGTGCCATGAAGTTACAAAAAGGGAAAAGATTATTTCTCAGCATAATCAAAGAAAGCTTCTTGGAGGATGGACCTTAAAGGATGGATGGGATTTCAACAAATAGCACAAAATAATAGATAGAAAACATAAGACCTTTTGGTCTCAACAGACACTCATTAAGTGCTGCCTTGTTTTATTTGTTAACTGTTCATGTCCACATCTCATCTCCCATCCAGGTTCTTACCTCCCCGACAGCCCCAGTGACTGTGCATTATTCTTCCATATTACTCTTGCATCATATAACCTTACCTACGTGTATCAAATGGTTGATTTTTAAATTCAGATTGGATACAATTAGTGGTCCTCAGTACTTTGTTAGGTGTTCAATTCATCTCCCCCACCCTGAAACCCATTCTTCTCTATATGCATTTCAGGCAGGATGAGCCCAATTCAAAGAGCACTCAAAGTTGAAAATCGATTCTGCTTTTTGAGACCCAGGGATGGAAACCCCACAACACCCTCAAAGTAAGAGTGCCTATACTGGAGTCATGCAGCTGCCCCCAAACCTCAATGAGCTTAGTCACCAATCATGACATGTCTGCATGCCAAGACCAGAATATGTCCATGTTATAGATGTGATGTCCACCTCTTCTCATCTTTTATCTTCTTTGTGGCCTCTTCCTTTGCTTGAATTTGACAGGATGCTTCAAAAGGACCTTGTCCACCCCTGATCGGGAGATGGGGTCCTGGGCTTTGACGCAGGCCATGCCACTAATCTTCTTTGTTAGCATTTGCTCAGAGGGTCAAATTCAAACCCTGCTTCAGGGCTGTTTTCATTCCTAAGGGAATATCAACTCATGAAGTTACTAGAGCACTGAATTAGCATATGCTGTTGCAATTTTTTGGCATGAATGCAGTTTTTATGTAGTTAGAAAAGGGTATTGCTATGGTTTTTGGAAGGGAAAAATAAATGGTTAGAGAAATAGGTCTGATATCTTTTTTAAAAAAATATGTGTTTTAAACTTTCAGCAGCTATCTTAGTGCAGAAAAAATATGACTCTGAATTTCAATGCATTTTGAACAAGGGCCCCAGTTCTCTGTGTATCAGCAGCCTTAAGGTCAAATCATTCAATCCATATATATGTTAGAATTGAAAAATACTTTTCACTTCTTCCGATGCTCTAGGATTGTTTTGTTTTATTATTTTCTCACTCTCACATTGCTTTTCGGTTTCTACTGGGGAGACTGGAGGTGAAAGCTGATTCATAAGCCTCTGGATAATCTATTACAATGGAGTACAAACCAGCCAATTCCTATTTTAATGGCATGTTCTGGTTTTAAGTAAAGTTAATGATCTCATTGTATAAATATAGACCAAATTTCTAACGAAGTCAATGTAGGTCAGTAGAGAGGTTGCACAGAAAAGACTCACAGGTCAGAGTCAATGTCACCATTATTTTTGGTCCCCTAAGTACACCACCATAACTCTTGGCTCAAATGTATTGCAAGTAATGTTGGAAAGATATTGATACACATTGGTCATGAGTCTTGAATCTTTTCCACTGAAACCTTAAGTAAATAACAAGAATTCTAACTTTCTTTCTAAGTACTAGAATTTAAAATGTGTTTCCCTTACCTGTTAAATAAAACAATCTCTACCTGTTGGAGTTAGAAAAAAATTCAGTTTGTCCAGTGTAATTCTTGCTTTCTCAGGTTCTCTGGCTGAACTTGAAGTTGGACTGGTTAGTGCTGGAGCAGCCCTCAAAACCCATGCCCTCTAATTTAAAGTCACTGAATTCCCAATTAATAAGGGCCCTGTAAGTGAAAGAGGGAGGCAGGAAAGGTTGCACCAGAGTGATGCAGCATGAGAAAGACTCAACCACTGTTGCTCGCTTTGAAGATGTAGGGAGCCACGAATCAAAAAATGTGGCAGCCTCTAGAAGCTGGAAAAGTCACGGAAATGGTTTCTTCCCTAGACTTCCCACAAAGGAATGCAGCCATACTGACACCTTAATTTTAGCCCGGTGAGACATATTTTTGATTTTTGACTTCTATAACTGTAAGATAATACATTTGTTTTAAGCCACTAAGTTTATGGTAGTCTTATTACAGCAGCAATAGGAAACTGATACACTGTCCAAGTGTGTACTCAGTTCAATTTCCTCTTTGGCATAAGGAAGGTCCTAAATATGTTTCCTCTTACTAGGCACGGAGGAGTAAAATTCCTATCAGTTACTTCCATCACAAGATTCTCTGTGGGAATCAAGAAAATCACAATGGAATACTACTCAGCTATAAAAACGAATGAAATATTGCCATTTGCAACAACATGGATGGATCTTGAGAGAATTATATTAAGTGAAACAAGTCAGGCACAGAAAGAGAAATACCACATGCTCTCACTTATTGGTGGGAGCTAAAAATAAATAAATCAATTCACACACACACACAAAAAAAACCGAGGGGGTGTGGGGAAGAAGACACAACAACTACAATTCCTTGAAGTTGATATGACAAGCAAACAGAAAGGACATTGTTGGGTGGGAGGGGGGAGAGGGAGGAGGGAGGGGGGTTTTGGTAATGGGCCACAATAATCAACCACATTGTATATCGACAAAATAAAATTAAGGAAAAAAAAAAGAAAAGAAAAGAAAATCAGTCCTTAGGATACAAGACCCATCTTTCTCCATCACAGCTCTCAGTCTCTCTGCACCCACCCCAGCGGCATAGTACTCAGGCAGCAGGTACAAACCACCCTTATCAGTCAGGGGCTTAGCTGGAAACAGATGCCCCATTCAAAAAGGGAAGTTAGGGAGATTTATTAAAGTGACTATTTGCAAAATGGTAGGCAGAATTAAGGCTAACCAAGAATGGATGAGGAAGCACCCAGGTAAGAGTAGTAGAGGGCAACTGAGCCTAAAACTAAAGAGGCAAGGGTTGGGAGTAGTCACAAGAACTGGTAAGATCCAGTGTAGGAGAGGGCTGCCAAGCAGAGGTGTAGGCTTTGGTGGAGAAATAAACACCCTCCCAACCTCAAACCAAGAAGGAGCCAGGAGAATAAATGCCCTGACCTTTCTCTCTTTTTACACTCTGACTTCCTGACACTGGCTGAAACCTAATGGAAGTCAGAGGTCAAGCATAGTTGGTGTAGTTTACAAAGGTCAATCTCCCAGGGCAGAGAACAGGGTGGAGAAGGGAGAACTATAAATCTGGAAAACAAAACAGAGAAAATTATAGCACCCACTTCCTAACTCAATAGCCCTTTCTTCTCCCTTTTTCCAGAGTAATAGAGGTCAAATAGTTTTGCTTGTTATCCTATATAACGTAAAAATAACGTGTGATGGTAAGGCAAAATATATATATGTACCTCAGGAGAATTTAGATATAACTCTTTCCACTTTTATGAACCCATATAATAGTTTCAGAAAAAGCAGATAGTAATGAAACATGCATAAGTTAAAAAGTATTTGGCACATTTGAGATCAGCCAGGGACAAGATGCCAGCTGGATGTACCACTGGTCTTGCCCACTGGAGCATTTCTTACGGTGCTATAGTATATGGTACTGTGATGTTTTAGCCAAGAAACATCAGGAAACTTACTAAAGTTTTTGTTCACTTGGCCTTCTAATGTTGTTGTAAGAAAGACAGGTTTTTATGGACTTTTCCCTGTTACATTTACAGGAAATAAAAGGTTAATAACAAAATAGCCTAAGGACCACGAGTGAGTCCAAGACAAAGCCAGTAAAAGCTTACCTCATTTACTTGGGTTCTCACACTGACTGGGAAACATCTGTCCTTCCTAAAAAATAATTTAGACAACGCTTTAGTCAAAAGTCTCATGCAGGTAAAGAGACTCCACGACTTCTGACCAGCACTTCTAAACCCACGTCCACCTGGTATATATTGTGCCACAGTACAGAAAGGCAGAGAGACTAAACCTGAAATCATCTCATACTTCCACCCGCACTGAACATGTGCAATCCCTTCAGCATTACTGACCTGTACAAAGAAATGTTCAAGGGGTGAGTATGCGGAATTAGTGCACAGAACACCATCATACTGAAACATGAACTCCCATAGGTAGTCCTTTCCCTTTCAGCTTCTGGATGGAGGCAGAAAGCTCTACTTTCTTCACCCAACCCATCCCCTACTAAGTGTTAATAGAAACCAGAGAGAAGTAGCCTTAAGCCTGGCATGAGCCCTGGAAGTTTTGGAAACTCTTAACCACCCAGTGGCCATGGTGATGAATGAAGCCATATTCTCATGATTTGTGAATGGCCTACTGTGAGTTTCAACCAGTGAAAAAGGCTCAGTGAAAATTGGTCAGAGGTTTAGAGCCCTTCCAAATTACCCTGCAGTTCTCTAGCAGTTATTCGTGTCCTTGGGGTTGGGAGGATATATCCTAAAGGGCATTTACACATTGCAACAAAAGACCCAGTTCTGGTGGTAAAAATTATACGGGGGTAATTGAGGACAGAATTTGGCACTGTGTCAAACAAATCCAAAGAGCCAAGTTCACCCTTATTCAATTTCCTAATTAACATTAGTTTCCAAATTGGCTCTATTATCTCCATGCCGCCTTTCCATGTAGAAGAACTGCATTGTCATATAAGTGCTACTTCTAACATTACTACAGTTTTTGAGATCTTGATTTGACAACTATTCCGCAAGATATTAAATAATTGCCAATACTTTGTGGAATGCCTTCATTTCCTATTGCCAAAATATCTAGAGAAGGTCCTCATTATCCAAATATACAATGGAGTAAGTGAGCCAGAAAAGAATGTTTTTGTAATTAATGCATAAAGTGATATTAACATTAATATGCTCTGGAGGCGTCCAGACCTCCGCTTTCTCCCCCACACACATTGGCATAATTTCAGATATAAAAAACTTTTGACATTTAATCTATTTAGCAAAAAATCTTAATTTTCCTACTGAAGTCTTGGTAGTCATTAGTGCTATCCAGTTATATCTATATTTTTCTTCTTCCTGGGTACATGGCAGGCTACATACCCCCCTGGAAGTTAGATAAAAAACCATCTGACTTAGTTTAGCCAGTGAAGGGTGAGTGGAACTAATGTGTATCGATTCAGTGCAAAAGCTATAAAATGTATACATGATCTGCCCTATTCCCTTCCCCCTGCATCAGGTATCAGGGGCACCCCTCAGATTGGGGGCTTCCTCAGCCTTAATCTCAGAGTGAGGGCAACATGATCAGCCCCTGCTGATCTGAGATGAACACCTAGTGACTGAGAACTCTAACTGCACTCAGCCTACATTCAGTATGGGAAATGACTAAGTTCTTATCAGAATCACAAAAAAATACCCACAAGGCCCTGCAGTCCAAACCTCTTTCATAGCAGTGTGTATTTTACAGTCCACATTGACAAGTAAGGTACTTGAGATTACTGTCTATCCATCCTTGGATGGGCATTACACTTCTTATTGATCCTTGTAGTCAAGGAGAATTATCCCAAAACAATTATGCAATCCTCCATCACTTTTCCTTTAAAACCTTTTGTCTTCTTTTACTTTCTTAAATATGCACATTGTTTACTATGGCACATGTATTCCTATTGCAATGTTCTATTCCCGGTTAAATTCATTATTCTTTTAGAAAGCCCCTCTCTGCTTGTTATTTTGTTTGACACACCCTCATTTCTCAGGTCCCAATCATCCATCCACACTGTTCACTGCTGGGTGGCCCTTGTTCTGACCCCACAGTCTCTCAGGTTGAGCTCTTTCTCGGACATTTCCGAACCATCCTGCATGCCTTGCCAGGGCTAGGGAACTCCGTGGGCTTAAGACCTTCACTACAATTGCTACTTTTTAATGCTTGAGAAATCGTTCTACTGCTTCCTGCACCATGCTATGAAGTGAGGCATTCAACAATCTATACCAGCAAACACCTTCTGAGAACCTATTGTGTTCCTGGCACTGTTAGCAAGCTGCAGTGAATAAAATAGACAAAAATCCCTGGCTGCATGAAGCATTCATTCTGGGATGAGAAAACAGACAATAAATAATATGCATAATAAATAAGTAAATTATGTAGTAACAGGGAATGCAGAAATGGTAAAATGCTATGGAATAAAGTAAAGCAGGGTAAAGAGGACTTAGGAAGTCAGGCTGGGGTGGCCACTTGAAATTTAAAATAGGCTTATCAGGATGGAGCTCATTAAGAAGGTGATATGTGAGCAAAGACCTGAAAGAGGTGAAGCAGTTCCTCAAGTGGGTTGTTGGGGGCATTCCAGGCAGAGGGAACAGCAAATGCAAAGGCCCAAAGGCCAGGGTGGGCCTGTTCAAGGAACCAACAGGAAGGCCAATGTGGAGTGAGCAAGGGTGGTAAAAGCCGTTCAGAAATGCAACGGGGAGGGCAGATTAAGTTGGGTTTTTATTCTGAATAACTGAAGGGTTCGAGCAAAGGTCTGACATAATTTGACAGATTTTAAAGGGACTTCTCTAGCTATCGTGTTGAGACCACACAATGAGAGGAAGATAGACTCAAGGAAAACAGTGAGGAGCTATTTCAGTAGCACTGGAGATGGAGAGAGTGTATTAGTCCATTTCTGCTGCTTGCAATAGAAATACCTGAAACTGGGTAATTTGTGGAGAAACAACATTTATTTCTTATAGTTTCAGAGTCTGGGAAGTCCAAAGTCCAGGGTACACATCTGGTGAGGTGACTCTACAGCAATGCAAGGTATCAGAGGGTGAGAACAGTGGAGCAGAGAGTGAAATACCTCCTCACTTTTCCTTTTAAAGCCCTCAGAACAATGCCAAAATTTCTTTCATCCCATTTTATCCCCATCTGGGGTTTTGCATCTGGCGTTGAGATGGAGCAATGCTCCCATTCTCAGAGCCGCATAATCTCAGCTCTATTACTTCCTCTCCAACTGTCCTTTTCCATCCCCCAGTCCAGACAATTTTTGTCTATTTCCGAGAATAAGAAAAACTGTCTAATAGTGTATTCTTTCAAGTCAACAGCTCTTACACTTGGTTATTAGCTTTTGAAACTCCAAAATTAAGAATCTTACTCTTGTTCTCTGAGTTTATACTGGCTGATACAAATGTGGCAGGATAATATTTTAATGTATTAACTGGTGGCATACCACTGACTGAATGGGGGGAAAGGCAAGATGGGCAGGGAACACCAGGAATTTAAAACATACCAGTTAATACTTCAAAATATTATGCTGCTACTTTTTGATTATTAAAAATAAAATGGATTTGTCCCTAGAGTAGGCTATGTCTACACAATCATCTTATAATTGTTATCAGCCTACCCATTGATCCAAAAAAATTAGTCTGATGATATTTAAGTAAAATAGATTCTGTCCATGAAAGGATGCAAAATGTAAAAATGTTGACACTGGTCATACTGTGCAGGCTAATAATTAGACATTGTCTATGCCATTTTCTGAACCTTCAGAGAGAACATTAAACAATAAAGCATTTGATAATGGTAGAACATTTCCAGAGGAAAATAGCTGGCAGGAGAATTGAGAGAAAAGGATCAACGGTACAGAATGATGAGAATGAAATGTGAAAGGAGTTTTTGAGAAAAGAGCAAAGAAATACTTTAACAACAGGAACAGAGCATCTCCTACCTTAAAATTCTGCCAGTGTTTCTATCTTATCTAATTATTTTTTGTAAGTAAATCTCCAAATCTTGTTTGTAACTATGCCAACTCCCTGTGAGTTCATTAAAGAACAACAGATTCTTTAATTCATGAGGGTTCCTAAAACCCTTGAAAATCCCCAAATTCATGAAGACCAACAGAATATGTCATTTTTCCTATACAATTTAGTTTTATATAACTAAAAAACTATATGTAAATGATTCAGCTCTCATTTGATGATCAGTTTCTGTCCTGGATGAAACACTAAATCCATTTCGCAAATTTTGTTTTTTCTAATTTTCATGAAGAACAAATGGCTGGCTTGTTTATATCATGGATTCTAGTCTCCAATGAATTAACATCTTACTCTTATTCAAAAGGTCTATTTTCTGGCTAAGAACTAATACACTTTTAGTCTACTTTACTTACCTCATCAGTTCTCAAAGCTATTGTCATTTCAGGCATCATTTTCTGGCAGAAGAAAGCAACTTTTATATACACACACAATCATAAGTTGAGCCCCTGCCCACCCCCAAAAGCACACATCCTGGACTGCACACTGGCTTCTGGCTACATCAGTCTCTAAGAGATTCAGTCCCATTCACCAGCTTCTAGGATTCAAATTAATCTCAGAAACATTGTGAATTATGTCATGTCATAAACTTCCATGTCACCTGCAAAAAGACAACCACAAATGTTAAGTTCACAAAGACAAAGTTTCTACTCCAGTTTTCTATGAAAATAGAGCAGTTCATATGAAGCGAGCTTACATGAAATTATGGTAGCACAGGCTATATTTGAAGAGCTCTTTCTTTGATTCAACAAATATTCAAGGTAATTGCATAGGTACAATGAATCATGAAGAGATGCTTCTCCTATAACCCCTACCCCCTGAAGAGTATATTGTCTTCTCTGGAATTTAATCATTTACTTGACGAAGTTTGTTGAGTAACTGCTATATTCCAACTACTCTCATGGGTACTAGGCATACAACAGTGAACAAAATAGGAAATATAACTGTGGTACTGCAGGAAGATAGACAATAAACAAATAAATAAAATAGTAGGTAGTGGTAAGTGTTGCGATAAAATTGCAGTAGGATATTGTGATCAGGAATGACCTGGGAGTACGATTTTAGCTATTGGCTTGTTATATATGGCCTTTATTTTGTTAAGGCACATTCCTTGTATACCGAATTTGGTAAGAGGTTTTATGATGAAATGATGTTGAATTTCGTCAAATGCTTTTTCTGCATCTATTGAGATGATGATATATTTTTATTCTTCATTCTGTTAATGTGGCATGTCACATTTTTGATTTGTGTATATTGAACCATCCATGCATCCCAAGGAAATTTCTCGCTTGATAATTGTGTATCCTTTTAATGCACTGTTGAATTTAGTTTGCTAGTATTTTGTTGAGGGATTTTGCATCTATGTTCATTGGGAATATTGGCCTGTACATTTCTTTTCTTGTAGTGTCATTTTCTGGCTTTGGTATGAGGGTAATGTGGCTTCATAAACTGAGTTTGGAAGTGTTCCCTCTTCTTCAACTTTTTGGAGCAGTTTGAGGTGATTTGTGTTAATTCTTTAATGCTTGTTAAAATTCACCCCTGAAGCCATATGGTCCCAGGGTTTTCTTTTTTAGAAGGTTTTTCACTACTGATTCAATCTCCTTATTCATTATTAGTATGTTCAGATTTTCTATTCCTTCATGTTTTAGTTTTGATAGGTTGTATGTTTCTAATGAATTTATTCATTTCTTTTAACTTATCAATTTATTGGCATATAATCGTTTATAATAGTCTCTTATGATTCTTTGTATTTCTTGGTATTAGGTGTAATGTCTCCTCTTTCATTTATAGTTTTATATATTTGAGTCCTCTCTCTTTTTTTCCTGGTTACTCTAGCTAAAGTTTTGTCAGTTTTGTCTATCTTTTCAAAAAACCAACTCTGTTTGTTTTAATTTTCTCTATTGTCTTTCTAATTCTCTGTTTTATTTATTTCTGCTCTGGTATTTATTTTTCCTTTCTTTTGCTGACTTTGGGTTTGGTTTGGGCTTATTTCTCTAGTTTCTTAAAGTGTGAATTTAGATGTCCATAATATCCAAAGCAATCTAAAGATTTAATGTAATCCCTATCAAAATGCCAGTTGCATTTTTTATAGAAAAAAAATCCTAAAATTCATATGAAATCACAAAAGACTCCAAATACCCAAAAAATTTTGAGAAAGAAGAACCAAACTGGAGGCATCATTCTTCCTAATTTCAAACTATATTATAAAGCTATAGTAATCAAAACAGTATGGTACTGGAATAAAACCAGCCATATAAATCAACAGAACAGAATTGAAAGCCCAGAAATAAACCCATGCACATATGGTCAGCTAATCTTTGACAAGGGCACCAACAACATGCAGTGGAGAAAGGAAAGTGTTTTCAATAAATGATGTTGGGAAAACTGAATATCCACCTGCAGAAGAATGAAATTTTACCCTATCTCACACCATATACAAAAATCAACTCAAAATAGATTAAAGACTTAAGATTAATGTAAAAATTATTGCAAAAAAAATGATTTTTTGGATATGACCCCAAAAGCACAGGTAACAAAAGCAAAACTAGACAAATGAGATTATATCAAACTAAAAACCTTCTGCACAGCAAAGAAAACAATCAACAGAGTGAAAAAACAACCTACAGAATGAGAGAAAATATTTGCAAACCATAGATCTGATAAGGGGTTAATATCCAAAATATATAATAAACCTAAACAAACTCAATAGCAAAAAAACAAATAACCCAATTAAAAACTGAGCAAAGACCAGAATGGACATTTCTCAAAAGAAAACATACAGATGGCTAACAGGTATATGAAAAAATGCTCAACATTGCTAATCATCAGAGAAATGCAGATTAAAACCACAATGAGTATGCCTCTTAGCTGTTAGAATGGCTATTATAAAGAAAATGAAAGATAACAAAGTATGAAGAAAAGGGAACCCCCATATCATCCAGTAATTTCACTCTTGGTTATATATCAAAAGGACACAAAATCAGTATCATAAAGAGATATCTGTATCCCCATATTCATGGCAGTATTATTTTCAATAGCCAAGATACATAAACCACCTAAGCATCCATCAATAGATAAATGGGTAAAGAAAATGTGGACTACACATGTACAGTAGAATATTTTTCAGCCTTTAAAAAGAAGGAAATTCTGCCATTTGCAACAGCGTGGATTAACCCAGAGACCATTACGCTAAGTGAAATAAGTCAGACTCAAAAAGATGGACACTGTATGATCTCACTTATATGAGTAATCTTTAAAAGAAAAAGTGGAATACATAGAAAAAGAGAGTAGAACAGTTGTTACCTGGGATGTGAAGATGGAGGAAATGGAGAGATGTAAGTAAGTAATACAAACTTGCAGTTATGTAGGATAAATGAATCTAGAGATCTAATGTACAGCAGGAGGACTATAGTTAATAATACTGTATTGTATATTGAAAATGTGCTAAGAGAGTAGATTTTAGGTGCTCTCACAACACACAAAAAAGGTAAATATGAAAGATGATGGGTGTGTTAATTTGCTTACCTGTAGTAATCATTTTACTATGTATATCATTAACATCATTTTTTATACTTTACATTTATATAATAAAAAACTCGGATAAGTGTACAGGAGAGAAATATATCATTCATTATCTCAAGTCAAGAAATAATATCTGACAATATTTTGGTCTATTTACTTCCAAACTTGTTATTTTCCTATACATTTTTATGTATATGCATGCGTATATTTTTTTTAAAAAATAGTCTCACATACTCTATTGGCTTGTAACTTGATTTTACTTCTCTGCCTTGCATTGTATTATAAGTATCTTCAAATGGCTCTGTTTTTTGAAAATATGATTTTTAATGGTGGAATAATATTCCCTTGTACCATAAATTATTTAACTATTTTTCCACTGTTGGACATTTATGTTTTTTCCAATTTTTCACTATTTTAAATAATGCTGAAATGACTTACATCAACATAGTACATAAATATTGAACCACAATTCTGATTATTCTGTGACATTTATGCATTCCTAGGAGGCCATCTAGCATAGTGCTAAAAAAAAGTCCAGATTCTAAAGTCTCTATGTTAAAAGTTGAACTCTACTATTAACTATAGCTGAGTGTCCTTAGGAAGTTACTTAACCTTTCTGAGCCTCAGAAATACATAAAAAGAGAGAACTTTTTAATGTATGTATAGTTACGAGAGCAAGCTTACAATTATATAATTAAATAAAATAAAAATAGTTAATAGATCATAGTATCTTGTCAGCTATATCAGTCCTTGTTTTAAATACCAGGACACCTATTCTTAGTGCAGTTGAGACATGAATAGTATGCATTCTAGGGGCTTTAGACATTTTCTTCAATGTGACAATTGTTTATATATTCTAATAGGTGAGAAAAGGTGAGAAACAAGTGGTATATTTCACCAAGTGCAGTTAATCGAGTGATTTTGCTAATTAATACACTACATCCAGTGACTGGATAGAGATGTTAATTGTCTTCTTCATTACAAAGACAGATATAATGCCAAGGATTTGAGACAAATAGCACTTAACCCCCTGAACTCTGGATGAAGAAGGAGATGGATGTTTGCTTTTGATCATTATTATCTTTTCAGGATCTGAATCAATAAGCACTCCTTATAGCTTTAAGTCATGATTCTAATTAGTCATTCTCCTGGTTCTGGTTTACAAAGTTAAATATAAATCAAATATTATTTGTAAATTCCAAGAAGATTTCTGGGACCACGCCATCTCAATAAAATAGTTTAAATATCATTGCCTGTTAAAAATGCTTTTCTGATGCCAAAATATTTATACTATCAATTTTAAATTACATTTGATAGAAAAAAGGTGTCTTTAAAATATGAATATATAACATAATGCTGTTACAAATAATGTTATAAGTAAGTTCACAAGTAAATAGGGAAAGTTAATCTGTATATGTTAAGAACTTCAGAATAAAAGTTAATAGTAGATGTGATGATTATAAAAGGACAGTGTAGGTGGCATGCCTAATCCAGAAAAAAAATGTTCAAAAGAATAATCACCCACAAAAATCCCTAGCTTTGCCAAGGTACAAAAATCAAAACATAGCAAAGTCAACATTGTCCCTGAGTTTTGCCCAAACATCTAACACGACCACACAAAATTAAAAAGAACTTTTTGTTCAAAATTATAAGTACCTTTTAATGAAATAGAGGAGTTTGTGCAAAGGGTCGAGTTAGCTAGAAATCCCTTCTTTTTCCTGTGAAATGCAGGTGGGATACTTGAATTGTAGATTCACATCTCAGCTAAAGAACTGCCAATGGTTGGTTCCAGTTATAACCACAGTGCCTACTCAGTAAGAGCTGCTTGAATGAGTTATCTGCATCTTTTAACTGGTATTTGGTGTGGAATAGTGATTGCCCCACCAGACCATAAACTCCATGAGAACAGGCACGGGTTGTCTGGCTCACCTCTGTAACTTCAGCATCTGGAGCAGAGTGCTCAGTACATATATGTGACATGAATGAATGAATGAATGAATGAATGAATGAATGAATGAATTAGTTTGTGTATCTCCCTCACCCCTCTCTTATGTAAATCAGTGAGAAGATAACTTCTATTTTCCATCTCCTAAAGGATGCAAATATAAATTACTATTTCCCGAAATTGCCTCCTGAATTTGCCCTAGTACTGTGTGCTGTTTTGTAATGGGCCCACAGCTTGCTTCACAATGGGATTCATAAAGAGGCTCCAAAAAATTGATCAACATTTGGCGAAGTTTTTTTGTTTGTTTAATATAATAATATTAGGTATTTATGTAGCAACTATATTTGTAGGACTTGATACAAATATCACAATATTATATTACATGTTAACATATGCAACTCTAATTGAACATGAATAAGCTAACAGCTGGCTAAGACAAATAATTAGTACCTTAAGTCTTTTTGATACCCTAAGTAAAGCATCTAGACTCCTGTGGGGTCCTAAAGAGCTGCTAATTACCAAGCCCTTTCTCCTCCCCAGGTGACCGATTTTCTCAGAAGCAGGCAATACCATCATACCCACTCATGCCTGATTTGCAGCTTTAGAGGCCCAAGAGGAATCAAGTCAGTCAGGAACATTGAATGAGTTGGTTCCATGGATTCCCTAGAGTTATACAAAACAGGGAGGAAAACCCCTGACTCCTCTTAAAAAAAAATTCAAGTGACTGCCATTTTAGCAGCAACATATCTGTTTCACATTCTTCGGTCTTTAACCTCTTCTATTGAACAAGCATAATAATCAATGTGAATCCTAACCCAACCAAAACCACCATCTAACCCCAGACATTTCATTTCTATCATTCTCTTGTGTCAGAGAGACTCATTTATTTCCATAAATGATTTCTTTTTTTGGCACTTTTCTGAATGTACCTACATCAGCCAAAACTGCTCAGTTACTTCATAAATATGCACTGCTTTTATTTTAAAAAATGTTTAACTTTATCAATCAACAAAGAAATTGCAATATCACCTAAGTGTAAAGAAGAACCTGTTAGAAATCATCAGTTTCCACATGGGGCGAGTAAGTTTCCTGGACGTAGGGTGATGGAGAGCCATGTGTGGTTTTATTCTGATTTCCTCCTTTTGCCATTCACCACGAAATGCCATATCATGAAATTATTGGGTTCCTTTGTGTCTCAGTCTCTTAGCTCTCAAATGAAAATAAGACAATTCTCACTTCTTTCATATGGATAAGTGAGAATCTGAGAAAACTTGAACAGAGCCTCAAGAACGAGATTCTCAACAGATCCACTTTGTGCTCCTGAAAGTTACACAATGACCTTCAAGGCCAATGAAGCTGTGGAACTGGACAGTACAGCAAATTAGCTGAACATCAGCTCAGCCACCCACTTCTCACCTCACACTCTCCTTCAGGTTTCAGAAATCTCTGGCACTGTTGTCTCCATCTGATCCTAACTTTTAAGCTCTCAATTTTAGGTTATTATATATGGGACCTTATAGCCTAGGCATTGGAGTTAGCCAGTCAATATTCAAATTCCTGTTTCTCATCACTTACTTGCATGAGTTTAGACAAATAACCTGTTTCCTCATCTGTTACATAAGGTGGCTAATACCTCACAGTGATTACTCAATGAATGGTAGCTAGGATGATTAACATCCTTAGCTAAGAGACAATCCAAAAAAGTGATCCAAATACTGTTGGGATAATGAAGGGTAAGTCCAAGGTGTTCTTGGGTAAATGCAAATAATTATATGCTATTTCATTACAAGTTAAAGACAGCAACAATGGAAAGATTAAGACAGTAATGACTGGAAAAGGGCTCCTTTTTTAAAATTTATTAAGAATATTATGAGATACAAAGCTAATTGTCACCCCTCTTGCCCATGATGTGAGGGCCGGACTCATACTGGGGGCATACTCATTACCAGAATTTACTTTTGTACCCGTGAGCTCCTTTTTTTTTTTTTTTTTTCAAATAGTCTAGTCCACTGTGAGCTACATATTGAATGTCTGTCCTATGCCCACTACCATGCTGTTACAGAGAATTAGGAAATGGTGTAAGAGAAGACAAGACTGATGCAGGGATACATTGGAGACAAAACATCACCCACAATAAGGTGACTAAATTTGATTTAATTTTTTGGCCTTTCTCCTGCACCCACAGATTAGTGGGGGAAAAATAAACTAAATGTCTAATCTGGTTTCAACATAGTCCTATCATATAATCTAAACACATCTTACATCTATTGCTTAGTATCTCTGGGACAAAGACAGTCTCTCAGCTTCTCACCATCCCCCCCCCCCACTCCCCACTTTTCTCTTTAAGATGATGTTCAGGTACATGGAGAGAGGGGGTAGCCTTTGTGCCCCCATGACATTGTGAAATGGGGAAAGGGCTTTGCATTGGTTTTCAGTTAGGCAGTGGTCTGCATCCACTAATCTCAGGGCCAATGTCCTCTGTCCACCTATATGTCACTTATCCACAGTTAAGTTTTGCAGCGGAAGTCTACCTCTTGTGTGCCTTGTAATCTGATTTCTCTCACCATGCTCAGAACCTGGGAAGACACCCAGCTCACTCAGTCTCATTTCTGACTTGCCCCAGCTACAGATTTCTGAGTGTCAGTCACACCAGCTATCAATGCCTAACGACCTTTCCCTAACCACTGCTGCCAAGCCAACTCCTTCTCCCTGCCATGGGGGAGCCAGTGACACCAGTGGCTTTCTCATCAGAGTTTGAACCAGGCTGAAAATGAGAATGGCTATGGAAGGACTATGAAAAGGCATGAGGACTACAAAAATGCTACACCTCAGACCCTCCCTCTGTCTGATATGTTATGCCACCTAGTTTAATTTGCTATACTTTAATAGCTGCACTCCAGCTTAGTTGTAGGTTAGCTCCAGGTAATATGATAGCTGCTTTACAGGGCAGCTCTGCCCGCACTTAACTGCTTGAACCTAAAAAGGCTTTGGACCTAAATTATTTTTTGGTGGGGAAACTTATAAAGCTTTATTGAGTGACATTAAAGAAGACTAAATAAATGTCATAATATACCAAGTTTATAATTCAGGATACAATATCATAAAGACATTAATTGTTACCAAACTGGTTTATAGTTACAATTTAATTAAAATTCAAATGCAACAGCTTTTGTGAAACTTGATAAGCTAATTCAAATATTAAACCATCAGTGAGATGCTATCATAATCACCAGATTAGCTAAAATTAAAGTGTCTGACAATAACAAGTGTTGAAGAGGCTAGGAAGGAATGGGATCTCTCATAAACCAATGGGATAGTTTCATTGGCACAATTATTTTGGTAAATATTTTGGCATTATCTACTAAAGGTAGGTAAATATGTGTTGTGGGTTGAATTGTGTTCCCTAAAAAGATTTGTTCAATTCCTACCCCTGGGTATTTGAGAATGTGAAATTGTCTTGGAAAACGGATCTTGACAGATGTAATCAACTTAAAATGAGATCATGCAGGATTGGACTGGGCCCTAATCCAGTGACTGGTATCCTTATTAAAGTAAGGAAAGGGAGTTTGGGATGGAGATGCAGAGGTGCAGATCCACAGAGAAGAAGAAGACAGAGAAAGATATTAGAGGAATGCTACCACAAGCCAAGGAATGACAAACCAAGGGACACCAGAAGCTGGAAGAGGCAAGGAAAGATTCCTTGGGATCCAGAGGGATCATGGCCTTACAGAGACCTTGATGTCGGACTGTGAGCAAATAAATTTCTGTTGCTTTTAGTCATTGAGTTTGTGGTATTTTGTTATGGCAGCCTTAGGAAACTAATACAATATACATACCCTATGACCAAGCAATTCCACTCCTTCTATGTAAGTATTCTGTATGTATACCATTTAAAATAATATTCATAGAACATTATTCATAATAGTGCCAAGCTGAAAATAACCCAAATGTTTATCAACAGCAAATGGAAAAAATCATTCATTTAACACTATGCATGGAGTGCTTACTATGTACTAACCACTGTCCTAGGCCTTTGTAGAACTTATATTCCAGTGGGAATAGACAGGCCATAAAAAATAGATATGTATTGATCAAAGTATGTACTATGATAGAAGTTGATCAGAGCTACATAGATGAAAATGTACTACAAGTAATGGATTGGAAGTACCAGCTTGGTGCAAATTTCAACATTTCATTTCGTAGGTGAGGTGTCCTGAACTGAATTGGGTCCCCCCAGAATTCACATGTTGAAGCCCTAACTCCCAGTACTTCAGAATGTAACTATATTTGGATATAGGGCCTTTAAAGTGGTAAATTAAAATGAGGTCATTAGGCTGGTGCCTAAACCAATCTGACTGGTTTCCTTAGAATAAGAGGAGATTACACCAGAGAAACACCAGAGATGCACATGAGGACACTGCAAAAAGGTGGCCACCTGCAAGCCAAGAAGAGGGGCCTCGGGAGAAACCAAACCTCCTGGCAACTGGATCTTGAACTTCCAGCCTCCAGAACTGTGAGTACATAAGTTTCTGTTGTTTAAGCACCTAGTCTGTGGTATTCTGTTACATCGGCCCTAGCAACCTAATATATCAGGTTAGGCCTCACTGAGAAGGTGACATTTGCAAAGGTATTTGAAGGAGAACCCAGAGGAAGAATGTTTGATGCAGAGGAAGTAGTTATGACAAAGAACCCTGAGTCAGGAGCCAGCCTTACATATTTGAGGAACAGCAAAGAGGCCACGTGTCTGAAGGACAGTTAGTGTATGTGGGGGGCACAGAGGTAGAGGGGGGTTAGTAAGAGGACAGGCAAGTCAAGTCAGGCTTCACATACTGTTATGAGGACTTTGGCTTTGGCTTTGAATCAAGTAGGGAGCTACTTCAGGAGGATATGGATGAGCGAGGTGCCTCATAAACTGCTGATGGCAGTATGAATTGCTACAATCAATTTTATCTTATTTGGGTGTTTAAAGGACCATTTTGTTTCCTCTCCCTTTTTTTTTTTTTTTCCCCTCACGTCCTGAACAATTTAGTCCAAAATTCATTAGGTAGCACAAAGCAAGGTAGGCATTCATGCCAGAACAGGGGGATTGTATTAGTCCATTTTTGTGTTGCTGTAATAGAATTCCTGAAATTGGGTAATTTATAAGGAAAAGAGGTTTAATTGGCTCACAAATCTGGGACAGCTGCATTTGGTGTGGGCCTCAGGCTGCTTCTACTCATGGCAGAAAGTGTCAGTCCTCCAGAGGGTGCAAGATCACATGGCGAGAAGAAGAAAGAAAGAGAAGGAGGGGTAGGTGCCAGCGTCCTTTAAACAACCAACTCTTGTGGGAACTGAGAGAGAGAGAACTCACTCGCTCCCCAAACCCAGAGCATTAATCTATTCAGGAAAGATCTGTCCCCATAACCCAAACTGCTCCCAGCATTGCCAAGTTGGGGATTAGATTTTGACATGAGCTTTGGGGGGTACAACATATCCAAATTCTATCAGGGATGGGCCCATGGTGATCCATAAAGTTGTCACAGCTCAAGTAGGGGAAAGATGGCATCTATGTGGAGGGGTGGCCTGACTTTGGGTATTGGAGCCCAAACAGGGTGAAAACCACCACATTAGTGGCCCAGTGTGAGGAATCAGAGTCTGAAGGTCTGTAGAGGGGTTCTACAAAGGGAATCTCTACAGAGGGGTGGTCTGGTGTGGGGAATTAGAGCCTAAGCTGGATCATCTGTGTGGAGGGGAGGTGGGTGAGGAGAGAGAACAGCCCAGAAAGTGATACTGAACCCAAGTTGGGTGAGGAGAGTATTTATGCAAGATAGCAGGTGGTGATGCAGATGGAAAAGTGGTTACAAACAGTAAAATATATTAAAGATAATGAGAGCCAAGTTTCTCACAGTTACAGAAGGGAATACCAAATATAAAACAGGGAAAATTCTAATAAGCCTTGTGGTATTGGAAGCATTTGGTATAAACTCTTGGTCTTCAAAATATACAGTTATAGAAATAATCTAGTTATAGACGTATGTATTTACAAACATACATACATATATACGTATATTCCCTAACTCTGAACTTCTGAGAGGGCTGGAAACAGTGACACCCCAATAGCAATGAGCACTCCTAGCACCCAGATCATGGCTTCTAAATACTATATTTCAGTATAAGGAAACAGGGTTCCTTGGAGAAATGGCTGATTCCAGTGCTGGTGCAGGGAATGTAGAAGATGAGCCTGGAACATTTTCTACTACTACAAATCATGAAAGTACTAAAAGAATGATGTATTAAAAGAATACAGAAGCTAGCTTGAAGGGGTTCACACTGGCTGAATATGGAAAAATTTGAGCCTAATAATAAATGATAGGAACTGATGATAACCCACTGAATAAAATAGGAAGTCACAGATCCGTGCAGATGGAAATAAATGAATGGATAAATTGAAAGTTTGATAACAAGTGGAATATGTATGTACATAGTCTCAGAGCCACATTAGCTTTGTTACAATTAGTGCTTACACACCATAACTTTTCAATCCTTTCACTTTCAACCAATCAGTGTCTTTATATGTAAAGTGTGCCGCTTGTAAACAGCACAAAGTTGGATCTTGTTTTGTCATTCAAACAGAAAGAATCTGACAATGGGGTATTAATTCCTTTTGCACTTAATACAATTACTGATATAATTCGTTTTAAATTTACCATCCTGCTATTTTTTCATCAAATTGTTCCTTCTATTTTTTGTTCCTTTGTTCAACCATTTCTGCCTTCTTTTGGATTAAACAAAATTTTTAGTTTTTCATTTCACTTCTTTTTAGCTATACATTTCTGTATGTATTTTGTTTGATGGTTACTCTTGACATTATTATATGTATCTTTAACATTTTCTGTTTAGCTTGAATTATTATTTTATCACTTCATGTACAATACGAGAACCTAACAAATCTATAATCTCACTAACATGCCCTACCCTCTGTGCTACTGTTATCATATGAGGAGACCTCAAAAAGTTAATGGGAAAAAAATTACAGGATAAAAATTAAAAATATAAACTTTAGTTTTTAACATAAGCTCCACCAAGTTCAAGACATTTTTATAAGTGATGAGAGGAGCCATTTAAGCTCTTCCTAAAGAACTGACGGTCCTAGGAATTTTTACAGTCCCATGCATAGTTTTTCGATAATACACATTTTCCACAAACTTTTTGAAGACCCCTCATGCATTTTACTTGTGCATATGATATAACTTATGTCATACATTTGTATCATTGCATTTTTACTGTTGCCTTAAATAGTCAATAGTCCTCAAAATATTTTTAAATTATCTTTCATGTTACATTCCATTTAATCCTGTAAATCTGTTTTTCAATTTGAAATTATTTCTCCTTTAGCCTGAAAATTTTTTCTGTATTACTTCTTCTAGTATTGAATCTAATAACAAAGAATTCTCTCAGCTTATATTTGTCTGAAAGTATCTTTATGTTATCTTCATTTTGAAGTTTGTTTTTGCTGGGTGTAGAATTCTGGACAAGCATTTTTTTTTTTTTTCCAAGTAATCTAAAGAAGCCAATGCCATTGTGTTCTGACTTCCATTATTTTTGATGAGAAGTCAGTCTCATTCATTTGTTGTTTCCCAGCATATAATGTGTCTTTTCTCTTCTGGCTGCTTTTAAGATTTTCTCTTTTACTTTGCTTTTCAGATATTTGACTATGATGTGCCAGGATGTAGTTTTTCTTGTATTTGTCCAGACTGCTGTGTATCTGGGTATTGATGAGCTTATTGACACTGTGGGTTGATATCTTTCATCCAGTCAGGGAATTTTTCAGCCATTCTATCTTTGAATATTTATTCTGCTTCATTCTCTCTCTCTCTCTCTCTCTCTCTCTCCCCCCCTCCCTCCCCCACCCCTTCCCTCCTCTCCCCTCCTTTCCCCTCCCCTCCTCCTTCCCTCCCTCCTCCCATTTGGGGATTCCACCCACCGGTATTAGACCATCATGTCTCAAATGCTGTTTTTCTTCCATTCTTTCTTCACTCTCTGTATCAGTTCAGATTATTTCTATTGATCTACCTTTATGCTTACTGGTCCTTTCTTCTGCAATGTCCAGTTTTTTGTTATAGTCATAAAATATAATTTTGGTTCTCTGCTAGCATTTTTATCATTTCTTTAAAGTCCTCTATTTTTTCATTCATTCATACTTCCCACCTCTTTTTCTATTTTTTTAAATATTTATAATTGTTAAAATCTTTAATCTGCTCATTCCAATATCTGGGCCATCTGTGGGTCAGTTTCTTTTAACTATTTGTCCTCTTGGTTATTTTCTAATAATTCTTTGCATGTCCTTTTTTTTTTTAATTGTATCTCAGATATTCTGATAAAAGAACTGTAGATACTGGAGGAAATAGTATTTTCCCCTAGAGAGGACATCCCCTTTCTTCTGTCTGGCAAACAGGATGAGTAGTTAATTACCTTGGTCCAATCAGGAATTGAACTGGATTAAGACTGGGTTGTCTTTTTAGTTAGTTTTGGTTCACTTCTGGTTTCAAATATTTCAAAAGTAAGATCTTTCCTGCGTATACTGATCTCTCTCTGCTTTTTAGCTCCACCCTCAGCTTCCCACAACTCATTCTCAGCAAAATTCTGGGGATAAGAGGGAAAAACAGGAATTAGGATAAATTAGTTCTACATTTGAGACTTCCCACATTCCAGTCTGTAACCATCCTACCCACAGTGCTTTAAAGTTTTGTTGCTATCTCATCATCCCAGAAACTCCTCTGCCTGTGGCAGACCTAATAATTGGCCTGTACCTATGGAAATTTGCCTCTGGAATGAAATTGGCTATAGTCTTTGCTCGCCTAGGAAAGGACTGCCCTTCTCTGGAATGTAGTTCCTTCATATTTCTCTGCAACCAAAGCTCTCTGCTGGCTTTAAAAATATATAGATTTTATGGTTACCCATTTTATCATGGCAGGAATGATGGTCTGTTATGAAATGTTTCATCGTAGCTGGAAGAAAATTTTTGAAACTCTCCTCCCTTTTTCCTCCCAGTTTTCTTCTCATAACCCAGGAAATAGAGATGTTTTTATTCACCTCCTTTTTTCCAATTCCAGTTGTCTAGCTAAGCATTAATCACAAATATCAGTATTTTCACTATATTTTGAGAGTACTGAATCTCTATGACCTGAATCTCTGGTTTAGCAATTGATATGCCAAAAAACAGGGAGACTAGTGCCAAAAAATTTATTAAATTCTTTTTCAAAAAATAGATAGGCTTACAAGGCAATTATCTTGGCTGTAAAGACATATTTTGCATGTCAAAAGCTGACATTATTTCTATGCCTGTAACAAATCCTAATTGTCTTCTCCTTCCCCCTCTTCCCCACTCCCATCCCAGCAAATGGATATCCCAAGCCAATTAAGGCCAAGTTCATAAACATGAAAAAGCAAAATAAATCAGATTATGTATTTCAAAATATTATCTCTGTACACTATAATTTTATCTAGCGTAGTAAAAATGAGAATGTAGGAGCAGTGGCGGGGGCAAATATAAATGACCATATTAGTGGCAGATTCTTCACGGAAGTGCAAACTCACTTTAATTATTTCCTCTTTTATTAAAATCAACTTTTGTTTGTAGTTGTACTGGATTAACTAATGATCCTCCAAGATTCATGTCCACCAGGAAGCTCAGAACATGACCTTTTTTGGAAATAGATTCCTTGTAGATGTAATCAAGTTAAAAGGAAGTCAAACTAGATTAGGGTGGGCCCTAAATCCAATAACTAGTGTCGTTAGAAGGAGTGGAAGATTTGAAGATGCACAGAGACACAGAGAAAACACATGGAGAAGAAGGCCATATAGAAATGGAGTAAGAGATTAGAATGATGCATCTACAAGTCACAGGATGCAGGGATTGCCCACAACCACCAAAAGCTAGGACAGGGGCCTGGAACAGGTTCTCCCTAAGAGCCCTCAGAAGAAATCAACCCTGGTAACACTCTGATTCCAGACTTCTAGCCTCCAGAACTATAAGAGAATAAATTGCTGTTGTTGAAAGCCACCCAGTTCTTGGTAATTTGTTATGGCAGCTTTAGGAAACTAATACAGTAGTTAATTCTCTCCTTTAAAATGACCCAATGAGAAAATACAGGTGAAACAATTCAGCAATTAGGTCTGGGCACAGGCTTTATGAACATGAGCCTGAAAGCACAAGCAGCAAAAGAAAAAATAAACAAATGGGGCTATATCAAACTAAAAAGTTTCTGCACAGCAGAGGAAACAATCAACAGAGTAAAAAGACAACCTACAGAATGGGAGAAAATTTTTGCTAACTATGTATCCAAAAAGGAATTAATATCCAGAATATACATAGAATTCAAGCAATTATACAGTGAAAAAACAAATGACCCAATTAAAAATGGACAAAGGAGCTGAATATACATTTTTCCAAGGAAGACATACAAATGGCCAACAGATACATGAAAAAATGCTCAACATCACTAGTCATCGGGAAATGCAAATTAAAACCACATTGAGATACCACCTCACCCCAGTTAGACTGGCTATAATCAAAAAGATGGTGAATAACAAATGCTGGCGAGGGTGTGGAGAGAAGGAAACACTCCTACACTGTTGGTGAGACTGTAAATTAGCACAGCCATTATGGAAAACAGTATGGAGGTTTCTCAAACAACTACGGATACATCTACCATATGATCCAGCAATCCCTCTTCTGAATATATACCCAGAGGAATGGAAATCATCATGTCGAAGAGATACCTGCACTCCCATGTTCACTGCAGCTCTGTGAACAGTCAAGATATGGAACCAACCTAAATGTCCATCGATGGATGATTAGATAAGGAAACTGTGGTATATATACACCATGGAATACTACTCTGCCATAAAAAAGAATGATATTCTCCAGTTTGCAACAATATGGAAGAACCTGGAGAAACTTATGTTGAATGAAATAAGCAAAGCACAGAGGGATAAATACCACATGCACTCATATGTGGGAACTAAGAGAGAAAGAAGGAAAGAAAGAAAGACCATGGTAGTGCATTGGTCTTACAGAGGGAGGGAATATTCCTAGGGCTACAAAGCAGAGTGGGGGGAGAGGGGGAGGGGGAGGGAGGTTGGGAGATAATTGGGTGGGAACATGCGGTACAAAAGTAATTTCTGGTAATGGATATGCCCCCAGTATGAATCTGGCCCTCACATCATGGGCAAAGGGGGTGACAATTAGCTTTGTATTTCATGAATATTCTTAATAAATAAAAATAAATAAATAAATAAAATAGCCAAAAGGTAGAAACAACCCAAAGTTTCATCAACTGATGAATGGATAAACATGTTATATATCTCCACAATGGAATATTATTCAGCCATAAAGAGGAATAAAATTTTTACACACACTACAACATGGATGAACCTCAAAAAGGTTATTCTAAGTAAAATAAGCCAGATACAAATATCACATGCATATTATGTAATTCCATTTACATGAAATATCCAGAATAGGTAAATGCACAGTTGCCAGGGACTGGGGAGAGGGAAGAATGAGGAATGACTGCCCAGTGGGTATGGGGTTTCTTTTTGGGGTGATAACAATGCTTTAGAACAAGATAGAAGTGGTGTCTGCAATACATTGTGAATGTACTAATGGCCCTAAATTATACACATTAAAATGGTTAAAATAAATAAATAAATAAATAAATAAAAATAAAATTAGCCAATGAAAGAAAAGCAAGAAAACTTTCTGCTTATTTTCCTTTTTTTCTTTTTTTAATCTCTCATATTGATAATGATCACATGTATCTATAAAGGATCATCAAACTTCTAACTATGCAACAAAAACAAATAAATAATAAAGTATCAAAGATGATAGCAAAATGCTTTGGCTAAAAGACTGGCAACAAGAAAATACATGTCCCAAAGTGTTAGGTAAAAGAAGCTATTTATCTATCAAAGAGATTACCAGGTGATGAACGTGTTGAGATTAAGAAGGCAACGTGAAATCAAGTGAAGAAGTTGTACACATAATTAGAAATAACACAAATCCAAATTACTTCTAATTACAGTGATACCATGTATTGAGCAGTATGTGCCAAACATTCTGCTAATTGCTTACGTCATCTAATTTTTAAAAACCTTATGTGGGCGAAATTACAATCCTAGTGTTCAAATGAGAAGAAAATTTAAGTAATTTTATACAGACAAGCAGCAAAGCAAAGTGAATCCAAAGTCCAAAGGACTGCAAAACCTGTGCTCTAAGTCTAAGCTTCTATGCTCCACCCTCTCATTTCAAGAAAAAAAAAGATGCAGAGAAAGAGAGAGAGTAGACACTTGAGTAGTGATTTAGATGGAAATTTAGAATTCTTCTAATTTTTTTGGAGGCTGTTATAAATGATTTTTATGATTCTTTCCTAAATCTATCCTGAAGTGACATTTGATTTGATACTTAATTTTTAGTTTCTGCTTCTCTTAGAAATAGGAACCTTTACTTACTATGGGGCATACTCATAGTGCGTGATGGGTCCGTTCTTGAACACAATTAGATAGGCAGAGTGAAGTTTCTTTAGGAAAGTTAAGGGAGGAATGATAAATTGATATAATCAAACATTTATAACAACATCTTTTAATCAGATAAAAGTTTCAAGAAAAACTCCCCTACTTCAAGGCAAAGAAAGTCATTAATTTAATAGTTACAAAGCAGCAATTTAAAAAAACTTATTGTGAAAATCAGATACTCTAGCTGGTTGTTTTTTATTATTATTATTATTATTATTATTATCATCATTATTATTATTATTATTATTATTATCATCATCATCATCATTATTATTATTAGGCCTAAAAAAAAGAGAAAGACTTAGCTTGGATTCCTTTTAAAATTCTTATCTTTTTTGAAGGAGAGCTGTCCATTAAAGTTGTACAATTTACAGGGGTGTGATGTCATCAAGGTGTCAAAATAGACGATTCCCAGTGGGATTCCCTTCCACCAACCAATCAATTTACAACTATTAAAAAGTAAAGCTTGACATCCTGTGACTGCTGGAGCTACAAGGAAGAGGAGGAGAGACCCATGGAGTTGGTGAAGGAGTGAAAGAATATGGCAATAGGGAGTAGGGACCATTCTGACCATTCTGAGCTCAAGCTTCTTCTGGGCTATCCTGGTGTAGGCAGATAGCAGCCGCAGTACATGCAACAGCTTCTGGGAGCTGGTGAAAGCTGTAGTGGCACCCTTTGCATGAAGTTTCTTGGAGTATGCAGGGAAAAAGAGGGTTTTAGAGGACATCATACTAGCCCCCAGGCCAGCAAAGCCACTGACAAGCTTCACCTGGATCCACACAGGAGTGAGGGGCTGCAGCCAACAGGAGAAAGGAGCCACCAGAGGTCAATGAGTCATCGCAAGGGACTCCTACACAGCTTGCCCCATGGGAAGAGTTTGGAGTGTGGGGCAGAGGTAGGCTGGTCCACCAGAGGAAGAATGCAGCACAGAAAGGACAGCTGATCTGCATTCCTATTGGCACAGTCACCACTCAGTACAGACCAGAGAGGGCAATAGAACTGCAGGGGGTAGAGTTTGCAGGAGAGACTCAGTACCAGGTGAGAATTTCCACATAGCCCTATTGTATCTGTGGTGACCTAACAAGACCTGGAAGTTATTAAAATGCCAACAATTAAAATTTGATCTGCCCAAAAAGCCTTACCCAGAGAATCAGCAGCAAAGCAGCAATTTAGCTCAACCACAGAGCTCAGGTTCTGATCACTATAGGAAGTGTCCCCAATTCAGGAATTAACAACAGGACATCAAATTAGTTCCAGGGCAGAGTTTAAGTGGTGACAACAGCTAATAATCCACCACAGAATGGGGAAAAATCCACAGACCAGAGACTAGTAAAGGTCTAACACCACCAAAGAACACCTATAAAACCTAAAACAGGCAGCAATCTCCTCAAATGCCCACGCATCAATGTAAAGACACAAAGATTAAGAACAGAGAAATATGACATAACCAAAAATCACAAACCACCAGCAATGGACCCAGAGGAACAGTGGATTTATGAAATGTCTGAAAGAGAATTCAGAATAAACCTCTTAAGGATGTTCAAGGAGTCACAAGAGAATACAGATAGAAAATTAAATGATATCTGGAAAACAATTCAGGAGCAGAATGAGAAACTTGACAAAGCAGTAGAATCAATTGAAAAAGAAAAACAAATAGAAATTCTGGAAATAAAGAATGTACTATCTGAACTTTAAAAACTCGATAGAAAGCTCCAATAGCAGACTTAATCAAACAGAAAAGAGTCAGTGAGCTTGAAGATAAAACATATGAAATAATCCAGTCAGAGAAAAAGAAGAGTAAGAAAACAAGAAACACACAACAAATATGAGACTCCTTCAAGCAAAATAAGCCCTGCATGATTGGCATACCCATGGGAGAGGAAAAAGGAAGAGACCGAAAAAGCATACTCAGGGAAATAACAACTGAAAATTTCCCATGTACGGAGAAAGACCACACCATCCAGGTACAGGAAGCTCAAAGGCTGCCAATCAAATTCAATCCAAAGAACATCCTAAGGCACATCATAATCAAATTATTAAAAAGCCAAAGACAAAGAAAAAAATACTGAACGCAGCAAGAGAAAAGAAACACATAACAATCAATGGAACCCCAATATGTCTCTCAGTGGATTTCTCAGTAGAAACCCTGCAGGAAAGAAGAGAGTGGGATATATTCAAAGGGTTAAAGGAAAAAGACTGTCAGCCAAGAATTCTGTATCCAGCAAAAGTAACCTTCAAATATGAAGGAGAAATAAAGTCTTACCCAGACAAACAAAAACAAAGGGAATTCATCAACAGTACACCGGCTTTACAAGAAATGCTAAAGGGAGTTCTTCATTCTGAAAGAAGACGATACTCAGGAGTAGCAAGAAAACATTTGAAGGTACGTAACTCATTAGTAAAGTAAGTACACAGACAATCTCAGAACACTCCAATGTTATAGGGGTGGTGAATAAACCACATATATCCTTAGTATGAAGACTAAAGGACAAACCTAACAAGACAATAACATATACAACAACTATTCAAGAAATAGGCGATATAACAAGATGTAACTTGAAACAACAAAATGTCAAAAAGTGGGAGAGGGATGATGCCAAAGTTGGCTTTTTCTTTTTTCTTAGATATCGAAGTTAAGTTGTTATTAGTAAAAAATAATTTGTTTTAACTATAGCATGTTTTTTCATAAGCCTCATGGTAACCATAACCACAAAAACTTATAGGAGACATACTAAAAATAAATAACTTAATATTTTAAAATATTTTAAAAATAAAATATACTGCTAGAGAAAACCACTCAACCACAAAGGAAGACAGTAAGAGTGGAAAAAAAGGAATAAAGAATCTAGAAAACAACCAGAAAAATAATGTAACAAAATGGCAGTAACAAGCTCCTATATATCAATAATAACACTAGATTGCAAATGGATTAAAGGCCCCAATTAAAAGAGACAGAATGGCTGATTGGATTATAAAAACAAGAACCAACCATACACTGCCTACAAGAAACTCACTTCATCTATAAAAACACACACTGACTGAAAGTGAAGGGATAGAAAAAGATATTTCATGCAAATGGAAACCAAAAAAGAAGAGGATCAGCTATACATATATCAGATAAAATATACTTCAAGCCAAGGAAAGTAAATAAGAGAAGCTCATTACACAATGATAAAGGGATCAATTCAACAAGAGGATATAATAATTCTAAATATATACTCACCCAACTCCAGAGTACCCAGTTATATAAAGCAATTACTATTAGACCTAATGGGAGAAATAGATACTAACACAACAATAGTCAGGGATTTTAACACCCCACATTCAGCAAAGGACGGATCATACAGACAGAAAGTTAACCAGAAAACATCAGAATTAATCTCTACTCTAGGCCAATTAGACCTAATGGGCATTTATATAACATTTCATCCAACAGCTGCAGAGTACACATTCCTCTCAGCAGCACATGGAACATTCTCTAGAACAGTCCATTTGTTAGGTCACAAAACAAGTCTCAACAAATTTTAAAAAATTGAAATCATATCAACTACTTTGTCTGACCACGATGGAATAAAACTAGAAACCAACAGCGAAAGGACATTAGAAACTATACAAATACATGGAAATTAACCAAAATGCTCCTAAACAATGAATGAGTTAAAAAAGAAATAAAACAGGAAATTAAAATTTTCCTGGAGACAAACGAAAATGAAAGCACAACATACCAGAACCTATGGGATATAGTGAAAGCAGTTCTAAGAGAGAAGTTTATAGCAATAAATGCCTACATCAGAAAAAGAAGAAAGACTTCAAATAAACAAGCTAATGTTATACCTCAAGGAACTAGAAAAACAATAACAAACCAAACCCAAAATCAGTAGAAGGAGAGAAATAAAGATCAGAGCAGAAATAAATGAATTGTTAGAGATTTAAAAAGCAATATAAATGATCGATAAAGCAAACAGTTGGCTTTTTGAATAAATAAACAAAATTGATAAACCTTTAGCTAGAGTAATAAAGAAAAAAACCCTCAAAGTCAGAAATGAAAAAAAAAAAAAGACATTACGACTGTTACCACAGAAATACAAAGGATCATAAGAGACTACTATGAACAACTATACGCAAACTACAAGAAATGGATGAATTCCTGGACACATACAACTTACCAAGGTTGAATCATGAGGAACTAGAAAACCTAAATGGACCAATAATGAGTAATGAGATTGAAGCAGTAATAAAAAATCTCCCAACAAAGAAAACCCCAGACATTTCCTCATTTCCCGAGTGGTATCATTGCACCTTTTACAGGATACATGACTGGAAATGGATCCCAAGGTACTCCCTGAGATAGTCCTCTAGACCAGAACTTCCAGTGTCAACCGCTACAATGCCCAATTTTCTCTAGGGCTTTTTTCAGAGTTGCTTTTCCCGTGAGGTCTAGGCAATGAAGCAAATCTACTGGGGTGAAGATCTACTATTCTTCTTGAGTTTTAACAGATGATAGAATTGGTTGTCTGAGATCATGTGGAAGGCCAGTGCTCAACAATTACTCCAAAAATACCTAATGATATTTGTGATAATGTCAAGCAAGGAGCAATTTGAAGAACACAACTCTATCTAATGCTTTGCTTAAACTTAAACTTGGAGACAGACTTTTAACACAACCCTTCTCACTGAAAACACAGAATGAGAAATACATCTCCAGACAATTGAAAAGTTAACAGAGACAATCTAAAAATAAAAAGTTGTAAAAAAAAAAAAACCAGATAATATGTAGGTGACCCCAACAAACCTGGGTGGCTGGTCACATGATGAGTCCTTGCATCCTTAGGGTGTCAGTTTCAGTCTTCAGGCCGGTGTTCTCATTGTTAAAAATGACAACATCAGCTCTAGTTCTCCTCATTCAAATTCATTCAGCAACAAAAAAGGATATTTCTTTTCCTGTGCCTCTATTAACAGCAATAAACTGTCCTAGAAACAGTCCAACTGACTTCCCCAGACGTCTCCCTGGTTAGGACTGTATGACATCCCCTTTCCTCAGCCAGCCATTGGCAAGGGAAATGGAATTGGCATGACAGGTGTAACCTCAGCAGCACTCAGTCACCTGGGGTGGGAAGTCATCTTCCCCAAGTACAGTAATGGGGAGGACAAGGAATATAGGTACAGGGTGCTGATGGATTGGGATGGTGTCTGTGTAGCATATTGTTGAATGTCTGTGGGGTTTATTTTCTTAATTTGTGCTTGCCCCCCAATCCCCCTATAGATTCCTCCGGGTAAGGAGAGCTCTTCCCCATCCACATTTTAGGATATCTGGGGGAAGGAAGGAATGGTACCTTGCATAATTTGGAAAGCCTCCCAGGTGACTCTGAGATTACTTTTCCCCTCTCTGCATTGTGATTATTAGCCCTAGTAACACAAGCTAGACTTTCATGCCTTCAGGAAAGTGGTGCTAGTATTTCAGCTCTCCAGAAAAATCATACTCCCACTTTGCTTTGCAGACCCAGGATTCTTCATAAATGAAAGCCTGATTGTCTCTCCTTACATGGCATCCCTCATACTATCTTAGTCATTTGCATCATTACCCCATGTGCTATCTATTTACCTTCTATCCACCCCATCTACCATTGAAATGTCACCACTTAATAGGGTGTCAAAGGCAGAGAGTGGAATGGGTGTGCAGCAGGGGTCTTTTGTATGATCTGGTGCCTATTAGGTGAGCTACGCTACTGTTTATATCATAGGAAGGTACTCAATAAAAGGTTCACTAGCAGAATAGCCAATTCATCTATGAAATATCCTCGCTGCAGAGAATGTTCCACCTTGCCTTCCGGAGCCAGCAAGACTCATTTAGAATTCATTTTCAATCCTTTCCCACATTCTCAATAGCCAAAATATTGGATTTAAGCCTCAATGCTCTTTAGCTGTAGCATTTCAAAGATAGACTGAAGCAGCATCTAAGTTCCAGTTTGAAAGAAAAAAAATTAAACCCTAGGTGTCAAAGATTAAAGTAAGCCATTTTTCTACCTAAACTGGTAGATATCTTTGTGAGATTTAAAAATGACTGAAGTAACACCTTCAATATTATCAATGAACTGCAAGACAATGACCCTGTTAGCTGCTTTTTCAGAATGTCTGTTCTGAGGATTTTTATCTGCACGTACTCCCCCTCTACAGAGGACCTTATATGCCACACCTGCCATATCACATCAATGGTAGTGAGTGTCCTTTGCAAATGCAAATGTTTGTAAAATATTCTGCGAGTAGGTGGGGACAAGGTTTGCTGATAGTTTAAAATAATTAAAGGGGCTCTGTGTGCAAATGTCAAAATAGAAAAAAATTAGCATAAAATGGGCCAAAGTGACAATACAAATGGCCAGATCTCCCTATTATCACTTGCTGTACATCTCACAAGACAGCTGATTCCCTGCTCTGTATGGGTTCCAGCATCCCGTGATTTATTGGGTAATTCAGCATTTGCCAGTATGTCTTGTGCTAATTAAATGCATCGCACTCTATTCAGAAATGTCACAATTGATTTGTCTTCTGCAAGCACTGACTTTATTTCAATCTTCTGAAAGAGATTTTATGAGCCCCAGATAACTTATCTTGGCACAGTCATCTCCCAGGGTAGCTTCTGTGAGGGCAGTAAGATCCTCAGTGAACATTCTATACAAACGCCCTTGCAGACGTCTTATTTATCCATTATATGCCATATACCTGAGCAATAGTGTAGGTAGAGCAAAATTACAACTGCCCCATTAGCCTATAAAAGCATTTAAACATGACAGAAGTTAATGAGAAATGGCATTGGCAGAACTTATTGGATGATGTTAGATCAATCCAAAAAAACATGTGTTTTGAAAGTGTGTTATTTATTACAAGGTGTTTACTTATTCTCAAATTGATTTTGATGGAATTTTGCTATTAACTAACTTGCATACAAGAGGAAATTGCATAATGTCATTTCAGGGGCAGGGAGAGAAGAGGAGAAAATGCAGCATAGTGAGGTTTTTAGGAGGTTTAATCCCTCTCACACTCGTGGAGTAACAAAGGTCACAGACTGACAACTAGCTGTTATTTAATTCCGGGTGGGGTTCCCGTGCTGCATTTCACCCTCTGAGCCCAGGTGCAGTCTCCATGCTCAGTGTATTCTTTGAGAATCAGCCAGAGGAAAAATATCCAGCTTAGTCCAGGGGAATTAAAATTCAGCCTCAAACAGCCACTGCTTATGAATTGATAATCTGTGCCACAGAAAGAAAGAGACGACCAGATAAGTTCCATTGGAAAAGAATGATTACTGCATCTATGAGACAAGGAAAAGATTACTCAAAGGAAGAGTCTCTATGCAGTCTTCAGCAGGGAAATTTTAAAGGGCATTTTCCTGGAAATTAGCAACTCACTAGCATGTACTATTCCATTGGTCTCCTTCTTTATATTATTATTTGGGTTCGAGTGCAAAAATGCATCACTAAATTGTAATAATATCAACTTTCAGAGTCTATATGATCTTCTAGTAAAGACATACTTTTCCTTTGAAATGAAATGTAATGCTTGTCATAAGGGCAGTGCCCTTTATGGGTTCAAGTAGATGTTCCATTAAAATGACCATTGCATTTTAATTTCTATCTATTATAGGGAAAATCAGGTCTGTGTAAGACTAATTAAATTATTCAGAGGCCCTCAGCATCAGGCATTTCACCCTGCTGCAATCAAGCATTTTTAAAGTCATTCCATGGGATTTGGTTTGTGAATAGTTAAAGTAAATAACCTGCAAATGTCAACTGGAAAATGCTTCAGCAAAAATGCAAAAGGAAAGTGTAAAGTACAGTTTGTGCCTTTAAACTTTAAGACACACTATTCTTGTCACTTAGAATAGGAAACCAAAATGCAGATTCCTTAAATGACCATACTTAGAAGTATACAAAGAGCTGTAAAATGGCAGAAGTGAAACTAAAAACAGCTTTTTAACTCCAAATCCATCTTTTTCCACCATAGCACAGTTGAAACTAAGTTGTAGGGCACTATATAAACAAAATCAAAACCTTAGCAAGAAAGATGGATTCACTCAATTTTAAATTACTTGGTTTAACAGCGTATCTTCTTAGTCACCCAGATCTTCCCTTCAGGATCGAGGCTCTCACTCCCCAGCTGCTGCAAATGTTGGCAGCTGAGTCCCTAGCTCAGACCCTTTCCAGGAACTGCCCTTACTTAAAAGTTGCATGCCTCTCCAGAGGGCAGCCTATATACAATGACTGAGCCAGGGAGGAGTATAAGGTCTGGATCCACTTGGCACAGGTGAGTGGACTCTGCAGCCCACCTCAGCTTTAGAATCCCTGTGGGAATCACTGAGGCCTGTGTTGTAACCACATTGCAGTTGGACTTCTCCACTGATCCAATTTGTCTTTCCTCATTCTCTTACATGTGTGGTCCCTAATCAACCTCCTGAAACCTAATGTCCATCTCGGAGTCTGTGAAATAGAAAATGTGACTACTGACAATATGCATCAGATTGATCCCAAAAGTCATAAAGAATTTCACATTTTGGGTGCATACAAAATAACTATGCAGATATATGCTTCCAAAAAATCATTTTTAGCAATTATTATCTCACTGTTTTTGGTCACATATAATTCACACTTATTTTGTTTACCTTATCTGTTCTAAAATGAGGTGCAACAATTACTTGAGTTGTAGGTTCACAGGAAATAAGACAACTCATCCACATTGAAACAGATTGAAAAGATAAGTAGTTTTGAGAGTTTAAACATATGTTTGGAGTATTGCCCATAAAGCCTAAACAGTTAAAGTGATTTTTGTCGGGTCCACCGCCGGCTGACCCGAACAGCCCTAGCCTCGTTCCTTTTGGTGGGTGAGCAAATGGCCCGGATTCCTCTTTCCCTCCGGTCCCCTTTGGAAGGAGACAGGGGAAGAGAGCCGTGAAGAGAGGTGAGCACAGCCACCGGCCCCAACCAGCCCAGTTTAAAGGACATTCAGACGCGATGGGGGTTCTGTCGAGCAGTTCCATTTATTATCACACAAGCACTTGCTTTTAAAGGCAAATGGGGAAGGGAGGTTTTTTACATAATCCTATCAGCTTAAAGGTCAAGGGCATGCATCCTGTCTCAATGCCTAGCTATTGCAATCACGCAGTGTCCACGAGCGCGGAAGCATGTATTTGGCCAATAAGGGCTAAGGCAAGTTTCCCGCAGACACTCCTACCCTACTTCCTCCCCAGCGCAGTCTTAGGCTGCCACATTAATACGCCCTTGTGGGCCCATAATGGCGCCGCTTGTAATGTCACTTAAGGTGGCGTTAGTTTTTAAGGCCCGACAGATTTTAATAACAGTTCATAAAAATTATGAAATGTGAATTTAGTAAATATACTTTCTTTTGTAATTCAGCACTGTGATAAGAGTTTTTTTTCCAAGGTTTTGTGAAAATATGCAAGCAAATATGAGAAAGCACCAAATCATTATCCAAGTGATGGTAGAGACATAAAATAATGGTAAGTTCTTTAAAAAATTAAAGAAAACTGCAGATAACAAATCTATAAAAAAGATTGAGGAATAATCATACAAATAAACTCCAAAAAATCATTTGGGGAAATCCAATACTCATTCATGATGACAAAGGAACGCTTACCAAAATAAGAGTAGAAGGGACTTCCTTAACCTGATAATGTCTCCCAGACACCCATATTTAATTGTGAAGTATTTCAAGAATTCCCCAAATTGAGAAAAAGACAAGGATGCCATTAGCAATTCTATTGAAAATCATATAGTTCTAGCCAATGTGACAGGGCAAGAAAAAAAGAAAGCATAAAAATTAGAAAGGAAGAAATAAAACTACTTATAATTGCAGTTAATGTGTTTTTCACATATAGAAAATGTAAAAGAAAATAAAATTTTTAGAAATAGTATGTAAATTTAGCAATGTCACTGGGTTCAAGATCAGTATTTAAAAGTCAATTGTGTTTCTAAAGATTAGTAACAAATAAAAAATGAATGTAAAAATCGTGTCATTTAAAAATAGCATTGATGAACAAAAAATAAGTGGTAGATAAATCAGAAAGGGTATGCAAGATTTCTGCACTGAAAACTATAAGAAATTAAACAAAATTTAAGTAAATAGATAAATATATATATTTCTGGTTTGTAGGATCAATATCATAACTATTTCAGCTAATAAAGCTACACCTGACTTATGATTCAGCAAAGCCACTCTCAGATATTAACACAAGAAAAATAAAAACATATATCCACAAAACGATATCCACTTTTGTATACACCAGTTTTATTCATAATAGCCAAAAATTAAAAATAATTGTCCATAGCTGAATGGATAAACAAATCGTGGTATGTTAACACATTGAAATACTGCTGAGCAATAAAAAAGGAATAAACCACTAATAGACACAACAATGAAGATGCATCTCAAAAACATTATGATGAGTAGAAAAACAGACACAAGAGTACATACTATATATTTCTATTTACATAAAATCCTAGAACAAGCATAAACCTAGGGCTAGGGCTGGTACAGGAAGGAGCTAGGCAGGGGAGAAACCCTTTTGGTGTCATGAAAATGTCCTTTAACTTGATTGTCAAGGCAATTACACAGGTGTATACAATTTTCAAAATTCATCAAACTGTACACTTAAAATGGGCGCAACAAATTTTATTTCAAAAGGCAATGTTTAAAAAATCACTAGCTACAAGCATGCCCAGAATGAGAACTCATTCTAAATAAACTCAGTGTACTTATAAGATATATAGCAATGTGCTATCTCCAGGAACAAAGAGATCTTGCAAATTTTAGATGGATATTTTAAACTCTGTATCAGGATTCTGGCAAAAAAAAAAAAAGAAAGAAAGAAAGAAATGACACACTCAAATTAGGTAATTTGAGAATTTTAAAAAGGGATTATTTAAAAGGCATGGGCAGAGTGTAAGAAAACTGTAAGAGACCAAGAGAGTTAACAAAACAAAGACCAAAGGAACAAGAAAGGGAGTAGTTACCAGGACATAGGAGAGAGTCCTACCTTTAGAAGGGAGGTAGCCAGCGAGAAACAACCAGCAGGGAGGAATAGGGGTAAGGAGGATAAATATATCTAGACTCACTCTCCTCCTTCTCTCCTGTCTCCTGCTGGGGCCCTCCCCTCTGCTGAACACACCTGGAAGCCAGAAGGCCACAGTGCTCAGTCATGTTTGTATAGATCAGCCTCTTACATACAAAACAGAGTGGAGAAGATATGACATGGATGTGGAGAGGCAAGTGGAATACATGCAGTACAAGATCCAACTCCTCCCATCCTTCACACCGATCCCCGCCCCCAATTTTCATTTGGTTGGTAAACAGTGGGCCCAGGAATTTGAATTTTTAAAAGCTGGTATACAGGGGATCCTGATGACCAGTAAATGCCTTGTATCACTTCACAAAACTACCTCTCTCAGTTGATCATCAGCACTTAAGATTTACAATGTGGTTACCCGGACACCAAATTTCATGAGATTCCACTCTTAATTATACTTATTTGCTTATAGATTCCACTCATCTAAGAATGTCAAAAGGCATGGAGCATTTATAATTCATACTTTCTGAGAGTCTGATGGAATCCATAGCTGTAAGCACAGGCACTTGTTGACTGCAAGACTCTTAGAAATTAAAGTATTGCAGCTAGGGTACCTGGAAAGACGGAATTCCTCTCAAGTTAAAGAGCTTACTACAGTATTCAGGTCTTTACTCTTGAAGTTTCCAGTAAGGAAGCTCTGCAGTTCACAAGAAATATGAGAAATCACCAATGTCAAGCTACTCAGCTGTTCAAGAAATAAGATAACAGCCATCAGATAGTCATCTTCCTACATAAAGGCAGCAGCTGTTGAGTTTAAAGGATCAGTTTTTCTGTATCTTTTGGGGGAGGGCCTAGGAATAGCTAGGCAGGGTCAACTCACTTCCCAGAGTTGATCATCTGCTCCCCTCTTCACCTAGAGTCTTTTCATAGGATAAGAGCAAAGAACGAGGAGAGAAAGAGGCACCTGCTTTCAGGTTCTGGGGAGAAAAATCGAAGACTTTTCCACAATGGTGAGCCACATGGCCCACACTTGGAACAGTCTGGATCAATTTCAGCGACAAAAAAGAGTAAGATGAGAAAACTTCAGTAAACTACAACATCAGCACAGACACAATCACATTTTCACAGATGTGTTTTTTGTTAGTACAGAAAGCTCTACGTTTTTACTTTGAAGTACGTAAAAGTAAAAAATAGAACTGAAATTATAATATAAATTCTGTAAAGAATGCACTTGGAATGTATTTTTATCTTGAATTCACGTAATAACGGTATGATGCATACCTCAAATGATTAGACAGTTACTAACATATCTACAAGACTTCCTTTTTCATGTAAATATCACAGTAAGTAGGTGCATAACTTTTTTGTATAGGAATAGTACATAAATAAGCTCATCCCTAAAATGACACAAAATATAATCACAGTTTTAGGTAAAATGACATCTCTAAAATGTTTCTAATTTTTCCCACAATAAGACATCAATGCCACTTTTTTTTTAGAAGAGTAGCTATTATTAACTCCACCTTCTGATTCATTATTTGATGCAGTCTACTATCAAAGGATCTGCTTCTATAGAAAAGGGCTGTGTGAAAGAGGGCAGCTCTAGAAACTTCTGAAATCAAGGAACCTTGAGTATGGGATCACATATAACGGGCATAGAGAAATGCATGGGTCAACTTCTATGAAGTCAGTAGAGAGGAAGCAATTTCTGTCATGTGCCATGAAGGACATTTCTGTAAAGTCATCTCTAGAATTCAGGAGGGAAATGAAATTAATTTGTTCCCTGTGGATGCTCTACTATGCTTCAGTCTGGACCTGCTACTAACATTTGTGGGTTGCATGTTAAGTTGACAAATGTAGACATATATAATATTTATCTTACTATTTTCACATTAAAAATCTAGCTAAAGAACTATAAAATAAAATATGTTGTCCCCACCTTCATAATATCAAATATTGAGGCAAATATACCTTCATAATATCAAAATTAAAAACTGTATATAAAGCTATGGCTTTTATATAACTAAAAATCAGTAAATAGCAGGTTACTGAATTTAATTATTTTTGTTTATGTCATAATATTTTGTTGATGCACCAATGATGATTTGGTGAGTAATAAGACGAACATAATTAATAAATTATTATAAATACTGCATAAAGTTTATTTTTTGTTTTTTCCCACAAAACCAAATAATTATGCAGTTATAATAAAGATATTTACATAATTTTTTCAATTATCATTAATCAGGAAAAGAACTTTTTAAAGTAGTAATTTTTAAACTTTTAATTGGGTACAAAACTTGAGTATATTTTCATCCAAAATGTAAATTAATATAAATGCAAAAAAAGAATAATATTTTTCATATACTTTTTAAAAAAATATTTTCTTCTGATAAAGAAAATTGTTAATTAAAATAAAGGGAAAATACAAATTTTAATTAATTCATATCAAAATATTTAATTTAATTAATTTGAATTTTAAAGAAAATTGTTTAAACATCCAGTTTTTGAAAAGATGTATTAAATCTCATTAAATATATTTATAAAAATAAAACTATTTGTAATTCTAGCATTCATTGTTCACTTAATGCCACTGTAAAGAATTGATATCATGCTTCCCACACCTAGATCTACATAAGCACAAGTTTAAGAATGATATGAACTTCTTAATGCAGAAAATGTTTCTTTGTAAACACCTGAAACTATCATGAATACCACACTACTTTGAGAGTACGGCTAGAACCATGGATTGGAAAAGGAAGAAGCTAAAAACTGGACCCTACGTTCTTCTGGGAAATTACACTGGTTATGCAAGAATCTATTGAATTCATACTACTTAGAGGAAAGATTTGCTACTTTAATTCATTTGTCTTCCCCTTAATTAAGTGCTTCCACTATTCAAAGACCATTTGCAGCCCTCAGCCTCTTTTCTAACACAGTCCTCAAAAGCATCACCTGCCTCCAAATCAGCAAGCCCACAAACCTCAAGGACATGCCTTAAGGGCGTTCAAGTGCAATCACCTTTTGTTCCACAATGAGAGAGCAAAAAATGTGAAGAAAGGTTCCCTGGGGCCTGAAGGGTGTTAGTCATCATCACAGATGTTGAAAATTATGGATATAGCTGTGCCAATGACAAGCACAAGCATTTATTGGTGGTATGTGCTTGTGATGATATGAGATCCCCCAAAGTTCAGTGCTGGGCTTTGGAGTAGAGAACTCCATCCCACTATCCCACCATTAGCACTACCAAAAAAGGTTAAACCAATTTGTTTTACTAGATTCACAACTTATCCTTGTATGAGCAGATCAGAGGCTGGAGAAATGGGGGCACTGGGTGAAGGATGACACAATAGGAAGTGGCAGAGTCCACGACACACTGGAAAGGTCGTGTCCACTTAATGGCATTTAAATCCAAAAGCAATTTGTAAACATTCGATGGCCTACCATACCAAATTTCCTGGCCAAATTGGGCTGGCAGTTAGCAGGTCTGAAACCACTGTAACCCATCCTATGAGACTGTCAACTGAATTATACAAACTAATTGGTTCCACAAAAACAATAGGTCTGGATGTTACAAACATAACTCCTAGTCCCCAGTCCCCATCTAAAAACACAGCTCAACTAAACCCTGAAGCTGGAAGTTTGAGAGCACTGTGTTCTTCCCTATTTCCAAAAGCCTCTCATTAAAAAAATTCTAATTCCAGAAGAAACATTGGAAGCCTTCAATCAGTTGGTGTATTTGAGTTTTTCAAGGACATTGTTCCTGAAGCTATTACTTCTTAATAGGCGCTGTCCCTGAAATTCAGGATTGTTACTGTCAGGTGGGTAGCAATGCCCTGTTTATGGCACCATGTTCCAAACAGCTCACCAAGCAAAGATAAGATCTTTTTGAATTTCAACTTCTCTACGGTTAAGCTGACATAGTAGAAAGCACTACACAATGTGATTTATTATTTAGGCTAGGATTCAAATAAAAACAAAATATCCTTTTGAACTATTGTCAACTTCTGCTTATATCAACCGTGGTTATATTTCCTAACTTGGAGAAGACAAAGGTTTCTAATATACTCTACCACTTCTGTATTCAAGGCTAATCAAGATTTAGCTTGGGTTAAGTTTCACTTAGATGAAAATGGTGCTTCTTTAACAGCTCAGGCTTGAGTTGTATCTGTTCCTTTAATTCCTAAATGTGGGAATATCTTGAGTTGTGTTATCCATGCCTAATGAGCATTCTAAACAATCAAGAGGCTTTTATACAGTTTTTAAACAGAAGCGGAAAGTGAGTAAGAACCCCCCTGAAAAAATGAAATATTTAGAACATACTATGTTCCAAGCATACGGGTAAAGTGCTCTACTCATTCATTTCTCAGAATAAGCCTATGAAGGCTATGAAGAATGATTATTATCACCTCCATTTCACAAGTGAGAACAACTCAGAGAGGTTAACTCACCTCTCCAAGCTCACAAAGCTAGGTACTGGCTTGGCCAAGACTGCAGACCATGTCTGCTAGATTTCAGACCTCATTACCCACATCTTTCACTTTTTTGCTTACTAGGTATACCTGTGTTCAGACAGCTTCCCTCTATTAGCTCCATTTCTATCTCAACTCTTTACCCAGTCAAGTTATTCTTTTTGTAATTTTTAATTCAGATACAATGTTTAAGCCTATTTATTAAAAATTAGAATGGCCTCAGTTCTGATATAAATGGCTTTAAAAAAAACGTCAATGATATCTTTTCGACACCATTACATTTTAAGCATATTTCAATAGAAATTAACAAGACACTTAAAGATTAAACATATTTTTTCACAGAGAAGAACTCATAACATTAATTTATATCTCCTAAGAAGATCAAGGAATGACTTGGAAAATTAATGGAATTAACTTTAAAAAGTGACAAAATTTTCATATGGTGGAAAGTCTCCTAAGATATAAATCAAACAAATACAATTTAGTGAATCTTCAGAAATGAAACCTTAGGACCATCTGAAACTACCCTTTGACAAAGAAATAGAAAAATCTTATTAAAATGTCAAAACCTTACTGAGGAGTACAATAGTCTAGAACCACTGTAAACTAATTTTTACTACATTGTTGATTAATTTTTTGACCTGCACATTATTTTCTGCACTTTCACTCAACCAGTGGTTTAACCTAGACCAACTGGTTGACCTTTATTTGAAAAGTAAATAATCAGTGACAGAAGTTCTCAATTCAGAGATGACTCATTGGTGACTGCTGCTCTGGAGGAATGGACATCTGCTTCGTGATTAACCTCTGCCATGGGCTCAGTTGACTTGGAGACTGAGCAAATGATTAATGAGTGAAGAATTTGTTTTTTCCTTTGCTGCTTATAGTGTCTTCACCAAGAGAGAATGCTATGGCAACCAGAATATAGAGAAGCGATTGAAAGATGTTGCTAAGTTATGACAAAAGCATTTTGCAGGAAGTACTGAAGCTATGGGGAAATGAATATGAAACAGAAATTAAGTCTTAGGGAAAAAAAACCAGAAAATGAAAGGAAGGGGAAAATGCAAGAAAGCTTGACCTTTAGGAGAAAGAATAAAACTTCACAGATGTTAAACAAAATGAGAGCAATTGCTGGATAACCCAGAATAAGTAATAGAAATAGAGTCCACAATTCAGAGTTTTGAGGCCATCAACTAAAATTAGGTAATTTTTCAATCACATTTTGAGCAGATGTGATTTGCTAACCAGATGTCATAAACCATCACCATCATCATCCAGAAGCATCTAGTAAATGTCAATTGCACATGACTAGTTAGGACCTGTTTTGGGTGAGGTTTGGGTTTTTTTCCCCTCAATAATTTCACATCCTTGGTTTTTACTTAACACATCACTTTGTTACACATTAAGTGCATGATAGCTTTCTAGTTTTCTTAGGGTGAAAAAGATCATCATGTATAGGAACATAGAATACAAAAAAAAAAAATCAGAAATGGTCCAAAATAAGTCACTTAGTAGTTATTCAAATGAATAGATCTTGGTGACATAAATTAAGATGTACATAATCAAGAAGACTTCAGGGAAAGCAGCTACTGAGTTTAACCTGCTCACTGTACAGAGAATGGTGAGTTTTATTCTCATCTCTGAGAGTCCAGCAGGGAGGAAGAGGGGATAATAAGAGCATTTCTAGAGCTGCATGAAAGAGAAACAGCTCAGGGTTCTGGAGGAGAAGAGGGTTCAAGGGAAGGCCTCAGACAGTTTAATTACACCTGTATTTGTGCCTGAGGTACGTGGAAACCACAGTCTGAAGTATAGGAAGGTAGCAGGGAAGATGGTAGTAAGAAATTGGAGAGTCTTGAGTACTCCCAAAGACACAAGATTAAGATTACTGTGAAAACCTACATGTGAGGGGGGAAGGGGCTTTGGCACTGTTGATTAAAATATTCTAATCAACATTAGAATATTATGCATTGGGCTGCTCTTCTTCTTTGTCGACATTCTCATTTTCTAGGCATGGAAATCCCAGTGGGAAAAAAACTAGTATTAGTCTCACTCCCCTCCTCTAGTTGACCACACGATCATTCTGGGCAAGTCACTTTGATGACTTTCACTTCAAGGCCTATAGATACAGCATGCACCTTATGGTAGAGAAATTAACCAATTGGTCAAGATTATGAACCCACATTAACTCTCATTAATGGCTTATGTATCCACCTAAAATCACTGTTGGAAGACTGTAGTAGGAGCTCACAGAGGGCTGTGGCACTTTCTGGTATCAGAACAAGGCTGATGAGACAATGTCTGCAAAGATAAGAATGAGGTCCAGAGAGGTTCCCATGAATGGTTGGTTCATCTGCTGCAAAATCTCAGCAAGCCCTGAGGAGGGAGGGAATGCGGTCTCCAGCTGGGCTGATGTCTAGTAATTGGTCTCTAAGAAGCAACAATTACTTTTCAGATGTCCTGTCAATGAAGACCTAAATGCATGCTGTACTCTAAAAATTTCCCAACTATTTATTATCTCCAAATCCATTACTTGCAAATAGCCTATAGCTTTTGGCCCTAAAACACTGAGATTCACCTCCTTCCTGTTAAATATCTAAAAAGGGACGAAAAGGACAATGGAGCAAAATATGACTAACCCATCAGTCAGTTCACTTCTGTGACTATTTCCCCAGACTCTTTGTCCCCTCTCAGTCAGTATTAACTATACAGTCCAATTAAACCTAGTGCCCGCCGTCCACAGGGATTCTTTTCATAGAAAAATGCACTTCTCTCCAAGATTCTGAGCATTACCTAATGGCCTGCATCGAATCAGTGTGATGGTCTCTGGCTGGTTCCCAGGGGACAAATTGATCACCATGGCAATAATCAAAGGCTCTCAACCTATAGAGGGGCAAGGTAAAATCCACAGAGCTGCAGAGGAAGCATATCAGATTATCTCAGAAGGGCTGCCTCCTTGGATGAGGCTGCTGCTGCTGAGTAGGCTGTTCCTACACATGCATGTAGAACCCGTGCCAAAATGCAGAACGAGGTATACGGTTGGAAACCGAGTAGGGAAAACATGCCAACTTCTGATGCGGCCCAGCTGCCTCAGCTCCGGTGGTTTGGGTCAGCGCTCTGTGCACAAGACCTACTCAGCCCCAGGAAAGGGTATACTGATGGATATTCACAGAAACACATCCGGATTGAAGTCAGTAAACTATTTCACTAGCAACACAGTATGAAGAAAATCCAGGAAACATGATTCTATAAAAATGTTAGAGAAATCAACATGAACTTAAACCTAAACCCTACTATAATTAGAAATGGTTAGATTTTACAAAATGTTGGTAGACACTGTAACTATTGAAGGACAAACTATATATAATTTAGATGTTTTTTCTGGTATCCTGACCCTAAATATATTGGCGGTTTTCATTTGAGACATCCTCTAAAAAGAATGAGTAATTAAAATATAGATAAGGGGAGAAATGTTCAAGAAAAATACACCCCTATTGTATAACCTCTGTAACATAAATTAAATGTCCAGTGTGCCAAACAAGACCAAAAATCTAGTTTCCTACTGTTTTGTGATGTTGGAGTGTTCTCACTGAGTAGAGCTGGGATGAAATTGTTCCAGGCAGAGGTTAATGTATGCATTCTGATCATTACCTATCGTAAGGCACATACATACTTTTCTTTATTCCTTTGTGCATTCAAAGGCCTTCAAAGCATGTATCAAAATCATTACTCTCCTTCGGTGTTGAGAATAATCTAGGGACAGTTCTCTATAGATAATCAAGGGAGAGAAATATTTTCTAAGCCTTCATTGAAAGTTCCCACGCTTGTATGGTCAGAGGTTGACGTACCGTCCCAATGGCAGGAAAGATGGCTGCTAACAGACCACTTCTCAAGGGGCCTCCATGCTGTCAGCTCTGGGTAGAGAGATGGTCCCTTACAGGACTTTAACGAGCTTCCTGAAAATTACACTGAACCTAAACACAGACTGATTTCACAATTAGAACTTGGAATTGTCTTTTCTCTTACTTTTCTGTCACATTTTTGTACTGGGTGTTAATAGTTCCTTCACACTCTTAACTAACCCCTTAAATAGACTGCAATTAACAAATTTCAAGAATGCTATACTATAGGATAAATCATATTTCATATCTGTGAAAATACATCTCATCTTTCTTTTTCAGAAAACCACTATTCTGTGTTAAATTAGTGTTAAAATAGATGTGAAATTTACATAATGTTTTGTAGAAATTGTCTTTGTTTAAAACTGCTGCCATTTAAAATAAACAGCAGCCTCTTCTCTGCTGTTATAGTAATATAGATTTGACCTATTCATCTGAGTTGCAGTTTCCTCAATCATTGAAGAAATTGCGCTTTTGTGTGTCTATCCCATAGGTTCACAGTGAGGATTACATGGTTGGCATGTAACCGTCTCTCAAAAAATATGGGTTGCTTATCCCTCCCTTCCCTTTCATTCACTAACAATATTTTTTATCAAGATTTTGTGTTAAATAACCTTAAATAATAAAATTCTATTTTAGTTCTATTTGCTATTTCATGAAAACAAAATTTTTAAAAAGTGGCTTTTAAACCGTAGATCCCATAATTTAGTGAGTCCTTGGGAAACTGATTAGAGAGACTGGGGCAGAACATACCCACCTACCTACCTCCTCACAGATATATTTCTCTTCCTTTCTCACTTCAAACTTCATTCTTTTTTTGTCCTCAAGTCCGGGTATGCAGGAACATTCTAAAACAAGAGGCCACCAAAACCAAAGAAGCTAGGAGCCATGGGTATATTTCATTTGAAGAAGTCCATTAGAACTTGGGGGTGGGGTATAACACTTGGAGTGAGATGGACCTGGGTTCAAGTCCCAGTTCTACCATATCTGGCTGTGTGACCCCTGGCAAGGTGTTCAAGCTTGCTGTTTCCTTAATTGTGCCACAGGTTGTACACACTATGTCTTAGTGTTGTCAATGACCCAGGTGGATTTGCAGTGGAGGTAATGAAACTTAACCTCCAGGGCGGCTCACTTGATGGGTCTCCACCAAGGCCCTCTACCTAATACCGTATTTGTATTTTGTATTCATTTTCTTAAAACTTCCCAACTTGTGTGCACTTGAGACTCCACGTGCCCTATATGTACCCTTGTATGATGATTAAAGAGGATAATAAATAAAAGGGATCCGGCCCATAGTAATTGTTCAATAAATGCCATTATGGTCACCAGACTCACAGGCCATACATTTGGATGTGGCTATAAGTAAATGGAGAGAAGGCTACCACATAACGGTATTACAAAATTCAACCCATCCTAAAATATGGCACACCTGAGCCTGCTGAGACACTCAAACAAAACTCTAGCAACACGTGTGGTTTAAACCTTAATTTTAAACATGTGGCCACATTTAGGCATATTAGGAAATAAGACTGCAAGCGGACAAACCACAGAATAGGTCAACTTAAAGGTGGAGGAAAAAATGTAAAAAGTCAAGAGCAAATAATACCATTTGCAAGTGTTATGGGAATTGACCTTAACCAGGAGGAAATGGTGGGGGTGAAATGGGGAGGGGATAAAGATAAAGAACAAGAGCCAAGTATGAATCTCCAGGTGGACTCAGTGTGGCACCGTTTGTCCATATGTGGTCTATCATCCAACACGTGAGAACCACCTAAGGAACCTCCCTGAAAACTCAACCTCCCCAGCCCTACCCTGGACCACTAAATCAGGACCTCTGGAGGCGGGGTCCAGGATTCTGCTTTTAACAAGCTCGGCACCAAGTGATTCTGAATTCCATTTAGTTTAAGAACCCTTGCTTATGGATTGAACTTGAAATAAAGAACTGATCAGATATTTTTCAGGATACCATCTTTGTTCCTGATGAGCTCAAAAGAAGACCAATTTTCTACTGACAGTACAACCCTTCTCTTCCACAGGAAGGGGTGAGTGTCTGGTTTGTATATTTTCTTTCTTGCAAGGTCTACTACAATTGTAGATAAAGAACGTGCCATTCAGACGTGCATCACTATGTCAGCAAGATCAGGTATCACTTTATATACTTGTGGATACAATGGTTTAATGTTAGCTGAAGTGTGTATCTACAGCACAGAGATGACATCCTCCTGAAGAAAGTGGAATAGCTACCAAAGCTTGAAACAAGGTTTCTAGTGAGATGACAAAATGCTGCATTCTGGGGCTGTCCTGCACAACCTTGTTATCAGTAACATGGATGGAGACCTAGGAACCATGCCTACCTTATCTAGGAAGATGGAGACCTAGGAACATGCAGATGATGCAAAATGTGGGAGGAATAAATGCCCAGAAACAGATAATGATTGGACCACACAGTAATCCCAGCAGGCTGGAATGAGAACCAAAAATAAATAAGTTCACGAAATGGATGGAAGAATGAATGGGGGAAAAAATAGATCAGGATGGTTTCGGGAGTGTGTTATTGATACAAATTTTGTTTGAGCCACAATGCTACTGCTACTCTTATATAAGCATGTGTTTTTCAGTTCTTGGAAGGGAATAGTCCCACTCTATTCTACACTGGTCAAGATTTTTTTCTTAATAGAGTCACTTCTGAGCATGACATTTTAAGAGAGACATTCTCTTAAATGAAGAATGGTGAGAAATCTAGAACCTACTCTGTTAAGCTTAGGGAGGGGGGAGATTTGTCTTTCTTCAAATAATGGATTATCCATAGACATATTTAGTTGGTGCTAGATAAGATCATGAGTATGTGAAAGTTGTAAAAAGGCATGTTAAGTTAAATGTAAGAAAAGACGATAAAACAAGGCGTTAAATATCTCCAGAAATGCAATGGAATATTCCAGAATGGAAGTGTGTTGCCCACTGTGAAGGTAATCAAACACAGACTAAAAGGTGACTCAGCCAGAATTACTACAAAATGGATTCTCTCTGCTGAGAGTGTTTGGGGAGGAGAGTGGATAAATCTGAGATGCTTGCAGTGCCATAGAAAGTTTTCTATTATGTGTTTTATCCTAGCTAGGTTGCTGGCCGCAAGTTGAAGCAGGAGAGTGAGCAGAAAGCAACTAGGAGCAGAAGGGAACGCCACAAGCGAGATGTAGACATTCAGTAAATATGTATAGAATGTATACTCAGTGCCAGACACTATTCTAGGCACTGGAGATACAGCAGGGGGAAGAAATGAACCCAAATCCCTGCCCCCACAGACATTATATTCTATAAGGAGACTATTATGGAAGGCAGTTTGGTCGTTCTTTTCTGTATAAGAACACAGAATAAAGTAAAAGAGAATGTGAGGAGTGAAAGGGAAGGATAATTGTGCCAAGAAGGACTTATTAGAAATAAACATGTTTCAGCCTAAGTAAATCCCAAGATTGCTTATCAGTGAAATCTATTCCACGTTAAGATTTCACTGGCTTCTCTGAAGCATTGCAATCTATTCATTCAGAAAGGGCAGCACCTCTCTGCCCCTTCTCCTTTGTAAACACCCCCAAATGACCATCTAACTCCATCCATATTGACTGCTTTCCAGGGGTCACTACTTACCAGATGTTACATCTATCACTGCAAACAAGTTCCCTTTGACATATTGATTATTTCATTTTTCTTGTCTTTTAGCCAGAACCTCCTTTCTAATTAATGTATCGTTGGTTCTATCAGTGTGTACATCTCTGATATTCCCAAGACTGTGCTACTGTCTACCTGACTTACATATTCAGCTGCCTGATTCTTGTAGCTGCTGTTTACTATCTCTGCCTAAAGCGTATCCTTAAACCCTGGTTCTGTTTGCCTTGTTCTAAGAGAAATGTCAATACCTTGCCAAGTCCCAATTCCAGTTTTGCTTCTAGTTACATTTGTATTTTTTTTAAGTAAGCTTTCTCTTCATTACCCACAAGCGCCTTTGTGAATGGCTCTAGCTCTAAGAGTCTTAAATAATCAGATAACCCCCCTGCTTTTTCTCTGCTTTTATATCTGGTGTCTACTAAATTCTGCTCACCTCCAGGAATAGAGTTGCTGGGCTTTGGAGGTCAACTGTAAGAGTGTTTGAGTTAATAACCTTAGCAAGTCACTATCCATTGATCTTTCGTTTCCTAGTGCACTCATATGACTCTCCATGGAATTAGATGCTCAGCTATCTGCCAGGGGTCCTCTTCCCAGACACTCTCTGATTTGAGCTAGCTGAGGGCTCCTCATCAGGCTGTTATGGAAGATTAACAACCCACATAGCTCATATGGTACTCCCTTCTTGGTGAAGGTTGTTGCATTCTTGCCAACCAGTCAGACCAATACCTCTATCATAAAATATTAATATCTCTTTGCTTATATCCTTGGAGGAGAAAAATAGCTACTGTGATTCTCTCCTTCATAAAGGCTTCTATGCAGTAAGTGGCTGGGATTAAATTATACAATCACTTCATCTATCTGTGTGAAAGCCTGCCACTCCTGTGCTGCATTTGCTAATTGGTCCCTTTAGCAGAGGGGCTCAATACTGTGAGGAGTGGGAGAAAGGATCATTATGATGCTGGATAATATAATTCTAAATACCACCAAGCCCATAAAATGAGGAGTAAGTGATAAATAATTTATATTTATCAGAATGACTGAATTTTATGACAAGTTTGGCAATATGATATCCTCTCTCACAGCACAGACATGGATGGGGAAAGGGATCAGAATTTTAATAGTTTGCCAGGGTGAGATTGAGTTCCTATTTAAAGACCTATGAACCTGATGTGAACTTGGAGGGCCTTTTTTTCAGCAGTCCTTAGAAAAAAAGGGGGCTAGTATTATAACAAGGGAGTCAAGAAGTGAAAAAAACTAATATAAGATAAATAGAAAAAGATCATAAAATACGGCAATAAGTGACAGGGTTAAAACGCCAACAGTGTTTCCATTCTTTTCTCCATTCCAACACTACCAGCAAAAAGCAGGGCAATCCATTCATTCCTTTATTCTTGACTTATTTTCTCATTCATTCATTCATTCATTCATCCATCCATCCTTTCACTGTCTTAAACACCTGGAGTGTGAAAGATACTATACTAGGAGTAGTGGGCATAATAATAAAAATGAAGAATAGATATGATTCTCACCCTCAAGTAGCTTCCATTCAAATAGAGGACTCTGAAATACACTTGAGGAAGAACTCAAACTTTACATAAGGGAAAACGTGCATATGTTTGGGTAAACACTAATAAATTATCTTTTGCTTTATCCTTCTATTTTGATGAGGTCTGCCTAAATTAGACCTGGTCCCACTTGAAAAGTTATTTTTTTTTTTTTTTCACAACTGGTTCTCTAGTTTGAAATGTAAAAGTGCAATTATGCTTTCATTTTTCAAATAGTATAATCCAAGCAAAGTCATTTCTCAGATGAGCAATAGACTTTGTTTTACATGTTTTCTATGACGAGAACAGAAACATGTGATTGGTGGCATGTCTCTGAGAATATACAAATCTCTACATGTATGACCAAAACTCCAAATTGCCTTCCTTTGGTGGGATATATCTCATAACTGAGCACAGTGTAAGGTAATAGTTATTTTCAGTAAATATCTGATACTATGCTCAATTAAACACACCAAACTCTTTTGCCTTTTCTGTATAAGGGGCAGTGATCTCCTTTGAGGCGTAGTAGCAGTTTAGCTCTGTGAGCACGCTCCTAACACGTCGCTGCATTTTCTTTTAGGACAGGTGCCCAGAGTTTATTTTCTGATCCAAAAGAGTTTATGAAATACATTAGCATTAAGGTCATGAATATACTTTTTGCAACATTTCTCGTAATCTCTTCCTCAAGCTCCACTTGAGAAATGACCAAGGTGGAAAGACTGAGGGACACAGCTGAGGGCAGCAGCCTCTAGCTACCAAATTTCTGAGGGACAGTAAACAAAGGTGCTAGGTTGGTTCTATTCCTTCTGGCTATGATGTTAAGGGCCTTGAGACATATGTTCCACTGTTCCTATAAGAAGTACTTCTCATCACAGTGACTTACAAACTTGTCCCTTTCTCCTACACACACATCTCCTACCATGTTTTCTCTCCATAGCCCTGTTTGAATAAAACCATGACACCAAATTAGGAAGTGAATTAGCAAATTGCTCAAAATTGCCCAAACACACCCACCTATTTTGCACCTCTCAGTCTATTCTTGCATTGCTCACTCTGCCTGAAATGGCCTTTCCTTCCTCAACCCTTCTCTGCCTCCAGAACACTATCTAATCTTTCAAAACCCAGTGTAGGAACAGGCTATTATCCCCCAAAAGGAGGTATTCTGGGTCTTCAAGTTGGCTGATATTCTAATCTGCAGTCATGAAATTATAAAGATGATTAGTTTATTTATTTTGAATATCTCGATAGTGGGGATAGTGGGTGTGTTAGTCTGTTTTTGTTGCTTATAACAAAGTACATGGAACTGGGTAATTTATAAAGAAAAACAAAATTTATTGCTTACAGTTTCTGAGGCCGGGAAGTCCAAAGTCCATCTGGTGGTGGTGACAGTGACCCAGGGGTCTCACATTGCAAGATGGTGGAAGCAGAGAGAGCAGAGAGAGAACAAGACAGACTCTCCTCTTCTTTTAAAGCTTTCAGAACCATGCCCCTGACCACCATTTTTTTTTTCCAAAAGATGACTGGTAAGGGAATCTTAACCCTTGACTTGGTGTTGTCAGCACCACACTCTCCCAAATGAACTAACCGGCCATCCCTATATAGAGATCTGAACCCATGGCCTTGGTGTTAACAGTACCACACTCTCCCAAGTGAGCCATGGGCCAGCCCCTGACCACCATTTTTAATCCGTTCACTACTGCATGGTCCTACAATCCAATAACTTCTTCAAGGCTCCACCTTTCAACTACCATAATAGGATTTCCCACCCTCTTAACAGTCACAGAGGGGGTTAAGTTTCTAATACATGAAAGTTGGGGGACACAATTCAAGTTTCAGTGAGTTTGGGGGGGACATAACTCAATCCATTATATTCCAGCGTTGATCTGGCAAATGCATTTTTCTCCATCCCTGTCCATAAGGCCCACCAGAAGCAGTTTTCTTTCAGCTGGTAAGGCCAGCAATACACCTTCACTGTACTACCTCAGGGGTATATCAACTCTCTGGTCCTATGTTACAATTTAGTTTTCAGACATCTTGATCACCTTTCCCTTCCATAGGACATTACACTGGTCCATTACATTGACGACATTATGCTGATTGGACCTAGTGAGCATGAAGTAGCAACTGCTCTGGACTTATTGGTAAGACATTTGCATGTCAGAGGATAGGAAATAAATCCAACTAAAATTCAGGGACTTCTACCTCAGTTAAATTTCTAGGGGCCCAATGGTGTGGGGCATGTCAAGATATCCCTTCTAAGGTAAAGGATAAGTTGTTGCATCTGGCCCCTCCTACCACCAAGAAAGAGGCACAGCCCCTAGTGGGCCTATTTGGATTTTGGAGGCAACACATTCCTCATTTGGGTGTGTTACTCTGCCCCATCTACCTAGTGACACGAAAGGCTGCTAGTTTTTAGTGGGGCCCAGAACAGGAGAAGGCTCTGCAACAGGTCCAGGCTGCTGTGCAAGCTGCTCTGCCCCTTTGGCCATATGATCTAGCAGACCCAATGGTCCTTGAGGTGTCAGTGGCAGACAGACATGAGGTTTGGAGCCTTTGGCAGGCCCCTATAGGTGAGTCACAGTGGAGACCGTTAGGATTTTGGAGCAAGGCCCTGCCATCATCCACAGATAACTACTCTCCTTTTGAGAAACAGCTCTTGGCCTGCTACTAGACCTTAGTAGAAACTAAACGCTTGACTATGAGCCACCAAGTTACCATGTGACCTGAGCTGCCCATTGTGAATTGGGTATTATCTGTCCCAGCAAGACATAAGTTTGGGTGTACACAGTAGCACTCAATCATCAAATGGAAATGGTTTATACATGATTGGGCCTGAGCAGGTCCTGAAGGCACAAGTAAGTTACATGAAAAAGTGGCCCAAATGCCCATGGTTTCTACTCCGGCTACATTGCCTTCTCTTCCCCAGCCAGCACCTATGGCCTCATGGGGAGTTCCCTATGATCAGTTGACAGAAGAAGACAAGGCTAGAGCCTGGTTCACAGATGGTTCTGCAGGATATGCAGGCACCACCCAAAAGTAGACAGCTGTGGCACTGTACCCTTTTTCTGGGACATCCCTGAAGGACAGTGATGAAGGGAAATCTTCTCAATGGGCAGAACTTCAGGCAATGCACTCGGTTGTGCACTTTGCTTGGAAGGAGAAATGGCCAGATGTGCAATTATATACTGATTCATGGGCTGTAGCCAATGGTTTGGTCGGATGGTCAAGGACATGGAAGGAACATGATTGGAAAATTGGTGAGAAAGAAATTTGGGGACGAGGTATGTGGATGGATCTCTTAGAGTTTGTTTCCCATGTGAATGCCCATCAAAAGGTAACTTCAGCAAAGGAGGACTTTAATAATCAGGTAGACAGGACCTAGGTGACAATACCTTGCAGGGCTGGGGCAAAGTTCTCCAGCAGGCTGTATATGCTCTAAATCAGCGCCCAGTATATGGTACTGTCTCTCCCGTGGCCAGGATTCACAGGTCCAGGAATCAAGGGGTGGAAATGAAAGTGGCACCCCTCACTATTACCCCCAGGGACCTATTAGCAAAATTGTTGCTTCCTGCCCCCACAACTTTATGCTCTGCTGTTCTAGAGGTCTTAGTTCCAGAGGGAGGAATGCTTCCATCAGGAGACACAAAAATGATCCCATTGAACTGGAAGTTAAGGCTGCCACCTGGCCACTTTGGGCTCCTCATGCCTCTGAATCAACAGGCTAAGAAAGGAGTTACAGTGTTGGCTGGGGTGATTGACCCAGACTACCAAGGGGAAGTTGGACTACTACTTCACAATGGAGGTGAGGAAGATTATATCTGGAATACAGGAGATCCCTTAGGATGTCTCTTAGTACTACCATGCCCTGTGATTAAGGCCAATGGAAAATTACAACAACCAAGTCCAGGCAAGACTATGAATGGCCCAGACTCTTCAGGGATGAAGGTTTGGGTCACTCCACCAGGTAAAGAACCACGACCCGCTGAGGTGCTTGCTGAAGGCAAAGGGAATACAGAACGGGTAGTAGAAGAAGGAAGTTACAAATACCAGCTTCGACCATGTGACCAGTTACAGAAACAAGGATCGTAATTGTTCTCCCTGTTGTGTTAAGAGTATCTCTCTGTGTATACTCACTGTATGCATATTAAGCAATTATTTTTGTTTTTGTTCCTCTTGTTCTCTATCATGTACCATGAGACTTGCTGACTTTATACCAGCACTTAAATATTGTTAACCTTACCTCATAGTATTTGCAATTTTAAGTTATGGGATATTGGGAGAAGGGTAAATATCACCTAAGGACTCTACCTTTTCTTCTTGGAAAGGGATTAATGCATTTCCAGTTGTATGCAGGATAGTGCATCAAGTTAGGTGAAACTATTATGTTACTGTACCATTTGAAAATTAAGTGTGATTTAAGGAGATAGTATGGACACCAACTTGACAAGGGGTGGACTTGTGAAGGTTAATTCTAGATGTCAACTTGGTTAGATGAAGGAATGCTGGGAAACCTGATAAAGCTATCTTTTCAGCTGTGTCCATGAGGGTGTTTCCAGCAGAGATTAGTATGAGAGTCTGAGGGGCCTGGGTGTGAAAGACCCACCCTCAGTGTGGGTAGGAACCATCCAATCCACTGGGGGTCTGGAGAGAACAAGAGACAGAGGAAAGAGGTGAAGCTCGCTCTCGATCTGCTGGAGCTGGGATACAGTCTTCTGTCCGTGGACATCAGAGCTTGAGACTCTTCAGCTTTGGGGTTCTAGGACTTACACCAAGGACATTATCAGCTTCCCTGGTTTTAAGGCTTTCAGACTTGGACTGAGCCACGCTACCAGCATCCAGTTTATAGACAGCCTATCGTGGGACTTTTCTTCACAATCACATGAACTAATTCCCCTAATAAATCCCTCTCATATAATTATAACATATCCTATTGATTCTGTCTCTCTGGAGAGCCCTGACTAATACAGTGGGTATATCCAATTTTTTATTCAATGATCAAACTTTGAATTTTCTAACTCCTTTATTATGAATGTGGACAATATTGGCTCATCAGTACTTAACAGTGGCACCCTTAGAAAACTGTTTCAGCATTCAATGTTTATCGCTTTTACTTCCTACTTGTCTCTTCTGAGTATATTCACAGACACTAAGGAGAAATAGTCACTCAATTCTCTTTGATAGAAATTAATTTGTTTGTAAGAGAAAATAAAATGAGGATGAAAGAAAAACCAAGTAGACTTTTTTCTAAAATACTACCTTTTAATGAAGATGGCTTTGTAATTTTTTTTTAAAGCCACTATTTATGGTATTTGCATGAAGTTAGAAGTTTTAGTATGTTTGGACTGAGAGAAAGTATTTATAGATCATGTCACTTTTGCCATGTCACTTTAAATAATACCCCTTTAATTTAATTTTTTTTTTTTTTTTTTTTGGTGGCTGGAATCCCCTTTAATTAAAAAAATGTAAGATTTAACATCAGAAACCACTATCATAAAACTACTGACATTTAGCCTAGTTTCTAATTCTCAGGAATTGAAATTAAGAGTCTTAGATCATAATTCTGGTTTTAACACTTAGCTTGCTTTGTGAGCTAAAACAAGTCATGTGCATTTCATGGTCTCAATTTCCCCATATGTAAAATGATTGTAACAATACCTTCCCCACATAATTCATAGCACTGCTGTTATGGTAAAATGAGATATTAATGTTTGTGAAATCGAGAAAGTACTATACAAGTGAAAGATATTATTATTATCTGATTATGGCCTTAATGTCTTCCCAAATTGTCTATGGTATTAAAAATGTTATGATCATAAACATCTAAAATAATGTTCCATAGTTGTGAAATTCCTCTTGTGAATTTCATAGTTTAGATTTTATTTTGATGTAATAAATGAGCATAATTAACTTTTATTGTGTGCATTATTTGCAAGGATGTTTGAACGCCTTAAGTGTACTCATATATCTCAGCATTACACAAGGATTACCAAACTGAGAAATGCTATCTTGAAAAATGGGATGATTTTATTTGGAGATTTGAGTTGGGTTTTATTGCTGAGATTAATAAAATGTTGCTGTTTAAAATGAAACTGTTTTCTTTCCAGCACTTCATATTTTCACTTGGTTAAAGAAACAGCAGTAACATGATTAGATGTCAGTAATTAAATACCTCTGTAGAACACTATCTTAATAGTATATATTTAGAACACAGCCATACCAAAAACATTCAATTACATAGATACAGCTTTAATATTTAACAGCTTGTTTCTTAACTACCAACCTTCTGGAGAGCTGCTGTTGACTGTGTATAAAGGAAAGCAAGCCGCTTAGTGTCAAATTAAGAGAAGTGGGATATATTATAATGGTACTTTTTATGTTTTGCTATTCTCATACTTAGCCAAGTATAATGTTTTTATTTAATATATTTAACTATCAATTCATCTCTCTTGTTTTTAGCAATAAGAGCCTTCAATTTTCTCTAAACAAAATGAAGCTTTATCCAGGGACCAAAGGGGGAAAAAAGTCACTTTACTTAAGCATCATGAGAAAACAAACGTGTGTAAAAAGCAACAGACGTTAACCCAGGGAACAATAAAATTCCCTGAAAATAAAACGTTGAAACCACTTGAAATTCATCTCAAAAAGTGGAGAAGAAGCTACCTTAGACCTCTTTCAGAGATGGGAATAGCCAGGAAGCCAAATTCCATTCAGGAGCCTATGATCCTCTTTTGCAGCATGTTTAATTTGAGTTCATAAATAAATGGAATTACCCCTAGTTTATTTATAGTGCACTTTTAAAATGGAACTTAACATTTTCCCGAAATTCTTTTTTGATTTCAGTTTCATGACTGTTTACTCTAGTCATGGCCCTCTGCCTAAGGAAGTAAGGACTCAGTTCTTTTAACTAAGAAAATAGAGGACTATTCACTCACTATAGTTGGGAGGGTGACTTTTGACAATCCATGAGGGTAGATGTGGCTCATACTATTTCTAGATCCCCATAAAATAATGACTAGGATCACCCAGAGAGCAAGATCTTCATCAATTACGGATTCATTTCTCTGGGGGTGGAAGGATAAGCCAGTCTATCAGATACAGTAGACAAGACTGAGTCTGAAGTTAATGTGTAGGGGTTCAAAGTCTAGTGCTGCCACTTATTCACTGGGAGACCTTGGGCAAGTTGCTAACTATTCAAACCACAGTCTCTTACCTGTAAAATGAGAGCTAATACTAATACCTACTTTCTGGAAATGTCATAATGTTCAAGCTTAGCAGGCAATGAGTGCTCAACAAATATTACAGAAACAAAGGTGAAACATTGCTAGAGAAAAATTAAGCAAAGGGGAGATTGCATATGGAGAGAGAGTTCCCCTGGGGTTGGAGCAAACCTTTTTTGGTGGGGAGGAAGTAAGAGGAAGCCGTAGGAAGGGAAGATTTTTACAGCAGCTACACGAAGTGCAAAATGAGACAATACCTCGCTGGTAGGTTGTGCTTCCCTCATATCAGCCACAGATCATGGGGTTACCCAGAAATGAGAAGGGTTGTCTTAAGTGCAATGTACTTCCTCTTGACCTTTGATCCTTAAAATATGGTTCATGGCTTCTGACATTTTGAACATTATAATGACAAAGGGTGCCGATTGGAACAGAGCACAGACTTTACATGTGAACCATGGTGTTCAATCTTCATTACATTGGCTATTAATGAGTGCTTGATAAATATGTGCTGCACAGTCGATATTCCTTACCATCTTGTAGCTATTCTGCACCACTCTCTGTGGAGCCTCATGCACCTTGTATACAGGTGGAGGAGGCCAGAGGGGCAGCTTGCATTACTCCTAGCAAATGAGGACACTGAGGCCTCAAGTGAGGTGCCGCCAAGGGACTGTGCCTTGTGGAAGCAGCACTTTGTCAGAGGGAAAACAAGCAACATGGCAGAGACCTGCTCCCCCTCGTTCTGCCCCCTTCTCTATCCAAGATCATAATCAATATCCTTCAGCACTGAATGGCCTATCAATAGCTGAAATGGAAAGAAAAAAATTACTTTATTTCTGATTTCATCTTTCAAGAACCTCTAGAGCAGGAGATTTTGATAAAGAGCAGTAAACATTCTTGGCGCTGTGGAGCTGAAACAGGACAAACACTGTTCTCGTTCAATCTGTTAGCAGGGAGAACTAAAGCCTGCCATAGAAGCAATATTTCTATGAAATCCTCCCTGATCATTTCCACCAGGGTCTGTACAGCTTAAAAGCCACACTATTTAAAAAGAAAGAAGAGTGAGTATTGCTGTGAATAATGAGAACATGTAAAGGGAAATGCACAGGAGAATAGTCAGAGAGATAGCATTAAAATGCCTTTTCACATTCGACACAGAAGAAACCTTATCTTCCACAAAAAAAAAAAAAAGTCTGATGAATATAGGAGCTGCTAATACTCTGCTAGATCTAAGATTCCATCTTAAAGGGAAAAAGGAATGATTTCAATGTGGTGTTTTGAAAAGAGACCTAAGGAGAATAAAGAGGAAGTGTCTTCACTTAAAGACTGGATAGGGTGATATCACTTTCTGAGAAGTTAGCACTTGTCACAAGCCATATAGGATTCGACACAAACAGAAGGTGGGTTGCAGAAAACAACACTTTTTTCTTTTCTGCTTTAAAAACAATGCAAACGATGAGGATGTTGCCTGCATCGCAGACAAAGTGGAGTGCTATTTTTAAGTTAGTAGTTATTTCAAAGTCATTAGGGTCAAAGAGTATTGAGGAAAGATATGTTACTAAAGACTTTGCATCTATAGCATAACAGTGAAACAGATATCAGCCCATCAGGAATGAACAAGCTGAAAATTACTTCATTAATTTTGAAGTAATCTAAATCCAACTCATTGAAAATAATTAAGTGAAAACAGTTGACCCTATAAAGAAAAATCCATGCAGTAAAATGGACCCTACGGGATCCACTCTCCCACTCTGATTCCTTTGAATCACCCTAGCCCAGGTTTTCTCAATCTCGACATTATTGACATTTTAGGCTGGATAATTCTCTGTCATGTGAGGCTGTCCTGGGCTTTGTAGTATGTTTAGCAGCATCCCTGACCTCTAACCACTAGATGTTAGTAGCACACTTCCACCCAAGTTATGACAACCAAAAATGTCTCTAGAATTGCCAAATGTTCCCGGGGAAAAGGGAGGGGAGATATAAAATTACCCCCAATTGAGAACCACTGCCTTAGATTCTATCCCACTTTTCATTGCTCTGTAGTCTGCCACCCACTGAGATACCCCCTAAGACACAGCTGACATCACTACCAACTTCTCAAACATCTCGGGACTCTCCTCCAAATGGGCTAACCCATCCTATTCTTAGCTAATCACCCTATGCGTTATTTCTCTTTAGATGGTCCTTGCACAGCCCATTTTGTTGTCTTAGGCTGACAACGTCACTACTATACACTGAATGTCTGTGTCCCCCCAAAAGTCAAGGTGATGGTATTAGGAGGTAGGGCCTTTGGGAGATGATCAGGTCACGAAGGTGGCCTCATGAATGAGATTAGTTCTCTTACATAAGAGTCCCAAGAGAGCTACCTCCCTCCTTCCACCATGTGAGGACATAGGGAGATGAATGTCTATGAACCAGGGCACCAAATGTTCCAGAGCTTTGATCTTGGACTTCCCAACCTTCAGAACTGTGAGAAATAAATTTCTGTTGTTTATAAGCCATTCCGTCTGTGGTAGTTTGTTATAGCAGCCTGAATGGACTAAGACATCCACCAAACTGTGTTAAGGTTTCTCTTTCTCTAGAAGGTGTGGCCTAGCAAGGGAAAAGAGTACTTATTGCAAAGCTGATTAGCCCTGAGTTCAAATCCTGCCTCTGCCACTTAGAACCTGTGATATTATTATTTTGGGGCACGTTATTTTCCTTTCTGAGTCTTCACTTCTTGTATGAAAAAGATGAGAGTAATTATAACTATGCTATAGAAATGCTGCTGATTAAATGATATTGTATTGAAGCTCCTACCAGCATCTGGAGGTAATTCGTTCATGAGAAATTGGAAATATATTGCTTACAATTTGAAAGTAAAAGCAGGGCCAGTTGAAGCTGAAATAGTATTTGATACACTAGGACAACAATCAAAATTGGCAGTCCTGAGAAGGACGGAATGGTCAGGAAAGGCAGGCAGGAACCCAGGTATGCATAGATCACCTGGGCCTTTGCAAGCAGCTTAGTGATTATGATGGTAAGGGCCAGGAAATACCAAATTATGAATGTACAAAGACGGAAATAAAAGTAGCTGGTGTTGAAAGCAAACACTACATGTGCCTAAAATAGACACAAATGTATCAAGTGGTAGATTGGTCATGAATCCTTTTTTGCTTCATTGTGTTTCACTAGCAGACTATTTTCATCTCATTGATTTTCTTGCTAATTTAAAAGTAGTCACTTGTTTGTAAAAGAACTCCCCATTTCTTTCAGATTAACTTTTACCTGCTCGGTGTTTCTCTGATGGGCTCTTCATTTCAGAATCAAAAAACATTATTAATGAAATGTGACATTTCTATAGCACCTAATTGTAATACGTGAGAAAAAAAGGCATCTGAAAATGTCTTTACCACATGTAAAGTTATTCTATTCTATATTTTTAAAGAGAAAGTAAGTATTAAAAACCCAACTAGTTAAAAAAAAAAAAACAACTAGATTTAAAAAAAATACAAAGTGCATTGCATTGTTAAACCCACTTGCAAAGTGGATTTTTTTTATGTCCAGAATAGCATACTAATGATAATTAGGTACGATTTGAAGATAAATGCAATTATAATCTTCCCTTTAAATCCAATACTATAAAATTTCATTGTTGCTTAATTAGGGCCTGAGATGGCAGGCCAATATATCCTTTTACTGTAACAAGGGTCATTCAAAAAATTATTGTACAGCATCAAAATAATAAAGCAGTAGGTGACAATTGTGTTTTTCTATCAAATACGTTCCTAATAGTGCCGTACAATCACTATTAGGCCAAGTCTCAGTGAGTAGTGTTTAGAAAATTAAAACAGACAGGCATCTCTTTAAGGAACTTGGCACAATTTAGTTTGACTTAATAGGGTCTTTCTCTGGTAGTCGGAATAGAAGTATAAGCAGTTCCACCAAAATTTTCAAATCTTATTTGTGTTAGAAATGTCAGTTGGTTCTGATCATGTTGATTGGAGTCCTTTAATTTGCCTTATACATAAGGTCAGGCTCCTACATGATATTATCTTGTTTCTTGACTCAAATGTGTCTCCACTTTTGTTTTGGTTTAAACAAATGAGCATCTGGCAAGAACCCACCCAATCGTGTGCCTCCTTCAGTCAGTATTCTGTGCACATCACTTCAAACCTGTCTCTTCAGTTGCTGTGTTATGTCTCCCTCTGCATCCATTTTTAGGTGTCATGTATGTTATCTCTGCTATATCCAGTTTTATCACTCTATTTTTGAAAGCTACAAAGGAAGTCTTGCCACTATAAAAATTACAAATGGAGACAACTTATTTTTCATCTTAATAGAAGAGAAATCCTATAAATTTTATTATCAGACACTATCTCTGTTTTAAATGTTTAGAATGACAATGAATTTCCCCTTTACTGCATTGTCTATTCCATTTTTGAAAGCAGTTTAGGGTGCATATTCAAACTGTGAAACTTCCCATAGCAACAAGACATAAAAAAGGATATGGCTTTCTTTTGCATTTTTGAGGATAAACGGCTATGAGCTTCTTTGATTCTTGCTTTCCGGTAACATTCACAAGAAGAACAAACCCCCAAATTTATTGTGTGCCTCAAAACCAATTATGTAAATTATTTCTACTTTCTAACTATATTTTCAATTTTGCCTTGTGTTCAATACTGAATTTCAGGTAAGTAAAATTATTTTTCTATGTATTCACATGAGATATAAGATTAATTTCTTTTTATATAATCTGGGGATAAAGAAGTTATAAATATGATTAAAGAATCAGCTCTCTCTCTCTCTCTCTCTCACACACACACACGCACACACACACGCACACACACACACATGCACACACACACAGAGCTATGTAATCTCCAGCATCTGAATCATGATTGGGATTTGGTGAAGGAGGGAGTGAGGTAGTATGTTTGTCTGTTGGAGAACATGGTAGCATTGTTGATGGGGAAGTTCCTTGGATTTGAGGGGAAGATCACAAGTTGTAAAATCTCAGAACTAACTGTTGTTTTGCTGTTTTCCCTGCCCCACTAGATGTTTTATCTTCTATGAGCTGAGAAGCCTGGACAACTGCAGTAAGGGAGTCATGATGACTAATTTAATATTTTCTAACACCTCAGAAGTGACTGATCTACTGGCAGGAGACTCCTGGGTTCAACAGTGTGGCCAGGAAATCCAGACTGAACATTCGTACAATCTGATTTCTTCTGAAGAATAGTTCTTGTAAAGCAGTGCCTGGATAATGATATTTTTACATGAATGGAGAGATGAGGAAGAGTAAACTTTGGTTTTTAATACTCACGAATAAAAGGAATTTGTTTTATCCACATGTAAGGAACTAATAATAGCTTTAGAGGGTAATGCTATGGAAATCTGGCACCAAATTTCTGTTTGTAGAAATACATACTTCACACAATCCATGTTTGTACAGTTCTGGTTTACTTTAGCAAAGGTGCCTACTACATATTTGTTGATATTCTCTTACCTTGTGTTGTTGATGCTGCTTTGTTTTTATATGAACAACCACCAAAGTAAGAGGTTCTGTTTTGTGTTTCTCATAAAACATCTATTTACTTAAACGTGGAAGACTGTAAAGAAATACAGAAGGAGCATCGAAACACAAGAGTAGAGAAAATTTTGTTATATATCAAGATATGCATGTTTTGACTTACTATTAGCTGTTTTTATTGAAAGCTGAATGGATGCAAAAGAATATTTATAACATGTGTATGTGGTATGATGAATTGCAATAAGATTGACAACCATGTGCCCACCACCCAGAACAAAAACATTTTTTGGTACCTATGAAGGCGTGACATCACATGCCACTCCATGACATCATACCACTCCTCCCTTGAGGAAACCACTACCCTGAATTTTCATTCTGCATTGCCTTGTTTTTCCTTGTAGTTTAGCACATAGGTTGTAACCTCAAACAATGTGTAATTTAGTCTTGAATGTTTTGAGTTGATATAAATGGAACCACTATCTGAATTCTTCTGCAACTTAATTCTTTTCACTCAATATTACTTCCTGGGATGCATCCAACTTGATTTATGTAGCTATGTTTTATTCTTTTTCACTGATGTATAGTTGTTACATTTTTTTATTTAAAAAAAATTAAGAAGGAAAATCAGCTGTAAAACAACATGTATCTTCATTGCTTATTGTGTAGGAGAATTCCTATCTCCATTTCCATTTAGTCTCTGACTCAACTTTATACTTCCCCTAGAGAAAAAGAATGATATAGTGATTATTAGTGCTCCAAGGAAATCTAGAGATCATTTCACTCCATTATCTCACCCTATGTAGGAAGCCCACATAAATGAAGAGATCCAGCCAAGGTCACTTTGTTGTACCTCTTCCTTTCTTCAGGAATAATTCACAAAGATAATAAAACAGGGTTGTGTCTAGACTCACTTCAAAGTGGACTGTATGTCCCAATCTTCAGAAAAAAAATACTGGGGACTTTACTGTATAATGCATATTTATAGTTAACTATTTGTTTCATTTTCTGTCATCTAGAAAATAAGCTTTTTATGAATTGCGAAGTTTTCTTTACCCACTTGCACCAAAAGAAATTAGTGATAAAAGGAAGTTAAAGGGGAAAAAGTAGTGTCTCTCAAACTTGAGTATGCATAAGAATCTCCTGTAAATTCAGATTTGGGGGCCACAACTTTGGAAACAATGATTTAGAAGGACTATAGAAGAGTTCAATAATCTGTACTTTTAACAATCACCCAAATGATGGACATAAGTCATACAGTAGCCTTCTAGAGAAAATATATAAAGAAAATGAGTTTGTTTATTTTGTTGGAAAGCTGGTTAGTGAGACTATTCTTGGTTCCCCAGAATAGAATTTTTTTTTAAAGTAAAGAAATTGAAGCAAAAAAAGTAAATGATAGGACCAGCTAGATGCTTAATTTCAACAAATGCACTGGGGTAGAGAATAGCAAGAGTATAAAAGGTATTTTAATGGTAGCAATAGTAAATAACCTGATAAGATTTTTAAAAGAAAATTATTCACTATTCAAGCATGCACCAACCAATCTTGCAGCATAGTTCCATCTCTCACATAGCACAATGTGAATTACAGGGCATAACAGACTTGTGTAGTCGTTATTGATTGTTTTTCCAATTTTTGTTTTATTTTGTTTTGTTTTGGCTGTCCACCATCTGGACCTTTCTTGTATTTGGGTAATATTCACCGGTGGGAATTGGTAGGAGGCAAACCCCACCTGCTACTATGCAGGCCTAAAACACCAAATATTCCCTTTCACAGTCTCCCTTGTATTTGTTACATAGGTTTCCTCAATCTGTCAATACATAAACTCTCAACTTAAGAATTGGGAGCTAATGACTCAGATTCCCTATTGGCAGTGGCAGAAACATCCAATTTCCAGAGATAATAATGGCAGCCTAGACCTACATATATACAAATTTAAAATAACATGAATTCATAATGCAAAATTTTCATAGGCTGCCATATGTAACTATAGCAGATACCACATTAATTGTGAGCATCTTTAGGACTGCAAGTTAGAACATGAAGAGAAGCAGGAAAGTGGAAGTTCAGTGCTGAGAAATGTTCTTTCCCTGTGTAAGAATATCGTGCATTGATAGTGTTGGGGCCAAGGAAAGACATCCCCTTCAGCCCCCTGAATGCTCTCTGAAAAATCACCTGATAAATGCAGATTAATACGGAGAAAAAGCGTGATAAATTTTATTTGATCATAGATTTCCCTGACATGGGAGCCTTCAGAATGAAAACCCAATGAGAGAGGGAAAATTGTCTATATTTACACTTAGGTTCTATGAAGCAGGCACAGATGTACAGAAATGTGATTGGACAAGAAAAGTATGATCTAATGCTGATAGACTGAGTTGGGAAACCCTGCAAGGCCTGTCTGTCCAGATTCTTCTTGGCCTCTCCGTGTAGCATTCATTCCTCCGGGGTATGAGACAGGACCCTTTTTGAAATAGGGTTTATGACCTGCAATCAGGCAAGGTAGGTTAGAGAATTTCTTTATGGACAGCTCCAAGACATGGGAGGAGGGGGTGGATTCTATGGCTAACTTGGCTTTTGAAGCTGCTTCTGAGCCTTCGCTTTGGGGTATTGCTTTCTGGGCCCCAACAACAGATTCTGAGATGGATCTGACAAGTTAATCCTATGCTCCTCCTACCTAAGTTCTTTTGCTGCTCAAATTCTCCCGCACTCTGAAGCAGTGTCCATCTCCAAGGCTGAAGGAATACCACCCACAAACATTCACAGCATTGGGTATAGTCGCCTTTTGTTTCAAAGACGTAGAGCAAGAGATGTGGACAAGTGTCTACCCAGAGCCTGACGGTGATCGTCTCAAGAACAGATGCTTAGGATTCGGAGTCGTGCTGCCCCAGCACTGAGTGCCTGATCCCAAACGTCAGAGATGTCCGTGTGTGTGCGCGTGCGTGCGCGTATGTGTGTGTTACGTGTGGCCCTTTAAAGAGCAGGACTCAGTATAATGGCCACTTGCCTAAGGACCCACTGTAGGAACGCTGTTCTTCACAGACTGTCTCTGTGGTCCTGCGTGCTGTTTAGTCTCCTTTTCCTCTTATTTATGGCCATATTCCCCTACTTTCCTGACAATTCTGGGTTTTCATATCCATTCATTAAATGATATCCATTCATTAAAATGGATACTTTACAGCTTAAATCCACCCAGGTTTTTGCACAAATTCCACAACCCATCCCAATATACCACAGCCGCTACAGACAGGCACTATTGAATTTGCTCCATCATAAGGTCCAAGTGGCAGAATTACTTGTACTGCAGCTTAGATCATCTCAAAAGTTTCTCTTTCTTTCTCCTCCTGGTAAATATGTGTGGAGGAAGAAAATTTCTCTGTAATTTTTCTGTGTTTCTGGAAAATGCCGTAGCATCCAGTGACTCTTCCCATACCAGAATTTGTTCTGTAGCCATTTGTCTAGTTAATTGCTCCAATCTGAAAGGGTACTAATTTTTCTTATCTCCCTAAGTGGGCCAAATAGTCACAGCCCTGAATAGAACCCTAGGCTAAGTCCAAGGTGCCTAAAAGATATCCGTGCTATCTCCCCAGGTATTTGCATTTCAAAGAGGAACTTGGCCCAGGAACTTAGAGAGGTCTCAAGGTCATAAAAGCAGGGAAACCCAGGCTGTCAAGCTCCTGGGTAAATTTTATTTACATACAAAAGGACTGGAGTATGGAAGAGACCTTTTCAGAAAGGGAGGGAGCAGCTGCCTCAAACCCCTTTAAAAATGAGGAAAAGTCATTTGTTTTGTCCTTGCCTACTCCTGTAAGAGAACTGACCTAGTGCTTGTTTACTGCATCTCCTCCCGAGTAAGACTGGGGCAAGGGGCACCAGCATACCTATCATTTACTATGAGCTGCTTAACATGAAATGGGTTTCTGATCCAGAAATCTGCATGCACATATTCAGGATGAATTTGATAAAAATGAATATTAATAACCCAGCAATAAGATATAGGCAGGGTTTCTCCAATTACATTTGCAGACCCCCTGCATCAAAATCACCAGAGGGAGTGGGGGTGGTGGGGTGGTGAGGATAGGTGGGGTGGAGGTTGAGATTTTTGATTAGGAAAAGTCTTGAGTTTTATCCCAGATCAACTGAGTCAGAATGTCTTGGTGTGGGGCTCACCTATCTTCAAGTTAACCAATACCCCTAAGTGATTTCCTGTGCCTGCCCAAAGGTCAAAGAGATTGGACTTCAAGAAACAGAAAAATGAGAGAAATGGAGGGAGCCCAGGTCACTAAGGAATTAGGAGCTTCCATCCCAGCTTTGGGTTGTTGAGAGAGAAACTTCTAGCAGGAGAGAGAGAGAGAAGGAGAGAGGGAGGGAGGGAGGGAGGGAGGGAGGGAGGGAGGAAGGAAGGAAGGAAGGAAGGAAGGAAGGAAGGAAGGAAGGAAGGAAGGAAGGAAGGAAGGAAGGAAGGAAGGAAGGAGCTTAATTTCTATTAAATTTCTATTAAGACAATGGTTCTCAATGTCTGGAGACCCTTGGGGTTCCTTGGGTCCCTTTATGGGAGTCCATTGGATCAAAATTTTTCTAATAATACTTGGATGTGATTTGGCAGTTTACTCTTCTTCTCTCACAAGTGGACAGTGGAGCTTTTCAGAGACCACATGCCATGTGATGGCTTCATTGCTCTGACACCTCATAGGTGTCTTAGGCATTTTTGTGCTCAGAAAAAAACTCCCAGTTTTAATGTCTAATGTAATAACTATTGAGAGATACAACCAACATAAGATAAAGCAATTTGGGATCCTTCATAAGATTTAAGAACGTAAAGGATTCCTGAGACAGAAAAAGCTTTAACAAAGGCTATACTAAGTTATGCAGGACCTGTGGACCTGAACCCCTTCCCCCACCCTTGAATATTAACTGACTAGCTTTTCTGCTTCTGTAATTAGCTTGCGCAAGGTTTTACAAGCCCCTGCGGGTGCGACTTCCCAAACCGCCTAAAGTACACCCAGTTCCAGGAAGGGAATATGCTCACCCGATTCCAGGAACAGCATGACCAGTTCCTTATCTTTGGACACCAAGGGAGGAAAGAGGGGGGAAGGGAGGAGTAGACTGTTGGTCAATACCTCAGTCCTTCCTTTGCCCGCCAAAAGCTAAAAGCCCAATGGTTTTAAAAATTGCTTAAAGTGGCCAATAAACAGCATACAACCCATCCTGTTACCAAAGTCTGCCTACCAAACTGTATAAAAGATGCTTGAGTTAAGAGCTCGGGGCCGTTTCTGTTCTGAAGACGGAGCGACCCCAGCATGCTGGAAATAAAAAAACCCTCTTGCTTGATTGCATCGATCTCTGTCTCCTGGTCTTTGTGAGATGAGCCTTCCCAACAAGTAAGATTCGTGCTTTCGGGCCAGTCTTACAGACCTAGAGGTTGACCCTATACAGAGAGCAATTGCACTCTGAGATCTGTTTCACACAAAAGAGCCTCTAATTCATAGAGCTGGAATATACTGTGGAAACACTTTTTAAGTTAGAACTGTTTGATGCTGGTGGATATTCTTGGCCTCCACCCTTCACTCTGAATTCTCAAGCAAAAGGTTGAGAAAGTTGGCACCCCTTTTCTGAAAGGTCACTATTCCCCTGGGTTAAATATTCACTAAAAAGCATTGTGATCAGTTTGAACCTGTTTGGTAATTTTTTAACAACAATAAACTTCTGTTTAACTTCAGGTTAAACAGAAAACCATTTTATATCAATGCTTAAAAACTTCTTTCCAAAAAGCATAAGCTCTTTTCTTAAAAGGTTAAAAAAAAAATGCTTTAGTGTTTTCTCATTCATCCAGGGTCTGCCTGTCCTTTAGGACACGCATCCAGAACTCCATGAGTGCAGAGTAATGAATGGGTTGCTGGTGCACAGGCACGGGGCTATGGTTTTGTTTTATTATGTTTTTTAAAATAGAATAGCTTGCTTTCTTGCAAATTTCCCCTAAGAGCAATTTGAATTATAATAATAGTAATTTGATCTGCTTGGTATTTTCCAGTTATAAAATACTTCTACATTATTATAACTCATAAAACTTACTATATGCCCAGTATATATTCCCCTTTTTTCAGAGGGAGAAACTAAGACTGAGTAGAGTTCATCAAACCTCTCAATTAGTCGAGTTTAACTGTATATTTTTTTAAATTGAGCTTTTTATCTAATCTGTTTTTATTAAGAATATTTAAAAGTTCTGAGCAATATTTTTTTAAAGTCATGTTAAAGGCTAGGGAAATACAGCTATATATAGTAACTTTTATGCTGTTTAGGATTAAGCATAAATTAAACATTAAGATTAAACTTTTAAGATTCTTAAATGTTAAGAATTAAATTAAGATTTTTAATTAAACATTAAGATTCTAATGTGTGCCTTTTTTTTTTTTTTTTTTTTTTTTGCCAGTTCTTGTTTGTTTGCTTTGATCTGCTTTTGGAGAACAATATCTTCCCCCATAAGTTCTTAAATAATATCCAAGAAAAGGCTATTTGATGGGTGAATCTACCTTTATTCAGTAAAATAGCATATGATTATTTGCTTTACAAAGTAAATACATACTATTTATTTTTTGCCAGAAATTATATACCCTACAGTAGTTTAAGCTGACAAATATTTGTGCTTTCTGTTAAGGTTTCTCTTTCCAACTTAATTTATAGAGGAATAAAATTATTGATGCCATCCTAAGCAAGGTTCAAATTTACTAGGTGACACTAATACCTTAGGTAAAGAGTTAGAGTGTACTCTGGACAGAGTTGCTCATGAGGGAATAAAAATGGGCTCCAAATGAAAAGTAGCTACACCACCAATCTGCCAAAAGCATGGGAAAGGATGCAATTTCCTGTGCACAGCCTCTCCATCCTAACCCCAAATAATGCAAAGAAACTGCTCTAAATAACAGGAAGCCATTTCACATGCATGACGACTCAGACAGTGCAGCTTTGAAATGTTTGAAATGGCAACTTGAGTCCTTGAGAATGCAGCCACCACCCACCCACAGAGCTGCTCCAACAAAATTGATCGTGGCAAAGGGAAACATATTGCCTGTCAGTTTTCTAGCTTAAAACAATGATCACTACTCCTGCAGAGTTGGATTTGGTGGGAATTCCATGCTCAAAGCAACAGTATTTAATATCACAGAATCTCTTCTACGGGTTAAAAAAAAATGTTCAACATTTTGCTGGGAAAAACAAGATGAGGCCTTTCTTGGTGGCTCCACACTCCTCTGCCTTGGATGAGCAGTTAGAAGAAGTCTTCAAAGTTCTCTGATAGTGTGATGGATATGTGAATGATTTGTTTGAATGAACTTAAGAACAGAATTGATTATCTACAGTAAACTGCATAAGGCAGTTAACTACTCACAGAGGGAACAGACAGCTATTTACAGAGTGTGACTTTAGAAGTATCAAAAGACTCTCTAACTCCAAACTGCTTACCCCCAAATGCTACCACAGTATCTGAAATCCACATCATCAGACAAATCACTTCTTTGGATTAGGGCAGTAGATATCTCTAAGGGTGTTGTCCACAGAGCATTAGCAGGTGTCATACTAAGAAAAAAAGAACATATACACAGTCAAATATGTTCATTAATGTTCATAAATTTGGAGAAATCCCAGGTTTAAATAAATAGCTGTCTTTACAGTGGGACTTACCTGTGCTTGGAAAAACTAGTAAATGTTATGAACCTCCAGTAGATGGGACATAATAGTCAGTATTTTCCAAACTTGATGGGCCATGGGACACTTTTTTCAATGCATCTGGTTTTACTCTGATTACAAAAGGTATCTTTCCCAGATGAACCCTGATAGTATATTTCTTAGTCTGTTTGGGCTGCCTTAACAAAAATATCATAAAGTGGGTGCTTACAAACAAGAGAAATTTATGGCTAACAGTTCTGGAGGATGGGAAGTTCAAGGTCAAGGTGCCAGCAGATTTTGCATCTGGCAAGGGCTTGCTGTCAGATTCATAGATGGCAATTTCTCATTGTGTCTGCATGTGGTGGAAGGGGCTAGCTAGCTCTAAGGGGTCTGTTTTAAAAAGGGTCTACTCCTATTCATGAGGGTTCCATCTTCATGACCTAATCATCTTCTGATGTCCCCACTTTCTAATACTATCAAACTGGGGATTAGGTTTTAATGTAGGAATTTTGGGGAGGGGGCACAAATATTCAGACCATAGTGGTATGCAAATATCCTAACTGGAGGGATAGCACATGAATCAATTATCATGCATGAATACTTAAGCATGTATTTTTTTGTTATCAGAATAACTAGTTTTAGAGAACAGAAACTTGCAGCAATAAGGGATTTTTGTTTTGGTGTGATTGAAAGAGAATGGGTGATATACCTAGAGAAAGCTGAGAGTGGCCGAGGAGAATTGCTGAGCAGTGAGCTTGGGTGCAACACTACCCAGTAAGAATTACAAGAAATCCTAGAGCAAGGAGAGAGCACATAATGGGGAATCCAGAGAGCATGCAGGAGAATCACACTGAAATGGGTGTGAATAGGGATAATGCACTAAAAGCAATTTTTGCTCACAGAAATCTTTTGCCTAGGACTACCAGGAAAGAAAACAACAACGCTATTTCTAATTTCTTGGGGCAGCCAGCCCTTATAGCTCTCTGTGCTTCTAAAGAAGTTGCTCAAATGTAATTCTTTCTGTACTCAAATATAAATGAGTATAATTACAGTGTGCAAAATAGTGGAGACTTTCAGGAACATGAAGTTACTGCCTGAATTAGCCCGTTAATGTGGCTTATAACAGAATACCTGAAACTGGATAATTTATAAGAAATGAAATTTCTTTCTTACAGTTTGAAGGCTGGGAAGTCCAAGGTCCAGGGAACACATCTGGTGAGGGCCTTCCTGGTGGTGACTCTCTACAGTGACTCAAGGTGTCACTCGCATGGTGAGAATGGACTGTGCAAGAGAGAGCTAACCTGCTTCCTTTCCCTCTTTATAAAGCCGTCAGAACCAAGCTAATTATTCCATGAATGGATCAATCCATTCACAAGGGCACAGTCCTCACAATCTAATCACCTCTTAAAAGCCCGACCTTTCAAATACCTTAGTTGTATTTCCCACCCTCTTATCACTGTTACAATAGGGGCAAGCTTCAATGAGTTTTGTGGGGATGTTCAATCTACAGCACTGTGACTCTCCAGTGCTCTGAAGTTTAACATCAACCACGTTGTAACCCCCCCCCCATTTTCCTACAGAAAATGGGTTAATTTCATTATTTTAAAACCATGACTCAAAACCACCCCATTTTTAATTCTGTATTTTGAGTTTATTCTTATGATAAAAATTTAAGATTTGCCTCTAAGGAAAAGCACCTATAATAGTTTTCCCATGAAATATTAATTTTTTCTGTGAAGTGAAGTTAGTCGAGACCCTGAATTAATATGTGAACACCATTCTAATTTTAAAATAAAATTTCTCAATTTCAGGTAATTTTGGATTCACTTGATCCTAAAAGAACTTTTCAATGTACCTCTCACTATAAATGAATATAGTCCAAAAGAAAGTGGTAATAGAGGTTTTATTTTGGGATGTGAGCATATAATGTCAGCACTATAATTCAATAAAGACACCATTCACGTGTGGACTGTTACTTTGAACCACATCCTTTTCTGACTGACGGAAAAAATGTGTTTTGCTGTAGTAAGAGGGTTTTCTTCTTCCCAGCTAAAGTTGTGTTTTCACCTTAATACTCACATTCAATGAAATATTTCTATGTGAGGTTTCTGCTGCCTGTCAAAAGGTGCGATCTGCCTGTCCTATGATGTGCTAAGATATTTGTACCTTATCAACAGTTAATTAGCATGACAGCCTGCAACTTTTTAAACTGACTGCAGCACTGGGTGTCTAGGCCTAGGTTCACATACACAGGCTGACATAACTGCACTCCTTTTATACTAACCCCATGCTGACAGAAATATTTTTTATGCTGATAAGTCAGGAGGTCCTGTTAATTTGAAAAAGGAAAAAAGACCAGCGAAAAAGTTAGGAAAATAAACATTTTCATGAATTTACCCATGCCAGAAGGAAAGTAATAATCCCATCTCTGAGGGGTCTAAGTGATTTCTTATTCCTATACGATTGATTGTAAAATATTGAATTTTCCTGATGTTAAAAACATTGTCATCTTCTATTACTAACATAAATGACGCGCGTTGATAGTAGCTTGCCTTTCAATCAGCCCCTGGTTAATCTCAAATCCTGTCTTTTCCACCTTTTCCCCTCTTTGCCTTTCTGTCTATCCTCCACTGATTAGGACAAGGTTAATCAGAATAAGGCTGGTTAAGGATCTAGAATCTGAACAGAACCACAGGACTTGCTCAGCGCAGGCGCGACCGCAAGGTCAGGTGTGAGCGGTGAAGAGCCACATCATATTTACATGCAATTCACGAGCAAGGCACAACTCTCCAGCCGGGCAAAGGAACGCCTATGAAATCTGCTAATCAGGTGGACGAATTTTGCAGCCACACTCTCAATAGCACGTGGCCACCTTTAAACAAAGCACAACATAAATAACTGTTTTACTGGAGGCACTGGCATATTAGCCAAGTTCATCTCCATTCAAAGAATTTTGCCACTGTTACCACTGGAACATTGTTTCCAGAAGACACAATCAGAAGCAGAGAGAGATGTGCTGAAATTAGTTGCAATAGAAGACAACCCACATTACTTTTCAGACCATTGACATTAAATTGACGTTAAAATAATGCTCCATTCAAAATAATGAAACAATTTGCTTAACATCATTGCCTTCCTTCCTTCCTTCCTTTCTCCCTCCCTCCCTCCCTCCTTCCCTCTCTCCCTCCTGGAGAAAAAGATAAAGCCAGCACTTCCTTGCGTTGTCTCCTTTCTTCTCCATTTCCACTTCACTCTCTGACAAAGTCACATGTCTGATCTTAAATCGTCATTGACTCCAGGTCTCTAGTTCCCATGTTTCTTTCTGTTTAATGAACTGAGTCCAGATGTTTTGTTGGAAAGACCAAGCAGTATGAAGATGGAGCACCTACCATCTGTGGTACTCCTCGGATATCATGGGGTTAACTGAGGTCCTGTAGGTCCAATGTGACTTGTGGTGGATCCTGAAGTCTTTCCTGGAGCCCCTACATGCTCGGGCTCTCCGCCTGCCCCTGCCCTAATTCCAGCAGGGAAGCCAATGAGGCCATAACTGTTCCCGTCGATATCTTTCCCTCTCTGCAGAATTTCTTCAGCCCACACTGCACCTGCAAAAATAGAATCATTTTGAGAAGCGCAATATAGCATTTCACTAGGAAAAAATTGGGATCTCTGATTTAAGGAACGGGGAAGTAAGCCAGGAGGTTTTCCCCATTATTCAAAATCTGCCACATGGAAAACAGTCCTTCAATATGTAATTACTTTAGGCATTAGCCCTTTTGGAATTATAATCCCTATAAAGCTGAGACCAAGTTTATTAATTTGTTATAGAGTTTAACTGGCATACCATGTGTTTAATTCTGTTGTTGATTCTGGCAGTTGAAGGAACTCATAAGTCATTCACATCTTCCACGTCTGTGAAGAGCAGCATTAGCTAATTTTAAAGACGAGTTAAATTTGGGCAAAAATGTATTAAGAAATATGGCATTTGTTATCAGTTTGCAACTCTGATTTAGAATATAATGCTTTCCCATTATTTGGAACCCTACTTTTAGGAGATGATGGTAGTGGAGGTACCTGAAATACTGAGTATCTCTAATAACAAAAGAACAATTAACGCAAAAATCAGGAGAGTGGCTGCCTCCACTGTGGATTTTGGTGACGTGCATGGTATTGGTGGGAGGCCCACAGCTGTGTATTTTATTACTAGGCTTTATAACTTATGTATATTCTTCTGTATCAATTAAAAAATACTGTGTACCTGATATTCAAATAAGCTTCCACACGTTTATGCACCTTACATTTAAAAAGATAGCTCTTGGGGGGAGGTATTGGTAAAAGGACATGAAAATGAACTAAATTGTATATTGATAAATTAAAATAAAAAATAAAAAGATAGTTCTTTATAAAAATGACCAAACCATCCTCATATCCTATTACCATCTAGATATCAGAATAATGCAATACTCTATTTAAAAATATTTTAAGAAATCTTAAGAAAAAGAATGCCAAAGCCTAATATAAAAGTTTTTCTATTACATCTGTTACTATCAGCACATATTCTAGCCTTAATCTCACACATATGTCATGAGTATGAAGTGCTTTCTGACTCACCCTACTTCTCTAAAGTTCAAACCTTTCTCTGAGACTTCAAGCGCTTTGTGTTAAAAGCCCTTTTGAGTTTGCTTATTTCTCAGCATTTGGTGATTATTTTAAAAATCCCAGTGAATGTCCTTTGCCTACTTCCATGAAGAGAGGGTTGGATACTAGATTGTTTGTAAAATCTTTTTCCGGCTCTAAAAATCTCCAATTCTGTGACAATCAAGGAAAGTATTAGCTTGCCTTTCCAATTTCCCCTTTATCAAAGCATCTTATTCCTTCCCCATACAATTAAAGAGGAAAAAGAATGCTTGAGATTAGGAATAACTCTTCTCCCTGACTCTTCACTTTTTTACTCTCCAACATGAGTCAACTTTCCTTACCAGCAGACCACCCATGTAGCCCTCCACACGTATGTGTGTGTACACACACTGGTGCACACGCACACAGAGTATATAAGGAGCCTGGCCTCACAGAGTCTCCAGGTTAGCTCTGATCTTGTTTCTGCTTCTGGAAACTCAACCTTTTGTCTGGGTAATAACAGCTAACATTTACTGATCCCTTTGCTACTGTGTGTACTTGATAAACACTACTTCATTACTGGGTAGTTCTTAGAGTTCGGGTTTTAGAGCCAGCTAGTTCTAGATTTGAATCTCAACAGCCATTTATTAAGAGATCTTGATCAGAAAGACTTCATTCACATCTCTGAGCATCTGTAAAATGGAGATTATGTGAGTATAAATCATAATCTTAAAAACACTTACAAAGGGTTGCTAGACTAGAGGCTGGCACACAGACTATCAATAAGTGATAGTTATTTTTGTTACTATTACTACTGTCATTGATGGTGTTACTATATTGCCACTACGTTGGTCAATATTACTAAATTCTTGCTCCTGGACTCTTGGCCCAGGGCTCTGATACCTGATTTTCCTGCCCCAAGACTGAGTCCCTTCTTCCGACTTTTGGATCCTGGGCTTCTGTCTGATGATCCGTGCATGGTGATCTCTTACAGTACTGCACCCTGAAGCCCACCTACCCTCTCATCTGAAAGCACATTTTACCCAATTCTGTTTGCTGTTTTCTGACTTCTCTGTACTTCAACCCTAATTACTTCCTCCTGTCCAGCAAAGCTTGCAGTATTGTCCTAAAGACTCCAGATAAGACACTTTCATATGGCATATCACTTAATCACACACCAACCCTATGAAGGCACAGAGTCTCTGTCACCCTCACAGGCAAACTCTATCTCTGTTCCCAAGGCAGCTGCTTCAATTTTCATCACCTCCCAGAGGGAAAGGGTACATATTGGATCTACTTAGTCACAACAGAGGCTGAGAAATATAATCTTTAACTGGGTGGTCATGAACCATGCTACATTAGTAGTGCAACAGAAAATGAGAATAGATCTTAGAGACAACTAGGAATCTGCTAGGGGGAGATATATAGTATCCCCGTTTAATATGAGGACACCATAGCTCAGAGAAATTAAGAGGTCCCACAGCAAGAAAACAGAGGAACCAGGAATAGAAGCCAGGGGTCTCTGACTGCAGACCTACTTCTGAATGTGCTGATTCCCCGTGGCCACTGAGAATGTAGCTGCCTCCAGCACACCAGGTCAGGGGATTTGTTCCAAATACAAGGCCTTGAGTTTTCCCCTTTATCCTACCTAGGAGAACGAAGCAAACTCTTCTTTTCAGTTATTTTAGCTACAACATGACTTTTATCTGCCCTAGTGATTCTCTTAACAATATTTACTAAGTATGTGAACGAATTTTGCCAACTAACATGCAGAAGTGTTCTTTAGCAACCAAGGCTGCAAAGCCTTGTGTTTCTCATATAGTAAAACAATTAAAAACTGTTTTTAAAAAGTGTCTGATTAGAAATTTAAACTAATACCATGGCAATTTTTTTTTTAAAGACCTTCAAATGAAAGTAATTACTCATTTTACTTAAAGAAAAAAAGTTAAGTTATTTGATATGTAGATTCAAGTCATCCTTCCAGTGTTTGGGTCAAGCCCACACTGTTTTGTTTTTCAACACTGAGAAAACTACCATTTGGTATTCTTCATGGACACACATGCTTGGACTTACAGTTAAGGAATAGCTTCCCTGCTGACTTTTTTGGGTTTAATTCATTCTGTTTAATCTACCTCCAGCACTGTATTTATTAGAGATCAATAATAACTTGATTCTATGCTAATAGATGCCTCTAATGCTTAAATAATGTCTCTCATGGATTTGAAGCTATCACAGGAAGCATCTAATATTAGTTATTAATGACTGGCTACTGGAAAGTGGTTTTCAATTTGTATATGGGTTCATCCAGTTCTCTTACCAGGACAAACACTATATTAATGAGTGTAGGCAATCTGCTGTAACAAATAATCCCCAAATCTTAGTGACTTAAAACAATAAAAGAGCATTTTTTCACTCACATCTTTGCATGGTTAGAGTTGGTAGGAGTGTCGCTCCAGTCAGTTAAACATAGCCCATGGCTGTAAAGTCAAAATATTTATTAAGACAAACTTGCAATTGGCTTCTAAATTAGTAATAATTTGTTGATAAAGACATAGTACCCAGTAAAAGGTTTACTCAATTGGGAGATTATGTGTTTTCCGTTTTGCTCTTTAAGAACTCAAATAGTTTTAATTTCATTTTTCTTTTGCTTCTAAGTGAAGTAATAAAACATGTTGAATAGTTAGTTGTATTCCCTGGGGGGATAGAAAGAATAGAAATTTGATAGAAAAAAATGTATGTTGAAAGTTCTGTTCTAGGCCTCTTGTGATACTGGTATCTAATAGATTTCCTAGAAGTGATAGGAATGGCTTATCACACCACGACTAAAAATTAAACCAAGAAAATCTCCACAGCACCATAAATTTTAACTTCCAATTAACAAAACCTGATAGCAACACCATTTAAAGAATTGACATCACTGGCTCTGCTTTTATTCTGCTGCTTATCTGATAATTACCTGGATTATTTTATATTTTGTCCTCCCCAGATTGTTTCCATATTTTTGTGTAAATATTTTAAACAACTAACTAGGGTGATGGAAACCTGGTGCCTTCTAGAAATTTAACCCAAACAGCGAGGGGCTTTGGATATTTGGTTTTGATTTCATTCTCTCTGCCAATTTAGCGTTTCTGAGTACAAGTACTGTCAAAATTCAAAGATACTATAAAAATGAAAAGCAAGTACTGTAGAATAAGAGTGCATTTGAACTAAACCCTTAACTGAAAGACTGATTTGGAAACCTTTGGTTCCTTAATAATGTGATTTTTTTTAACTTTCCTATTTCATCACAGACATATAACAGTACATTGATATTCTAGCTTTCAAAAAATATTTCCCAGTTAAGGTTCTCCAGGAAGAAAGACTGAAAAATGAACTTGGGCACAAGGTTGATGCCAGATTATCATTTTTGACAGCAGAACATCATAAAAGACCCTTTTTACCCATTCTTGCCTCCATATCCCCAGGGCTAGCAGATTTTAAGGCCAATACTGAAGAATGTTTATTTTACTTTTTAAAAAAATACCATAGCATTTGTTTTTTAACTAACAGTACTGCTGAAATCACTTATGATGTGACAATGGGATTACAGCATATACCCAGATGCTATATGCTAAAAAGTTTTTCACTGTTGTACATTGAATTTACATGATCTTCTCTTCCCTTGTTTGAACCTACCTTTTCACAATAGTTTGATAAAGTTTCTGAAGTAAATCTCCTGCATTATTAATTTGAAGTTTCTTTGTAGCAACTTCTTTTAAAGAGAAATAAAATCTAGAGTAGTTTCTCTTTAACACTGTCTTTTTAAGGAGTAAAGCCATAGAAATAAGAGCCTGCATATGAAATCCATCACAAATCTTGTTCAGTGGGTTTAATGTGGGCAGTGGAGAATTTAGTAACTTCCATAAAGAAAAACTGAAGTCATTTTTTAACATGAACCTTGTGTATAATTCCACGTTTGGCAGCATGGGCTACTAAAATATATAACATTATAAATGATGGACTTTTAGACCTCTCCTTAACAACCATTGTCAGGTACACGTTTATATGGCTCGTGGTTGCAGCACACGCAATCGGAGTGGGAGCAGCACCGAAATCACCTAGAAGCCTCCCTCAATCCGTCTATCATTATACAGTCTCAGTATGAGCCCCAGTCATTCCGAGTAATATTCAACTCTCCGGGTACTCATACTTTTGCAGTTCTTAACTTCTACATTTATTCTTGTCTCTTTTACTCTTGGGCCCTACTTTTATCGCCTTCCCTGTTCCTAGGATTTATCCAGCCATCCTCCTGAAGATTCTTCTCCTTGATAACTTCTCCCTGCCTATGCCTTACCGACCCATTTTCTCAATAACTTCTCATACTTGTACCTTCCTTAAAAAACAAAACAAGACCTGTATATCCTCCTCTTTCTTTCTTTCTTTCTTTTTCTTTTTTTTAAACTAAATGGATTAATTTATTTACTAGCCTACTATTAAAGTGCCCCATTCTCTGCTCGGATGGCATGATTGATATGAACCAAACTGGGTTCTAGTCCTGGACTTACACTAGATACTTCTCTAAATCTGTTTTCTTCTTTGTAATTGGAGGGAAATATCTCCTTCCATGTGTAGGTTGCTCTAAAAAATAAATGAAAAAACATATACCTGTCAAAAAGCCTGGTACAGTTGGCCACTACAAACATCGTCTATTATTATTATTATTACATCTGTCTTCCTTTGAAATAACACCTGTAGGTTCTTCCCATCTGAATGCCCATCTTCTTTTTCTCAGAATTAGGGATAAAATTAACTGATTACGGTGTAATAAATGTATTATTCTTTATTGCGGCAGCTGCTCCTAGTAGCATGTGTTGCAGACAGACTCACATATTCACTAAACCTATTTCAGTCACATAAAGTACAGGGGCCACTGCTCTAGTATGGCACTCTAATGTTAAAGACAAGAAAACTCAGGCCCAGGGGCCACAAAAAGAATTGGGAATACAAACCCAAATTTCTATGTATTCAAGATGGGGATCCAGATTCTATCGTGGGGGGACCAAATTGCCAGTGCACCACCTCTGATTTGTTATCCGCGTAGAAAACTGAAAGAGCTAGTAATGTTTCCATTGCATGAAGAATCGGAATCTGGGGAAAATGTGCCTGCTTCCTTCCTTCCCGGGGATCTAGCTCCTAATTCTTTCGATTCAGCCAAACTAAAGAAAGATAAGAAACCTCCCATTCCAGGGTATCTGGGGGGTATCTACAATAGACTCTTGCGCAGAGGAAGTAGGCCCAGCAGCTGAGCGGATGCTGCAGCTACAAGTGGACACTCACTCAGTAATAGGCCGGGCCGCCAGCCAGGCCGCCTGCCAGGCCGCCAGCTGGCTGGTGCCTAGACGTAACCTGGAGGTGGGCGTGGCCTAGGGCGAAGGCGGGGCACGGCAAGAGCCCGCGGGGCGTGGCCTAGAACAGGGTGGAGCGAGGCCCAGGGTCGGGGTGGGGCGAGGCCCAGGGTCGGGGTGGGGCGTGGCCTAGGGTCAGGGGCCGGGGGAAGACCCGAGGGAGGGTGAAGTGGGAGGAGAGTGGGGACACGGAAAAGGCCCGGGAAGTTGGCCTTGCGGACGGTCCGGGGGAGCAGGCGGCGCGCAGCGAGCACAGAAGGCGCGCGAGAGCCGGAGCGGGCGCGGGAGCGGTGGGCCCGGTAGGAGGGGTGGGGCCCAGCGCCGGGGTCGCCGCGGGGGCTCCCTGCCGAGCTCGGCGCGGGATTGGCTGCGGTGAGCCCTCGCGGAGGCCCGCCCTGGAGCAGGGCCTGCGATCAGCCTGCGCTTTGACCCGGGGGAGCTGCAGAGACTGGAGCGCGGGAGGCTGGCCTGGGCTCGAGGGCTGGGGAACCGAAGTCGCAAGTCCCAGGAAGCCTGACTTGAGAGCCCGAGGCCGAGTTGCTCGACAGAAGAGCTCCGGGGGCGTCGTCGGGCAGCTGTGCTGGGTTGGGGGCGTCTCCTCCCTGCTCATCCTCCTTGAATAAGCTTTCTCCTTGAATAAGCTTTTTTTTTTTTTGGCCGGTAAGGGGATCGCAATGCTCGGCACGGTGTGGTCCGCACCACGCTCAGCCATCCCTATACAGGATTCGAACCCGCGGCCTCGGCGCTACGGGCGCCGCGCTCTCCCGCGTGAGCCACGGGGCCGGCCCTGGAATAAGCTTTTGACAGCATACTACTAAGCCTCGCGGCCCCAGCCTTGCCATTTATTTGACCGTCTCCTGGTTCTTCTATCATGACTGTATTCCAAACACTTAGGTGCGCCTCCCCACGGATACGAGCAAGGTGGATACAGCAATGATGTTGGATGACATTTGTAAAGACGCCTCAGGTACACTGGGAGCTGCAAGGGGGGACGTTTATAGATGAGAGCTTTCCCGTGGTGTAGAAACAAGAGTCCATTCGTCCCCAAATCACTTTTACAGTGGAGGAAACTGACAAGCATTTACTCCTGTCCTAAAGGATTGTCGCATTCATTGTCATAGAGAACGAACATCTGTAAGAAAAGAGTCCTACGATTTATGACACCTACTTGGCCCCGTTACATTTTATTTTACATAGACAGTAGGGTCGTACAGCAGTTATCCTAAAGGTCTGATGTAATTCCAGAAATAACCAACCCCCTTCAAAGAGACATCTCAGTGCATACTGCAAAGAAAAGGATCAGACAACTTGCTGTCGATAGCAAGGTAGTAACTTAATTTTTAAAAGTATAGTTCGAACACCAAACTCACGAAGTCCGACTTTATGAAATTATGTTTCATTGGTGGAGGCTGGAAGCTGCTTTAGTATTATAAAAGGTTACTAAAATATATGTAATGTAGATTTTTTAGAATAAAATAGCAAAATGTGTTTTATTTCTATCTCTTGATTTTAGAATTATAATAGGAATGCCCAAGCCTATATTTTTTGACAGTTTGTAAAAGCTAATCACCAGGGGTCATGTCTGAGCCCTGTGCACTCTAATTTAATCCTCTCCACAGTCCTGTAAGGTAGTCTCATGGTAAATGAGAAAGATGAAATGAGAAAGCTAAGGCACAGAAGGGTTAAGCCATATTGCTGGAAAGTTTAGAGGTGGAAGAAAATCTATGTCTGACTCCAAAGCCTGTGCTCTTACCCCTTAGACCACCCCAAACTTTGCACGTTACACTTCTAACCCCATGTCCAGCAGGGACTAAAGGTATACTCTTAAAGGGGCAGTAAGAGGAGTTGCTGGATTAAAGAATTTTGGACCCATAATTCCAGTACTGGTTCCAGCTCTGTGACTTTGTACAAATTGCTTATTTTTTCTAAGCACATAAAGGTAATTGATCTCTAGGTCTCTACTCAATCTCATAATGTGTGGATTTATGAAAATAAGATCCTGATTTTACCATTTAATGATATTTTGGGTCAAATTTGGAGTTGAAATTACAAGGTGGTCAGGAAAGGTCTGCACATTTAACCAATAAATATGTATTTTGTACCTGGATTCACACTGGGGCTACAGTAGAGAACAAGACAAATAAGGACACTAGCCTGTTGGAGTTTATATTCTGGTTGGAGTTATTGGTGGAGGCTTTCTATCCACCTTATATAAAATAACACTCCAAACTCCTCAAACACCTTGGGATTCCCCATCTTCCCACTCACTTTATTTTTGCTCCATATTGCTCATTCTCATGTGACATGCTATATATTTTATTTATAAACTGTTATTTATTTCCTCCTATAAGAATGTCAACTACATGAGGACAGGGTTTTTGCTTCTCCAGCAACTGATGCTGTACCTTATGCAGAGTAGGCTCTTACTACATACCTGTTGAATGAATGGATCTGATAAAGATTTTGGATTTTTATTCCACAGAACTCGCTGATGAGTTGGATGTGGTAGTGAGAGAAAAGGAAAATTCAAAGATGATTCTCAATTTGCTGGCTCGAAAACTGAGTAGATGTCAAGATGTCAATTAATAAGAAGAGAAAGGCTAGGGAAAGGGCAAATTGGGAATTGGGATAGGGAAGACAGAAAGTTCTTTTTGGTACAGATTATATCTGTGATGAGTGGATTAGTTATCTATGGCTACATTTAAAAATACCCTAAAATTAGCAGAGTAAAGCAACAAATATTATCTCATATTTTCTGCGGACCTAGAATTTTGATGTGGTTTGGTTGGGTGGTTCTGGCTCAGGATCTCTCGTGAGGTTGAAGTTAAGCTGTTGGCCAGGGATGCATTCATCTCAAGACTTGACTGGGGCTGAAAGATCTGCTTCTTGGCTCTCTCACACGGTTGTTGATAGACTCCAGTTGGCTGTTGACTAGAGACCTCAGTTTCTTACCACGTGGACCTCCTCATAAGGTTGATCATGATATGGCTTCATCCAGAGCAGATGATTCAAGAGAGAAAGATGGAAATCAGTCTTTTTAGAACCTGATCTCAGAAGTGGCATACCATCACTTCTGCCATATACAACCAATCACACGACCAACCCTGGTGCAGTGTGGGAGGGAAGTACACAAGGGTGTGACCACCAGGAGGGATGAGGCTGTTGGGGGCCATTGTAGAGGCTGCCTGCCACAAGGTTGAGATGTTCAAGTGGAAATGTCAGATAGGCTTCTGGGTATATTATACCATAGCTCACAGGAGAGGTCTGGGCTATAGATAATTATGTGAAGTCATTAGTCATGATATATGATGCTGTTAGAAATGTATAAGAGGACCCAGGGAGAGAATATAGATAGATAAGGAAAAAGGCCCTTGGACCCAGTCCTGAGGGCCCCAACACTTAGAGGTCAGTGGGGAGGATCCAGCAAAGGAGGGTGGTTGATGAGGCAGGAGGAAAATCAGGACAGTATAGATTCTGGAGTGACTTACCTGAAAGACAAGTTTCACTAAATAACCTTCTCCTTCTCCATGAAGGGTAGAAATTACTTTGAATGTGAAGTGAAAAGCATTTCTGAAAAAAATGCAATTTAATGCAAACTGAAGTGTGAGTAGTTAATTTTTGAGCCAAGAGGATCAAGGAACAAGAGAACACATATATAGAGAGAACATTTAGAGTCTTGAGAAGTACATGTCTGTGGACTTAGTGCCTTCTGGTCTGGGGCTGGGCCATAGGGTCCCTGTGATTATACTTATGTCAAGAATCCCTATGCAAGGATTTTAGAGATTGCTCTTGAAGACAAAATGATGAACTGTATAGCATGGGAGGAGCTTGGAAAATGTCCACTCTTGCTTTTTTGTGCTTTAAAGTGTTACTATACAAGGAGTCTTTCTCCTCAAATATCTTAAACCGTATAGTGACAATACTGAGAATTCCTGATTAAGCTCTATCCTGGTCAGTAGCCCTATGAACTTGACTGAGATGGCTGTTGAATATTTTTCTCATACAAAATGAGGCCTCATTTTGTTTTCTTTAGCTGTTCTTTCTAATGTATTTTCAATGGTCCAGGGTTTTCTTAATACCTGGTTCCACCTGGCCACCTTGCATGAGCTGGTTCTGTGGTTCTGACTATGTGCTTTGCAAAAGGTATATCCACCTGAGTACAGATACCTCTGCCTGCTCAGCCTGGGAGTCATGAATGTTATCCATTTCTCTGCCCGCTTCCAGGCAGGTATGGCCAAGTGACTTGTTTGGCCAATGGAATGTAAGTGGAGTGACATGTGTCACTTCTATGTTTTGAAAGTTTTAAGAGCCAGTGAGAGATCTGTCACAATATCTTCCCCTCTGCCAGAATGCCCACCCTGATAGTGGTAACTCTGTCAGCCTGGGCCATGGCATGAGGACAGTAAGCAGAGTTCTCTGCTACCCTGTATGGTGTACAGTGAGCTAAAAATAAATTTTTGTTGCGTTTAGACCCTGAGATTTGGGGATATTTTTGATACTGCAGCACAGCCTAGCCTAGCCTGCCTAATATACTCAGGTAAAGCCTGAGCCACATGCATCCAGGGATTCCTGGCTCAAGTTTACCAGACACCTTGGGAACCTCAGGGAGAGTGCTGTGGGAGGTTTGCCTTATCATTAATACTCCTCTTACTGCTGGGGAGATGGCAGTTGCACTGGTTCCCATAATGCTCTATCTAATCAGTGTCATGATTTTAGTCAAAGGTGGCAAAAATGGCATTTAGATGTTTGATTACATTCTCTAAGGGTCTGCTGGTATTAAAGTGTAAAATATATAAAGGCTCAGTGCCTGGAAGGGATAGAAATTAAGGCTCTTATTTTTACTTTGAAAATCACAATTTACATATTTTTTAAATTTTCAGTGCACTTTCAAGTTTTCCAGTATAGAGGAATGTTTATGATTAAGTTGTGAAAAGATGATTCTTTCCCAAATGTAGTTCTCAGTAGATGCATTTCAGAAATTATTTTGTCACCAAAGGACACTTGAAATGAATCATCCATACTTACCATTGACTAATTTTTTTTTCTTTACTATACAGCTTCAAAGATTATTTTAAATAGGATTTCCTGGTTATCTTATTTCAGATCTCAGGGTATCAAACGTAAGCTTTACTCTCAACGTCCTGGAGGCAATATGTTCACTCTTTTACTCTGACTTAAACAGAAGTGAAGCAGGGAGCATTTTGCTTTGGGCAGAGCTGCGCTGCCTTCTTGGGGAGGTTGGCTATAAATCCAGTCTCCCTAGAGGTTAACAATCAAAGTTCTTCCCCTCTCGTACTCAGACGAGTGATATGATGATGATAAATTGCTTGGACATGATTGCCCCAAGCTCTAGTGTGATGAATTATGTTGTTCAGGGCATGACCACAGATTCTCTATTGTCAGTCTGCAAGACTAAGTATCGGCAGTATCCGTAAATAGCCTTCTGCCAATTTTGGTGTCTGCTTTGCATATTTAATTCTCTGTTTTCACAGTTCATGGTCCTTAGTTCTCAGTCATCTCTGTCTTCCGCTGAAATCACTTAAATAATCAGCTTTTTGTTTTTTCTGGTTCTTACTCATTAAAAGGGTGTGGTGTGCTCAGTTGTCGTATAAAGTAAACGTTGAGTTTTTCTTCACAGAACTGTTAAAATAGTAACTATTAGTCCTTTTTACTAAATCCAGAGTAATAACAGCTTATCTTGCAGTGGCTTAATTGGGTAATTATTTGGTATTCGAAAAGCACTTTGAAGAGAATACTGGTAAATATTGTCGTTAATTTAATGCTCTTTTGCATAATTGAAAGTTCATTGCTACCACAAAAATCTTCAGTATTATTTTGTCCCAACAAAGATTTCCTTCTTGATGTTGCTATTTTCAAAATTATATATGTATTGATTTTTAAAATATTTTAAATATTTTTACAAACTCTCAAAGTTTTCTCATGTTTATTCCTTCACATGTTTACATGTCTCATCTACTACATTCCCTGCATATCTGAAAAGTTAACTGTTATCAATCTTTCTCTTGCAAAGTTTGTAGGAGAGAGAAAGCCAGTTCAGGGGCATTTCATACCATACAGCTTCTACATATGTTGTGTGGTATCTGCTTAACTTTTCAACAAGCTTTCTCATTATACCCTGACAAATAATTGAAAAGATGATTTATTTGGTCTGAGTTCATGCCCTGAACTTTGATCAGCTGATTGTCACCAAAATTTGTCAAAATGGGTTAGGTCACATTGCACATGCCTGGCCAGCCTTCTTGGCAGAGTTTCTACTCACTTTATAGATCAGGAATCCCCAGGTGTCACTAAGGGCCATTTCCTCTGTTACTGACTGTACTTGTATGCCTTTGCTTGGCTGCCATAACAAAATACCACAAACTGGGTGGCTTCAATAACAGAAATTCATTTTCTCACAGTTCTGGAGGATAGAAGTTCGAGATCAAGGTGTCTCAGCCGGATTCATTTCTTCTGAGACCTCTCTGCTTGGCGTGTAGACGGCCGTCTTCTTCTCTCTGTATGTTCACATGGTCGTCTCTCTGTGCATGTCTGTGTCCTAATCTCCTCTTCTTATAAGGACACCTGTCCTATTGGATTAGAGTCCACCCTAACGGCCCCATTTTAACTAAATTACCTCTGCAAATACAGTCACATTCTGATTGATATTCTGAGGGTTAGGGCTTCAAAATATGAGTTTGGGGCAGGGGGGATAAAATTAAGCCCACAATGCTCTTACAATAGTAGTGGTCTCTGGAAACTACTGTTTTTGAAGTTATTTTCCTTGATTATCAAATTTGAGCCTCCAAGTGATGACTGCAGATATGTGGAGGGTCCACTCAAGTTCAGGATCTTCTCCATAACATTACTTGGAGGAGAGCTTTATGCTTGTCAGTTAAAACTTTGAAATACTTAGATAAAAATTGAAGCAACATTATTAAATGAATTGGATAGAGTTTATTAAGCAGTTAACCAAGAAATGCATATAATCAAGCATACCTATTGTCTGAACTACAACCATCCAAGTATTTGCTAGAATGACTTGCAGATATTTTTACCCAAAATTTCCTCTCCAAATCAAAAACATGCTTTGATTACTCTTTTCGTACTATCAAAAAGAGGAAAAAGATATAGAGTATGGTGTAATCCTATCTCAGCTCTTCTCTCTGTAAGGTGGCGTCCTGTGCTCATGTTGCTTAAATGTTTCGTGCCTTATTGTCTCCATATTATCAACTGAAAGTGTCCAAGAAAGCAGAGGAGTCTCTGAAGAGAGAGGTGAGCCAAAGAAGCTGGAAAAGTTCTTATATTCAAAGAAAATGCAGGGAAATGTGAAAGCATAAAAGATCTCAGTTTGGAATTTCCTGTCCCCATCTACCATGCAAACTATCTATCATTGATTCTGGGAATCTTTACAATGTTCCCTCAGAATAGAATAACAAGCGTCTTTTCAACCCTTAAAAAATCTTTTGTAGTAAATTAATATCCATGAACAATCCTTACAGGATTATATGGGTATATAAGAGTATGTGAGTAATATTTGGTGTAATTGATTGGCAGTTTTAAATGAACTATGAAACATTTTTTCCTTTAAAAACTGTTTTAAATTAGAATTATTGTTGAAGCTGAGCAATGGATACATAAAGGTTCACTATACTATTCTCTCTACATTTGTGAATTTTTGAAAATGTCTGTATTGAAAAATTTAAATAAAAGATTGTTTTAAAAAAGAGAAGAAATGAATGAAATATATAATCTCCTATGGTGCAAAATTCGATAGGTTTTCAGGGACGGATTAAATGAGGTATACATGCATATGTTAGACAATACACATGTAAGGAAAGTATGGTTTTAATTACCAGTAGCTCCATAGAAAAGCAGCCTCTCAGGCTACAATTTCTCCAAGTTTAATCTCTTACTTCAGAGCTTTCGCATTTGCTACTGCACAAGTCCATTAAAACAGGGATTTTAGAAGAGGCTGTTTGCCTCCAATGCACTATGCGTTGTTAGTGCCGTCTGCCTAATACTTTCTATGAAAATGTCCTCTGCAATTGCAGGAGGGATCTTACAAGCTGACCTTAGACAAGGAAAGCTCTCCGTCAGGGTTTCTTCAGAGGAGAACTACACCAAAGCCCTGTCTCCCACTGTCACTGCCAGTGCCTATCCAAATTCTCCCAGCATCCACATCTAGAATTAGAAACTGTCCTGGGCCTCATGTGTGAGTGTCGCTCACCTTCCTGCATGAGTCTCAGGTTTGATGTAGATTCCCTTTTGCTTCTGTGCTGGTTTGAACTTGCCCCGTTATCATTAAGTAAAATACATCTTCAGAGGTGTTCCTCTTTCTCCTGGGCACTAAATATTTTGGAGCAGCTTCTGCATATGTAGTAAAGGATCTGCTGAGACATTGACTTTGCAGCCATATTTGATCTGGCAGCTGTACGGGGAGGAAGAAGCCTCTTGCAAATAGTTGCAATGCCTCTTTTTGACATTCTTCTTTCCTCCTAGGGATTATCTTTTCACTTTTTATCCATCAATGTATTTGGATAGAGAGATCAAAACATGTCAAGCTAAGAGTTCCAAGTTTAAAATGATGTCCATAAAGATTCTATATAGTTCCATTGGTCTTTTGAATTTCATTTAATTGTTAAATGTAGTATATAAAAGAACATATACTTTTTCTGAGCATTCGACCTTTGCTATTACTGATTCTTGCTATGGTGTGTAGTCAAAAGGACTAATTTCTAAATTCCTTTTTTTTTTTGGATAGATCGAATCAAGATTCTAAAAGATTTATGTGGAATTTTCATAAGCATTATGCAGTGATGCTGTAGTTTTTTTGTGAACACGTTTCTACTTTCTTATTTTTATTTTTGTGTTAGTAATGTCTTGGCCAAAATAAGTTTATATTAATTATTCCTATATAAAGTAATAATTTCACAAAATTAGCATTAAAGAGAGTTTATTTTAAAGTTGTTCCTGTATAGAGAATGATATATTAAACTTTAGAGTTTTAGTCCATAAATATATTGGAAGGCTTAATAACTGGTTGTACTATGTGTGACCAGAATGTCATAATCTTTATAACATATACCCTATTGATATTTTTAAACCATCATTTAAAATAATGTCAACAATTACAGGATCAATAAAAAGATCTGAGAGTTAAAATTGGATAATAGCTTTTTCTTCCTAATTAGAAGTCAAGATTATATTTCTGATGAGTTGGGTGGGATGTTACCCTCAGAAAAGAAGTTAGTTCTTTAACAGGCCAAAGAAATGAATGTGTTACCAAAAATTGTAGAGATGTTGATATGCCCTATAATTTTCACAAATTCAGTATAATTTTTATTAATTCTTGTAAAACTTGGATTTATTCTCATATCATCTTCAAGAGTATTTGCTATGCTTGGGTATTACCTTTACCACTGGTTATTTAATCTTTTTTAAACCAATTCACTCTTTTACTTTAGCTCCGTCACAAGCACTAATATCCATGAAGCCATAGGCTCTCAATGTTTATTACGTTGTTTCTAAAACACATCAAAATAAATACTTGTTTAAAACATTTCAAAATACCCATATACCACCTAAAATCAGTGTGAACTACCAGTAGGATATCTATCATACTTGAAAACACTAACAAAAACCAAGCAAATTATTGACTTTTTAAATTTATTTCACCATCGACTAAAGAATTAAAAAATTCTTTTTTTTAAAACAGTTTTCAGTTGCTCAGACCATCAGCCTAACTTATTTGAGGGCTAATCTTGTGTCTCTATTTTATTCTTACTCACAAGCAGTATAACAAGTGATAATAAATAATTAACAATCTGGAACTTCTAGGTTGTGAGGCATTTGTATTTCATTCATCTGTTAGTAATAATCTGTTTTTTATAGAAGGTTTATAGTAAAGCAAGTACTGTAATATGGTTGGTTTGAGTACGGTTTGCCTAATGGGATATCAGGAAAAGAATCTGTATAGAGAAAAGTATCAGTAGGTTTTGCATTCCTTGTATAGAAATGATCTGTCTGATTTTCTACTATGCATTTATTCCCATTTATTTTATATTTGAACAAACTGAACTCTTGGACATTCAGAGTCCATTTAGACCCATTTCATACCTCTGCACATAGAATCATAGAAGTTGTAACCGTAAGGAACTTTTAGGGTCACTTTGTTCAACTCTTTTGTTTTATTAATGAGAAAACTGAGGCCCACAGACCAAGTAATTTGCCCAAAGACATGTTTTTCACATACCGACTTTTTGTAACATTTATGCAGTTGGTAAAATTCTAGTTTTTCTTCCTCTTGGGGAAGGAGTAATATGTTCAGAAGAGCACTGTGTTGTCCTATCTGTGTCCATTCTTCCATTTCTGAAATATAGTAAGTTAAGATTAATTTTTGCTGGCACTCAAGATATTTTATAACTACTATTATTTGTATCAATAAAAGATTAATCTTTTATTAGGGTAGATGTTATCTTGAATTAGAGAATTAACCTATTAAACCAGGAAGCATTTTTGTTGCCTTTAAAATCATGAATGAGATAGAGAAAGAGAAAAAACAAAACTCTGATATTTTTCTAAGTAGTATCAAGATATATTGTACATAATAAATATAATTTCTGTTCTTATGCCAAGCATACGTGTGTTTAAACATCAAAGTTCTTGATTTTTAATCTGTGATCATGTCTAATAAGAGAGCAAATAAAAAACTGATCATGAAATGTAATAAAAGTACCTTTTGATATTAATACATAATGGAAAATGCATAAAATAAGTTACTGTAACGAATACACCAAAAAGTGAGAGTTTAATTTCACATGATGCCTAAACAAGAACTCAAAGGAGAGGATAGTAAATGCTGTAGAGACTTTACCCATGAAGTTAAAAATAACTTCTAAAGGAAGGACAGCTAGTTTTGTTCATTTAATAGGTTTATATTGCTCTGCAGCTTCTTGGTAAAAGTAGCTCTGAACACTTAGCATATGTTTATACTTTCTGTGTTCTAGTTTAAAAAGTACTGTTAATTCTTTTTTGGAAACCGAGCCTCTCAGAGCAGTTCCGAGGTTTCCCATGCACCCACAACCTGAGAAACAGAAAAGTAGCGACCATTATTCCTCGCAGTGCTGTGATTTGCCATAACGAAGAAAGCAAGCAAGTCTTTAATAACGCAAGAGACATTGTAGTTGTTGATTCCTCTGCTATTAATGCTACTGGAGCGTACGTATTCCACCTTTGTTCACCTGTGTTTTCAGGCTCAAAGCAGCTCTGAAACCTGTGCCTTCCTTCCAGTCAGGTTAATTTATTCATCCACCCATAGATATTTATAGAATGTCTGCTATGGGCCAGTCATGGTGCTAAATGCCCGTGGTGATGTTGTTCTCACTTAAACATTGAGCAGAGAGGATTTCTTGAGAGTTGTGATAATTCATTTGCACTTTTCCTCTGGTATCCCCAGAGAATGCCAGATTAGAGGCCCCTCAAATGAACACGATATCCTGCCAGTTTCTGCAGTGTGTGTCACTCATTGACACATGATACTCATTTTATACCAGGGTTTCAAATACAGAGAGCACACCAAGGAGACATTGGGGGCTGGACAGTGCTTTTATGCACAAGAGTTTCTTTTTTCTGGCCCTTGATCTGATGCTCAGTAGAACAGCCCTGCCCATTCTTTTCTTAGTAATAAAGGACGAGGTCCAGCTTCTAATCTCTTCACTGAAGTACCTGCAGAGGAGAGGCTTCCTGCCCATAACTAGTTATTGCTCTTTTCTTGGGTAGGACTGTGACTGTGTTTGCTACTAGAGTCTTTGGTGGCCTTTCTTCTTCCCAGAGTTAGTTAGAATACAAAGATGCCAGCCAGACTCTTAAGAATTCTAACACACAGCCCATTTCTGCCACACATCATTATGTTTAATATGCTTAATCCTTTAGTTAATTATTAAACATTTCTTCTGCAGGATAACCTTGTTTGATTATTCTTACCACCACATAATGCCAGTTACTACAAAGTACTTTGTTTATCATAAGAGAATTCATTGTGTTTGCCTATAGGCTGTATATAATTTGTCGTAAATCTGATTAAATTATAAACTCCTTGCAGACAGGGACCATGTCTGCTTTTTCCTTCTATACCATAGAGAGGGACTGACCCCACCCCATTTATTACTATTGCATGAGTCCTAAGCAAACAAGCAAAAAAAAAAAACGAAACAACAAACTTGACATCTTGTGTAAGGACATACATTCGGTTAGGGGTTGTATTGTGACCTTATTGCAAAATGTACTGACCTTTTGAGAAGTAAAATGCTTTGTTGCTGGGCATCACTTTTTTTTGTTTTAAGTTCTCATATCACAACAACTTGGCTCCATCACAATTAATCTTATATGGTAATGCAGTGACAATGAGATGATTTCTCTGGAGAATCTATGCTAATACTATTAAAATGCTCTTACAATGTCAAAATGATTGCAGTGGAAGTATGTGGGGACTGTGTTTATGTGATTATGATATTATAGTGATGGGCGATTACCATAGGAAACTACTAATTCAACCCTGCAGGGACTTGCATTATGAAGCCATTATAACATGAGATTATAATGACACAATAACTTGGATGCGCATTCGTGATGTGAAAACTAAAAGCTGATTTGAATGCAAGTAGTATTTCCATTAAATTGTAATTAAACACTGAAAGCAATACTTGTTTAAATTTGAGATGGTGACTTGCAATCCAGAAATGAAAACTGTGGATAAAGAATGTGTGCTGAGTATAAGCTTAGAAATAGTTAGAAACCATTCACAACTTTGCCCTTTAGTATATACTAGGTGTGAAAACTCACTTTGAAATGGCTTCTCCAGACTTTCTCCCTCTCTGCTGGTCCTCTAAAGTAACCAAAAACAGTATCAAGACACAAGAAGCCTGGATCCAATTCCCATTTTTATCACGACCATTAGCTAACATTTCCAGCCTTCTTGTTTCATTTTTGAAGTGGACATTGTAGCCTCTCTCAATATGAGACTAAAGAAAATTATTTTTTTCCACAAAAAGTAAACTTTTTAATATACCAAGTATTATTCTGTGTTCAAAATCAGACAAAACAGATGGGCACAAAGAAAAAAAGATTTAAAAAACAACAGCAGAAAATTCTATGCCCTAGAGATGACCTATGTTAGCATCTCTGGGTATTTTCTTTCAGACTATTGTCTATGCGTAGTATACATATTTTCTTTTAAAAATTTGCATTCTGCAGTACTTTTAAAACCTACTTATTGATTCTTCGTGCCCCTTCCAGTTGCAAGACCTATTTCTTATCCAAGAGAATCCAGCTGGTAAATTTTTGTTTGTTTTTTAAAGGTCAGCTCAAGCTGGATGATTTTACATGTCACCTGGGAAGCTGTATTTTACTACTAGGGAATAATATTTGGCAGGGTTTATGGTCTGCATAGATCAGTTACGGGATGGATCTATAGTAAATTCTTCAGATTCTATTAGCAATACTATAGGTACTTAACACTTCTCTCTGTTTAGGAATCAATGATGCCTTTGAGAAGTCATAGAGTTCTAATTTGTTCTCAACTCATAATTATATGACTTAGTTAAACATAAAGATAGGTTATGAAATTCTAGGAAAATTTAGGAACTATGGAACTTGTGAGACTTACCCCTGCATTTGCTTGTTCAGACATAGTGGCTCATATGTACTCATCCTAAGTATGACTCAAAGCAGTTATTGCTTCTTTGTTTAAATATAGTTAAGATGAGGGGTTTTTTTTTTTATTAAGTATTTAGTTTGCACTTAGATATGCTGTATGCTTTACAGTTATTTTTATTACCATCTCTTGCAACAACCAAATTAAATAGGTAAGTCTAAATTACTAGAGTCCTTATTTTTTACTAGAGTCCTAATTAGGAAAAGGAAACAGTGCAATTAAATGGCTTGCTTCATATTGCTCAGTGAACAGTAGAGTTGGGTTTAGATTTTCCGGCCCTGGATTATTGTAACCTCTTTTTAGGATAATGAGTGATGTTACCTCAGAATAGTACTTCTGTATTAATGGATACCAGAATAATTAATTGTGATGATCACAGTAAATATCTACATGGCTTAATTAGAAGAACACTGGACTGATAGTCGGGGAGACAGGATTCTAGTCTAGACTATGTGACCTTCAAGAGATCAAGGATTTAACATCTAAAAATGAAGTCATCAAACTGAATGATCTTCACAGTCTCTTCCAGCTCAAAAATTCTAAGATCAAATAGTATTTAACATTAATTGAAACAAATGTTTTTATCATAAGCATTATGCATTTTAATATTTAATAAAAATATTTAATATTTTCCCTACTCTAAAATCACCCATCTAAATTCAGAATCATACTTTAACTGGATGGTATTTGATAATCTGACATGTTTTAACAGTAGATTTATAATTTGACTTAAAATGTCTTTTTTATTTAGGAAGTTTATTAAAAGTATTAAACTGGCAGATATAAATCTAATCCAAAAAAGAGATTAAAATTATAGTCCTTGGGTATATCGTCAATATTGTTAAAGTATATATAAAACTATAATGAAAGGAGATTTCTGCTCACATAATTGTGTAAGTATTTAGCTAAATGGTTATGTTGAATAATATTTTAAATATATGATTTTTGTGAATTCTTAGGAAGCAGGTGATGGCAATGATTGAGGTACCAAATTAAAATATGGTTCTAGGAAAACCTTTCTAAATCCTTTAGTTCATCTTATTTTTATGGGGAAAATATACAAGCAATTAAATTCCCATTGTATTTAAATACATATATATATATATGTATTATAAAATATGTGGATTTATTTGGTGGTAGGGAATTTTCCTAATTTTGTGAGGCTTTTTCTCTAGAGAATTTAGGATTCCATTAGAGCATTTTTCCAACCATCCTGAAGTCTGGGAAAGAGTGATTATTACTCTTGACATGTGTAGTTACTGCACATTTGCCCTTGATCCTAATGTAGTAAATTAGCTTTGGGGAGTAGAAATAAGCTGCTTGTTATATTACTACTAGTAGATCAAATACTCACCTTTCCTGAGAAGAGGTCTCTGTGTCAGGTACCACACTCTTAGGACTAGCCACAATTTGTTACCTTGACTTCTTTCCTAGACCCATTAATAAAGGCTATCTCTAAAGCATTTTTTCTCAAACTTGAGGGGCCACAGATTCTCAACCAAATTTTTGATTTTGTGTTTTCATTTTTATGATAAAGTGAATGATTTTAAGCATATTCTGGATTGATTTATGAATGTTACCACCAAATATTGCCAGGGGATTTCATTATTCAAGTCTTTAGTGATACCAAATTATTGCCTAAAACAACAGTGTTTATCTTTTTTATGATTTTTTTTAAAAAACTGGGGTCTCTGTTTCCTTGAGAGCCGTGACTGTATTTGCTGGGTCATGAGGAGGTGGTTGGATTGAGAGAGCAGTGTCATAGTCTGGTTAAATGGTTAGGGTACTTTAATTTCCTTGATAAGAAATGGAGTTGGTTTATAAGCTAGATCATATATGATAGCTGCCATGTATGTTTGTCTTTCAGAGTCTATCTGACTTTTAGAGTCTATACCACTATCCTAAGGGTAGAACCAAGAGTCAGGACTTGTTCTGCGTCTTTTCATTTTTTCTAGCCCTGCAGTTTATACTGTGTCTTCAACATAGTCAACCCTACTCCTAACGTTACCTCCTTAAGACTCTTGCTCCCTCATTCCTCTGGAGCAGACGGAAGCATGGGGATAAGTAAAGTGAGAATTCAGCCAAGCTCCTGATGAACCAGTTAACCAAAGCTAAGAGATTACACATCATGATAAATTGGGATTCTTGTCCTGTGTTCTTTGATAAGAAAAAGGCAGTGTGTGTTTTCTTGGTGCACATTTTAGGTGTTCAATAATAAAGGTTGGTTGACTCTCAAAGGAGAAACCTCAGTGGTCATGGTTGTTATGCTATTTTTAAAGATCTCCCACGGGATGCTTCCAGAGCCTACTACAGCAGTGTATTCTGCCTTTAGTGAAAATGGAATATAGCTCACCATCCTTGTCTGAATAATAATCCCATTTCCTCATTGGTGAGATGGAAACAGTAATAACAGAAGTGGGTTTCACCTACAAGTACATCCCATGGTCCAGTCTTCCACAGTTTTTGATGACTCACCTTCTGTTGATTCCTTGCCTACTTCACTGGGACATTAAGAGATTTAATTAAAGTGTGTAGATTGTCTTAAGCTCTTCAGAGAAACTCATAGCATTATCATTTCAGACAACACTTTTGATATTCCATAATCTCTTGAAGAGAATGAAACCAGCAAGATAGAAAGCTGAGGCTTCAGTGGTTTTATGAAAACATTCATTCAATGTTATATCAATAGTTATCATCATTGTGGATTTGAGAGTTTAGAGTTCAATTACTGTGAACTTTCTAATTGTTCTAAGTATTTTTGATAGAATTTTTTTCCTATCGACAAATAACACATTTGATAAGTCAATTAAGTATTTGAGTCATACTGTTTTAAGTCAATTTTTAAGACTTTCCAATTTTGCTTTTCAACTATGGTCATTTCAACACTGTTGTAAGTTAGAGGGAAAAAGAAGACAGTGTTCATACAGGCTTGCCTTTCCCCTGAAATGTAGTCCTGCTCTTAAGATCCCTGCAGAACAAGGAAAATTGCTTTAGTTTCCTTACTTATCTCCCGGCTTCTGTCTCTCCAGCTTTCAGCCTATACCCTGCACTGCCTATTGAATTATTACCCTAATACAGGTCTCATCCTCTGGGCCAAGCCCCTGTGTCGGTGTTTTTCACTATGGACTAGATGTGCAACCTACGCATGAGCCTCTACAGGCTGCTTACAAGTCCTGAAACATGCCCTTCATTGCTCATGCCATTGGAAGGTCTCCATGACATTCCACCTCCTCTAGGAAGCCTTCTCAGTTCCTCCAGTATTGGTGCATGTTGTCCAGACCCATCCCACAGGCCACTTGCTTTGTACCTCTTTTCTGATATGTACTGCACTCAGTTTTATATGATAAATGTTCCATTAATATATAAAAAATTGATTGATAAAAAATATCAATCTTTCATTGAATGCTCATGATGTGTCAGGCACTGTGTTGGAACTCTTCATAGTCCTAGGGGCAAGATGGTTTCTTTTTCATCTTTATCTCTCTTAATATACTCTTTTGGATATAATAGATCCTCAGCCAACATTTGCTACATTGAATTGAAATGTATTCAGGTGAAACTTGTAGGTGCCTGGAAAGCAGGCTTCCTTGTGTTGCTTTCCTATGTTCTGAGGACTGAAGGCCCAAACTGTCCCCTCAGATTGGTAAAACAAAGCAGTTTTCTTATTATTTCAAGAAGAATAACAATACTTTGTCACAAGCCTATAAAGAAGACACAATACTAATGAAAGCATTGGATTGCTTGTGCCTGAAATTACATTGCATCAGTATGGAATTCAGCGGTGGACAGAACAGAACTAAATGTCTGTTTATTGGTTGAACTGACATTTACTGGGCATCTACTTCTTGCCAATCACTGTTATAGTTCAGAGCTGGTACGTACTGCTCCAAGTATGGGAAGGGGATCAAAATAGTTATCAAAATGAAAGCTAGTTATAAGTGTGACTCTCCTTTTCAGCAAGCATGGTGTGGCATTTCTCATACAGGTGTGCAGGCAGGCAGCGGATTATGTTTTAGAAATCACCAGAGCAAGGCAGTGAGGGCTAAAATCAGACTTGAAAAGCCTTGAATGCTCCCTGCAGTGGCTCTCAAGCCTTTTCTGCACAACTGCCATTTTTTATACCAAATAAGCTAGGCCTGACCATCTAAAAACACATACCTGGCATTGGTTCTTTTTAACTCTGCATTAGCTAATCAGAGTGGTGAAAATCAAGACTTTTCTAAGAGTGTACACTGTGTGGTTTTCAAAATAAAGGACCTGATTTGGTGGGAAATATCTTTTATATATATAGTTTTTCATGCAACTGAATCACAAAGGCTTTCTGTGATTCAAGGAAGATTATTTTAAGATTAAATTGCCTTAAAAAGAAATTAGTGTTAATGGTCTATATATTTAAAACATTAATCTGACAGCCACAGTTTTATTCCTTGTAAAGGAGTGGCTATGGCCACAAATCACCTGCAGTAATTTTACTAGTAGTTTTAGTTTTCTGATTTGCAGTTGACTTCCACCAATTCAGATAGGAAATGTCCTTGAAGATGAAGTCACTTGCTGTTATTTTTATATGCTTGAGAGTCTTGCTCTTATTTAGTACAGGAAAGTGATTTTTTGTTTTGTTTTGTTTTAAGGCATATAGATTCCTGTGTAGTACTGTGTTGAGTTCAGAAGAATAAGCTAAAATGGCATGTTTTCTGTCTTCTGAGAGCTTAGAGTGTGAAGTTATAGAAAAGTTGAGAAAACAAAGGACTTCAAAATCCATACCCTAAAATCTTTTGAAAAAACATTTTCTATACTTTTAAATAAATTTTAGCTTCTGATGTAGGGAAATAATGAGCTATTCCATAAATGGGGTGTGTTATGATCTCAGAATAATCTATTGTCAGAAATATGTTCAATAAATATTCTAGGAAAATCTTTATCCCCTTTCTAACAACTGTTAACCTCTGTAGACTATATACTTATGTCGTTCCTTTCTAGTTCTGATTCTATTTATAATTTCCTTGTTCCTGCTTTAATATTTGTTTTCTTCATTATATGTTCCCTTTGTGGAAGTCGCCTCAAATCCTGTGAAAAATAGAGTTGGATTAAAACAAGCAAGCATATAAATATTAATTAAGTGCCTACTATGTGCCAGGCACTGCAGGGAACTGAGGACTGGGAGGTAGATAGACTCACCCTCAAGGAGCTCAAAGGCAGGTGGAGAGACATAAAACTGAAGATGTGCATTTTCAAGGGGAAACTTGGGGTATTATGAGAAAACCTAATGTTGGCTCCTCGCCCAGAGTGCTTGAGCAACAAGGAGGAACAATTGGCAAAGCTTCTAATTAGAAATGACATCAAATCCCCATCATGAAGGCCATGTAAAGTTAGCCAGGATAGGGAAAGGATTAGCTAAGGAGAAGAAGTAGGAGAGGGTTGGATTGGCACACTGAGACCCACGAGGCAGAAACCCATTCAAAGACCTCGAGACAGGTGAGAACTTGCAGAGTCCAGGGGGTGAGGGGGCAGTTCAATGTGGCTGGAGCACAGAGTGGGTTCAGGGGGGTCCTCAGGCTCCAGATTTAGATTTGCATCTTAAGGTTAGGAGGACGTGGGGAGAGATGTGTTTGTGTCTGCGCTTTAGAAAGGACACTGTGTAGGCTTGGTAAAGTGAATCAGAAAGGCAGGGAGACCGCTTAGAAGCTCCTAGCATAATCCATCTGCAAGATGATGGTGGTTCCCACTAGAGTAGTGACTATGAGCATGAAAAGGCAACAATGAATTGAGCTATTAAAGAGGTGAAATCTACAGGATTTAGAAACCAACGTGGGTGATGTGAGTCAGGAGTCTTGGATGAAATCCGGGTTTGTTTGTTGTTTTTACATGGGCAGTTGTAGATGTAATAGTGTCAGAGAGAATGCAGAGAATGCAGACATTTAACTTCCATCTGAGAACTAAATGTGACGACTCCGTATAAATTACCAAGTGCTGTGCTTGGCACATAGTCACTCTCCAATCACGTTGATATCGTTATCGTAGGCTACTGACCTGATTTATCTTAACAAAACTCTCTATGAAGTACTGTTTATAAACATTATTTGGCATTCTGTAAACAGACCTAGGCTCAAATCACAATTTCCAGCCTTGTGACAAGTTTCTTGATTTTTCTTGGCCTGAGTTTCCTCATATCAACCTGGTAGCACTAGTGAGAATTCAAGGTAAGAGATATAAAGCGCTGTAAGAGGCACCTGCCACAGAGTGGAAGCTCAGTAGATGATAGCTTAATAAAGGAACAAAAGGCATCCTTGTTGGTTTCCAGCCTCCAAGTGAGGGCAGAGGATTCTCTCTTATTAATCTTTGTGTCTCCTATAGACCCTACCTGCCTAGCACAGCATCTTACACTTAATAGATGTTCAGTAAACATTTATCAAATCTGTGATAACTTTTTATTCCATCTTTCTTGTTTTTCTGCTGACCTTCCTAGGGCTGTTCACCCTCCTTACAAAAGGATTATTTTTATGGTTCTTTCCTCATATGGTTTAGCTTTACTTAAAATTTATTTTGCTTGATCCTCTTTTTCTCTTACAGATAAATGATGACCCACACTTCATAATTTCTGGAACTTTTTTTTGTAAAACATCTCCTTGACAGCCCCCCACCCCCCCAACTCTGCTCCTAACCCTCGCAGGAGTGTATTCAAATGGGGTTTCGGTTCTTGTCTGACTTAACTATGATAAGAATTGCTCAGGCCTCTAAATATTTTTTAAAATTATTGTTTACACTAAAAAAATATCCTAGAAATCAGGTAGCCTAATGAGTACTAACCTTTCTAGCATCATGAATCCCTTTCAGTGTTATCTTCCCCAGATTTTCAGATGTTGAAGGATTTCGTCCAATTAAAATACTTTAAATAAATTAATAGCCCATATGGCCTTATAGCGGACAAATGTACAGTATCTGTTGAGGTTTTTGATCTAATTCAATTCCCCCAAATAACAAATGATAAAATTGAGATCCTGAAAAATCGAGTGTCTTGATTAAAAGCATTCCCCCATTTATGTGTCCTTTCTAATGCATGAGGACACAAAGCATTCATATTCTGTACTTTTCAAATTGTATATTTGTGTCATGGCTGTTGAATATATTTTAATATAGCATTATGTACACATAAAAAAAATTATTGTTGGGATTCAAGACTTCCTCCAAAGTAAAGATTAATCAAATAAGGACTGGACCAAACAGCTTAATTTAATGAAAGTGAACTGTAGCCACTGAAAAGGCACGTAATTTGATCTAAAATATTTGCGTGTAAACAATATCAAATTTCAGGCAAGACTGGCAATTAGCAACTATGTGATAAGAAAGAAGAATTTGAAATAGCTCTTGAGTTCATAAAGCTTTGCCTGCCTGTGTGTTTTAGTTGAGAGATTCAAAGTCTATGTTCTATTATTTTACCAGTGACATTAGTATAGGTATCTGATGGGTTTACACTAGTAACATTGAAGTTTTCCCATTTTACTCCATTTTGCTGATTATAAATGTAATAGATAAACATAAAAAACTGGAAAATGCATTAAATTGTAGTGAAGGAAAAAAATCTATTTTACCATCCAAAGATAAACATTTTAGCATCTCCAGTTGTTAAGCTCTCTATATTATGTAGTTATATACACTCTGCATAAATTTATCATACTTATAATACTTAAAATAGTTTTGTATTTTGCTTTCTCACATAATATAACAAGACCATTTTTCTAAATATTCTTTCCAAATATAATTTGAATGGTTACTTAATGTTCCATCATATATGTAAGCATTCCCATAAGACATTTTGTTGCTATTCTAAATAATGCCATAATGAAATCTTTATGCATAAATATTTTTTACAACCATCTAAATATTTCCTTAAGACAGATTCCCAGTAGAAAAGTAACATTTTTAAGATTCTGGATACATATTACTAAACTACTTTTGGGAAAAGTTGGGCAAACTTGCACTTTTGCCAGCCTTGTGTATAGGCTGGCCTATATATGTGTATAGGAAGGCCTGTGGTATCACCACTCTCAGTACAGTCTTGCTTATCTTCACAAACTAGTCAGTGAACTGGCTGGATTTGTTGTAACTGTCTCCAGATGCATTCTATTGTATCCCCAAATATGACTACTGCTAACTTTTAAGGACAAAGTTACCATTTAAAATGGAAAGCTTTTTTCCTGGATTGTGAAGCTAGATTTAATCATGAAAAATTCCAAATGATTATTTGGTATGTTGCTAGTATAAGTTCCTTAAATATTGTATATATTTTAAATATTTTTATTATTTAGCACTGTTCACACAAAACTGAAATCATACATCTCTCTCCCCCACCATGTTTTGGGGTTTATCTGGCAGCAATAATTCCACATAAATACCTTCATTATTTGGTATTTGAACATTTGGACAGCTATTAGAAATATGGACAGTTTCCATTATGTTGTATCCTCTGGAAATGATTTTTAAAAAAATAACACATCATGCTTCAGGTTTAGTTCATAGGCTTGAGAATTTTATGTATGCAGCTTTGCTCTCTTCATGTATCACTAAGAAGGCCAAATTTAATCCAGACTCCATGTTTGTGTGTACATAAGAGAAAAAATAATTATTTGTAGGATATTTTAATCCAGTAAGATTTGGAATATAGTTCTACATATTATGTGCCCAATCTACTTGCAAACTTCAACAACAACAACAACAAAAAAAAAAAAAAAAAAAAAAGGAGGGGGAGCCTTCTTGGAATTTCAGAGTCATAACTTTATTTATAAATTTTACTTTATTTGTTTTGGAACAAAAGTTTTGGCTCTTTCATTCTTTAATTGAGGCATAACTAGTTACTTTCCTTCTCTGTGTTCAGTTCAGTTTCACAGATGGAAACCAAATTCTAGATACTATATAACTATTGGGGATAAAAGACACCCCCACCCTACCCCCACAGTGATGAAGCGCATAATCAAATGGAGACAAATCCCTGCTGTGCTGGGGCACACTGCTGAATCTCATGACACAGGCAACCCTCTGAATCCACTGGTTCTGCACCTGTGGGTTCAACGAAACATGGATCGAAAATTGGGGGAAAATTACATCTGTGCTGAACATGTACAGACTTTTTTCCTTGTCATTATTCCCTAAAAAATATGGTATAACAACAGTTCACATACGACTTACATTGTATTCGGTATTATAAGTAATCTAGAGATGATTTAAAGTATATGAGAAGATGTACATAGGTTATATGCAAATACTGTGCCATTTTATATCAGAAACTTGAACATCATGGCTTTTGGTATTTCGGAGAGCCCTGGAACCTACCCCCGCATGGATACCAAGGGAGGACTGTATATGATATATTCATTATGAGTCCCTCCTCCTCTGTTAATAAGTTACTTAGATGAACAAATCTATGCACAAATGAACTGACCATTCAAAAATTAGTTCTCATTCAAGAATTTCTGTTTTCTTAATATTAATTTCTGTTCCTGCCTGGCATTTCAGCATCTTCTTCCTCTCCGGATGGTTTCTGTAAATATTCATGTATATCAAGTAAAATGATGCAAAGAGATTACAAAATAAAAATGAAAACCTTAAAACAAAAATGCAGTTTTTCATGAAGCTGATAAAAGTGATATTGGAGAAATGCTAAAAATACAAAGCCAAATGGGAATGTGACAGAGTTAGACCCTTAAGAACCCGAGAGGGGAGATCAGCATGGAGCGTATCAGGACAAGTGCTTCAAGAGAGAACAATTTGCATAATAACTGGTTAATAGAGGACCAAGATAAAAAATGATAGTCTTCAAAAAAAAAAAATTTATAACTCACCTTTTTCATCACTGGGGTGCAAAAGTCAAGGATGTCATATCACATAATTTTGTCAGAAAAATTATCCCCCTTCTCCCCAAATTCCAACATTCAATCCATTCTTTGTTCTGAGCATTCAGACATACAAGTATTTATATTTATGACTTAACTTTGGTATTTTTATTCTAATTTGAAATCTCAAGTCCTTTAAAAAGTGATACCTTATTCAATGTTGGTCTTCATATATTCTGGTTATCTACTGCTGTTTAACAAACCATGTGTCTTAGTCCATTCAGGCTGCTGTAACAGAATATCATAGACTGGGTGGCTTATAAACAAAAGACCTTAATTTCTCACACTTCTGGAGGCTGGGAAGTCCAAGATCAAGGCTTCAGCAGATTCAGTGTCTGATGGAGGACCCACTTCCTGGACGGTGGATAGCTGTCTGCTTGCTGTGTCTTCATGTAGTGGAAGGAGCTCTTTGGGATCTCTTTTATAAGGAAAATAATCCCATTCATAAGGGTTCCACTTTGTGTTGTGATCACTGCCAGATGCCCCACCATCACTGTGGATTAGGATTTCAACATATGAATTTGGGGGGAGGGGGAACACAAACATTCAGCCTATAGCACCACCCCAAATCCAAGGTTTCAAGCAACAACCATTTATTGTCTCCCATAATTCTATAGGTCGGCCAGGCCCTCCTAGGTTGGCTGTAGCTGGGCCTGCAGTCATTTGGGATCTTGGCTGGACTAGGATGTTCAAGATGGCTCACTCCGTTGTCTGGTATCTTCACAGGGCCAACCACAAGGCTGAGCTCAGTGGGGACCCTGTGTTGGCTGGGGGCCTCACTCTCTTTCCATGTAGTCTCAGGTCCTCTCCGTCTCCCTATGGGAGGGTAAGCAGGCTTCCTACTTTGCAACTCAAGGTTCCCCAAAGCACAAAAGCAGAAGCTACTTCCAATGGGTCTCAAACTGATATGACTTCACTTCCACACCATTCTGTTGGTTAAAGTGAGTCACAGGCAAGCTCAGGTTCAGCATGGGAGAGAGTTACACAAGGATTTGAATATTGGAAAGCATGTTCACTAAGGGCCATCTATGGAGACTAACACACTCTATTAAGTACATTTATTTAAAAAAGCATTTCCAGTACCAGTTATCCGTGGATAATGAGGACCTCCTGTAGCTGTCATCATTGTGGTGGGTCATTTCCAAAAGCCTAATGAGTTGTGATGTCAATCGCAACTGTCAATCTACTTTTAACAATCATAGGCCGCAAGTGAAGGAATTCATTTATAAGCAAATTAGATCCTCAGTTTGCTTCATAAACTTCAGCCCCCTATTATTAGTTTTTTAAAGAACAAGTTTAGGTTCATTTGCCTAAGGATACTCAGCAAATATTTGGAAAATAATTCAAACTTTAGCATATAATAGTAATTGTGAACATTTGCATGGTGCTTTATAATTTAAATAGTGCTTTTAGGTATCATTTTACTTGCTTTTCATTTCAAATCTTATGTGGTAGATCAGGCAGATATTATTCTAGTTATTAAGTGAAGAAACTAATTCATTAGAAGCTTCTAAATGTTCTACAGGCACACAGCTAGAAAACATTGGAGCCAGAACTCCAAGTTTTAGATTCTTTCAAACCATGCATCCCTCTTAGAGTTTTTCTTTGAACTTTGAAGGACCTGAAACTGAAACTCATTCTCTCTCTCTCTCTCTCTTTCTCTCTGTCTCATTATACACGTATATATATGAAAGTTTGCACATATATATAAAATATACATTTTTAAAACCATTATTAAAGTACAACCTTTACTGATAGTTAATGATCTGTAGAGGTTCAATAATATTTATTTCAAGTTGAAGGATATCACAGAAGCATGGATGTCATCTGGAAGTCATCTGGTCCAACCTCTTCATTTCACGGTTGGGAAAACAGGCTCAGAGTGCTTAACTTATTTGCCCAAAGTCACAGAGCTATTTAGTAAAAGAGCCAAGAACTGACTCAGAACCCACTGTTCTAACTACACCCATCCACCTCAAGAATAACCTTCGAAACAAAATTGTGTAAGGAATATAGGTATTTTATTTTACATGTTTAAAAAACATTCATTTCTGGTTTTCCAGAAATTAAAAGTAATGCAAATTTTAAGCTCTTTAATGACCAAATACAGTTAAGGACCAGTTGGATAATTTGCTCACAATACTGCTGTTTCTGGGAGACAACCTATTGCTAGGAATCCACGGTCAGAAAATTCCTTCTATAAAAAGCTGAGAACTAACTTCAATGTGGAGAGTTCTTTATGAAGGAAAAAAAGTTGTAACTGTTGTATCCAGTAATGTGGTATTTATTTCACTCTAAAGACTATACGTTAGTAGCAAAATCAAAAAATTTACATCAAACCTTCTCACAGCATTAAGTATAGAAAAACTTCTGAAAATGAGAAGCGCTTATATGAGATCTCAGTTTTTCAAATTATGAAAAACATAAAGGTTGATTATTCAGTGTCTTGACAATAGTATTGCACCTGTCCCACCTCTAAGATGTTACTATAGTAAATAGTGAGTAATGTTGCATGTTGACCCCAGTAGAAGTAGTTTTTTTCTTCCCTCTTCTCTCCTACTACCAGTCCTCCTCCGTTTGTCTCCCTCCTTCCTTCCTTTTCTTTTATTAACAAGAACATGTTTTCACCTGGTTGACTAAACAGATAGCAAAATCAAGAAGCCAGTACTACTAGCTACCAAAGTCTGTAGAATGTGACCTGAAGGGTTGACCAGATGTCCCATGTTTAAACTGAACAGTAAACCACAAATTTATCTTCTTAGCTAAATAGCCTGATATGTTTCCTGGCTATCATAATAGCATGAATGAATTGCTCTATTACTTTAGATGAATTGATCACATCAAAGAGTACAGGACAGGGAAAGCCCAAGCTGACCCAGAGGAGGGGGCATTTTCCAGACAGACCTGTCAGTGAAAGCTTTTTCCATTACTGTTACTTCCTGGGTCTATCTTTACCGCAGTCCTTATATTCATTGTTTAGAATTTGGAAATATCCCGGTTGTCTCTTCTACTTTCTTTGTCAATGAGGGGAGGGTGGGGGGGGCGGAGTTAGGAATGAAAACCACCATTTTCCTCTAAATGCAAGCTGCTCATTTGTATCTCTGAACAGTTTTGTTTTATTTATGTCACAGTTTAAAGAACTTACTGAGTCCCATTATTGCTCAGTACACTGAAGTGGTTGGATTTCTTTCTGTTTATTCAGGCATGGTTATTGATTTCTTTGACAGTGTTTAGTATTGAAAGTTATAAATCTCCCTGCAGTAGAACCACTTCACCACAAATATCTGAGAAAGTAGAAACGTCGTGACTGTGTACAAGGAGGGACTCCTGGTGTTACCGTTGTTCAGTGACAAAACCCATGCTGTTTGAAAGAAGACATGTCACTAGTTTAAACCTGTGTGCAATGGAAGTATTCAAACAAGCTTTAAAAAATATGATGCTGTTTTAAAAATATTTTTGTCACAAATCAAATGTCAGCTTTAAGTGCAATGTTTGTAGAGTGCCACCGTACTGTGTGATGTAACACATTAAAAAATAGAAATGCTGATGTATTTGGACCAGACAGCACTTTTTACTTAAAAGCCTATTTATTTGGAGGATACTTTTATAGTACCAGCAAGTCAGCAAGTCCAGTTAGAGAGTTCCATGTGCTCTACCTCTTGCTGCTTCTGTTTTCTTGCAATTTCCACTAATGTCATCTCAGACCAAGTCACCACCTGATTTTTTTCTGGATGATAACAACACCCTACTGGTCTCCTTGCAGGCACACTTGGTCTCTTCGCATTCTCCACCCAGCTGCCAGGCTACTCACTTCATCTCTTCTGCATAAAACCCTGAAATGCCTTCCCATTTTTGTTAACAATTAGGGTTTGTTCAGGGAAATAAAGCAACTGTGAAATGGAACAAGCAATTTATGATAGGGATTAGACCTTTTATAGTAGTGGGAGAAGTTGGGGAAATAAACTGAAAGTCAATGAACCAAAAATCAATTTGCCAATTTGACCATCGCATCTAAAATTGTAAGTCTAGTACCTTCAACCAGGTCTAGAGCTGGGTGCAGTAGAGACAGGGGCAGGAGAAGGGCGTATGTCTATGAAATAAGAAGGACAACATAATGCATTTAAGTGAAACTCCACCCATGCACATATAAGATATCCAGAGTTCTGGAAGTCCTATCCTCTGAAATGGGAAATGTTTCTGAGAAGTATATTCAACCTAGGTATACAGAATAATCTTAAGCATAATGTTTAGGGTGAAATAGCTGTGGTGAAATCTCAGTGAAACTAAACTAAAATTTCCCCCAAACTACCCTCCTCTACACTAAATCTTCAATACTTAGGCAAATTTTCTAAATGTTTTATGTATCAGTCCTTCTGTGGCTTCGAACACCTGAAACTGGGTAATGTATAAAGAAATAAAATTTATTGCTTACAGTTTCAGAGGCTGGGATATCCAAAGTCCAGGGAACATATCTGATGAGGGCTTTCTTTGGTGGTGACTCTACAGTGACACAGGGTATCACATGGTGAAGGACTTAAGCAGGAGAGAGCTAACCTGGTCACTCACTCTCCTTATAAAGCCATCAGAACCACACCCATAACCACCCTTTAAACCATAAATTTATTACTCCATGAATGAATCAATCCATTCACTAGGGCATGGTCCTGACAATCTAATCACCTCTTAAAGGCCCCATCTTTTTCAATTACCATAATAGAATTTCCCACCCTCAACACTGTTACAGTGGGGATTAATACATGAGCATTTGGGGGACACAATTCAACCCATAGCATTTTATAGAAGTTAATTTATGCATATATTTTAAAAATAGATAAATCCTACATATTGTCTCTGGTTCCCAACTGTGCTGTAGTACTGTTCTCTGATTCTCTGATTCTTTTTCTCTTCCCTTTTCCTATTTTTTTTTTTTTTTTTTTTTGGTCTTTAAATTCCCATGTCCTTTAAAAAAAGAAAAAAGAAAAAAAGTCCCATGTCCTTTTTTGATTGTAGATCCAGCAGAATTAGAAAATTAGAAGGGATGTTTCCTTTAGCCAGGTTGTAATCATGTGGCCGACTGGTTGCTGCAGCTTGATGCCGCAGCCCCGTATCACAAGAGAATATTGTACCACATATGCTTACCCAGGAAAAAATAAAAATTCAGAATCTGAAGTACGGTTTCTACTGAATGCGTATCAATTTCACACCATTGTAAAGCGGAAAAATCCTAAGTTGAACCATTGTAAATTGGGACCATCTGTACAACTGAGTTTTTGGCAAATGTGTTTCTAGCTCAGCTATCCCTTCCCCACTAGCTTCTGTGCAAGTATGTGCAATGCTGAAGCTTTCCATGCATGTTCTGAAAAATCCTTTAGCCTGCTTTTTGGTTGGTGGCCACCCTGGTCTGTACAGTTGTGTATAGCTGCTCTCAGTATTCAGTACTTCACTCCTTGTTCTGTGACTCTCGTCTCTATGGTGGGAGCCCATGAGTAGCCCGTGGCCTGTCTATGGAGAAGAGAGCCACTTTCAGGCAGAATGCAGGTGACAAAGGGCCCCTGGTTGCACAGGAACCATCAGTCCTGGATCCATCCTTTACCCTACTCAAACACATGAGTATTCCAGCTTAGAGATGTGTTGGATACAGTTTGTTCTTTAACCTTTCCTTATCCTTTGAGTGTTGGTTACATTGTGTGTGATCATAGGAAGTGCCAACCAGTTCTGCCTGAGAGCATTAGAGGAATTTCCCAGAAGGGATGACATTTCTTAAGTGATCTTTTTCACAAAGACTCACAGCTTGTGAGCATGAAACATACCAACATTGCTCTTTCAAATATACATCAATTAAGTGTGCAGTTTGGTACTTTTCTAGTAAAAGTGATAGTGTTTTATCAAGTTATCCCAGTTTCTGCCCCTCTGTGACTCTCTGAAACACATCTGTAAGACCATCAGCCAGAAGGCAGGAAACAGCAAATTAACCCATATGGAAGATTGAATCTATTATTAATGGTGCTGTGACTTCATCAACTGAAGGAACAAACTACATATCCCTTGCTCTCAGTAACAAGGAATAAGGCATTAAAACAGTTTCTAGGTGTCATCAATGAAAAATAATGCCCTGTGTAACGACTGGCAACTACAGAGTGATTCTCTGAACAGATGTGATCTTCTTTCATCAGACCTGCTGTTGAAAGCTTGACTTGCAGAAGAGCACTATCAAACAAAAACCAGTGGCCACCTTAGTAATAAGTCCCAAAGTTCTCTTTCAAAAAGTCTAGATTCATCATCTATGCATTGTGGGCCAATATCTCTCACCCCTGCCCCCAAACACTTGAGTTCGAGATCATTGCAGTGGATTGATGTAAAGTGACCTATAATTCTGTAACCCTCTGACTTCTGACTTTGTTTTCACCTTGTCCTATGTAAGTCCTATACCCATTGCAGATTTTTCCATTGCTCCCCAAAATCATCTTTCCTTTAATGGACCACTGCCTCTGAAAAGTAATAGCCTAGGAAATACATAATAGTTCCTAGAACCAGTGCACCAAAGCTACCCTTTGCTGAAGGTGGGCTATGTGCCAAATATTTTCACAGGTAAAAATACCTGTGGTGTCTAAGTTAATTTAATTCTTATGACAACTTATGAAATGAGCATTGTTATTCTAACTTACAGATGAGAAAACTGATGCTCGGGAGGTCAGGCAAGGGCTTCAAAGGGATGTGGGGGGAAATAATGATTTTGAAGTAATCTTTTGAAGGAACAATTTGAGAGCTTGGAAAGGCTCTCTTTTCTTTGGTTCCCAGTTGATTTTTGCCACTGTCCACTGAATGTGTCCGGCTGGCGGTCAGTGTGGAACTCTATTTCTGGCAGCAGTGATTTTGCTCTTGGCCATGTAGGTGTTTGTCGTGACTACTTTCGGCAGTGCCTTCTTTGCAAGTCACATGCCTTCATTTAGGAAATGCACTTTCCGATGGAAATGCTGGAATTAAAGTTCTTGTCGTCATGGAAGGAAATTTGGTGAATACTTGATTTGTGTTGCAAATGAAAGTAAACAGAGGATAAACACAGAGGTTTTGCTCTTTTCAGAGACAGCAGATTTCAGTTTCAGTAAATCACAGTCGCTTTCATTATGACTAAGAATTTTTGCTTTTAAGTATTTTTGAAGTGTGCTTCTGACTGTGTGCCCTAGACAATAAAACATCTCAAGAGGAGAGGTTTGTTTGTTTTTGTTTTTTCATGATTAAACCTACATGTGCTCCCCCTTTTGTTTTGGGGGGCATATCTGTGAAATCGTGCAGATGAGAGACCTTGTCATATGCTTCCTTATAGCTCCAGTTTCTGGACACATTGTGGACCTTCATCAAAAATTTGCTCACTTGAGTAGCAAATGAATAGTGGAATAATTAGTAGCCTCAGTATATTTAGTTTAGTTGAAAAATGACAAATGACAACACTGAGGTATGGCTGGTTTTGATGTAAGTTATTGATTATGAGAGTTTTTTTAATGAACATTATTGTTGAATTATCCAAAAAACATAGCTATGACTAATGAGATAAAATTAAGTAAAAGAAAAATGTGAACTGAATATCAAGAAATATTTCCAGTAGATGAGGCTGAGACTAAATGAGGCAGAGGAGTCCCAGTGGAAGTGGTGGGGGACATTTAACATCACACATGTCACTGAGAGCAGTGGTGGGGACAAACTGACTTAGGCAGGATGATACCTGAGATTATATTTCTAGTTTCATTGATTCTCTTTCTTACAGGGGTATCCGCTCACAGCCTCCCACCCCTTATGGACAGGATGTACATGTGTATTAAATTTTCTGACTTTTGCTTTCTTTTTTCCAGAAAACACTCATTTTTGAGCATCTCCTGGTGGTACCATCAAAAATGTCTTGCTTACGTGGGAAAGTCCAGACTGTTTTGGGCCTCGTGGAGCCAAGCAAACTGGGCCGCACCCTTACCCATGAACATTTGACAATGACCTTTGACTGCTGTTTCTACCCACCTCCTCCATGCCATGAAGCTACCTCTGAGGAACCTATCATGATGAAAAATTTATTTTGGATTCAGAGAAACCCTTATTCCCATAAAGAGAACCTACAGTTGAATCAAGAGACAGAAGCCATAAAGGAAGAATTGTTGTATTTTAAAGCTCACGGTGGAGGAGCTATGGTAGAGAACATGACCTCTGGAATTAGCCGAGATGTGCAGACATTGAAGTGGCTTGCTGAAGAGACTGGTGTCCATATCATATCTGGAGCTGGGTTTTATGTGGATGCAACTCACTCTTCAGAGACCAGAGCCATGTCAGTGGAACAGGTAGAAAGACCTAAGTTCTCTGATGATATTTGTCTATAAATTCAGAATAGCCAGAACTTTGGAAAGGCCATTAGCTCAGAGGTAACTGGGCATGCTACAGAAATTTGCTAGCCAGAGAAGACATCTGCCAATCAGGACCCAAATTGTAACTTTCATTTCATAAAGAAAAAAGTGTCCAGAAAGGATATCTCAGTGCACTGGCCATTGAAAAACCTATGTGTTGATACTCAGATTTCTATATATCTTATTGGGGCTCAGTAGTGGTACCAATATGTTTGCAAACCTCACTTTTCCATTATAAGCTTCAGTTATGCAACTTCGATTTTTTTCTCCTGGATTTTATAATAACCAGCAATAAAAATTCACTGTAGGGTGAAACTTGGCACATTTGCAAATATGTTTCCTTCTCCTTTTACAAAACAGGAGACGTGGAAGAAAATCCATTCTCCTGTTTTTGTCATATGATCTTAAGCAAGAATGGGCAGAAGGAAATCTATCTTTGGGGGACAAAAATGAAGAATGAGCTGCAAAGCGTTTTAATACATATATGTGCTTTCTTTCTATACGTGGTCATACATATATCTATATGTTTATATGTATCTTCCATTGCCTGTTTGATAGGCATAGAATGTCAGCTGCAATTTTCACAAAGGATCAGTTAACTTTTAAAATATTTTGTGTTTCAAATCACTCATAACTGGCTCCTAGGAAGAAAGGGAGGGAGGGAGGGAGGAAGGAAGGAATGAAGGAAAGGAGGAAAGAAAAGACCACAGCAATACACTGAGCTTTCAGAAGGAGAGAACAAACTTAAGGATACTAGAGATTGGGGGACAGAGGGAGGGGGCTTGGGAAGTGATAGGTCAGGTGAAGGGCATAAAGAAATATCACAATTTGTAAGAATGAATATGCTAATAATAAATTTTAAAAATTAAAATAAAAAATAAAGAAAAAAATTTCATTTTTATTATTTTCCAATCAGGACTTTATTCATTTATGTATGTATGTATGTATATATGTATGTATGTTATTTATGGAGAACTATGCTGATGATGGGGATTTTACATTCTTCCAATCACTCTTAGCAGTAAATATACATATGACCTAAAATGTGTAATATTCGTACTATGTGCTGTGAATTTGCTATGCTGAGTAGGGTAAAGGACTGCAGAAATAAGAGAGAACTGAAGAATTATTTGATACGGTTGACATGGATTCAGTGGCAGTCTTTCCATGTTCTAGATGCTGCTCCCCAGGTTAAATTATAGAATTTTTTTTCTCAGTCTGAATGTACTTTCATTAAGTCACTATTCCCCCTACAGCACCTTTAGAGCTGCAATTTTTTTGTTAAATCATCACAGGAAGATATTATTGAATCCTGGATTTAGCATAACTTGTTGAATTTGCACTTTGGCCAGCAACATGCCTTTCTCGCTGGCCAATATTAATTGAATGAGTGTTGAATACAGTTTTAAAAGAATGAATGGCTAAATTTATTCACATACTGTGGTTAATCTATTTTGCTAAATTACACAGTCTATAAAATATGTTTATTGTCACTCTTCCTTAGCTTACTGATGTCCTTATTCATGAAATTCTGCATGGAGCTGATGGAACCGGTATCAAGTGTGGTGTTATTGGCGAAATTGGCTGCTCCTGGCCTTTGACTGAGAGTGAAAGAAAGGTTCTTCAGGCAACGGCTCATGCCCAGGCTCAGCTTGGCTGTCCTGTTATTATCCATCCTGGACGGAATCCAAGTGCACCATTTCAAATTATCCGAGTATTGCAAGAAGCAGGTGCAGACATCTCCAAAACAGTTATGTCACACCTTGATAGGTAAGCAAGCTATCTTACAAATTGGTGCAAGCCACCATATGATTCATGGATGATCCAATAAAAAATATCAGCAGTAATCGAATCAGTAAAATACTAATCACCTAGAGAAAGCTACTAACTACATGAAAGATAGTATTTATAAAGTTTACAACTGACATTAATAAAAGTCAGTGCTACCATTTGGTGTCCCAACTGTAGTAGGGATAGTAGTCCAGGTATTTTGCATAAGTCATTTCCTTTAATTTACATAATCCTTTATAACTCTTCACAGTAGGTGTCACCGTCTACTTCACTTATTGTCTGTTGATGTGATATCAGAGTAGCTGACAATTTCACTTGCTCAGTATTTGCCAGTAGTAGGAATGATAAATTTATCTGTAGATAGAAAAGGAGGGAAAGTCAATGGTTTCACACTGAGAAGAAAATCACAAATACACATGTTCATGTTTGTGTCACCTGTTGTGGTTTGAATCATCTGAATTTTGGAAAATGCTATCAAAAAGAATAATAGGAATAAGGGTAGTATTTGTTTGGTGGTATTATGTATTAGTTTGCAATGTCTGCTGTAACAACTTACAACCCTACAGCGACAGACAGTTATTCTCTCACAGTTCTGGAGGCCAGACAAATGAAATCAAGGTATCGGCAAGAACACTCTTCCTCCAAAGGCTGTGGGGGAAAATCTCTCTCTGCTTGTTCATTTCTGGTAGATCCAGGTGTTCCTTGGTTTGTAGCTGCATCATTACAGTTTCTACCTCTGTCTTTACATAGCTTTCTTTTCTCTGTGTCTTCTCTTCTGTTTCTCATAAGGACATTTGTCATTGGATTTAGGGCTGACCCAGATAATCCATAATGATCTCATCTCAAAATCCTTAATTTAATTATATCTGCAAAGATCTTTTCCCCAGATAAGGTCTAAGGGTTAGAACATGGACTTATCTTATTGGGGTCCATCATTCAACTCCCTAAATATTACATTAGATGCATAAGGGCCAGGAAAACAAATAACTATAGAGATAGATGTTAGCTGCTCTTAATTTTATGAATAAGTTTAACAGTGTTGCTAAGGCTCATCATCAGCCTTTAGATTGAATTTATTAAAAAATGAATACAGTACCAATGACACTAAAAACATATTACAGTTACTTCTATCTTGCATATCAGAATAAAGCCATATTAACAAATGGATAAATTCTGATCATCAGACCTGACATTCTGCTATTTAATAAACTAACAGTCCTACAGAATATATTAAAACAATGCTTCTTCTTAATAGACATATTGTAAAATTCTATTTCACAGAAAAAAATAAACAAGTTGTAGTTATGTGCAGACCAGAGAAGCCAATATTAAAGGGAAAACAGGAACATCAAAGTAAAGTAGATTCCAACACCTGGGACGGTATCAAGATCAGTACTTGGCTATCTTCAGGAACCTCCTGGTTGTACTGATAAAACAGAGGGGTGTTTCTAGATACCGGTCATAGAGGTAGTGCATCAGAATGTGAAGACTCGAGTCTCTGGGTCCATACAGATCTTTAAATCCTGACTCTACCAAGTGCTGTGAGATCTTGAGAGGTTTCCTTTGAACTGAAAACAATGTGTTTGATAAAATTGCCTTGTATGATATAGAAGATATGTAGCAATTTATTAAATAAGGATGATATCTTTTAAACATTGTGAAGTCTGTCATACCTACAAAAGGGTATAACCCTAGTTTATATTTTTAAATTTTATGACTGTTTCTTATACCCTTGAAAACATTGCGTTCTGCAGTTATAAATGTGTTCTGTATCTGTCCATTAGACTACAATTGTTAATCATGTTGTTCAAATAGTCTGTATTTCTACTGATTGTTTTTGACTGTTCAATCTATTGATTATTGAGAAGTACATATTAATATCTATCTTGGTGGCTTTTTAGTTTCTTCTTGTACATATTTCAACTTTTGCTTTATATATTTTGAAGCTATATTATTGCAAGCATATAAATGATCAATTTTCCTGGATCTTATATATCAACATATATTGAGCTGCTTTACGTCTAGTAATGTGAGTGACGCTTTTTGTTTCAGTGGCTGTTTTATCTGAAATCAATGTATCTATATATTTTTGCATTAGTATCGCACTTACGTTTTTCCCCATATTTTACCTTCCAACTTTCAGAATCTTTATATTCTAGATATGTCTTATATAAAATGCATGTGGCTAGTTTTGGGTTTACTCAGCCAGATATTCTCTGTCTTTTAAATGCATTCAGTTTATTTACATTGACTGTGCTTACTAATATGCTTGTTTTATTTTTTTGTCATAGTTATCATTTTCCCTTCTTGATTTCTTTTTATTATTTTTCCTCCTCATTCTATCTTCCTTTTTATTTCTTTGGAATGTGTATATGCTATTTCTATTATTTTAATGTTTACAATAGAAAATTTAACATGTATATTTAACTCACAAATTTTAAATCTAGTAAATGTTTTTACCATCCTTCCTAGTAATACAAGGAGCTTAGGATCTTTCAACTCCAATCACTCACCCTCTAGTTACATGCTATTTTTCTCAGAATATTGAGTCTACTTGATTTTTTGAAATCTCAATGATCATGATCAGACATTATTTTGTTGTTATAAAACATATAAATGGTTGATGTTTATTTAGATTATCCTTCCCGTTTGCTATGTTCTTTTCTCTCTGTTCCCTTTTGCATCTCAGGTCTTTCTTCTGTGATTATTATTTTTTTTCCTCGGGTACAGCATTTAAAGTCCCTTTAGTGAGGGTCTTTGTTGGCAGTAAATGTTTAGATTTTGTTTGTCTGAAAATGTCTTTATTTCTTAATTTATAATAGATAATTTAATAGAATTTGTTAATTTGAATAGACAATTCTATTTAACATAGATTTATTTTTTCTAAGCCCTTTAAAGATAATTCCATTTTCAACTGACATACATTGTTGCTATTGATAAGTCAGTTGAAACTAATTGTCCTTCCTTTGAAGTAATCCATCTTTTCTTTCTGGATATTTTTAACGTCATTGTCTCTGGTATTCTGCATTTTCACTATGCTCTCTCTCAGTGTGAATTTCTTTTTATTGTGTGTTTGGCATTCCTTGGGATTCCTGAATGTAAGGATATGTTTTTCATTGTTTCGGAAAAACCTCAGACATTGTCTCTTCAAATATTGCTTCATTCACAGGTTCTTTTTTATTTGTACCACAAACTTCAATTTCATATATGTACGGTCTTCTTACCCATCCTCCATCTCTCTTAACATCTTTTCTATCTTTTCATCCATTTGCATCTTTGAGCTGTAATTTCTTCAGTTCTGTCTTTCTATGTACTATTCTCTTTCTGGCAGAATCAGTCTGTTGCTTAGCCTATCTATTTGGTTTATAATATGTAGAATGATAGTTTTTCTTTTGTTTATTAAATTCTCCTCGGTTACTTTTCAAATATGCTTGGTTAATTTTGACAATTTCTTTTCCCTTCAGAATGTTTTTAGTTCAATCTTTAAAAATATTAAACATACCACATTTAGCTTGTAATTCACGAATCTAATTTCTGCTATCTTTTTTTTTTTCTCTTTTTGTTGGTTCTTCTGGCTTTCATTCATATGAGGTTATTTCCTTGCATTTTAAAATAAAACTTTTTGTTGTGAGCTGAGATTCCTTGGAAATTACTGATCGCTGGCTTTCCCCCTCCTTGGCCCCCTGGTTTTTTGTTTGTTTTATTTGTTTCTGGTAGACAGTTAGGGCCACTACCAATCTGGGACTACTTTAAGCTAACTTTTTTAATTTAAAAAAATTTTTTAATTGTGGTAAAATACACATAACATAAAATTTACCATCTTAAACATTTTGAAATGTGTAGTTTAGTAGTGTTAAGTACATTTACTGCCCCTAGCATGTGGCAACCACCATTCTATTTTCCATCTCTATGAATTTGACTACTTTAGATACCTTATATAAGTGGAATCACACAAAGCTTTCTGTGACTGTTTAAATTTTACACTTGAGGGGTCCAGACCCACACAGATGCTATGAATTCTGGCCCCTAAACTTGGCAAGTACAGGCCTGTTGTTTGTGGATTCTCAGGGAGACTTTTTCCCTCAACTTACCTTCCTTTCACCAGAAGACAAGATGAAAAAGACATATAATCTCCAAAAACTCTGTTTGTGGACCAAACTTTTACCTAGTTCATTCATAAGGGTGTTGCCCTTGGGTGAGGGGGTTATTCTCTTTGTATATCTCCAATTTGATCTCCTACCCTGTTCAGGCCCAAGCTTTATTTCACTCAGCTCATTAAAACCCTCCAAGCAAATGCTAGCTCTGGGTTTCCCCTTACTCCTCATTTTCTTAGCTGTCTTGTTTCTGTCCCCCTGAGCAAGTCGCACTTTCCCACGAGCTCAACCAAGTATTTAAAAATATGATTTTTTTTCTCTTCAATTTTATTTAGCATTTTACATGTACTGTGCTGGAAAGGTTTTCTGTGAACATTTAGTCTGCCATATTGCTTGAAACTGGCTCAAGATGCTTCTGAAAGAAGAATCTTCCTATCCCTATCTATTTACAGTTAGACATGTACATTAGTTAGAAAATTATGCTTGGCATGAATAGAAAATAAGCTTTCACTGGAAAAATGAAAACCTTAACTCCTACCACAGTAGTATTTCCTAGCTTATAAAATCAAACAATACATAAATTGAAATGTTTCCTTTATTTCCTAGTGATACACATATATGTATACACTATATCTATAAATACATATATACATATATGTATTAGGTATACACACACACAGGTATATATTTTTTTCTCTAAAACAGTAAAGATATCTTGATTTCCACGGGCCGTAATTTCAGTGTATCTCTCTAGAATGATTCAGAATTGAATAGAAAGGTTGACCTGACATCAGACAAACTCAGAGCATCCTAGAAAATCCTAAGACCATTGCTGGAGCAGTCACCCATTCAGTATCTATGTTATGGGATTATTCACGGTTTCAGTGCCTGAAAAAGAAATACACAGAAGTAGGGGCATTACAGTAGGGAGGCAACCAGGGAAAATGGCTTGAGAAAACTAGTGCATTTGGAAAAACAAACCAAATAAAGTAACAGAAAAGAATAATCAGGGAGGCAGATGCAGGCAATGTTAGCTCTTTGAAGTGCCTGTTCACAGCAAGACAGTTGTCAGGCTGAAGTTTGACTACGTCAGCCTTTCACAGACTCTCTGAGGTCTGCTGGGCTGTGCACAGTCTGATCTGTACTGAAAGGGCAAGGACTTCAGCTTTCCTTAATAGGGACAAATCACAAAAGGGCATGTATTTCATGCAACAAAATGCACAGAGGACACAAAAAAAGAGGAGCATCCTGAAAACAAGGCGTCCAGAAAAAAAACCTAAACAAAACAGAAAATCATTTCATTTCTCCCACCTTGCCTTTTCAGACATAAAGGAGAAGGTTCCAAAGCCACAGTCTGTCGTGGTTGTGAGGTAACAAGTTAAGGGAGTGGTGGCTCAGCCTTGCAGTCCCTGCTAGAACACTCAGCACTGACTACCCCCCCCAAAAAAAACAGTTTATGTTTCCCCTTCCAAGTAGTATGTCTATCATTTGAAAATACCAAAAAATAAAATATTCCAGTATGTCCACAACACATTGAAGCAGTTAAATATTTTTGAAAGTATATAAAATCATTAGGATTTGTACATTCAGGCAGGCACACACACACACACTCACACACACACAACAACAACAGCAACAAATTGCTACAAGGCTATCCAAAAGGGGTAGCTAGGACCCTGCAAGGGAAGAGTTAACAAATGGTCATCACCTTAGGAGACCTCTGAACTACACTGTTGTCATGTGACCAATTGTGACCTGCTTAAGGTCATTTACCAGGAGATAACAGCTTGACAAGATAAATCTGCTTCTGTGTCTAGGCCCTCCCCTAACCATCTGTTCCCTTTATAAAACATGGGCCTGTTGAAGAGCGGGTTGGCTGCTGTGAATTTAACCCTAAGGAACTTTGCAGGGGGCTGCCCTTGACAGCTATAGCCACCCGAAGTCAACATTTATTGAAAAAATAGCACCAGTGCTTAAGTGTTCCTGTTTGGTCTTTTAATCCACAAAGCCTTTCTTCCTTTCATTTATTATAATTTTACTACCTGTTAAAACTCTATGCACATTTCCAGGTGGCACTGCCATGGCCCCTGATCTAATGCAGGCTATATGTGATTGAATAAAACACCCCACAGATATTCTTTTTGCCATTCATCTTCAAGATTTTATCCTTAATGTACTATTAGAGTAGCTGTAGGTCCTTTTATGATGACAAAATTCTTACATTACCAACAAAAGCTGGGTGAAACAACATGGCTGGCAGGTATTTGGGTACTAATAAATTTTTGAGTCCCCTGACAGGCAATAGACAGGTGCTATGCCTAAATCTTTTTTCTATGTGGTTATCTATTTAACAAGCCAAAGGGCTTTGATGGGAATCCAGGGCCTAGAGTTTGATTAGGGGTACAATGATAATTAAGTGTAGAAAAATAGCACATAACTCTCTTCAAAAATTGTTCATTGTGGAAAGTAGAGGAAATTGACCTAAGAGTTTCTGAAAGACAACGAGAAAGGAAAGCATCAAGGACAGGCCAAGCACACCTTTTATTCTCTTTGCCTCTGATCATTCATGCCAAATTGGCCCAAATCTTGGAAGGTACAATTTTGATACATTTTTTAATGCTCCCAATTCAATGAAGTAAGAGGGTGGAATATCACTTCATTTATTCATTCAACAAATATTTGAGTGCCTAATGACCATATACCAGACACTGGCCTGTAACCTAGAGAACAATCCACTCTCTGCCTTCAAAATGCTTCTTTAATTATAATTACAGTGACTTCAAACCTCAAGGTTGTCTTTGAAAAGCCACAAAAAATAATTATGTGGTATCCTTGGAACTGTGCACTTTTCATTCCTATGAATATTAGTGAATTAATGTGAAGTCATTCAAAAACAACTCCAAGTTTGTGTTTGGCAAACTGAAATTGAGCAAAATACCTTTATATCATTGAATAGTGTAGTAGCATTTTTAAAAAGAACAATTGGAACGTGATGCACATACAATGGCTTGCAACATTTAGTGTCCTGGGAAGAAGGCGCTGAATTTCTTAACAGTTTATTATAGGGATTATGTATATGCATAATGTATAGAATGCATTGAGAAGAATGAGTGTGCATTGTATAGTATGTAGAGTGTGTACATAATGTATTGTAAAAATGAGTTATTTCAGTCATTTTGGCTCAGATCCAACCACAGAGAGGGAAATTAAAGAAATAAGTTCAGACAACAAAGGAGAGGCCTGATAAGCAAGTGAGAATTTTTTATAGAAAATATATACTAATAACACTTCCCTTTTTCCAGTTACTAATGTCCACTGACGTTTCCTCTGTTTTCGCTATGACAGAAGATAGGAAAATGTAAAAACTAGACACTTTAAAACACATCATCACAGCCAGTTATATATATATATACACACACTTGGGTACAACTGTGCATAAACTTTACATAAAAATCTACATTGTTTTGTAAAGAGTACTCAGTGATATAGAGACACAAACCTTGAATACATTTTAGTTTGAAATTGTGTGACAGCATTGGCAGCAGCCATTCTTTTATTAATGCGACATGGGGGACAATAGAGAAACGAGAGATGCTGGAGTCCAGTTGCCTGGTTTCAAGTTCTGGCACCAGCACATCCTTGCTGTGTGGCTTGCAGCAACTCACTTCCACCTCCAAGTTTCTTTGGCAAAAGGGGTTAAGAAAAATTATTTTTAACCCTTTAAGCATTATGCAATCCCCCCCTCCCCCCATTATTGCTTACTATGGATTTCCTTCTAATGTGAGACCTTTTGGAAGGAAGGAAGGAAGGCGGGGAGGGTAAAAGAAATCCAGGCAAATGTTTGACAAACAGAAATGCACCAGGTTTTTTTTAGGTATGTAAATAGTGCCAAATAAAATGCAATGAAGTTATGGTAGTAATTGATATTTGTTGAGTATCCCAAATTACACTCTAACAGAGACACCGGGCACATGTGCCTACTATCAGTGCAAAAGAAGGCATTGTCATATATTCTACTCAGTACATTCTACCCACCAAAGCCTTCCACTAGTAATTTTTTTTTAAAGCAATTTTTCATGACTCTGACACCATTCCCATGAAATGTGACATTTTAACAAATAGGATTGCCATGTCTATGAGATTTATCTTCACTCTCCTCAATGCTGTCATTCCTTGAACCGTGTATCGTCTTACATGAAAAACGCAAACTCTTTTGTGCTGTGTGGCAGCTGGAAAGTTCATATGGTAAAAAGCTCTTCCTAGGATGTTTAAACTGTGAAATGTATATTAAAATAAAGTTTTAATTACACTTTACAATTCAGAGCCAACTTCTGGTTTCAGTCTAATTTAAACAAGGGTTTTTCTCTCCTGCACCCATCTGTTCCTTTTGCTTAAGCCTACATTTAAGTCATAATATTAAGAGTGACATCATTCCTTCCTATGATGTCACTATACATCCTTGTGTGGATCCAAGCAACCAGAGAATTGAATAAGGTAGCAGGAAAGTGCTTGTTAAAATATGGATAATGGCAATCTGAATTATTTTTCTATTGTTTTTCATTCCCGGTTATTGTCTAATATGGAAAATACTGTTTTATAGGTTTCAATGCGGTACCCCACAGGTATATACCATCAATTATGTTTCAATAAAAAATTAAAATATAAATTAAATTTTAAAAAAATGAAAAAGGAAATAATTGCCAAATAAACAAAAAAGAAATACTGTTCAATAAAAGTAATGTCTTAACACAAAAAGAATCCTATAACAAAAGATAAATGAATCTTTAAAATACCTACATGAATGGGCATAAAAAAAATAGTACATTAATATGAATGCATCATTCTACTTGATGGCTTAAGTTTGGGTAAAATTAAAATTCTTGGTAAACATTTAACTGAAATTGCAAATTATGTTTTTTTTAAATCACAGGCAATGTTTTGCCACATATAAAAAACTTATACCTATTTAGTTTCTATTTTTGACATTCAAATTTATTTTTAATTAACTGAAATTAGTTAAAATGTATTGAAATTTAGCAGATCTCATAGTAGAGATGGAGCTGCCATTAGCAGTATAGGAACGTACGTGAATAGTGTTTTAAAATTGTCAGTATTAAATGTATTAGATTATAGTAAATTAGATTATAATCATTAGATTACAGTAATTTATGCATTAAATTCTTCTAAATATTGCATTATAAATAATTGAATTCATTTTCAGTTATTAGATGAATAGTTCTAGTTAACTCTTTTAAGTAGTAGTTGAAATTTATAAATAAAAAGTTCCACATAACTCTACCATACATATGTTTTAAATTGTAAAATTCAGAGGGGAATAGGACAAAGAGGTTTTTTGGAGTTAATTTTTTAGTAAACAATTTTTTTAATGATTAGTCATTGAAATTCAATGCTATTTTTAATAAATCAGTAGTATATATAAGTATCTCATTATTATATTTGTATGCCAATTTTAGAAAATTACTTGATTAAGTCTGTAAGTTTTAGCAGGGAACGTATTCCACACTTGCACATGTTGAAGCCGTGAGCTAACTCAGTGACCAAAACAGAGCTGCCTTTACACAACCCTCTAAGTTCAGGTATTCACAGATTGGAATGGCTGATGAATTACAATAAAGTCACAGCACAGCATAATGGAAAAGTCACTAGACAAGGAGTTGGGATACCTGGGTTGTGGATCACTTATAAAGGTCTATGCTGCAGTTTCTCTATTTGTGCAAGGACATTAATATATGACATAATTATTTCACCAGTTTATTGTGAGTTTCAGAACCTGCTCCTTTAATGGTGCCAACATCTAATCAATTGTCCAGGACAGGTCCTTGAGTCTCCTCCTCCATCATTGTCAGTGTAATGACAGTGCCCCATGGTTACCCTTCCTTCTCCTTTCCTTATTCTGATCAATGATAGCACTATTCACCTAGATGTTGGCCAAAATTCCTCCTTCCCCTGTATCCCCACATAAGACTTATCTACCTCACTAAGATCTCTGCATACAACCCCTCCTGTTCACTCCTCTCTTGTTACCTAAACTCAGTCCTGCATTTGTCACCTGAACTATTGTAAATCTCCAAAGAGGAATCACTCCCTTAGCCTTGTTCCTGAATCTAGCACCTCCATCCACCTGACTGATCTTTTCAAATGCAAACCTGATTACATTCCTGCCACCTGATGTAAAACCCTTCAGTGGGTTCCACTTGCCTTAGGCACAAAATCCAAAGTTTTTCCACCCCATCTCCCATCGTTCTCCAGTGCCCACACAGCATCTGTGCTAAAGCCACACTGATCATGTCTTTTAGTGTGTATGCTGATTGTTTTTATCTGCTTCTCATACACACTAGTCGCTCTGCTATGAATGTCCTATTTGGTAAAGTCTTTCTTCAGTATGCAATTCACCAGGGGTTTTCTTCTCTATGAAGATTTTCCTGAAGCAGCCAAGTGGTGTTCGATATCTTCATCTCTTTGCCAGTCCAGTTCCTATTCCTCTTATGATGACACTTGGTGAACTCTATATAGCAATTATTTGTTTCCATATCTCTTTTCCCTACTAGGCTTCTTAAAGGATGGGACTGTGTGTTACTTGTCTTTGTTTTCCCAGTTCATGGTTCATAGTAAGTAGGTGATCAACAATTTCTTTTTAGACGGATGGATGCTTTTCCCCTCATGCACTTTAGCTCTGCTAAACTTTTTTTTTTTTTTTTTTTTTTTTTGCCTCTCAACAGGTGTTTCTCTGGATTGTCTATCTCTTACCCAACACCTGAACTACTCCAATTTCTCTGGATAGTATACTTCAAGACTCAACTCAGACTAATCAAAATGAATCAAATGAGAAAAAATGAATTAAAAAAATCAGATGAATCACTTCATTCATTATTCTTTCATAATACTTTGTATTTATTTGTACTATAAAAAGTTTCAATACATGTAATTGTAATTATTAGTTTAAGTCTCTTATCTTCTTTCACAGACTATAAATTCCTTGAGATGGCAGCTTGCATTTCTTATTTATATCTGTATTCCCAGCACAGAGGATAACACAAGATAGGTGATAGTAGAGGTCTGCTGAATTAATTCATGAAGGTGTGCTTGAATGCATGAAATGAAACAATGTATTTGAGAGTTATTTGAAACAGCAAAGTCCAAGACAAATGGTAGGTGTTGTTATCACCTTGATCACACCCATGAATCACACCCTTTCCTCTGCTCCTTAGTTCTTTCTACCTAGAGATCCCACAGACTCTTGTCTAAATTATCACTTTACACAGATGTCCTTACTCCTACTCGGAGTGCATTTTGACATTAAACTAAACCCCTCAGCACATGGATAAGATCTAGAATATAACGGGGGAGTTGAAAACCAGAATCAACTGTCTTTCATTTTAGTACCAGTCATAAAACAGCAGGTAAATGATAAGTGTATTCTGAAAATGAAGATAGCCAAATCACTTCAGATACCATTTTCTTAGCCAATGGCAATATGTTTTTCCTAAATGTATGCCTGTCCCTTATGTAGAGAGAATTCATCTATTCTTTGAGGAGCAAAAGTATAAAATATGCAGCAGAAGAAATGATATCACATGAATGACATGAACAAATATTTAATTTAAAAAATCTTATCTACCTCCTGGGAAATCCCAGGATAGTTCATAAATGACACTCCAAACATTTCACCCACCTTAGAGAAGGGACTTTCTTCACTGTGAAATGCGTAGCTCTTTTGCATGTCACAACCACCTCACTGAGTGTTTAGGGCAAGAAGTGAAAAATACCAACCTTAAAAGCCGGGGAAGATTGGAATAAGAAAGAATAGAATTATGCATAGATGTGGAATACGGAATGAGAGAGAGTGGCTGGGGTTAGCACCTCCACTCTTATGAGGCATGCCATGAGAGCGTTGATGACTGGGAGGGGCAAGACCTCTGTTTAATCCTCATCTGAAGGATGTCAAGCAGAGTCCATTTTCCCATGGTGCCATATTGACATTTGGGGTCAATCATTTCTCCAAGAGAAAAGAAAGTCACTTGCATTAATGCAACTTCAGTCGCACCTTGGCAGTCCCTGGAAGCCATCCAACTGAATGTCAGTTTCGTGGTGGTAAGTCACCTTGTTAGACATCATGGTGCAGGGTGCTCCTAGATGTCTTCATGATGGTGTGTATTTACAGAATAAATGCCCTCAAGGAGCAAACAGAGCTGCTGTGGTGCTCTCACCTCGGAAGAGCAGCCCGGGATAACAATGTGGCTTTTGGACACGAAAGCAGTCTGGGCTTCTTCCCAGCTCCTCAGTTTGGAAGCTGAGTTTCTTACCTTTTTTGAGACTTAGTTTCCTCATCTGTAAGCTGGGCATGGCCTTTCCTTCCTAATGTAGTTTTTGTATGGCTGATGATTGTTAGGTGTTTGTTTTCTTGTCACCTACGTCTCCCATTAACATCTAATACCACATTCTTTTTTTTTTTTTGAGGATTTTTCTTTGAAAAATATGTGTGATCGCTAACACAACTTTCTCTCCATGAATTCTGCACTGTTTCTTCTTCTCTAATAAGGAGAATTTAAGTGAATTCATTTCTTAATAGCCTTCATACTAATGCTTAGCTGAAGGAGACCTCCAGAGGAGGTCATACCAGTAAATGTCAGTAAAAAATAATAATAAGGAACTTCCAAACAGTTGAACACATGGAGCATCCTAGAGGGTGGTGTCCATGCCCCTTCCCTCACACCTCACCCTATTCATCTCTTTATCTGTGTCCTTTGTAATATCCTTTACGATAAACTGGTAAATATAAGTAAGTGTTTCCCTGAGTTCCGGGAGCCGCTCCGCAAATTAGTAAAACCTAAGGATGGGGTTGTGGGAACCCCAGTTTATAGCCAGTCGGTCAGAAGCACTAGTAGAACAACCTATAGCTTGTTGTTGGCATCAGAAGGCATCAGTAGGAGTAGTCTTGGGGACTGAGTCCTCAACCTGGGGGATCTGATGCTATCTCCTGGTAGATAGTGTCAGAATTGAATTAGAGGACACCCTGTTGGTGTCCACTGCAGAACTGGTTGCTTGGTGGGGGCACCCCCATCCCCCGCATTTGGTCATGGGAGTCAGAAGTCGGTCTTCTTGATGATTGTGATTGATGCTGAGTAAGAGTGTAGGAAAAACAGTTTGTATTTTTCTATATATTTGCACAGAATTGGTGTCAGAGAAGTGGAGTTTGCTAGAATGGCCCTGGCTCAGAGAAATGTGGCTTTGGAAGAGAAAATGTGAAAGAATGGGGGATGAAGAACTTTTGATTCCTAGGTGGCCACGTGGTGACCCATGGTATGGAGCAGCAGCTGTGCTGCGATCAGTTACTAGAGGTGAAAGTTACCAGTGGAATTTAGAGATGGATTCAACTTTCAGGGAGTTGGTTCACTGGTTGCATAAGGAAATGCAAACTAATAAGAAGAAAGCAAAATATTCAATTCCTTGGTTATTGTTATCTTTAATAGCTAAAACGAAAGTGAGTGCTGGGTCACACCTTGATACTAGACCAAGCTCAGAGTTCAGTGGATCTGAGCTTCAGCCACTAGTCTCAAAGCTGCCTTCCAAGGGAAAAATTATGCACAGACGACAGGAAGTACTGCTAAGATCTGTGGTTACTAAGAAGGTAGTCAATGTGGGGGAAGGGCAAAACCAGGAAACAACTGAGATCGGAGAGTATAATGTGAAGGAATTATTTTATTTTGTAGATTGGTACCATAAACTCCCTGAGTAGCATTTACCTAAAATGGATACTGAGAGTAACTAATTTAGGAGCAGTATCTTTGGTTTTCAATGCTGCAGAGTGGAAAAGAATGTTTGGGTTGATGGAAGACCCACAACTTGCTATGGAACAATCACAGATGGCTGTCTATGACCCAGACACATGGGAAGTTATTCCTGAGGGACAGCCTGATGGACTGGATAAAAGCCACTGGAACATCTGTTTACCCTGAGAAGGGGGACTACCTACCCCCGCCATAAATGCCAAGTGGAGCACCCCAGATGAAGCAGCTGATGTGATTTGTGTAAATGCCATGCACAACTAGCTTAATGATGACCAGGAAGAATGCTGTGGTTACAGGGGCTCCTTTAGCATGGGCACTCCATACAACCTTACTGCTGCAAAACAGAAAGACTGTCAGGAAACCTTATCAAATTTGCTGTCATAATTTCTCCTCATGGGTCTTACAGAGGTGACATTAAAACATTAGCGTAATTAACAAGAGAATGGTGAAAGGCAGAGGGGAGAGTCAAAGGACTCATCCCAGAAAGATGCGAGTTTTTTAAAGGTTATTAAGAAATAAGGTGAATAAAGAAAACACTGATAGGCATGAAACTAAGAAGAAAAAGAAAGTCACGAAACACTTCTCAGCAGGGTGGAAATCCTTAGATAGTTATTAAGAAATGGGATGAATACAATGGAAATTGATGGGGTTAAAACAAAGGTCTAAATACAACACTATCATCAAAGCTTGGGTGAACCCAAGGCAGAACCTGCTGGTCTCCAACATCAAAGGGTTCCAAATGAGTTTGCTGTATTTACCCCAGTTTGGAGAAATTTAAAGAGTTAGAAGGCAGAGATGACAATGAAAAAGCTGACCAATAGCCTGGGGCAGTAGTCAGGTGGGTTAAAGACTGACAAACAGGCTCAACCCCCTGCTGGGGGACCCAAATCCTTTTGTATAAGATGGAGAAAAATAATCAGAGGGTGGAGAAAAAGATAATAAGTATAACTATAATTATAGCTGGCTTTTTAATGACAGCAAATTTGTCTGTACCTCTTTTCAACTGCATTTTCCTAATATCCAAAATATTAGCTTAATTGATTCCCTTCTGAAGGAATCCTCTCCCATACATGTGACTCTGAAATTTTTAAGAGAATTTTACAGAAGAACCAGTTTCCTTAAAGTCAAATCCCTTTCTATACGCTTTTCTACAGGATAAAAATTCCCAAGGGTTACTTTTGAAACTTACATGTGTTGATGAATTTTCTTGAGCAATGTTAGTCTTTCTCTAGAAAGAGATCTCTACCTTTAGTTCCATTCTTCAGATAACACTTACAATAAAAGTAATATTGATATATCATTGTTATCTGGAGAATTAGGTTCTTACAGTCCCATTCCTCTTTTAGATGAGGCTTTTGTAAGATAACGTTGAAAGAGATCACCAGGGCCTTGTGAACCACTGTAAGGCCTTGGCTTTTACTCTGAGAGAAACTGGAAACCATTGGTGGGTTTTGAGCAGAGGAGAGAACTGATCTGACTCAGGCATGGAGGTAGCTCTATTTAGAACACACTGTAACAGGGCAAAGGTAGGAGCTGGGTGTCCTGCAAGAGATTGTGGTGACTGGCATCAGGAGCATGGCAGGGGAGGTGATGACCTGTCTGAAGGTTGAGCCAAATATATCCTGATATAATGTGGAGAGGGAGAGGAAGGAAGTAGTCAAGGACAACTGCAGGGTTTTGGGCCTGAGCTGCTAGAATGGAGTTGCCATCAACTGACATAGGGAAGGGTGTCAGAGCAGCTGGTTTGAGTGGAAGATGAGGGGTTCAATTTGGGTCCTATTAAGCTTGAGCTGTCTATTAGACATCCGAGTGGAGATACCAAGCAGGCAGTTAGCCATGCAAGTCTGGACTTCAGGAGAGAGGTCTGGTGTGGTGACAGAAGTTGCCTCTGTGCCCCTTAATATTTGTAAGGGACTTAGAGCAATGTAAGGCTCATAGTAAGAAAGTGAGTGATTGTCATGATGAATACAATTTCTTTTCTTCCTTTGACCATGTTATTCAAATTGTCCAAAATAACTGTAAAGACAGGTGGCGTTGGTGGCATAGTGGTGAGCATAGCTGCCTTCTGTAATAATTGTAAATGTCTAATCCTGCTTATTATATGCAGCTACTGTCTGACCTAGCAATTAAAGATCTCCACAAGCTAATCCTTTCTTAGCTTTCCGGGGTTTTCACTTTCTTACCCTCAAATTACCCTTGAATGGTAAATTCATCATTTTTCAAGTGTAGTTTGTGGGTACTGTGGAAAAGTGTATTAGTCAGGATTCTCCAGAGAGACTGAACCAGTAGGATATACATTTATATATATACTTATATATATGAGAGAGGATTTATTAGGGGAATTGGCTCACGCAATTGTGAAGGCCGAGGAGTCCCATGATAGGCCATCTGCAAACTGGATGCCGGTAACGTGGCGCAGTCTGAGTCCGGAAACCTCAGAACCAGGGAAGTTGATGATGCCATTGGTGTAAGGCCTGGAACCCAAAAGCCTGGAACCTCGAAGAGTCTCAAGTTCTGATATCTACAGACAAGAGAGCAGAGTGTGTCCCAGCTCCAGTGGATAGAGAGATTCACCTTTTCCTCTGTTTTTTGTTCTCTCTGTGCTCCCGGCAGATTGAATGGTGCCCACCCATATTGAGACAGGTCTTTCCCACGCAGTCCACTCAGCCTGTCATGCTAATCTCTTCTGGAAACACCCTCACAGACACACCTAAGAAGATTGCTTTACCAGGTTTCTAGATATTCCTTAAACTAATCAAGTTGACCCTTAGAATTAACTACCACAGGAAATAATCAAATGTAAAAATTAAAATTAAAATATACTGTATAACTATGGAAAATGTCCTTTGTGTAAAAAAGATTTAGCAATAGGAGAAGTCATAGAGTATCACAGTTAAGAGAGGAGGTTCTAGAAATTAATTTGAATTCTAGCACCTCACCTTGGGTGAGTATCTAATCTCCAAGTCTCAGTGTCTTCGTCTGTAAAATTGAGACCTGATGAGATTTTTCAGAGTATTAAATGAGATAATAAATGGAAGGCACTTAGCACAATGCCAGACATAAAGTAAGTTTTTTTACTTGTCAGCTATGATGATGATAACCAAGTTTTCTTTTTATTTTCAATTGGAACTAACACTAAAGATTGTCGTATGGTTTTACATTTACTGTGGGGTTTTCACTAAGTATACACCTCAATATATCATCTAAAATTTAGAAAACTTCATCTTAGGACATTAGACCAGAAATTAAAGTCTGATCCAACCTGTCATTGATGCTTTCATCTACCTCCTCTCTCCCCTCCCCAGTACCTAGCCCACATTGGGTAATTAACAAATTGAATTGAATTGACTCAAAAAGAGAAATGCTAAATGTGTATCTTCCCCCTTATGTTATTTTAATTGTGTATACTTTGTTTTTAAGCATAGCTTTTTTGGGGAAAACAGAATAGGTTTACTATAGAAAAACATATATTCTTTTACTCTAGTAATTTTGGAAGCAAAAGATGGTCTCCATAGCAAGAAGATAGAAAAGGAGTAGTATTAATAGACGAATGCATAGAACTAATGCACATTTTTTAGTATAAAGGAAAGATTTTTTTTTTTTAGCCTTCCTACCTAAAACAGTATTGTGAACTATGAGTTATGCTAAACTGGTGAATAGAATAAAAAGGAGCTGGCCCCAAGATGAGAGCTCAGAGTGAAAGTCAATAGTCAATGCCCAGGACATCCCAAGAAAGCAGAAACCACATGCGCCCATGACACACGAAGGCTTAATTGGTCCTCCTATGGTTTGGAAGAAAGACCTTGAAAAGACTTCCGACCTCTTAGAAGCAGACTTATAGATGTGTAACAGTGCTTTAATCCTTGCAACCTGGAGTTACCAAAGTAATAGAATATCAGCGTGGCTAAAAAGCCTAATAAGACAACAACTGTCTAACATTCTCAGCTCTTTTCCTGGACAATTTTGGATCCCAAATAAACACTTGTTTTCTGTAGGTCCTTAAATTCCTGCATGCAATGTATAATGGAGAATATTTTTCCCTCATTTTTTTTTTTTGGCATTGTCTTCTAGTAGGATGTTTTTATTCCTCATTTCTCTACATGATTGGATCTCTACAGTGGTATTTGGGGTCACCTTAGTGGATCTTTATTTGTTATAATCTAAATTTCTTAAGATAATCTACTCTTGCCCCATGCTCTACTCTGTTTGTAGTCTATACTTATATTTCTCTCTCTTCCCATTCATTGAGATAGTCTTACATCCTAAATTAGAGATTATTCTTAATATGCCTATTGAAATAAGATGTCCATAAAAATTACCATAAAATAATAAATTTTGTTTAAAAAATAAGCAAACCAGAACATAAATATCTGTAAGAATATTGTACCTTTAACAAAAAGGTTGGAGTGATATTCATGTAGGCTTTGGAATTAATTTAAGAGCCACTTTGCAAACTTCACAAGAAAATCACCCTGCTGCCTTACAATAAAGCTTCCTTTTTCACCCAGATTAGTATTACTCACCTAATTCACCAGACCTGATGCCAAATTTCCTTTGATAGTTTCCACAGTTCACAGCAGTCCTCAGAAGATAAAAATTTATCCCACAAAGGATTTGTATAATGTCAAATGAATGTGGGACATATCCTGAAGACAGTTCTAAAGGAGAATTACAAAAATGTTTTTGAGTAATGGAAGCATAATTAAAATAAGTCTGTAGTGTCTATAGTTCCCAAGTACTTCAGAAGGGAAAGCCCCTTTTGGATGGGTAAGTTCTCTTGTTTCTGGTAACAAATTGAACTTACTATTTTATAATAACATCCTAAGAGCCAACTCAAAAGTTCTGTTACTTGAGTTAAACTATGTTCTAGTACATAGCATGCTTAAAACTTCTAATCTGTATATGTGGAAAATATGCTCTTTATAATAACAATGCATCTGTCTTATTGTCTCTAGGACTATACTTAATAAGAAAGAGCTACTGGAGTTTGCTCAACTTGGCTGTTACTTGGAATTTGATCTCTTTGGTACCCAGCTCCTTCATTACCAGTTCAATCCGGATATTGACATGCCTGATGATAACAAAAGAATTAGAAGGTGAATATGATGAAATCTCTCATAGCGTTCCCTTTTACTAGCTCTTTTTGATTGTCATATCTGGGTGAGTATTAGCAAAGATTCAGAAAACAGTAAGCTGGCTGAACCATAGACTTGCAGAGAAAAATATATCTATGCTGTTTCAGGGAGAAAAATCCCTATATATTATTTCAAGGAGAAAATGAGTCATCCTAAGTAAGCTAAAGCTTAGGAGAGACTTAGAAGTTTAGTGCAGATGGGCAGCTGACAAGAAACACGGATAATACTCAACCCCTGCGTGACAATAAGAGAACAAAAGATATTTTTCTCCTTTTACCCCTAATGAAATAAGTTGTTTCTTCCCCAGGCTGACCACACCAAAGTCATAACTTTCTACAATAATATTTGAAACGCTTTACTAAAAGTATTCATTAAACAGGTGACTGCAACTTAAATGCTAGAAGTAGAATGTCTGAAGACCAAACATCATATAAAATGCAACTTCCCAAAATTGTCTAATGTGCGATGAAAACAAAGTAGGAGTCGTTCTTTGTAGTCAAGTGGAAAAGTTAGGGAGTCAAGGATGGCTACCTGATTTGGTCTTGGTCACACATGATATGAAGATTGAATGTATTAAGTTAAGGAATTTGGGAGGAGAAATAGATTTGGGATTGTCAGGGAAGACTTTATTTGGGAGTATCTAAGTGTTGCTATCCAGTGGAGCCCTTAGATAAGAGTGTGAAGCTCAGAGCAGAGATTTGGGCTGCGACATAAATCTTAGACATCATTGGTTTGTATGTAATAGTTTGAACCATGGGAATGAATGAGAACACTTAGGGAAAAGGAAGAGGACAGAGACCCGGGGACACAGACACTTAAAGGATGAAGTCAGGAATAATCACTCAAGGAAGAAGTTTTTAAAGTCATAGTATCAGGAAAATGTGTTGTTATGGAAGTTGGTGGAGAAGAACGCTTAAAGCAGAAGGGCTTGAACACCTGTAATATGTGGCAAATGTCAAGTGAGATAAAGACTGAAAAGTGTTCATTGGACTTCACAATTAGGAATCTGTCATTTCACAAACAGTAAGTGCAGTCTTGGTAGAAAAGGCTTGAGGAATGAGTAGGGGATGAGGAAGAGGAAAGAGAATGTGGAGGTGAATCGTTCAAGAGGCATGATAGTTGAGGACAGCAGGGATGTGGGGCAGAAGTAGATGACAACACAGGATCAGGAGAAGCTTCTGCGAATAGCTGGGCAATGTTTATGTGGCTAAGAGCAAGAGCAAGAGCAGAGGGAGAGACAGAGAGAATGAATCGAGGGGAGTACAGGTCGAGCATAACGAATCCAAAAATCCAAAATCCAAAATGCTCCAAAATCCAAAACTTTTTGAGTGCCAACATGATGCTCATAGGAGCATTTCTAATTTCAGATTTTCAGATTAGGGATGCTAAACCAGTATACATTCTACAAATATTTCAAAATCTGAAAAAAATCCAAAATCCAAAACTCTTCTGGTCCCAAGCATTTTGGATAAGGGATACTCAACCTGCAGTGCCATTCCACGGGGTTGTTACAGAATTAATATGAAATAGAGTATGTATTTTATCTGAGTATCTGATGCAGAATACAGAAGTGTTCAATAGATGTTGACTTTAAAAAATCGAGAGAGATGAGAAATATAGAGCCAGGCTCCTAAGGAATCTGGGGAACAAACAGAAAGTTGTTGGAAAGGATACTTTCTCCATTGAAATGAGAGAGCATAAGGCAAGCAATGATGTGCATGTAGATAAATGTCTTAGGGAGGGGAACAGGAAACTGAGGACACACAGTCATGTGTTCTTTAGTGTCCCTGTGAAGCAGACATGCTCATCAACTGAGAAAGAAAAAATAGATTCAGGGCAGCCCCTTGTAGAGGAATACAAAGGCTAAGGATGACTGTTGGGTGAATGACAGAGATATTGACAAGAATGTGTTGTGTGTAGTCATGATTATTTAACTGTATATTGGCACCTATGGGCATGATTTGGTGATTTTTTTTAAATGTTTTGTGTTTTGGTAGTTGGACCAGGAAAGCGTCGTTGGTAGAAATAGAAAGTGTGAATGGTTAGAGAGATTGAGGGTTGGGATTCTACCTGAAAGATGCGGTTGATAGCCAGAGGAACAGAGGAGGGGTTGAGATTGAGGGTCATGGGATCCGAGCTGGAAGGAAGAAAGTGTAGAGAGGATTAGGCAGATATATAGGAATAACACAGCAGGGCAAATAACTGGAGGCTTTAATGAAGTGGTTGATTATATGAGTGTAGAGTACAAGAGGGCAAGTGGAAAAATTAGAAAGAGGTAGCATGATCAGAGTGGGAAACTGAAGATGGAGATTTTGGAGAGGGAGAAGTTCTCTATAATGATGAGGACCAGAATATGGTTATGAGTGTAGAAAACTGGTTGGAATGGGAGTAAGCAAAACTGGAATTGAGAAGTGATATCCAGAAACCATGAGGCTCAACTATTGATGGTGAACATACCCACATTGGAATCGAGGGGAAGATCTTGAGCCAGCGGCCACAGTTTGAACATTCTTAGAATCTTTTCCCTGGGAAGTTGACCTATATATCTGTATGACTCCTGATGTCCCTGTGGTTTGGCATTCTTCCTTGATGACCTTAACAGTCAAATATACTTCAAGTTTAATGTCATTAGAGAGAGCTAGTTGATAAATGTTACACTTGTTATGTAAGGTGATGACACACAACTCTGCAAGAGCAAAGTGCTTCAACTGACTTGACAATGGAGCGAGGTCTTTTTGTTTTTTTGAATACTCAAACCAATTTTTTGACAAACATGATTTTGGCAAGCAGGTTTCCCTAGGACCCTACTAGTTTGTGCATACTTAGAGGGAACTATTCTTTGCCTAAATGCATCTGGAATTTAAAATGGGGTGGTGTGGTAGGTCTTTCTCATCTTTCATGATCTCAGGAACATGGTTTCCTGATGAATGCCCTCAACACATGTTCTACGATTCATCTTGGAAATATGGGAAGTTTGCACTTAGGATCTGTTTCCTTTTCCTAAGCCTCTTTGTAGCAGTGCAGTGTATCATTTGCACCCCATGCCTTCCATGGGGCCCCCAGACCTTCTGGAACAAGAGAGAGAGAGAACCTTTAAAGTGCGATCTGCGGAGGAGATATGAGACAAGGATGACCAGTGCCTCCTCCAACATTTCTTCTTAGCAGCTTTTGGTTATTAGCTCAAGAATGAGAACTTTAATTTGGTTTGCTTTTATTGTGCCAAATGTAAACATTCTGGATGTATGGAAATACATCAAGAATTTTATCTATGTGTGCGTGTATGTGTGCATGCACGTGTGTGTTTGCATGTGTGTGTGCACGCTTAATCTTCCTTAAATTAAAAATATGCATTAGGCCACTTCACCCAAGTACAGCTCATGTTAATTACTGAATAACGTTTTGGGTGTTGTATGCTCCAGTGTCCCATTTTCCCCCACGCCCAGGGTGCTTGGTTTTCATCATTCATCTGCGGTCCTTTTCTGAGCCATAGTAGTCTAAACCTCTGAAGTGCAAGAACATAGAAGCACGCCTCTGCCTACCTCTGGTTTTCAGCACCAGAAATTCTGTGTCTAACACCTGTTTTCAATCTTCTGCTCCACTTCTCAAATCTTATTATATCTCTGCCTTTTCACACTTTGTAGTCTCTCTCTAATATTTGTTTGCAAAACACTAACTCATTTGTATTTCTATAATTACTGTGATTTTTTGTCTTCTCCTCTGTAGTGGTTCCTCCCTTCTGGCGGCATCTCTGTGACTACTGTTCTTCCATACAGTGACACAACTTCAGAGATGATCTCTTAGCTTAAGCGTGACCAGGCAGGCTTCCTTGATAATCAAGATATAATTGTGTTTCTAGAGCCATAACATTATCTTTCTTGTGAGATAATTAGTCTCTTGATTCATGACCTAATGAGCTCTAAGGGTTCCCATTTTTAAATAAGAGTATCTTGTCTACTACATTCTTTCTTTACTGCTTCACAATTCGATAACCTCATGTTTCAAGATGTAACACAAGATATCTTACAGGAATTTGTTTATCCATACAATATGCCTTTGTAGCATGAGATATCATATTTCTCAAATAAAGAAAAGAGACAAAGACTTAGGGAAATGATCAGAAAATATCGGGAAGAAAGTGTATCCTAAAACTTCCTGTCCTGTGATACTCCTTTGCTGTTGTGGATTAAGGTTCATCGTGTATGCACTCTCTAAAATCTTTCTCTTTTTTTCATAAGTGATCATATAACTTTCTTAGATAATTCCCTTAAATAGAGTTTGTTCCAAAAGTAACTGCAGATCAGGACATTAAGACATTATACAGATTTCAACATGGCAGATCATCTTAGTGGCACAATGGCATTACATGCACTTATAAGACAGGCATGGGGTACTCGTGGCATGAATGCTGCTTTCCAGACAAGGCATCCAGGTTGGCTCTTCAATTCTGGTGCTTGTATTCCTTTGACCTGTAAAAGCAAGGTCTACTCTTCAATTACAATTTATTTTTAAATGTATGTCCTCAGAGAGTAGGGCTTTGCACTTGAATTTTTTTTGTGTGTAGTGCTCCACATTTTGCTTACTGTAGTAGATTAAATAGTACTCATGCACTAGAATGCCAAGTAATGCTATTGAAACAAAAAAGATACCTTTCAAATAATCAGCTCCTGGAGGAAGGCGCTGTCTATCTTTCTAGATCCACTTGGGAATCTAGAGATTGACAAGACTATAGAGAGACTCTCAGAGAAGAGTCATTATTGTCTGCGAATTGCCTCTTGGGCCATCAGAGACCTATGGAAGTCATGGCAGACACTGCCCAGAGTCCAGACATACACAGATGGTGGCTGTCAGGAGGTGACTCACCCTATGGATTACAGCATTTAACAAAGCAAAAAGGATTGCATTTTTAGACAGTAGTCAGAAAGCTCTCCTTTAGGCAACTGACTGTAAATTTAAAGGAACAGCTTATTATTTTAGCAATCTTGTTGGCATGGAAGGAAGATAGAATAAATTTGTATTGGTCAATTCAATACAATGCTCAGAGACTACTACTAAGCCAGAATTCCCACAGACTTCAAAGGGACAAATCCTCTAACTACAGAGGAACATACCTTTGCTAACCTTTTTCAGTGTGTAGTTTATCATTCTCCTTTCATTTGCAAACCAACTAATTTGACCCTCAGAATGTTTTACTTGTATGGAGATTCCTTTTATTTTCCTAACTTAATCACAAACAGCCATTGATTTTATTTGCTAGATAAAAGGAAAGAGAGAGAATGAGATCTGAAAAATGGGCCCACTAAGATGGGCATTTTATAGATGACAGCCAAATGCAAATCCAGAAGAAAGTTATTTAGTGAAATGCTAAAGTGGTCATTCATTCAAACTGGCACATCCTACTAGAAGCTATCTTTAATGCAGTATTGCCAAGCACTGTCATAAATATCACAGGCTAGAAATATATGTGTGCATGGAATAAGGATCATGTTCCTTCTAGGATGCAGCAGTATCTTCATCATCACCACACAATATTTATTAAGGGTCTCCCGGTACACATGCCAGATTGGAAGGCAGAATCTTTATGACAAGCACACACAATAAGTTTATGAGTAAAAGAGGTTACAGCACCCTGAAAATCTAAAATGTAAGACAAATGACATATAATAAGTTAACATTTTTTACAGGGTGCGTCTCCTGGTGGCTGAGGGCTATGAAGATCGAATTCTGATGGCACATGACATACACACAAAGCATCGGCTGATGAAATATGGAGGTCACAGCTATTCTCATATTCTCACCAACATTGTCCCTAAAATGTTACTTAGAGGTATAACTGAGAATGTACTTGATAAGATACTAATAGAGAACCCTAAGCAATGGCTAACTTTCAAATAGGATGGTTGTTTATGAATTCACACCTTGAACATCAAACTTGCCAGGAACATTCGGTGATTTCAGACCCACTGTGAGTCTTTCATTAGAGCTACATAGCACTAATGACTGATCATTTCCTTCTCATGAGAACCAGAAGAGTTTGCCTTCTCTGAAACTGGCTGACTTAAATCTGCACTTCTAGGGAGCTACTGAGCCTGAGCCCTATTGTTTTGCCTTAACAAAATAAATACAGAAAAGTATTTCCAAGCAATGATTCAATGTCTATGTCCCCCAAGTGGAGTTTTTGTTTTTGTCCCCCCCCCCGCCCTAATTTATCAGCTGCACTACTTGAGAAATTTAAAGTGCTTCTAGTTAAATTATCCCCTTCTGGAGCAATCTAATGTTTCTTGTAATATTGATGATTCTACTAATCATCCTGCTGTTCTTTAATTAATGCTTAATGAATAATATGGCACTTTAAACTAGCTTCTGCAGCAAAGGAAGTTAAATTTTGAGACTTTTTTTTCAAAGGATACAATTACCAATTCACAACAATAAAAATATTTTGGAAAGTTCATTATATGTTTTATGTTTTTCACATATCTATAAATACTTACAGTAAATCAGTTTGATGCTTTTGGTTTTCTGGTACCCATTTATGCTGTAAATTTTGTTTTGTTTTGCCAAGTTTGTATAAGAACACATAATAGTACTGAATTATAAAAACTTAATCGTAAAAGTCAAAATATATTACATAATATAGTTTAATGAATCATTACATTTATAATAACAAAGGCCACAATTTAATTGATAAGATTGAATGCCAAATAAAAAAGAGAAAGAAAAGAAAGAAAAAAAGAAATGTTTGCCTTATGTATATTCCCTTTATTTCCTTTACCTTTTATTTGTTTTTCCTTGGGCCTAAACAGAGAAAATAATGTTCATTTATCTAAAGAAAAAGCCAGATCTATTGGAAATGACAGTCTGCTTCTAGTGCCTTCTTTAAAAGGTATCCAGCCCTGATATTTTATGTAAATAAAGCCTTTTTAAAAAACTCTTAGTTAAAACACTAAGTTGATGTATACTGCTGTTTGTAAATTAATCTTTTGGTTGAATCCTCACTATTCAATTTAGTACTGAAAAAATTCTCCAAACCCTTGCCACTAATTCCTCTTTGATAAATATATATCATTAAATAAAAATAAAATCCATTGCAATTGATTTATGAGTTATCTTACATATTAGACTAAATAGAATTAATCATTATTCTTAATGAATGGGCTAAGTGTTTTTAATCATATAAATCAAGACAATTATTCACACTAAAGCATTTAAACAGAGCAAACAACACCTTCAGATGGGAACACCATGCATAACTTTTGGAAAGTTGAGGTTTGCTAAATAAAAGATATTTCTGCTGATCAAAAATGATCAAACTTTCTGTGTATTAGAACAGAAAGTACAAAAGAGGAATGAGCCAGGAGAACAAACTAATTCCTTTAAATGGAAAAATGCAAATGTCCTTCACCAGTAAAACAAGCAGATTTTTAAATCTCTGTTTTTGAAATCTATTTGTCAAAGAATCTTCAAAGGGGAACATATTTTTCATTGTAATAATGAAAGTTATGTGATAGGCTCTATCAACATGCATTTTTAATATTTCCTTCGATTAAAGAGATGACTTTTGGCAGTGTATTTTAACCAAAAAGGACTTGCATTGCTCTTAAAATCTACTTTACCGTCAGCTTCAAAACACCTGAGAAAAAAGAAAAAGTTGAAAACTCAAATGCATATAATTAATACGCAGTGTGAAGGAAAACCACTCGTTTCTGCAGTCTTCATATTAGCAGTCTGCCACAGAATGCAGCGGAAATATTGATTGGCATATGGCAATAAAGCAACCATAGGCTTAACTTACGGACATGTGAAGTATAGGGCATTTTAATCTAGTAAAATTTAATTTTCTGGATAACTCTTAAAGAGGAGTCATTTTCATTATTTTGCTATTCCATATATTTTTGTCATTTAAAATATATTTCAATCCAAAATAAGTCAAATAATTTATGCATGTTTGTGTGTGTGTATATACGCATACACTTTTTAAAATTAAATTTCTGAGGCTATATAGCCACTGTGCCTTTTGGACTCAAACCATATATATATATTTATTTATTTATTTATTTATTTATTTATTTATTTATTCATTCATTTATTTATATAAATAAAACATTTCATCTAACATATATATGTATATGTATGTGTGTGTGTTGTATGGCAGGTATTTGTGTAAAATATATACACTTTGTTGTCAGATTGGTTATATGTGAAATTGTTAATTTTGAAATAACCTCAGGCTACAGACTTGTAGTAACCGTCCCAAGACCTTACTTAGTGTCCCCTTGGTGACACATGCCGTAGCTCAAATTAAACCTGTGTGCATTGGGTTATGAATAATCTTTTGTTCCAAAGAAGGCAAAAGCCTCAGTTTGATTTAATACTAAAGAATAAATTTCTCTGACTTTCTAAGTAAATCTAAATGTATTCAATTGACAAAATGGACACAGAGGGGATTTTCCAAATACCATACATAATTACACATTTTCATACGTAGAAGGTAATCCTATGATACAATTTCCATCTCTATTTTTAAAGACTATCACCAGAAAAGAGAGAAAAGAAAATTCACAAGGAAAAGAAAATGTAAAAACGATCATAGGCGTGGGAATTCCCTCAAATCCAGAAAATTCCAGGTTAAGGCTTGAAGTTGAATCATTCCCAGGTCTAGCTCTAAAGTTAACAAGAGAACAAGGCAAACAATTTCTTTGGGGACAAGCAGCATTATTTCAATTCGACCTTCTCCAGTGGGGTAAAAGCATTCTTCCCCCACACTATGAATGGACTCCAAGTATCATATTAAGCAGGGAAACTCACAAGAACCAAAGCTGACGTACGGATAGAAGCAGCAATATCACAGTACACCAAAGTATCATATATATTGAAGAAATAATTCAGTGTCTTAGATTTTTCTATAAAAATTTGTGATCTATTTAGGACTTCATTCACATCGACACTAACAATAGGAGTATTTGCTTTGGCGGTAGTGGATCACACATCTGCTTATCTTGCTTTTAATATTTTTTTACATAATGTTTCTGAGTGATACAGATGTGAGTCAGGTAGCATTTGATTTCCCCACATATACACAACTGAGGTGCCCTGCAATTGGCATCCCCTGGGATCCTTGATTCACTGACGTTAGCCATATGAATCCAGTGTTCAAACTCAGAATAATAAACTTAGTTTCTGCATTATCAGTCGGCATAAATAATAAATCCAGAAAACGTGCTGTATTTGTTGTTGTTTCCTCCATGGGCTTTCCCGCCATCTAATTTGATGTAGACTTCGTCTCCTGGCTCCAAATGAAGAACCACACTATTACTGGCATAGTCGTAATTCTGATCAGCATCTTGAGCAATGGCACTAGCACGCACCTATGTGAAAACAGACAAGAATTAGAATTCGTAAAAGAAAATTCTCAAATTTTCTTTCTTTGCCACTCACACAGAATCCTAAGTGGACTTGCTGCCATAGCACAGAATTTAGCATAGGAAAGTCCACCTTGGCCTCAGAGCTTTATGAGGATATCTCTGTAACAGTTTCAACTATGTTAGTGGAAAGGAGGAAAGAAAGGGAGAAAACAGGGCTTTAGTGAGGACAAACATTCCAGCACTCTTTCTAACCACACATTATAAACAATGCATATAATCCATTCCCTTCTTAAATCACTACTTTTTCTAATTTCTTGAATCTCTATGCCCAATCACTTTTTGAAGTGGAAATAAATAATAGTATTGTTTTGCATTTTAATTTAAGCCAAATAGCAACATTCTAACTCGCTGTTCATCAGTGCAAAAGTTCAAGTCTGAGTTCAGTTGGTCGCCACAATTATTAGAAAATTGTGATCTACGGTAGGTAAAGACCCAGGGAAATACCAACACTCTACTGCGTAAGAAGAATAAAAAGGAAGAAAGCTCTTTGATTTAGTGCATTCAAAATACAATTCAAGTAAAGCCCCTTTTACCAGGCCACTTCAGAAGCTTAACTCATTTAAACATCTTTGGTTATGTCACCCCCAAGTTCTCAGAGTTCTTTTTTCTGTTTGTGCTTTTTTATCTCTTAATTATGATTTGTGCACTTAAATCAACAACTTAATTTCAACATATCTAAAAGTCATAGAAGGAACTAAATTTCCATGATTTGAGGTATCTCAAATTTCCAGAATTTTTGAGTGATTTCATTGAATATCCTTTTATATTTAGGTGATTCTAAATGTGTGGTTTGCTTTGAGAATAGGGGTCGCTTATTATAATCTGTTCATGTTGAGCCTGTGATCTCATTAGTGAGCTGATAGACATTTGCAAACGGTCATATTGCCTGTCATATCATGTAATATGGACAGTCTGTCACATCCTCAACTCAAATTAGGCTTCACATTCATTTAGATATATTTTGATTCTGCCTTGGAAAATCTTTCAATAGACAGATGTAGTTGATTTATTTCAATACAACATCTCCAACTTTGTGGCTTGTTTCTACTCCACTTTTAATGATATTTCTCTGAATAACCTAGCAAGTGATATAGTGGTTTTGTAAACCTGCACTATGTAATAATGCATGACTTGAGATGCAATATGCTGGATTTTATCACTTGGCAAAATGAGAGGAATGAGATGTAAGTCAAGAATTTCCATGCATTTCTTTCAAAATTTAAATGATAGGCTTTCAAATTAAATTTTCATGTGATACGTTCTCACATTAATGCTGAAATGATAAAAAAGGAGAAGGCTCTTTGACACTGCTGAACTTGTAAAGTAATTTGAGCAGTATTTTAAAAATTTCTTTCTGGGTATCGCATAGCAAGAGGAGGAAAGGGCTTAAAGGATGTGGAATTGCTTAACACTGTGCTAACTGGCAATAATATAATGAAAGCAAGATACCATGTAATTAAGCTCAGAAGCATTGACTCAAATGTATACGCCAATTTAGTGAAGTGATCTGTTTTGACCATTAAATAATAACACAATTGAACTTCATAATATTTACCAAGAATTAATCATCAGTTTGTAGGAGCTAAATGCTTTGATTCATTAATTTCACCTAGTCATTAATTCCCAGGGAGAAAAATCTACAAGGAGGATATTGTTATTATGACTTGATATTTTTTAATGTGTAGATTTTTAATGGGTGCGAAAAATTAAAATACAAAATAATAATTAGCTATATTAGCATTATATTAATTGATTATCAATCTATAACATACTTCTCGGCTATTATTAATAACCAGACACAGATTTTAGTCAGTGCTTTGTGTGTTTAGTATACTGTGCTTTAACATTGTTTTCTACATGAAGGCATTTGAGAACCAGGACATATTAAAATGACTTGATTTAGAGACAATAATCTTTAAAAATATATAATGCAGTTTTTATTCTATAGGGTATAACCACAAAACCAAGTAAATGCTACCATTTTTATTCAATAGGTGTAGCCATAAAAACCTGCAAATGTATCAGAGTGATTCCACCAACTGGCAGGTTACCCTTACAGTTTTTACTTCCTTTGTTGGATAAAGCCGGTGTGATTGCTTTTTAATGAAAGTAATTCTCTAAGATTTTAACCTATACTGTACATTAATACTTCCCCAGTTAAATAATTGCCATACTCCAGTGTACTTTACATGGTTTTAGTATGCCTGCTCACCTGCTCGTACTCTAAAGGTGTAATGGGACATGAAATTTCAAGCTCTAGTGTCCAGCTTAGTGACTGCAACAATTCTTCCTTTAAGCCATCAAACTATTGAGGAAGGTAATGCGTTCATCCTGGAGGCTATTTTCAGGTTTCTAAATGTACACTGATTTTAGCATTTTGTCTGGGAATATGTGCATCCTTTCCTTAACCCAATATACCCATTTCTTCCTAAATTTACTCTAATATCTTTCCTTATTATAAGTTCACTATTTAGATTCTGTTTTATCTTTAGTCCATGTTTTACTGCCCCTAAAAAGATAATTAAGTTGACATGTCATTAATCTCTCTAATAAATGAATATCAACCCACAAGCTATTCATTCTTTCCAATATATTTTATGTTCATTGGTGCCATATCTAGTCAATTCTTAAAAGAGTAAAACTTGGTCTCTAATTATTTTATAGGTCTAATCCTGAGCCAGTTTTAGTTTTTATTATAGTGGTTTATAATAGTGGTATTGTAGTGATTGTATTCAAACAGCAAATTTTTTTTAGGTTTTCTGCTAAAAGTATACAAACATTAAAAATATTTCCTGTATTTATGTAAAGCTATTTTGAATTCAGCTTTTACCTATAATATGCACTGTCATGGGCTCTCAACAAATGGTAAGATTAGATTTAGGTTGATGGTTTCTTGGGGAATATGAGAACTGTGCTCCTTTTAGTGATATGTTTGTGAGAATGTAATAGGTTGTATAGCTTCAGCATTATCTTATTAGTAAGGGTTTATCATTAGAGACAATATTTATGGTAACATTTGCTAATTTAATTAATTGCTACTGATGTTCTCATAATTTCATTTTCATTGTACTTCTGTGGAATCATAAACAAAAGGTTAAGTGGCTCATCAGGTTAATTTACTGGCCTTTGATGTTTCCATCTGTGATCCTACATTCAACACAAAGCATAAATAAAATGGCTCTCATATGGTTACGGTCCAGAGGAATTGCTCTTTCCTGGAGTGAACTGCATTTTTAGTTTAATTTTTGTGCTTCTCAAAATCCACTTAATCCTTAGAACATTACACTGACATGGATCTCTGAGTTTCTGTTTTATGAAAACAAATTAGGTCAGCTCAGAGGAGGAAACTGCCATTCTAAGAAGTGATCAGACAAGGGTATAATTGAAAATCAAGGATAAAGTATTTATTTAAAATTAATAAAAAGAGATTTTACAAGATTTCTCATTTGTAACTGCCTGCAGTCCAGACTTTACAAAATAGTTTTATATTCTAGAGATAAAATTCCTTACCAGTGATATTGTAATAACCATTTTCTAAAATAGTTCACACTGTACTCAAAAATATATTGTTTACCACTATATATTTATTTTCTGAATTACCTGTTGCATAACTTTTGCAAAAGTGGCAGTTTAATACTGTCAATGGAAAGCATTATATTTATAAGGTCAGCTGTTTTACCTTATTTTTTCCCCTGATCCTCATAGAATGTGTATGCTAGGGTGATTCCAAGGAGCATTTTACCTCCCAACAATGAAATTTTAAAAACAGGATGCACACAGGACACCTATATAGAATGGATTTCTTGGAATCTGTATAACCTACACAGGCTCAGCAGTCTAGATGTCAACATTTAAACTAATTTAAATTTATTATTCCTGGTTTTTCATGAGATTGCAATTTCTGGATATTTAAAGTCGTGACCATTTTTTATACATTTGCTGACAAAACTGGCATCTAATTCCATTTTAATTGATACTTCTAAAAATCTCTTCAGCTGCATAGTATTTTCCAGACCTAACCTTTGAGTCAGAAGGGAGCCAATTTGTAAATAAAGGGGTGCCTCTTGGCTGCCTGCTGAGGGAGTTAGTAAACCGTTTTGTTCAGAAGACACAATAACTCTATTTTTGTGCCGTGAGTCATGCCCTTTTTAGCCATTTACCAATAACTATCCCGTTGCTTTGTGAATAATTTTTATTTATCTTATTGTTTTCATACCTAATAACAATAATAAACAACTCTATCAGTGCCTCCTGGTGGCCATTTTTTCTTTTTGTTCTATGTGCCCTGAGGGTCCCTTAAGCTATTTGTAAGAAAGGATAGAGACAGGACTTTTTTTGTCCTTTCTCTCTCATATATTTAGGACATTTGTCTTTCACTTTTGAAAGAATTCTGACCCTGAATTAGGTCTTTAAAAACAACCCTGCTCTAGTGGTGCTTAATAGAAACCCGGGTTATAGCTAAGAAGGTCTGAATTTCCAGGGGACGAGAGATACGAACCTCAATAGCCCTTGTTAATCAAAGTTGCTGCATATGAAGCCTCGTGATGGCGACGGAGGGGTCGCCGGCCATTCCCGATGCCACTCGATAAGCAAAGTTAAAAACCAGGAACTCAGCCCAAACTGAGGACTGTAGGCTGCAAGGCCTCTCCCCAACGGCTGCTGATTCGGCGTGTATAGAAGGTCCAATTACACTTTTAGGTAGTTACAAATATTCTTTTCCTCCACTTACTAAGAGATCAAACACGGTTCGGTTTTGCAGGGACCGCGAATTTCCTCAGCAAATGGTAAAGTGGCTCTCTGCACAGCACTGTAGACCCGTGGCTCTTGCGGCAGCGCCGACCAACTCAGGACCTCGTGGTCCTGGGCTAACCCGAAGCTATTTCACAGTGAAGGCCAATGCCGCGTGCGAGCAAAAACGCTGGGGTTGGAAAGACCCCCACGCAGGCGGCCTGGGGCCCACTGGCGGGGAGGCCCATGGACCCCGGACCGGGCTCGGACCTGTCGCCCTCCTCGCCACTCGCCCGTGCGTCCTGCTACTCCAGTCTGTAGTTTGGATTCTCTATTTGGGTGCGTGTTGTGTTTCACGGCGTAAACCCCTGAGTCTCAACTTTTCCTTTTGTTATCAGCACTCCTTGCCTCTCCCCTCTTCTTCCGCTGAAAACTAAACCCGAGCGTCTTGAAATTGACTATAGGTGAGTTTCACGGCAGGGGACCTGCAAGGGCACTTGTTCAACTGCGTGCCCCACAGCACCGCCTTGGATGCGCCCCGCTTGGACTCGCTCCTTCAGGTCCCTTTTTTCTCCCTCGGGCCTTTGTGTATCTCCCCCGGGGTTGTCACCCTGACACGCCCATTCCTGACTCGCTCAGACATCCCCATGCCCGGGCAAGCCTGTAAGCGGCCCTACGCTGCTGAGGATCCCACGGCCGGAGGTCGCTTCCTGCTCCGGGACTCCCCGGGTGCAGGTGCAGGCGATGTCCGGGGAACCGAGCTCCCGGCTTCCCGCCCCTCGAGGGTCGCGCTTCACGCGCGCGCACCTATTGCTGGTCCGAGACTCCGGAACCGCCCTCTCCAGGCTGCGGGGTGCCCTCCGCCGCTCAAGACCCCCACGTGTCCGGGGTGGAACCGCGTCCCCCCTCGCCGTGGTTCCCGGGAGCCCGGCTGCCGCGCCCATCCTCAGCGGGGCTCCCACTCCCATTTCCGGGGTCTCCTCCCTGTCGCCCGCACCTTCCCGCGCTCCCTCCCCGCCCTCACCTGGTTGTTTTTGCAGAGATCAGCCCACATGCTGGTGCCATCCCCTCCGCGCATCAGGACGTGGTAGGTGAAAAAGTAGATGCCCGGGATGGAGCAGGTGAACTTGCCCGTGGTGGGGTCGTAGTGGTTTCCGAGGTTGGTGACCACGTCGTCGAACTTGAGCACCTCGTAGCCTTCGTGCTGCCGCTTGAGGCCGGCGTAGAAGGCGATCTTGGGCACCGTGCTGTAGGTGGCGGCGCTGATGGCCCCGGCCGCGTTCAGGCCGGGCGCCCCGGGAGGGCCCGGCAGGCCTTGGCGGCCCGGCTCGCCCTTCTCGCCCGGGGGCCCCACGGGGCCCGGCGGCCCGGGCTCACCCGGGGGCCCACGCGGGCCCGCCTTCCCCGGTCGGCCGGCTTCGCCTTTGGGGCCCTGGATGAAGGTGGGCAGGGACTGCATGAGCCCGCGGTCGGGCGTGGCGGCCGTGCTGGGCGCCTTGGTGCCCCCATAGGGGTCGCAGACCATGCGGCAGGTGCCCAGCATCTCGTAGTGCGCCGACGTGCCGGCCGAGCTCACCAGCACCGGGATGAGGATGACCAGCAGCAGAACCATCACCACCCCCAGCGCCCCGGCGGCGATCAGGCGCCTCCTGCTGCCCACCAGCCGGCTCAGCGCGGGGCGATCCTCTTGTCTGCTTTTGGACAAAATTTTGAAGGTTGGGCGGGGACCTCCTCAGAGCCGAAAACAACCCCCTGCGAACCCCAACTCCCCTGGGCGGGCGGGCGGGCGCGCGCGCCGGCCGCTCCTCGCCGGCTCCTGCTCCCCCCGCTGAGGCTGCGGCTGGGGAGGGAGCTGGGGCGCCGAGTGACTTGAGCTGAAGTCCCGAGCCGGGGGTGGGGGCTGGGGCGGGGTGCGCAGGGCGCCCTCTCGCCTCCAGAGAACCCCTTGGCACCTGTGGCTGGTGCTGGCGCCGGCGCGGCCACCCGGAGGGCAGAGCCAGCCGCCCGCGTCTCGCGCTCGCCCGGGCCGCTCACACTTTTATGCCGCCGCTGCCTGCGATCGACTTTTCCGTTTTTGCCGACTGCGCCAGTTCGCACCAACTTTCCGTCTGAAGTTGCCTTTTTCTGCCTCCTCCTTCTCTTCTTTCGCTCTCTCGGTTCGCCCGTCCCCTGCCTTTTTTTCTCCCCCCTTCCTTCTTTGCAACCACCACAACTCTAATAGAGGCGCACCCCCAAAGCCCCGCGCCGGCCGCGCGAGCTCGGGCCGGGCGCCCCCCGGGTGCGCGGAGCGGCGGCGGCGGCGGGCACGGTCGGCTCCTTGGCGAGGCTGGAGCTGGAGCTGGAGCAGCGGAGCGAGCAGCGGCGAGCGCCTCACCGCCGGGAGCCGAGCGCGAGAGAGACTGAAGGCAGAATTCTGCCTGGGTACCACCTGCCAGGAGAAGAGGAGGCTGACAAACGCGAGCCCGAGCAATTTATAGGCACCCAAGGCACAGAGGAAGGGGAGCCGTTTGGCGTCTCATAGCAGCATCTGCTCTGCTCATCCCACTCAGAGAGAGTTTGGCATTACTCTGACAATGTGGGATTTTTTTTTTTTCGGCCTCTCTTTTTTTTTACCCCCTCTCTGCACATGGATGAACAGTGAAATCCTGAATACTCCCTTGCTGAACCCAGGCGATGGCAGCGCTCTCGCTGGAAATATCTAGGAGAGGGATACAGCTATATGACAGCCGCCAGGACTCAAGGGTCACACCTAAGTCCCCTATTTTCCCTCTGCCAGCAGCCCCAGTTGTAGGGCAGAGGTGAAGGTTGAAAGGAGGGTGGCTGGGTTGACAATATTTCTTTACTGGCTCATCCACAATCAGTGCTTCAGGTGTTTTTTCAAAATGCCACTTTTAACATAAGAAGGGCCCTTTAGAATTTTCCAGATGGTAGATGTGATTTTTAACCTTATGATTTTCCTTCCCAGCCTTCTAAATGGAATAAGGTGTTAAAGGTGTGTTGAAAAGCCAAAGAACATTCCTCAATGATTTTAAATGGGCAGGTCCATCGCATGAAGAGGGGAGGGTTGGTTCTTTCTACAAACGCTGCACGGTGGTGAATGCGTACATATGTGCTCTTACAGACTTAAAATTCTAGCAACCTTTCAGGAGATACTGCCACTGGACCTGATGTTGCACTTACTTACAGATGCTACCTGCATGAGAAATAATCGTTTGTCAAAATGCCTTCAAAGGTCTTAAGATATAGTAAGCAGCGTTTACTCAAGTGCTGGGCAAGGTCTTTCCCTACGATATAAAGAGTTCCACAAGCTCTATAGCAGAGCTCCCAAATGCACGTTGGGGGAAGGGAGAAAAAGGAAAAATATGACAAAGAAGAGCCCCTACTGACGGTGGGAGAGCGAGAGAAGGAACAGCCTGGATTTATAATATGAATGGAAAGCCCCCAGAGTAGATATTAGGCAAGTTATCCCACCAACGAATGCATAAAGACGAACGAGAACAGCTTTAAATAAATAAGTAAAATTGATTCCTAAATCATACTTCTGCATTCAGGAGCAATGGATGTCAATCAAATGTAGGTGACATTTGCTTGTCAATACGGGGATGATGGCTGGGAAGACCATGACTTATTATATCAAGGCGAGAATCTGAAATGAGAAGCAGGAACAAATAAGACTACAGCACGCAAACAATAACCTCCCAGGTGACGACCAGCAGCCTGTGATCTTGTCCGTAGACTCCACAGCACGGACGAGTCCTTCCTGGTTCCTTGGTTCCTTTAGCTCCCCAGCCTCCACCCCCTCCACCCCACCCTACCAGTTTAGTTTGTTCTTTCTTTCCTTCTTCTCTGTTTCAAAACCAAATAAGGTCAAATGAGCAGACAGAAGGAAACAAAGATTCATTGATTTTGAGAGAAATGTCAGACGCTCCTGCAGGTGGAGAATCAACACCAAGGACTTGGGCTGTGTGGCTCAGTGTGGCCCCAGTCTCCACATCTGCCCGGCTGCTGATAGAGGCGTTGCTGTGGGTGCTGGAAAATAGTCCCTCCCACTTCTCAATGCTTTAACTTTTAGTGTAGAGTAGTGGTTTTATGAATGTGCATCTTTTTCTTGGGCGTAATTATACACATAATCCTGTAATATTTTTGTTCACATGAGCTACCTTATTTTTACGTTTTTAAGCAGGAAACACATAGTAAGTTCTCTCCAGGCCATAATACCTACTTTCCTAACACGCCTTTTGGCTTGCTTCTCCAAAGTCATCTCTCTTTTGGAGGACAAAATGGCAAGCTGTAGTAGCAGCAATGGAAGGTAATATATTAATGAAATAAACTCTGATGCACCAAGTTATCAAAATTCATAAGGCCTCTTTATTGCTAAGGGGAGTATGGCAAGGGATAAAAAGGGAGTTTTTAAAAGGTAAAGGTGTATAAAAAAATTCTCATCAAAACCTCAAGATACACAGAGTTTTCCCACTGAGGGATGCTCATCTTATGGAGGAACCCTTCAATGATAACATAAAATATTAGAGTTGGAATGGACCCTAGGAAGCTAGTGTCCACCCAGCTCAGGCAGATAAGAAGACAGACAGAGCTTCAAGTAGAATCAGGACCATCCAATGAGCTTGTTGGTACTTCCTCCTCTCCGCAATCAATACACCTCGTCCCAGCCTGAGACTGACCATACCAGTCTTAGGAATTGAGATTTTCCTCCTTCTACTTTCTCTGATGCCAAAGCAAAGTTTGATTTTGCAAGTGAGTGCCCTCACATCTTAAAGCTCTGCTGAGATGTTGAAAGGTGTCAGGAGTCCTCACTCATAATGAAGGTGTCCCTCTCTCAGGCCATATTGCTGACCCCAGACTTTCTATCAAGAGCACAAACCTGGGTAGACCATGGACACTTGGCTTTTTAGTAAAATAGATTTAAATTATTAGTCTCCTTTCTCTTCTCTAGAAATGTCCCACTATGGGTTACTAGAGGTGGGAAACAGGGAGGGGGAGGGGGATAGCAAGAAATGGGTCAATGGACACAAAACAGCTAGATAGGAAAAATAAGTTGTATTGGTGTACAGTGGAGCTAAGAATCTATAATTAACATTAATTTACTGCATGTTATCAAATGACTAGAAGAGATCAAATGTCCTCAACACACACAAAAAAAGGATTACATTTTGTAATTTGTAATGCTAATTATCCTGACTCGATCCTCACGTTATACACAGGGATGGATATTCAACTCTGTACCCCACAAATATGCATAATCAATTATGTTTCAATAAAAAAAGTCTCACCATGCACTTTGGGGAAATTTTTTTTTTTCAGGGATGACTTGGTAGTAGATGAATTCATTATGGCTGGTTACTGCCACTTTCCACTGCTCAAATGTCTCAGAAGATTTTCTGGAAAGTTACTCACACTTCAGCTCTTGTTCTGACAGTGTGAATAAACCATCTGATAAGGCATATTACTCATCATCTTTATATATATATATATATATATATATATATATATATATATATATATATATATATATATATATATATAAAATAAATGTGTCAATTAAAAAAGTATTTTATTTTCTTCAGTCCTCATTTGAGAACTAAGTTTTCTCTCATACTTTATTAATCTTGGAAGTGGACCCTGGAATCTAATTTTCACAGTACCTCCCAATCATGTCTCAAGAAAATACCAGGCACCACACACCCATTCCTTCTGCACCTGGGCCTTTGGGACTCTTCTGATGATAAAGTCCAATCCAGAAACCCGTGATCAGGAGTGGGTTACAATCTTGTGATTTCCATCTTTCATTTTCATTGTCTGTGTTGCTTTTGGAGAGCTGAGCAGATCCTAAGCACAGAAATCCCACACAGACATGCACGACCATCCATTAATCTTCACTGAGCCACCAGCGGCAGCATAACCCTACCCTGGGCTCTTACTTGACAAACAAATATTTAGCCATGAGAATGATTTCCAAATCCAGCAGCACTTAAGCAGAAATAGTGTTTCTTATAACAGGAAAAAAATAACAAATTAATGAACCCAATGGCTATCTAGAGAAGCAGACATAAAAAATATAAGAAATTAGGACCAGATCGGCCATTTATCTTTCATTTCTGGGTCTCTGAATTGTATTCCAGAACATGTTTTTTTGACTGAAGGACTGTAGATTTCTAGCCTGAAAGGGTCTGCTTGGTGTTATATAGGGAAATAGCATATGCGTATGGCTTTGGAATTAGATGGGTCTTAATTTGAATACTAGCTTTCTCTTTTACTAGCTGTAATAGTTACTTAATCTCCCTGAGGCTCAGCTTCCTTTTCTGCAAAATGGAAATAACACTAATATCTAAATTATAGGGTTGTTGTGAAGATATAGTGAGTTAGTACATGTAATTACAATAGTACTCAACTCATAATAAGAGCCCAATAAATGCCAACTTTCATCTTGGTATATTGTAGGACTACTGAGTAGCATGTGTGTCTGTCAGTTAGGTGGTAGAACACAGGCTTAATAAAGGAAGCTAAAGCCAGAGGGCCAGACTTAAGACAAGTGACATATAATGGACAATAAGTGTTACAGACTTAGACAAAATTGGAAAGAGCAAAAAAGTTCTCCAGGTGAGTTGCCTATATGTACCCTTTATGAGATAAAACTCAAAACAAGGATCACTTTACCCTTCTCTAAAGTAAGAAAACAAGTTTCATATCAAGATAATATGAATTCTCTGTAGTTTGACAGACTAAGTTTTCACATTTGGGACCTAGTAGGATGCATTAGAATGTGCTTTTAGTCCTCTAGAAAGTCCCCAAGTCAACAAGTTGCAAGTGTATTTAAAAATTATTGAAGTAGTTATTCAGGTCAGGAACTGCTCCTGTAGATGATGTTCCTTAAAAAAGTAAACATCCCAGAGAGGGCTGCTTTGCACATTAGCCAGAAGAGCAACGGATCTGAAGGAGACCTAAGTGATAACAAACATTCAGTTTTCAGCACAAAACTCTCTATAGAAGGCAGTGAGTTGGAAAACTAGCACGGCAGGTCTATTGTCAAAAATTATTGGTAGCCAAATAGAGATGGTAACCAGTACATTACATAAGACTTGGTTACAACGTATGACTTCCAAGTTAGTCTCAAATTCTAACTATATCAATCAACAGTAGGATAAATTTTCCAGTATGGATATAATATTTTTACTTGCCGTATCAATAGACTATTTGATCCCTATGACTCTATGTGACATGGAATTAAAGGGAAAGTTATCGAGCATGGGATCTGAAAGGTTGGCAAGTCCTCCTAAGCTATGGTCATAATAACCCAGTCATATAAGGAAAATGGGTGAATTCAAGAAATGAAAAGCAGCTACCATTAAGCTGTAGGAAACTTATAAGGAGAAGATGTATCATAGGGATGCAGCTGAGAAGCTGTGCTGCAGCAGACAGGTCAACTGGGCAAGCAGTGATGAGAACTGCCATTGTCTTATCATACTGTTTTGTTTCGTTTTTGAAAACCTAAGCCATCATGCATTTTGAAAGGAGAGGTTACAGAGAGCCTCCAACAGGGCCAGACCCTGCTAAGAGAAGCTGATTTTCTAGAATCTGGCCCTAAGAGTAATTAGACTGGAAGAGGCATGAACACCAGGAGAAGGTGTACTCCTCCCCACCCCTATGTGAGTGTAACCCTGAGCAACTCACCCAGTTATACCAATTCATAACTTAATTAGTTAATTAATTAATAACTTTATCTTCGGCTCTGCAAAGTAGAAAACATCAGTAAAATTGGTTCTATGTAGATCAGAGGTTTGTGTTTTTTATTTTCCTGTATAGCTCAAGATATAAGTAAAAAACCTTACACTTGTCAATATCCACAGAGGTTTCTGTGTTTTCATCCAGGCCGTTCTAACTACACATGAGCAGATAGGAAGTTTCTGAGTAGGAACTGCTTCAGAGATGCTAATACTCTTGAGAGTTTTCACTTTTTATCACCTGTTGCTGTCATATGCGTACCATCTCAGCAAGTCAGCAGCTTCACAGGGGCAAGAACAGAGGCAAAATTGTTCCTTATATTATCAATAGGTGATTTTGTGAAAGAAAGGTTAAAACTATTGTTTAAATTAGAGGATTACCTGAACATGTCTATTAACTAATAACTGTCATCATATATTTACATTTGTGAGTATATGTCCCCCATTATATAATATCTAATTATAACATAATTATCATATATAATTATATAATGGGGATATATACACATGAATCATATATAAATATAATATGTATATGATTTATTTTACATTTACTCTTAAGAATTTGTTTTTGTAGGTGGACAGAAGGTCTCAATGGCCAGGTAATGAGAGCCAGATATTGACTACCCAAGTGGTTTCTGTTTGTTGAAAGCACCAGAACATGCTTTCAGCACACCAATACACATGAGCATTCACTCTGCTATTACAGACCACTGACTGGACCTCTGCCCATTTCCCCCAGGGCTAAGGCAGACATCCATCTTCAGCAGGTCTGTTTTTAAGAAGTTCTGGAATAGAAAAGAGAAAAAAAATAGGAGCTTATTAAAAGGAATTTTAAGGGAAATGTGATTCTCAGAGAAAATCATTCATTGGATCTAACCTACATAATCAACTTTTCCTTCAGAAATTCCAGTCTCAGAAGGTTCTAAACTAATGTTTTATCTAGTGTTTGACTGAATGGTTAGAATGAATTCTCTGGATAAATCAGTTCTATTTTCTTCTCATTAATGTGTTCCATTCCATTCAATTTAATTTAATTTAAAGCATGCAAGAAGGGAACTGGACTTTGCCATCCATTTACCCTTCCTCCAGTCTGTCCCATCTCCAAACCATCACATACAGGCATTTGCAATCATCTTCCTTCAGCAACTGCTCAGAGCCTGTGACCAGTCTGCTCAGAAACAATGACTTTCTCATTATCCACGAAGTCAGAAAATGCACAGAATGCCAAGCTCTTCACAACTTCTGCAAAACCCCTTTAAATTACCAGGCTTGATTTTCATAATTGACTGTGTTAGTTCATTTCTGTTGCTTATAACAGAATATCTGAAACTGGGTAATTTATAAAGAAATAAAATTTATTTCTCACAGTTTTGGAGGCTGGAAAGTCCAAAGTCCAGGGAGCACATCTGGGGAGGGTTTCTTCCACAGCGATGCAGGGTATCATAGGGCTAGAGTCGGCATGAGCAAGAGAGCTAATCTGCTCACTTGCTCTCCTTACAAAACCATCAGAATCACACCCATTACTCCATGAATAGATCAGCCCATTCACTAGGGCACAGTCCTCACCATCTAATCACCTTTAAAGGCCCCACCTTTTAATGACTGTTTAACAGGATTGCTCACCATCTTAGCACTGTTACAATGGAGATTAAGTTTCCAACACATAAACTTTTGGGGGGCACAATTAACACATGGCATGGGCCCTCTCTTCTATTCCATTCTCCAGTTATCAGTTAATCACATCTGAAATGGCCTTGTCATTTCCCATTTTGCCCTTGCAAAAACCCTCTCCTTTTTCAACCTCTTGATACCTATCCCTCTTTCAAGGCCCTTCTCCAAAGCCACCTCCTTCATCTCTCCTACAGATGGCCCGCTACCATCTTGAGTGCCCTCACTCCCACCCACTAGATCTTTTTCTCTGTGCTTTCCAAGCATGTGGTGTTTCTCCTCTTACATGGCTACCTCATTCTGTTTTGTTCTAGACTCTTGTCCTTTCTCCTGTTATTAAGAGAAATACCAGGTCTTTTCATCGCTGGCCTCTCATCCCTCCCCCACTACCACACACAAGCACTAAAGAAAGACATGTTTACCAGGGGCTAAACACATGCCTGTTGATCTGAATGGCTGAACTGGGAATCAACAGCACAGCTTTCAAAAGAACTCTTTAAGACCTGAGAAATCTGGATGTAGTGAACAGACTGGACTGGAAATTAGACATTTCCGAGATTCAGCTCCCTAAAAGACTGGAAACTCTTTCAACTCTGCCAAAAGGTTAAATTAAGAACAAGCTTCGTATCAATTCTTTAAAAAAGAAGCAAAGATAAGAACTGAGACAAGACCTGTAAAAGAGTTGGAGTTTGAAATGTATTAGGGCCTTGGATGTCAAATCTAATGTGTTTACTATACACGAAAGGATACTTGAAGAAACATCAGTATTTGGGACTAACTCAAATAGTTTAAAAATATGATTAGATTTGTGTAACCACTGTTTTCAAAATACAGTATTGTATTTTCACACCAGGTATATGATGGGAAGCAGAAATTCCACTGTGAAGAGGAATTTGAATTCCACTGGAATTTCTCCCCGAGAGTGTCCGTGTGACCCACCTAAACTATGTGTTCCAGTGGATCTCCTATGGAGTTCCTCACCACATTTCTTTAAGATTTGTGAAAAAGCATTTTGTCTATACCTTATTTGCTGTGAAGAAAGGAGACAGTATATTTATTCTAAAATATTGTATGATCATACTAATTCGTTTAAATGTCACCTATTTCCAAAGAAGTATTTGAGGTTTCTGGCAAGAAAAAAAAAAAAGACATAAAATAGCTCTTTAAAAGTAAAAAGAACTACAGCTATGTGGCTAAAAGAAGGGTCAGGAGAAGGGAGGAAATATTGCACTGGAAGTGCTGTATCAAGGATGGTAGCTGCAATATAGAAAATAAAATACTTTCTTTGCTCCCCAATAACCACGGCAAAAAGGGAAACACCACGAGTTACCTTTATCTCATGATTTATTAAAAGAGACATTTCAGTCTTTCATGAGAAAGGGGATTTTTCCTATCACAGAATTCTAAGAAGAATTTATCAATTGAGGAGTATGAAATGATATCATGTGTAACAGTCAAAGGCAGCTTTATGGAAAATGAAGAAATGTTTCCCAATGAGGATCTAAAGCAGCCCAAGTCTTACTCAGCTCACCATACCCTAGTACATCTTGAAATTCATTCAAAGAAAGCTGACACGCTAAATAAGAGGCAAATGCTACTCCCAGAAACTACACAACTAGCAAGAACAGAATGTATGGGATAGATTGAAGAGCAGAGATTGAAATTTAAACCAGAAGGGGTGACAACTCATTTTGAAATAAAAAGCACAAGTGCAGTAAATGCTATCACTGGAGTGATGAAGCTCAGCTAGAACAAATGCAAATAAATTCCAGATTTTGTTTCTTTTTAGCATGTAATTTGAAAAGATCAGTCAAATATGACTAGCTACAGAAAAAAAAATTAAAAACAAACAAACAAAAAACCATTTGGCAGATTTGTTCCCAAGTCTTGCCTACAATATTTTGACCTGTAAATTACTACAGAAATAAAAGTGTGACTTACTTGTATTACAAAAACACAACTTTGAGCAAAAGAGAAGTTAAGTATATCACACCTAAATCTCCAATTTTGAAAATAGAAAGTTATTGTATATACTATTTGATAATGATATTCATAAATACCAGGAACTACTCATATAAAATATTAACAACTATATGCACCCCTGCGATTTTGCAAACACTGATCTACTTACTCCAAATATAAAAGTCACTTTTCCTACTCACATTTAATTTAATATAGTTACAGTATTTCAACCCTAATAACTCCTTTATTTAGCGTATAGCAAGTCATCACATAATCACCCATAATCTCCAAAATATAGACAAGTATATGTAAGGTAAAGGCATCACAGTACTCTTGAGACAGCCAATGAATTTTCTGAAAATTTTTGAGCATGCAATATGGGTACGAATTTTAATGATTTTCAGCTCCTCTTAGCTCTACGTAACACACATATAGCAATATGTACTGGGCAATGCAAATGAACTTGAGATAGGTTCAGTGGATGATAATGCCCTCTCTGCGGTGGTTGCGTCAATACCTAGGACCAGAAACCACTCAAAAGGTAACACTCTCTCACCAGCAAAAGGTACCAGGCAAGCTGCTCTTACAAAGTGATAAGCAGTACATAATACAAAATGGGGGAGTAAATACTCTTGCATGACAAAAGAAAATGGAGCTAGGGAGATAAAAATGCAAGATTAAGTATAGGTAGTTTAAACTAGTAAAGGAGAATCTGAATAAGAAGAAAATATTTTCGCTGATTTCCTTTCTTTGAGGGCTGTAAAGCTTTCTCACAACAACTCGAGTTTCAAATATGGCAGCACATTTAGGTTCAGCATTTGAATCTCATCACTGTCATGGAAAGGTTTTGGAGCGCTCTGAGCATATCTAAAGAATTCGGATCTCTTTGAAATGACAATTACAATGTCAGTGCCATTAGAAATAACCAACCAGGAGGGATGAAAGGAACAGGGAAGATTTGCCATGGTGTCTGCCATTTCCTTCAACCAACTCATAATCTACTGGTACCCTTATTCAGGGCTCCGGTGGCATGATGAACTGTAGTCCTTTGTATTCATCAGAAGCTTGATGGATGTGCATACGAGTGGATAGCCGGGAGTGGGGTGACTCCAAATTAAAATCTTCACTGTTTTGTTGGCTGGGAGATTCATTTCTGCTGTCATCCTTTCCAAGCACTCCTCCCTTTTGTTTCCTGATTATTAATTTTGGGATCATTAGTGACTTAATTTTTTTTAACCACAAATGCAATCATTTTAATTATTCATTTGTGTAACATTTTTTAATTTAATGTAGGAGAGAGTTTAATCTAAACTGGGTTCTCTGAAATGAAGTGGCCTTTCTATGGTAGATAGAATATTTTAAAGGGATTTGAAGTCTTTGTTGCAATCATTAGAGCTCAGTGTTAGGGGATGATAGGTATACATATGCTGACTTAAATAAAATGTACAAGATTGAGGTTGGAAAACTCTGTTTCATGAAAGAGCTGTTCATGAAAGTGGAAAATTACAGAATTTTTCTCAGTAACCTAAAATTTGGGGGCCATGAGAAGATATCATCATAGCTGATCCTGGCAATATGAGCTTGTTAGAGCAAAAGAGATGGTTGCTTTGAGGGAGAACCTCAAGTTTGTTTTGTTTAGTTTTTTGTAATGATGAAGCAGCAAAATGATAAAAGTATTTACTAGGGTTGTTAAAGTAAGAAGCAAAGAATCCAGTAAAGTCAGCCTTCTTTTGGTTCTTAAATTGTTCAGTTTTGGATAGAACAAGTTTGTATGAAAGGTTTAGATATATTTGTAACAAAAATATCTTATTTCCTTTATATCTCCCGTAGCATCTACAGCAGCACCTGGGCACCAAATTAGTCCTCAACAATTGTTTTTCAAAATAAGTAGTGAGAAACATTATATCTGTTGCTTGCAGCCTACTAAAAGTAAAGACCAAAGCATATACAACTCTTACTATATAATGAAGGGTTCTGGATCGACCACGGAAGAGACACCTTTATCTAGAACCCTGTGATGCAGTGGTCCCATTTGCAGTGACTCCTCATTCTCTAAGGTTATTGGGGAAACATTGAGATGGGCAATCTGTGGCCATTTCAATTCTCAAGGACCCAGCTGCCACCTCTTCACCAGCCACATTTGGCTGAGTAGACCCTTGTCTCAACATGCATCTAACAGATTTTCTTTCCTGATTTTTGAGACTTGGAACAAAAAGACACGGCATTGATGGCCATTGGCAGCTCCATAGAGGAAAGGCCACAAAGGCCTCCTGCTGAAGTCCTCAGAGCTGCCCATAGTTCTTTCAACTGTTCTGATCCTGTGTGATATTGAGTAAGACCCAACGCTACCTTCCTATCCCACCTCTTTTCTTTTTTTCAAAATTTGACTTATTCTACCTTGATTGGGTTTATGTTACTTACATCTGAAAGAACCTTAACAAACACAACCAAAGCAAGAAGTTAAGCTTTCTTCAATACCAGCACTGTCCAATAGAACTTTCTCCAATGGTGTTCTATACATGTGCTGTCTCATAACGTAGCCATTAGTCACATGTGTTATTGAGCACTTAAAATGTGGCTAGTGCAAGAGTGAAACTAAAATTTTCATTTTATTTCATTTAAATTAAGTTAAATTTAAACAGCCACCAGTAAGTAGTGGCTATGTATTAGATGATGCAGTCTGATAAGGATAATAGAAATTCTTTTTCTCTACTGAAGAACAGAACAAGAGAAAATTGACTTAAATTATACATTTGCTGTGGGCAAAATCCCAGAAAAAGAGAATCAAGAAAGTTTCCTGGAACCCCTCTGTCACACTCGGAAGTAATCATCAGAATAGAATAGTGTATTGGTTTGCTAGGGCTGCCATAACAAAGTATCACAGACTGGGTGCCTTAACAACAGAAATTAATTTCCTCACAGTTCTGGAGACTGGAAAGCTGAGATCAAGATGTCAGCAGGTTGATTTCTCCTAAGGCTTCCCTCCTTGGCTTGTAGATGACATCTTCTTTCTGTGTCTTCACATGGTTTTCCATCTGTGGGGGTCTGTGTCCTAATCTCCTCTTCTCATAAGGACACCCATGTGACCCATTTTAATTTAAATACCTCTTTACAGACTCTGTCTCCAAATATAGTGACGCTCTGAGGTCCTAGAGGTTAGGGTGTCAACATTGGAATTTGGGGGGAATACAATTTAGCCTATAATGAATGGTTTAGGTTTGGATATGCCTGATGGACAAAAGAATGATAAAAATTGCATTCCCTAGCATGGCCAGGAACTCGCCGTCTCCTGAGACCAGAGACCTGCTCAACATTTCCAATTCAAGTTTGGCTCCTTGTGCATTTTAATTGCAGCATCAGATTAACTCCAGATATAAACTGCAGATATTAATTGCATAGCTCTTCTCTAGGCTACCATTTCCAGGGAGTCTAATGAGTGTGACTTATTTCATGTAACTAAGAGATCTGAATGCCGATTTTGACTCAGAGGATTCTTCCTTTGAAATTATCTCTACTTTTGTATTTTTCTTCCTCCAATTGCTATCTAAAGCAGGTCTTTATGAGCACGTGCTGGCGCCCTTATAATAGCTTTCTGGGTGGTCTCCAGACCTCCAGCTTCTCCCAGTTCTCATTCATTCTGCATATTGAATTTAAATGCTTCTTCCCAAGAGACCATGTTCATTGTTCCTCCCATTTCCTGGAAACTTCAAAGGACTCTCAGCCCAGTTGTCTCATGATAATCCCAAATTCCTAATTTCTCACTAATTGTACATTACTACCTAACTACACCCTGCATATGACTTTAATTTCTGTTGCTACTGACACAACAATAACAGCAACAAAATAAAACTCCTCTGAGTCTTCCCAGATCTCTTTCCCCCCATCCATGTTTCCAGGAGCAAGTCTTTGCTTATGTTACCACATCTGGAATGCCCTCAAGGGCCTGAGCTCTCAAGGCAACTGGTATTTAATGAGAGAAAACTTTTATTTAAATTTTACTTCTTAGGGCTGGCCTGTTAGCTCAGTAGGTTAGAGCACGGTGTTATAACACCAAGGTCAAGTGTTTGGATTTCCTTATCAACCAGCCACACACAAAAAATTTTACTTCCTCAAATGGACAAAGACTTTATGAATATGACCCCAAAAGCACAAGCAACAAAAGGAAAAATAAACAAAAGGGATTATATCAAACTAAAAAGCTTTTGCACAGCAAAAGAAACAATTAACAGAGTAGAAAGACAACCTACAGAGCAAGAGAAAATATTTACCAACTATGCAAATGACAAGGGATAAATATCCAGAATACACAAGGAACTCAAACAACTTAACAGTAAAAAACCAAAGAGCCCAATTAAAAATGGGGCAAAGGAGCTGAATAGGCATTTCTCAAAAGAAAATATACAAATGGCCAACAGGTACATGAAAAAATGCTCAACATCACTCAGCACCAGGGAAATGCAAATGAAAACCACATCGAGATACCATCTCACCCCAATCAGACTGGCTGTTACCAAAAAGACAGAAAATAACAAATGCTGGTGAGGATGTAGAGAAAGGGGTACCCTTCTACACTTTTGGTGGGACTGTAAATTAGTACAGCTATTACGGAAAATGGTATTGAGGTTCCTCAAACAACTACATATTGATCTGCCATAAGATCCAGCTATTCCACTGCAGGGTATATACCCAAAGGAATGTAAGTTATCATGTCTAAGAGACACCTGCACTCTCAAGTTTATCACAGCTCTATTTACAATAGCCAAGAGTTGGAACCAACCTAAATGTCCATCACTGAATGACTGGATAAGGAAAATGTGGTATATATACATAATGAAATACTACCCTGCCACAAAAAAGCATGAAATACTGCCATTTGCAGCAACATGGATGAACTTAGAGAAAATCATATTACGTGAAATAAGCCAGGCAAAGAAAAACACCACATGTCCTTACTCATAAGTGGGAACTAAAAAATAAATGAATAAATACATAAATTAATAATACAACAATCACAATAATATGTTAAACTTTCAGAAGGAGAGAACAGAACTGAGATTACTGGAGGTGGAAAAGAGGAAGGGAAAAGGGGGTAAGGAAGGAATTGGGAAAGAGCCATTGTGTAATGCTGAATATACGGATTATCGTGATTTAAGCATCACATATTGCACACAGGAATTGATATTCAACTCTGTATCCCACAGATATGTACAATTAACTATGTTACAATAAAACCATTTTTAAAAATTTACTTCCTTAGAAATGTCTTCCCTGACCATCCTGTCTAAAATAGTGCTCCATCAATTGAAATACTACAACCCTCCTTTTTTTTCTTGATGGTGGCATGAGCTGAATCGTGCTCCCTCCTCCCAAATTCATATGCTAAAGTTCTAATCCCCAGGACCTCAGAATATGACTGTATTTGGAGATAGGTTCTTTAGTGAGGTTATTAAGTTAAAGTGAAGTCATTCAGGTGGGCTCTAATCCAATGACTTGTGTCCTTACAAGAAGATGAGATTAGGACAGAGACTTGCACAGAGGGCCTACCACACGGAGACACAGAGAGCAGACAGCCATCTCCACACCAAGGAAAGAGGCCTGAAACACATCCTTCCCTCTTGTTCTCAGAAGAACCCAATCCTGTCGGCACCTTGATCTTAGACTCCTAGCCTCCAGAAATGTGAGAAAATTAATTTCTGTTGTTTAAGCTGCCCAGTCCATGGTACTTTGTTATGGCAGTCCTAGCAGACTAATACAGCTGCATGTATCACTCTCTAAGTTTGTGTGTGTGTGTTTCCCCACACTAGAATGTAAAGTTCACGAGGGCAGCAACTTAGTTTTGTTCATTGCTGTATCTCCATGTCTAGAGCAGTGCCCAGCACATAACAGGTGCTCAATAGGTAGAGTATGGAACAGCATTTTATATTCCTGGGCTCTATCCATCTCTGCCTACATCTGGAGTAAAGTAAAGGAAGTCCATTTGCCTGCAGATAAAAACTGCATCCCCCAACCTAGCCTTTACGGGTAATAAAGGTACTACTTTGGTCTTTGTTTGCTTTATCTTATTTCTCAGTGGGTTTAGAACTTGGGCAAGGAGGATGAGGGCTAGCTATTAATAGTCTCACTCCCTAATACCCTGCAGTATCTTGCAAATCCAAGGTAGTCAATGAATATTTTACTAAATGAGAATCTATTTACATGTTTCCTAACAATTTTATACATGCATATTTTGGTTTTTTTAAATTAATATATTTTTATTGAAAATAATTGATTGAACATATCTGTGGGGTACACAGTTGAATATCAATATCTGTGTACAATGTGTGATAATCAAATCAGGATAATTAGCATTTCATCATTATAGAATGTAAACATTCCTTGTGTCTGTTAATCAATTTCTCACTAACCCCTCTCCCCCTTTCCCAACTCTAGTAACCACAGTTCTCTTCTCTCTCTCTCTCTCTCTCTCTCTCTCTCACCTCCACTTACGGGTGAGGACATGTGGTATTTTCTCTTTCTGTGCCTGGCTTGTTTCACTTAACATAATTTTCTCTAAGTTCATCCATGTTACTGCAAATGGCAGAATTTCATTTCTTTTTTTATGGCAGAGTGGTATTTCATTGTATACATATCACATTTCTCTTATCCAGTCATCTCTCAATGGACATTTAGGTTGATTCCATATCTTGGCTATTGTAGATAGAGCTGTAATAAACATGGGAGTGCAGGTGTCCCTTAGACATGATGATTTACACTCCTTTGGGTATATGCCCAGTAGTGGGATTTCTGGATCTTATGATCATTCTATCTGTAGTTGTTTGAGAAACCTCCATACTGTCTTCCATAATGGCCATACTAATTTACAGTCCCACCAACAGTGCAGAGGAGTTCCCCTATATCCACATCCTCACCAGCATTTGTTATTCTCTGTTTTTTGATAATAGCCAGTCTAACTTGGGTGAGATGATATCAAAGTGTGGTTTTGATTTGCATTTCCCTGATGTTGAGTGATGAGCATTTTTTCATATACTTGGCAATTTGCAAGCTTTCTTTTGAGAAATGCCTATTCATCTCCTTTTCCCATTTTTTAATCAGGTTATTTGGTTTTTTTTACTGTTAAGTTGTTGAATTTCTTGTATATTCTGCACATTAATCCCTTGTGGGATGTATAGTTTGCAAATATTCCCATTCCGTAGGTTGTTCTTTCACTCTGTTGATTGTTTACTTTGTTGTGCAGAAGCATATTAGTTTGATATTATGCCATTTGTTTATTTTTCCTTTTCTCGCCTGTACTTTTGAAGTCTTATTCATAAAACTTTTTGCCTAGTCCTACATCCTGAACTGTTTCCCCTACATTTTCTTCTAGGAGTTTTATAGTTTCTGGTCTTATATTTAAGTCTTTAATCCATTTTGAGTTGATTTTGGCATATGGCAAGATGCATGGGTGTAGTTTCATTCTTCTACACATGGATATCCAGTTTTCCCAGCAGTATTTACTGAAGAGGCCATCTTTCCCAAATGTATATTCTTGGTACCTTTGTTGAAGATAAGTTGGCTGTAAGTGGATTGATTTTTGGGTTCTCTGTTCTGTTCCATTGGTTCATGTGTCTGTTTTTATGCCAGTGCCATCCTGTTTTGGTTATTGTAGCTTTGTAGTATAATTTGAAGTTGTGTAGTGTAATGCCTCTGGCTTTATTTATTTATTTTTCACACAGGATTGCTTTAGCTATTCAGGATGTTTTGTTGTTCCATATGAATTTTAGGAGTATTTTTTTCTATTTCTGTGAAGAATGTCATTGGTATTTCGATGAGGATTGCATTGAATCTGTAGATCACTTTGGGTAGCATGGACATTTTCACAATGTTAATTCTTCCTATATATGCATGTTGTGGATTGAATTATTTCCCCCCCAAACTCCCTGAAGCTTGAATTATATCCCCCAAGTTTTGTGTATTAGAAACTTAGCCCCCACTGTGACTGTTAGGAGGGTGGGAAATCCTATTATGGTAATTGAAAAGTGGGGCCTAGAAGAGGTGATTAGATTGTAGGACCATGCCATAGTCAATGGATTAAAAATGGTGGTCATGGCATGGTTCTGAGGGCTTTAAAAGGACAGTGCATGAGAAACTGTCTCTGCTCTCTCTGCTTCCACCATCTTGCAATGTGATACCCCTGAATCACTGTTGTCACCACCAGATGGACTTCCCAGCTTCAGAAACTATAAGCAATACATTTCATTTTCCTTTATAAATCACCCAGTTTCAGGTATTTTGTTATAAGCAAAAGAAATGGACTAATACACTGCATATTTATGGTTCCCAGCTAGAGTCCTAGGTTCTAAAGGGCAGGGATTGTCCTTAATGTCTGAAATTCTGCCCTCTCATAGCAGCAGCTCAATAAGTCTTTAATGAGTGAATGACCATTATACCCATTCTGCAGAGCCCTTGGGGAATATTTGTCCAGCTCCCAACAATTCCCCTTCTCTGAGGATTATCTCACTTTCCTATCCCTCCATCTCTCCTCCCCAATGCACAGAGCACAGAGGTGAAAGTAGGAGAGCTTGTACCATGAGTCTCTGCCCTTCTTCTCTTAGCCACACTATTCTGGACCACAGATGGACACTGTGCCATGCAGATTAATTCTTTCAGGATCTTGGATTGAGACCAATAGACTCACAAAAGCCTCTTCTTGCTGCAAGACATATTTTGTATACTTAGGCAATGGAAGGAGGCAATAGATGACCACCTTTTGGAAAAGCAATTCACAGAGAAAGAAGGCTATGCAGTTAGGGAAGGAGAAGCAGTCATAGGAGCCTGGGGGGCTTTCCAGAAGCTTTCTGGGGCCAACTTCCATTCTGCCCTTCCTTTCCACTTGACACACCTGTGTTCCTGCCGTCACTCCCCGCTTCTTTGCATAAATTGGTTTGTTTCTGTTGTTTGCAAAAAAAACCCCAAAACAAAACAAACATAAAAACAACCAAAACCCAAACAAGGCCATTCACTCACTTACCCCTTATGATAGTTTTTTGAGAAATAGGGGTGATTTCCTTCAGAAAATGAGGCATATGAACCCTATCCCCCTCCTCTACTTCTCAAATCACTTTTTAAAGCCCATTTACTTCGAGGTAATGGAGGAGCCAGTCCCATGCATCAGGTAATGTACAGTGTTGGACGGCATTTCTTTGCAATTCTTTCCAAAAAGAAGATAGTACACCTGTGCTCCGAAATCTACCAGGAACACTCAGTGTTTTTAAATCTATCTCTTTCTAAATTGCCTCATAAATTCTTGCTGTTCTCAGGATCACTTTTCTCAACTATACCAGCTGAGATCAACTCAGGTGGTTACCGTAACCGTTCCAAGATGTTAAATATGAAAGGCTAAACAAAGATCTTTATGGGAAGAAGGTACTTTTTTTTTCTTGTGTTCACAGCTACACTGATCAAGAGGAAAAGGTAGAGGAAAAAAATCCTTGTGCATGAAATTAAATTGCACTGAAAGAGCAAAATTGTTGGGCTCATCTTCAAGGACTCCCACCCATCTTCATTAGTATCTTATTGATAACCAGTTAGGAGGCAGCTGCGGTAGATCAAGTCCGATGGTGGCGGCTGAGACCAGGAGGTCTCGGTGGACATAGTGATATGTGGACAGTGAGGGCTCCGTGAGAACAAGAACAGGGGACAGAAAGGGAAGGAATAGATAATAGATGCAGAAATCAAACCTAGCAATGATTCATTCTGTGAAAAAAATGAGAGTACAGGCTGGGGCGTGGCCTTCTCTGAGGCCTGATATGGAAACTGGGACCTGGAAAATCTGGAGAGAAAAAAAGATTCCAGGCGGAGGGAACAACTCCTGTAGGGCCTCTGTTGCAAACAAGACTGGCAGGCTGGAGGAACAGCAGGAAGGTCCATGTGTCTGGTGTGGAACACAGGGAAGAGGAGACGAGGTCAGAGAGGCGGGAGGGGGCAGCTCCTCAAGGTCCCTGGCATAAAGCGATTTTTTAAAATTAATAGATTATTTTTTTTTTTATTAGCATATTCATTATTACAAATCATAATTATTCTTTATGCCCCTTACCTGGTCAATCCCTTCCCAATCTCCTTGCCCCCCCCCATCTCTAGTATCCTTAGGGAATGTTCTCTCCTTCTGCAAGTTCTATTTTTAAAAGCAGGTGTGAGATAGGGGGTGCTCAGTTTCCACAGGTTCAGGTTTCAGGACACTCTTGAGTTTAAGGCCACTCCCCAAGGTCTCAGGCTCCTCCTAGAGGAGAGTTACAGTTGCTGATTGCATCTATTTTCAGCACTGACAGGGAGAAATTGAGACCCCCAGGGGCAGGTTTGTATCACTCCAATGTCTGGGCACACTCAGTAAAGTTATAGAACCCAAATGACTGAGCATGCTCAGTAGAGGGGAGTTTAATCCTTTGAATGACCTTCCACTAGAGGTGATGGACAGCACTGAACGTTCTAGGTGCTTTCCAGTGGGTATGCTGGAATTCGACCAATGAGGATGCTCTAAAAAGAGACCAACTGAGCATGTGTAAGACTATGTCACATAACTGGGAGCCACCCCCTAGTTAAATATTCATTAGGTAGCATGAATATTATTAGTGAAACTAACTATAAAAACTGAATCCCCTTAGAAGGGGCTGCTTCTGCTCACTCCCTCTATAGCCAGTCCCCACTTCCCTGAGGTGTGTATTTCTTTCTTTTTGTATCATACTTGCTGGGGTGGGTTGCTTGCTTTCCTGGAGCCCACCCCCAATTCCCCAGCTGAGGTGTGTACACTTTACTTTTGTATTAAACGTGGTGCAGACCCTGCTCAGTCTCTGGAGCTAGGCCACACTTGCTCCGTGAAGCCTATACTTCTTATGCATAACATTAAACCTGTTTTCACGTGGTACTGTGGCTGTCCTTGAATTCTTTCCCGTGGTGGAGTCAAGAACCTGCTACAGGACGGGGTGGGTTGAGGCTGGCTACCAGGCCTTTCCAGATCCTCTCCTTGGATATCAGTTTTAGGCTTACAGAAAAATAGAGCAGAAAGTATAATTTCCATATACCTTCCCCACCCCACCGAGTTTCTCCTAATATTAACATTTTTGCATTAGTGGACACGTTTGTTATGACTGAGGAACTAATACTGATATGTTATTATTAACTATAGTCCATAATTTACATCAGGGTTCATTCTTTTATTGAAAGGGTCTTAGCATAAGTGGGGGGATGGGATTAACATGGTCTGACAATTTTGAAAGACTTGGGTTCACAAAGCTGTTGTTATGGACTAAATTGTGCCCCCACTCCAGCCCCAAATTATAATCTGAAGTCCTAACCCACAGTGCCTCAGAATGTAACCTTATTTGGAGATAGGGTCATTGCTGATGTAATTGGTTAAGATGAAGTCATACTAAATGGAGTAGGGTGAGCCTCTAATCCAATATGACTGTTCTCCTTATAAAAGGGAGAATTTTTTTTTTTTTTGGCTGCTGGCTGGTACAGGGATTGAACCCTGGACCTTGGTTTTATCAGCACCACACTTTAACCAACTGAGCTACCCAGCCAGCCATAAAAGGGGGAAATTTGAACACAGACAGGCATATACAGGGAGAACACCAAGTGCCCTGGATTGTCACTCCCAAACTTGACCCCCACTGTGATGGTGTTAAGAGGATGGGAAATCCTATTATGGTAATTGAAAGGTGGGGCCTTGAAGAGGTGATTAGATTGTAGGACCGTGCCATAGTGAATGGGTTAAAAAATGGTGGTCAGGGGCATGGTTTGGAGGGCTTTAAGAAGGGAGTGAATGAGGAGGTTAGTCTCCCTCTCTGCTCCGTCATTTTCACAGTGTGATACTCTGCCATCACTGTCACCACCACCAAGGTTCTCACCAGATATGTTCCCTGGACTTTGGGCTTTCCAGCCTCTGAAACTGTAAGCAATAAATTTCATTATCCTTATGAGTTACCCAGTTCCCATACTTTGTTATAAGCAACAGAAACGGACTAATACACCAAGTAAATGTGAAGATGACCATCTACAAGCCAAAGAGAGAGGCCTGGAATGGATCCAGTCTTAAACGTCAAGCCTCCTAGAACTGTGAGACAATAAATGCATGTTGTTTAAGCAACACAGTCTACGGTTCTTTGTTAAAGTAGCCCTAGTAAACTAATAACAGCTGTGAAGACCTGCTACAAGAAAAACTGCTCAATTTCATTCAACCAAACATTTTCTAACATTTAAAATCAAAGGCTCCCTTTTTTCTATTGACCATTGACCCCCACAGACTAGCATTTTGTAGGTCACAATTTGGACACTCTAAACAAGAATGTAATCTCCATGAGGGAAGGGATTTTGCTTTAATCACCTGAAATAGTGATTGGCATTTAATAAATATTTGTTGAATAAATGAACTTAGCTTGTGACTTTAGGCCATTCCATATATATGTATCTCCTGTCCATATTCTACTTCAGGGTCCCTTTACAAATCTTGGTACACACTTTCCTCAGTTTAAAGGTGAGAATTACCTCCTAGATTTTCTTTATTTTCTATGAAAAATTTACAAGGAATTAGGGTCAACATCATCCAAAACCAGTTCTATGTTGATGCCCATATCTTCCATGGGATTGAAAAATGCCACATGCTCTCTAATGTTTCCTTTTCACATAAACTTTATAATTTTCTCTATCTATAATTTTCTAAAGTTTTATATTTTATATTTATATTTATATTTTATATATATATATATATATATATATATATATATATATTTAAAAACTCATCTAAATAAAAGGAACAGCCATAAACAAACAGATAGTTTTTCTTACCATCCTCACTAGAGAAGTCTCTAGGGGCACCTGTTTCTGTGGTTGGTATGGACCAGGGAGCTATTCTCTGTAAAACTGTGGAATCTGTAGAGTGCTGGTACAGTAGCAATGCTCTGTTCCTAGAAATCAAGTGTGCAGAGTACCAAGTGGAAGTGAAAAGTGGTCATCTTTGTTCTACATAGGTTTAAAAGCACATTTATGAGCTATTTCAGAACAACAACAATATCTGCTCCATGTGAGATAAGAGGTGCTCAGTTTCTCTGGGTTTGGGTTTCAGGACACACCTCTGGGTTTCAAGCCATTCCCCAAGGTCTCAATCTCCTCCTTTAGACCCTCCCCTAGAGGAAAGTTACTGTTGTTTATTGGACCTATTTTTGGCACAACATTGGAGATTGAGACCACAAGGGGTAGACTTATGCAAATCCAGTAGCTGAGTATGCTCAGTAAAAGGAATTTATTCAGGCATATGCAACCCCAATGAGTGAGTATGCTTAGTGGAAGGGAGTTTATCCTTTGAATGACCTTCCACTAGGGATGCCAAAGAGCACAGAATATTCTTGAATATGTTCAGTGCATGTGAATATGTTCAGAGCTTGTGAATTTAACCAATGAACATGTAAAAAAGAGACCAAGTGAGTATGTGCAAGACTATGTTACATAACAGCGAACCACCCCCTTAATTGAATATTCATTAGATAGTATGAATATGTATTAGATAGTAAAACTACAAAAGCTGAATTCTAATAGGAGGTGGGGCTGTTGCTCTCCATTTCTGGGGCCAGCTTGAACTCTGCCTGTGGAGTGTGTATTTCTTTTTATATCAAACTTACTTTCAGGAAATGACTGCTCACTCTCCTGAGCCAGCCTGAACTCTGCACTAAAATTTAAGTGTATATTTCTTACTTACGTGTTAAATTTGGTGTAGACCCTGCTCAGTCTCTGGAATGAGGCCACACTCTCTCTATGGAATATGTATCTCTTATTTATTATATTAAACCTGTCCTCACTTTCTACTGTGACTCTGCTCTTGAATTCTTTCCTGTGGCAGAATCAAGAACCTGGTAAGAGGACAGGGTGGGTTGAGGCCAGCTATTGGGCCTCCCCAGACCCTTTCTTCCAGCATCACAGGGATTAAATTAGGCTATCTAAAGTAGTCCTCACCTGTGGTAGTGGTATTATTCAGAAAAAAGGAACAGGGTCTCCCTCGAGCAACTTAAGCAAAAGGGCTTGTATCATAAAAACACAGATGGGCTAGAGCAAAAACCATTAGGAAGTAAGGTATCTCCAAAGATGAATTTTGCACTGGTTTTATTGTCCAGTCTACATGTATCTCTTAAGTATCCCTTCTTGTTTCCCTGATTCTCTGTTGTATAGGTTCAATTCTCTTCTAGGTCCTAATTGGCCATGCCTTTACATATTCTCAGATTATACAGAGAATTAGTTGTCTTTGCTTAGCTAATTACTACAGTGATGTTGGGCAGAGTCCTTTATATGAGGTAATCTCAGGTCATTGGACAGACTTATGGCCAGGCTACCTTGGCTGCTAGGGACACTTCATGGAGCTGTACAGGTTGTGCATGGTGTCTCAGGAGCTGCCCATGGCCATGTGCATGTCACTAGTCCAGTCAGTGGCCACCTCTGCAGAAGGAATAATTGCAGCGTCTGTGACCATGACAGGCACGTCTGGGATGCCTTGATTTTGCATTCCATTCACTTGAATCTCAGTTACCATGTAAGTTCTACTTTAAAATCCATCAGTCTGAAAAATACAAGTGTTGGATACAAATTTAAGATGACAATAATGACTTCTTTATTGGTTACCTTTATAAACTTGACTTTGCAAACTATATTTGCACATAAGGTCGGATGTGCAAACCCAACCTTGTTTCAAAACCTCAAATAACCTGAATTCGCCACCCTAACAGTATCTTAAAATATATATCTTGACTTGCAAACAAAAGCCGGATAGCAAATATAAAATGTAATAGTGAACACATGGTTAAAACATGGTGAGGAAAACCATCTTTTAAGAAAGTGACAATGAAAACCGACATCTCTGTCTCCCTTGCCACATAAATGAGAGCCCTTCATTGGCTCACACGATTGGAGGAAAATGGAAAGTTTCCAGAAGCAATAAGCATAACTCTCTGTCCCTCCCCTGCCCTTTTCACTGAAGGACACACTGTCATTACACCTCAGACAAATGCCCTCGCCCCAGTCCCATGGCTTCGACTGAAGGTAGGCAAGGAAAGAACAGCCTGTCTTCTGATAAACAAATGCACAGGGTTCCAAAGATCATCTCAGAGAACCTAATTTATTTTCCAGCAACTTCTCACAAACCCAAGAGATGCATGGGTCACAATGAAAAAGATATTGTACAAATCAAAGCATTGGGATTTTAAAAAATTATAAAGACATTTAGTCATTTAAAAACATACAGATAGTACTTTGTAGCTACATCAATATCTTCTGTATACAATCTTCTTGGTTATTGGAAAGGAAAGAGGCGCCAAACTTGGGAAATGGCAGCTTTCAACAAACGTGAATGAGCAGAAAAGCTGGTTTGCTTCTCACTTTTTGTGAATCCTGTTTTCACTGGGAAAAGGCTGTCCTGTTTCTCTTTTTACTGTACACTTAGCAGCTCTGCAGCCAGATTTTCTTTTTTTCAGAGGAATGAGGAAGATTGTTGAGAAGCAAAGTATGGATTTTCATCCATTTGGTTGGCACCGTGCTTGTTAAAATTTCACTTCATCTTTCCCAAGAACCCTAAATCATCCATTTAAAAGAAAGACAGAAATCAAGTGCTTTTTGTTATCAAAAGGATAAGAATAGCATTAGATTTTTGTTTTTTAGATTTTTTAGATAGTTGTTTTGATCTTTGACAGTTGGACTTTGATCTTAGATGTCCATTTTTTATTTTTGAAAAACCACCTGATATGAGCGGGGAGTCATTGCTCTGCCTCCTTCCTAGACTGTTCAGCCCGGATCCCTTTGGCAAGCATGGTTCTATTTCCCTTGGCTCGTGTGGCAACATATGCCAGTTATGGTGTTTCCTCTCTGTTTCCTGGTTGTCAGAGAGGTGTTGGTAGACTGCATCTTCAAGCATCAGTGTTGTGTTAAGGGAGAGGATTTGTTGATGGCAAAAAGTAAGCTCCCTCTGCTGGTTGTGGCTTCCTCTTCAGAAACGAGTGTCAGAATATCCATATAGAGGCCAGATTTTTCCATCCTCCTGCCCAGCCACGAAAACCTTTCTCACAGTGGAGGTGAAGATGGTCTATGAACTTGAGAACTCAAAGAGCCCAACAGGCAGATGCTGGAGCAGATACCTCTGAGGATGTTCTCTGAGGTTTGACACAGAATACCTGGGACTCTGGACAGAATTAATTTATAAGGTTTATCGCTCTGAAAGGGACAGATGGCAGACTTACCCTGAAATAGCTTTTCTGGAGGAATAACACATGGTAAATTGCATTAATTGTAATAACTGCTTTTTTATGCTTTGATAAAAACTGGCAAAGGCCTTCAGAGATCTTCTAACCATGGCAAATGGGTGCAGCTCCCCTTAGCAGTGGCAGAGCTATGAGCTACGGAGCTATGGCTTTGGCTTCTGCTTAGCGAGGCTGCAGGATTGGAAAGAGCACAGGAACCACAGGAAAGAAACCAAAGAAACCACAGGATATCTTAGGAAAGAGATGGGCGGTTGAGGATATAGCATGGGCTGGAGGAGTAGCTAGTCCCATTGGGGGCCAGGTTGTGGGTATTCCTCACAGGAACATATCTGGTTAATTCAATAGTCGTGGCACATAGAGATTTTGAGAGGTCCCCCTCCTCAGCATGTACTGCAGATAAGAATTATGTCAGTGTCAGAATTTTGTTCCTTTCAAACTCAAAGGAGTAGCAGAGGGTGTAGGACAAACTTTCCTACATTTATATAATCTCCTTCTGTTATCTAACTAACCATGCAACTCAAGGAGAATTTCCATTCTTTAATGGCTTTCCAATTTTTCCTTTTCTCCTTCTATGATGATTTTTTATGTCTTTGCTTTATTGTACCTCCTTTAAGTTGAGTCAAAGTTCTGCTTTGTGCATGAAATCAGTCTCTGACTTTGGATATTTTCTATTATTTTAATCTTCCAGGAATATTTATGTCTTTTTCTCTTTATTCACTCTGCCAACAAATGCAAGAAACCTTAATGGAAAACACACTAGATTTCAGGCACTCTAATAGCGTGGGATACTTTAATGGCATGTGGGATACCAAGATGACTTATAGCTAACATTTTTTGTTCCAGACACTATTCAAAGCACTTTTGCAATATTTTATTTAATCCTCACAGCAAGCCTATAAGGTTATTATTATCGCTATTTTGTGAATGAGAGACCTGCAGCCCAAATAGTTTTCTCAAGGTCACAGAGCTCATAAGTGGCAGAGCTTAAGCTTGAGAGCAGGCGGTCCACCTCCAGAGGCCTTGTTCTTCATGGTCTGTACCTTGAAGGACTAAGACTGTGATTACGTGGGTGGGCATACTGGTAAGTAAGTAATTTCCATCCAAGACATAAGGGCCCTGTTATACACATGCAAAGCACGGGTCGGCAAAATATTTCTGTCAAGTGTCAGATAATTAATATTTAGGCTTTGTGAGTCAAAGAGTCCCTGTTGCAACTACTCGACTAGTAGCAAGAAAGCAGCCATAAACAATATGAAGATAAACAAGATAGCTGTGTTCCAATAAAACTTTATTTATAAAAACATGTGGTAGGGCTGGCCCCTTAGCTTAGTTGATTACCGCACAGCTTTATAACACCAAGGTCATGGGTTCAGATCACATACTGGCCAGCTGCCAAAAACAAAAGCAGCAACAAAAAAATCAGGTGGTTGACTAGATTTGACCCATAGGACAGCACTGTAGTTTGCTAACCTCTGTGTTAGGGGATTATGAGGAATCGAGCACCATTTCTGCTTAAGGAGAAGAGATAGGCATTCAAATTAAACCTTGGCTATATGGCAACAAAGAAGGAGAAAGGCATTCCAAGCAGACAGAACCATGTTTGAGAATTGGGGAGGTCTGAGAGTAAATGGATACTTAAAAAGATGTGAAATTGTGAGTGACAAGAGATGTAAAAAACAATGACAGAATATAAGTTTGCAAAGGAGGATTTGTGCCTAGGTTAACAAATAGTTTATTATAAAATAACCGCTTTATAAGTGTAGTTTATTTATTTATTTATAATTTATTTTATGGGCTTTTTGTTTTCCTCTGTGAACAACTGTTTCTCTTCCCCTAAAACAACTTTAATGTTTTCCTCTTAATTGGTAATATGGAAAATGTCTTCATTTGTAGCATGTACAATTTTAATCAGAAAAACAGGAAGAAGAGAAATCCTAGAGGGTCTACCATCTACACCTGCCTAAACACAAAGAAACAAGCTATTTTCAGAGACATTAAAATGAAACATTCTGGGAGATACTCAGATAGAAGATGAGGACAGATTTTTGTCTTTTGTAAAACCCTGTGGGTGTAATTTTGCCATTAGTCAAGATGGATGTTTCAGTGTTGAAACATGAGAAATCTTTGAAACACCAATGGCATAACAAGAATGCTGCAGGGAAACGAAGTGGATTCCATCCTTTTTCTTGGGCTGTAAGTCAACTGAAGTTGCTTATGACAGCTTGCTGATGAAACATGATTTATAATGTTCACAGACACCTGTCCAAGTTACTAAGTTTATTAGAATTACTACGCAGGTATGAAAGCTGTTGAGTGTGGTGTTGGATTCTAGTCTTTAAAATCAAGTGATATTCCCAGGGGCATATCTGGGACAGCTTCTCTGTGGGAGAAAAAAGTGGGGGCAGGAAGATCCATCAGTTTCTCTTAAAACGAATGTCCTCTCTATGCATTTAGGAGATTTCCTTAATTTTTAGATTCTCCATCTGGAAAAGAATTAAGTTTCAACTGAAGTGCTGAGATAAAATAGATGTTCTAAGTCAAGTGCCAAGTCAAGATGCAAGTTTTCAAAAGAGAAACCCCAAAAGTGTTACGTGATTTTTAAGCTCCTACCCGTATCTAAGGAATAACAGTATAAAAAAGAGCAGGGTGGTTGGAGTCTACTCACCATGCACACTCAAGGGAGTAGGTGGAGAGCCTCTGCTCTGCACTTCAAGCCTAGTGGGGCTTCATCAGGCCCCCCCAGTTAGAATGACATGGTGGGGTCCAGTGGACTGGAATCTGACTCCTACTCCTCAGGGATAAAAAGCAGGCTGGCGAGCTGAAGCAGGGATGGCTGAGCAGGAGGCAACCTTGCTCTTCGACAGTTGGTCAAAGCAAAGGATGCACCAGAGTGTGTGCAGACTGGAAACGGGTCGTGTGCGAGGGCGCTACTAGGGAGTGGTGTTCATCCAGCCTAAGATGGCTGCCCAGGAGGTGAAGGGACTTCCATGGAGAGAGGAAAGTCCAATATCACAGAGGTTGAGGAAAGTGCCATTCGAGACCAGCGGGAAGAGAGATTCATTTTCTCTCACTTAGGGAACTGTAGGTGGGAGATGCTTAGCCCTGAAGATGTCTCCAAAGAACTCACAGAAGTGTCCATAAGAGAGATGAAGCATGAAACATCTGCCAGGCCCAGAAAGCATGAAGCCAACCTTTGACAGCACCAGTCAAATGAGAACTTTCCTGCCCTACACTTCCACCCTCTTGCCATCCATCTCTTCCCTCCGCTCCAAGGGTGGGGTTGTCAGAACCTGCACTTACCATTGTGGGAGAGAAGAGCAGGTGGAGAAACTGAGCAGAAACAAAGCACAAGCCTTCCCTGATGGCTGCTTAATGACTCCACTCCTCTTGAGTGAGGAAGAGCGGGAGAAACATCAATGTTGATTGAAGTATTGACTCTGACATGCCACTGGACATTGTGATCATGAAATTGACACAGTGTGCTATGACTTAAGAATAAGCAGAGACAGCAGGAGGCCTGCTCACATGTCATCCAAAGGAAGAAATTAAGTAGCCCTACTAAGGAAGTAAAGTCGCTTTGTTTTACATCTGTGCTGGTCCTGGGCCTGACTGCTCCCAGATCCACTCTATCCGTCCCCTACTTTGCTCTGTAACTCGGGGCTTTGGTAACAGAATTTTAGGTTGGCCCCCCAAAACTCTCATCCCTAGTGTACCCACTCTCAAATCTCCTTCCCTTGAGTGTGGGCAGGATTGGTGAAAATAATGGGATAGTCATGCCCTTGATTGTGTTATGTTGTGTCACAGTGTCTTAGCAGACTGAAGAGCGAGAACCTCCAGCTGGCTTTAATGAAGTGAGCTGCCATGGTCTGAGGACACTGTGTGGCTAGGACCCATGCACAGTCTCTAGGGACCTCTCTAGATCCCACAGCCAGCAAGAAAACTCAGTCCTACCACCACAGAGAGATGAATTCTGTCAACAACCTGAACGAACATGGAATGGAAGAGGACCAGAGCCTCGCATGAGACCACAGCCCTTGGCCAACACCTTGTTCAACGTGGGAGAACTGAATAGAGGACCCAGCTAACCCATGCCAGGACTCCTGCCAGGGAAAATATGAAATAATAAATACATCTCCATTCAAGCCTCTCCATTTACAGAAAACGAACACAAGGGCATCGGTTCTGGAAGGCTGCTCTCCCAGGCTCCCATGTCAGGGACTCTAGCTGGGCTCAGCCAATGCGAGGTGCTGTAGAGAGACGGGGGTCCTAGAAGAAACCAGGGCATGTTCCCTCTACCCTCTGCTGTGGATGGCCTCTGGGACAGTCATTGCTTTCTTTCTTTTTTTTTTAAATTTTAACTTACACATTGTAATTGACAATACTTATGGGGTATAATCTGATATTTTGATACATATATATTGTACATTGATCAGGTCAGGGTAGTTAATGTATCAATCACCTCATGCATTTATCATTTCTTTGTGGGAAAAACATTCAAAAGCCTCTCCTCTAGCTATTATGTAATATACAAAACCTAACTGTTAACCATAGTCACCCTACTGTGCAATAGAACATCAGAGCTTATTCCTTCTGTCTAATTGTAATTTTGTCCCCCTGGGCCAGCTTCCCCCTGTTTTCTCTCCCCACCCTTCCCTCCCCAGTCTCTGGTAACTACTGTTCTATTCTCTGCCTCTATAATACCAACTTTTTCTTTTTTTCCGCTTAGATTCCACATTTGAGAGGTCATGTGGTATTTGTTTTTCTGTGCCTGGCTTACTTCACTTAACATAATGAACTCCAAGTCCATTCATGGTGCTGCAAATGGCAGGATTTCATTCTTTTTATGGCTGAATATTATTCCATTGTGTATATATACTACTTTTTTTTTTTAATCCACTCATCTGTTGTTGGACACCAAGGTTGATTCCATCTCTTGGATATTGTAAATTCTGCCACAATGAACATGGGAATGCAGATATCTCTTTGACATACTGACTTCATTTCATTTGGGTATATACCCATTAGTGGAATTACTGGATTAAATGGTAGTTCTATTTTTAATTTTTTGAGGAAACTTCATAGTGTTTTCCATAATGGCTGTACTGGTTTACACCCCAACCAACAGTATGCAAGTGTTCTCTTTTCTCCACATCCTTGCCAACATTTCTTTTCTTTTGTCTTTTTGATAATAGCCATTGTAACTGGAGTGAAGTGATTTCTCATTGTTGTTTTGATTTGTATTTCCCTGATGATTAGTGATGTTGAGCATTTTTCATATGCCTGTTGGCCATTTGTATGTCTTCTTTGGAGAAATATCTATTAAGATCTTTTGCTCATTTTTCAATTGGGTTATTATTTGCTTTTTTGCTGTTCAGTTCCTTATATATTCTTGACATTAACCCCTTGTCAGATGTATAGTTTGCAAATATTTTCTCCAATTCTGTATGTTGTCTCTTCACTCTGTTAGCAGTTTCCTCTGATGTGCAAAACCTTTTTAGTTTGATGTAATCCCACTTGTCTATTTTTGCTTTATTGTTTGTGCTTTTGATGTCTTATTTTTAAAAAATCCTTGCCAAGCCCCATGTCATGGATCGTTTCCCTTATGTTTTCTTCTATTAGTTTTATATTTTCGGTTTTACATTGAAATCTTTAATCCATTTTGAGTTAATTTTTGTATATGGTGAGAGATAGGGGTCTAGTTTCATTCTTCTGTGCATGGATATCAAGTTTTCCCAGCACCACTTGCTGAAGAGCTTGTCTTTTCCCCAATATGTATTCTTGGTACATTTGTCAAAGATCAATTGGCTACAGCTGTGTGAATTTATTTCTAGGCTCTCTATTCTGTTCCATTAATCAGTGTGTCTGCTTTTATTCCAGAACCATGCAGTTTTGGTTACTATAGTTTTGTAGAATAATTTAATGTCAGGTGGTGTGATGTCTCCAGGTTTGTTCATTTTTTTAAGGATTTCTTTGGTTGTTTAGGGTCTTTTTAAGTTCCATATGAATTTTAGGGTGATTTTTTCTATTTCAGTGAAGAATGTCACTGGTATTTTGATAGAAATTGCATTAAATCTGTAGATCACTTTGGGTAGAATAGCCATTTTAATTGTATTAATTCTTCCAATCCATGAACTTAGAATATCATTCCATTTATTTATGTCCTTTTCAATTTCTTTCTCCAAAGTTTTATAGTTTTAATTGTAGAGGGTTTTCACCTCCTTTGTTAAGTTTATTCCTAGGTATTTAATTTTGTTTATAATTATTGTAAAGGAATTATTTTCTTGATTTCTTTTTCAGATAGTTTTCTATTAGTATATAAAAATGCTACTGACTTTTGCATGCTGATTTTGTATTCTGCAACTTTACTGAATTTGTTTATTAGTTATAACAGTCTTTTGATGTAGTATTCAGGGTTTTCTATGTATAAGTTCATGTTGTCTGCCAACAGGGACTGTTTGACTTCCAGTTTTGATGTCTTTTATTTCTTTCTCTTGTGTAATAGCTCTGGCTAGGACTTCCAGTACTATGTGGAATAGAAGTCATGTAAGTGGGCATCCTTGTCTTGTTCCTGATCTAAGTAAGAGGAAAAACTTTCAGCTTTCCCCCCTTCAGTATGATATTGGCTGTGGGTTTGTCATATATTGCTTTTATGGTATTGAGGTTCAAAACTTCAATATCTACTTTGATAAGAGTTTTTATCATGAAGGAGTGTTGAATTTTGTCAAATACTTTTTCTGCATCAATTGAAATGATCATATGGTTTTTGTCTTTATTTCTGTTAATGTGGTGTATCGCATTTATTGATTTGCATATGTTAAACCATCCTTGCATTTCTGGGTTGAATTCCACTTCATCCTAGTGAATGATCTTATTAATGTGCTATAGCATTTGGTTTGCTAGTATGTTGTTGAGAATTTTCCCATCTATGTTCATCAAGGATGTTGGCCTATAATTTTCTCTTTTTGTTGTGTCATTGCCTGGTTTTGGAATCAGAGTAATGCTGGCCTCATAAAATGAGTTGGAAAGTATGCCAACTCAATTTTCTGGAATAATCTAAAGAGAATTGGTATGAGTTCTTTTATGAATGTTTGGTAGAATTCAGCAGTGAAGCCATCAGGTTCTGGTCTTTTCATTAAGGGATGATTCTACTTCCTCACTTGTTATTGGTCTGTTTAGATTTTCTATTTCTTCATAATTTAATCTTGGTAAATTTTATTTGTCCAGGAATTTATCCATTTCATCTATCATCAAATTTGTTGGCATATAGTTTTTCATAATAGACTCCTATGATCCTTTCTATTTCTGTGGCATCAGTTGTAATGTCTCCTTTTTTATTTCTGATTTCATTTATTTGAATCTTCTCTCTTTTTTTCTTGGTTAGTCTAGCTAATTGTTTGTTAATTTCATTTATCTTTTCATAAAACCAATTCTGTTCCATCAGTCTTTTCAATTGTATTTTTGGTTTCTATTTCATTTATTTCTGCTCTGAGCTTAATTATTTCTTTCCTTCTGCCAATTTTGGCTTTAATTTGTTGTAGTTTTTTTTTAGTTTCTTTCAGTGCAACATTAGGTTCTTTATTAGAAATCTTCTTCTTTGATGTAGGAATTTATTGCTATAAACTTTCCTCTTAGAACTGCTTTTGCCGTGAAGGACACTGTGGCCGTTTTGGCTTCCATCAGATGACCAGTCAGTTAAGTACTGTCTTTCCTCACCTTTCTTCTCTTCTCTAATTGTTTGAGATGCTGGAAAATGCTGTTGGGAAGAGGGAGAAGAGAAGTAGAAAATAAAGCAGGGTCAAGAAGAAGGAATAGAGAAGAAGCTCATCATACCTTGTTCTGGTTACACTCTAATAATCCCACCTCCTCCCTCAGTCCCTCTTGCTCCCTGATGTTGCCAGTTTCTGGCTCACCTCATTGCCATTTGCTTAGCTTCTCAGTAGTTCCACATGTGGGTAACCCATTCTATGCATTAAAGTTCCTCTTTCTAAAAACTCAAATGTTTTAACACCAAGGTCAATGTTTTGGATCCCCATACCAGACAGCCACCAAAAAATAAAATAAAAACTCAAATGGAAATCATCATGTCAAAGAGATACCTGCACTCCCATGTTCATCGCAGCTCTGTTTACAATAGTCAAGATATGGAACCAACCTAAATGTCCATCAATAGATGATTGGATAAGGAAACTGTGGTATATACACACTATGGAATACTACTCTGCCATAAAAAGGAATGAAATACTCCCATTTGCAACAACATGGATGAACCTGGAGAAATTTATGTTGAGTGAAATAAGAAAAGCACTGAGGGATAAATACTACATGTGCTCACTCATATGTGGGAGCTAAGAGAGAAAGGAAGGAAGGAAAGAAAGACCACAGTAGTGCTGTTGTCTTACAGAAGGAGGGAACATTCCTAGGGCTACAAAGCGGAGTGGGGAGGAGAGGGAGAGGGAAGTTGGTGGATAATTGGGTGGGGACATGGGGTACAAAAGTAATTTTTGGTAATGGGTATGTCCCCAGTATGAACTGGCTCTCACATCATGGGCATGGCAGTGAGAATTAGCTTTGTATCTCATGAATATTCTTAATAAATAAATAAATAAATAAAAATGAAATTAAAAAAAAAAAATTCAAATGTTTTCTGATTCCTGTTGAGACCCCGACCAACAGAACATCTCATGAGTCATGTGTGTCTATATATGTATGTATGTAAATACAGTCATGCATTGCTGCATGACATGGATAGATTCTGAGAAATGTGTCATTAGGCAATTTTGTTATTGTGTGAACATCATAGTGTGTGCTTAAACAAACCCAGATGGTATAGCCTACTACCCACATATGCTGTATGGTATAGCCTATTACTCCTGTGTGAGTAATGCACAGTGTTTGTTTACAATGGCTACATCATCACCAGGTGACAGGAACTTTTCCATTTTAATCTTATGGGACCACCATTGTATATGCAGTCCATGTTGAACAAAACAATATGCAGTGCATGACACACATAAAATATATCTATACGTGTGTATGAACATATATGTATATATAGGAGGGTACTTCAAAAAGTTCACGGAAAGATTCATATTATCTTTCACTTCTATTTTTCCATGAACTTTTTGAAGTAATCTCATATATAAAGTGTTTTGGTAAAACAATGACCCAAAGCAAATTCACTGGGCTATCCCCATATCCAGTATGCTTTTAGCTTGTTAATAAACTGCTAAAGGAATACACTTGCTTGCATTTAGTAAAATAACATGTTAAAGGCTTTGCTAGACAGATCTTTGACCTAATTAGGAATCCCAATTCCAGCCATGCCATCTAATCTGTGACACCACAAATTTTGGGGTGTCCTTAGTCCTCTGCAGTAGAAGCTGAGCCAGTACCAGGAACTCTGACTTCTACTTCCTCCTCTTCCCCACATTCTCTCATGCCTTCAATAGGAACTTGTATCACTGGCCTAAATCTACAAAGTCCAGAATTAGCAAGTACCAAAAACAAAGATACACCAAGTGCCCTGGCCATTCAACAACGTATTTCATCCACAGTCAAATAAGACATTTTGGAAACACTGATTTGGTCATGCTGGCAAATCTTGCTGTAAGGTAGAGACACTTTCTGAAAGGAGTGAATTCCTAGACTGTTTAAGAATTTCAGTTTTCTTGCCCCTTTTATGACAAGTCACTTATGGCCCAAATTTACAGAAAAAAAATTGTTAAGAGAAAGGGCTGCTCAGATGCAATCTCAATAACCCACAAAAGTGAAGCTGCTATACCATGACTTTATTTAACATCTGTGTATGTATTAAACAGCCAGACAGTGGCCTGGACTATGGATTGGTGCTCGAGTGGGCTCTCAGTTTCTCACAGAGGTGCAACTATTTTATGGATGCTGACTTGAACACTAGACCTAGCTAGTTGCCTAACTATCAGCAGCCCAATGGTAGCCTTAGGCAGACAGAGAAGGAGAGAACAATTCAATGTGGTCTAACTCAGAGTCAGAAGCCTAGAAGGAAACTGTGTGATGGAAGATCAGCAGAGCCACCTCATCATACGTGAGTTTTATTTTATACTGGATGGCCTACCCAGAGTTGCCAGGGAGAATCATTAACACTGATAAATAAGTCATCCCCTGCCATTACCCTACTTGGGCCATCATAGACATTTGGTTACAGATCAACAGGCAGTATAGAGCATTTGCTCTTCTGACCTTTGATTTTGAGCTCACAATGAAGCTGTGGACAGAAAAAAACCACAATGGATCCAAAAGTGAGCCAATCGATTCTACAGAATGTTGACTTTTGATGAATTCCTGTATCTAGAGCCAAGGTATGGCCGTGAATGATGAATGAGGGTAGTTCAGACATGAAAGTTGGTTGATATGCTCATTCACGTTAACAAGTAAAAGAAAAGTGAAACAACAAAGAGAAAGTATATTGGAATTTCACTCATTTTTCAATGACATGAGTGACTTCTTTACTGAATCAGGTAATAATTTTTGAACATTAGTATATAGCCTCAATTTGTTGTGCTATTCACAATGCAGTAGCTACAAACAGGCATTTTTAAGTTTAATCTGCATGTTAAGATTTTCTCCATCACTTTCTTAAGTTTAGACAATCAACAAAATAATAAATCAAGCTCTAATTTGTAATGTTTGCCCATTCCTGTGGTGTAAATTTTAGTATGTCACCCTCTAGTGGCAATCACTAAGCCGCACATGAGGAGGACGACCCTCCTCTGCTACACCCACAACTGAACCAGTAGGACTTCATACAGTCCATGGCACATGGGAAAGGCTTGACAGGGATTTACTGCAAGACTGCCTAAGTCCTCTCCAGCTTCTCTGTTCTGAAATAAAGAGAAAACAGAAGCACCTCACCTTCTAGGAGTTATTTGATTAAAATTCCTTGGTTTAGATGGTTTCTTGTTACTTTTCGTCCCTGATTTTTGACTGAGATCTAGCAATTCCAACAGATGCCTGAAGATACCTTCCCACATATTTCCCTTCCTTGTTCAAGGACAGGGATGACTGAGGGAAAGAAATGAATCAGAAAATCCAAATTATGTTTTTACTACTTAGCTTGGTATAAATTCCTGGTTGAACATGGGTTTCTACAATAAGGAGACTGGTAATCCATTCTCATCTCACCTCGTCCCTCCTCACGTTTGTATCACTTAGTGTTTCTTCACCCCTTACCCTCTTGCTTCTGATCCTAAGCGAATTCTGCCTTCTTCAGGTATTTTTAAAATGTCACTTTTCAGGTAAGGTCTTCCCTGGCCACATATTTAAACAGTCTTAAGCTTTGTATCTTATGAATATTTGTAACCAGTAATAAAAAAAACCTAGCTATTAAGCTAAAAAAAAAATACATATTAGCAAGGATATAAAAGATTTAAACAGCAAAAATAAAAATAAAATAAAATAAAATAAACAGTCTTCATGTAATATCACCATAATATTTAAACCTTTCTTTATTTTTCTCCAAAACACTCTACATACTATATACTTTTATATACAAAAATTATCTATAAATTCATATATATACACATATATGCACACGAGGGTGATTCAAAAAGTTCATGGAAAGATTTGTATCATATTTCAATTCTATTTTTCTGTGAACATTTTGAAGTACCCTTGTATAATATATGTATCTCTCCATATACCCTACATACTATATATATTTATTTGTTCATTTTTTGCACCTCCATCCCCACCAGAATGTAAGTTCCATCAAGGTAGGGATTTTTTATTGTTGTCATCTATTTTATTTACTGCTATATCTCCAGTTCCTCATTGTTAAATAAATGAGCAAATGTACTGAGCACCTACTTTGAACCATGAACTGTGCTAGGAGATACTGATAAATGAGACAGATATGATTCTTACCCTTAAAATTTATAATGTCTAGAAAGACCATTAAAGAAAAATCACATAGATTATTAATGAATTATAATTTTATGTAATTTGAATGAAAAGTATATGTTGATTAATCTAATCTAAAAGTCATGGAAGGCCTCACTTAAAAAACAGTACTTTTTAGGGCTGAGATTTCACTAAAGACAGGCAGACATGACAAACCAGCAAGAATAATAGCAACAGAAAGCTATAATAAAGAATATAAGAACTTAGGGAACACATTGCCATGAGCCCTTCTTTAACAAAGGTACTTGCTGCAAGATCCAGCAGGTCAGGAATAAATAAAAAATTTAAATTTTAAAAAAAAAAAAAAAAAAAAAATTTAAATTTAAATGTAAAGGAGATATGGTAGAAGAATGTGCTGTGAGCATTGAATATACTTAGGTAAAGGACTAATAATAAATATAGTGAGAATTATGATTATGGGCCATAATGAAAATGTTACAAACCTAGACAACATAAAAATAATAATATAACCACAGCAACAGAAAGAGGAGGGAGAAATCATAGGAAGAGTATAAATGCTGATTTCCTCATCTTTTGTACCAAGGAGTGAACAGAATCTGTTAAAATTCAAATATGTCATTTAAAAATTTCTAATGGGCTATTTGTTTTCTTATCATTGAGTTTTGAGAGGTTTTTATACATCTTGGATAAAGTCCTTTATCAGATATGCGCTCCACAAATTCGTTCTCATGATCTGTGGCTGGTCTTTTCACTCTCTTAATAATGTCTTTTGAAGAGAAGATGCTTTAAATTTTTGATGAAGTCCAGTTTATCACTGAAATAGCCCCAAGTTGGAAATGACCCAAATATCCAGTGATAAAGAAATTGTGGGAAATACATACAATGGAATACTATGTGGCAAAAAAAAGGAATAAACTATTGATGCAGGCAGCAACACAGATGTATCTCAAAAGAATTATGCTGAGTGAAATAAGCCAGCCAAAACAGAGTACATACTGTAAGATCCCATTTATATAAAACTCTAGGAAATTCAAACTTATCTACAGTTGCTGAAAGCACACCTGCTAGACTGGGGAAGGAAGGCAGGGAGGGGTGAAAAGAAGGAATTTGCAAAGGTGCACCATGTAACTTTTGGGAATTTGCAAAGGTGCACCATGTAACATACAAATGCAAAACTTATCAAATCATACACTTCGAGAATGTGCAGTTTATTGTATGCCAGTTATAGCTCACTAAAGCTGTTATAAAACAGAATGAGTCTACTACTACTGTGTTTTTAACTTTAAAAGTATTTTCTAAGAAGCAACATCTCTTATGGTGAGGAAACACCTAAAGTTTAGCTAGTCTTTCAGTTTTCCTTCATTTTCTTTTTACTTTTGTAAATTCAAATAAATGTAAAACTTTTAATTTAAAGCCAGAGGCATAACACCACCTGACTTCAAATTATACTACAAAGCTATTGTAACCAAAACAGCATGGTACTGGTAAAAAAAAAAATAGACATTCAGACCAGTGGAGTAGAATTGAGCACCCAGAAATCACTCCTCAGGTTTACAGCCATCTGATATTGGACAAAGGCAACAAAAATCTACATTGGGAAAAAGATTGCCTCTTCAACAATTGGTGCTGGGAAAACTGGATATCCATATGCAGAAGAATGAAACTAGATATGCATCTCTCACCATACACTAAAATCAACTCAAAATGGGTTAAAGACTTAAGTATAAGACCTGAAACTGTAAAATTACTAAGGGAAAATATAGGTGAAACACTTCAGCAATTAGGTCTGGGCACAGGCTTTATGAACATGAGCCTGAAAGTACAAGCAGCAAAAGAAAAAATAAACAAATGGGACTATATCAAACTAAAAAACTTCTGCACAGCAAAGGAAACAATCAACAGAGTGAAACAAAAACCTACTGAGTGGGAGAAAATTTTAGCTAACTATGCATCTGACAAGGGATTAATATCCAGAAAATACATAGAACTCAAGGAATTATACATTAAAAAAATCCAATCAAAAAATGGGCAAAGGAGCTGAGTAGACATTTTTCAAAGAAAGATATACAAATGGCCAACAGATACATGAAACAATTTTCAACATCACTAGTCATCAGGGAAATGCAAATTAAAACTACATTGAAATACCACCTCACCCCAGTTAGATTGGCTATAATCAAAAAGATGGTGAAAAACAAATGCTGGCGAAGGTGTGGAGAGAAGGCAACACTCCTACACTGTTGGTGGGACTGTAAATTAGTACAACCACTATGGAAAACAATATGGAGGTTTCTCAAACAACTACAGATAGATCTTCCATACGATCCAGCAATCCCTCTTCTGGGTATATACCCAGAGGAATGGAAATCATCATGTTGAAGGGATAGCTGCACTCCCATGTTCATCACAGCTCTGTTTACAATAGCCAAGATATGGAACCAACCTAAGTGTCCACTGATGGATGATTGGATAAGGAACCTGTGGTAATATGTACACCATGGAATACTACTCTGCTATAAAAAAGAATGAAATACTATCACTTGCAATAGCATGGATGAACCTGGAGAAACTTATGTTGAGTGAAATAAGCAAAGCACAGAGGGATAAATACTGCATGTCCTCACTCATATGTGGGAGCTAAGAGAGAAAGAAGGAAGGAAAGAAAGACCACAGTGGTGAATGGGTCTAGCAGAGGGAGAGAACATTCCTTGGGCTACAAAGTGGAGTGGGGGAGAACGAGAAGGGGGAGGGAGGTTGGGGGATAAGTGGGTGGAGGACACAGGGTACAAATACAATTTGTGGTAATGGGTATGCTGCCAGTATGAATCTGGCCTTCTCATCTTGGGCATGAGGGGTGACAATTAGTTTTGTATCTCTTGAAGATTCATAATAAAAAAATAGATAAATAAATAAATAAATAATATATAAATTAAATAAATAAAAAAACCAAAATACCATGTATAATATAACCCCAGTTTAGTAAACTTTTAAGAATCTATTGTATCATTTATGTAAAAATAGACATAAATTTATTACATGTATATATGTGTATGTGAATATGTATTATAGTATATATGTAATATATATAATACATTGCTGTGGATTGATTGAATTGTGTCTTCCAAAGTTCATATATTAGAAGCTTAATTCCCACTGTAACTTTTGAGGGTGAGAAATCTTATGGTGGTAATTGAAAGATGGGGCCTTAAAGAGGTGATTACATTGTAGGAACAGGTCATAGTGAATGGATTAATAACAGTGATCACGGGCATGGTTCTGAGGGCTTTTAAAAAGGAGCACACTAGAGGTTAATCTCTCTGCTCTGCCATTTTCTACCATGTTAGGCCCCTGGGTCACGGTGACCATCACCAAGGCTTTCACCGAATATGTTCCCTGGACTTTGGACTTCCCATCCTCCAAAACTCTAAGCAATACATTTTGTTTACTTATAAATTACCCAGCTCTAGGTATTTTGCTATAAAGCAACACAAATGGACTAATACACACATGTGTACATATATAAATGTATATTCCTTCACACATGTATAATGTATACATACATTAAACATATGTATATATACACATACATTAAACATATGTATATATACACATACATGCATACATATAAATGTATATATGTAAATGTATTTATATGCATATCTATCCATATAAAATGTTTATATTTTGTATATATATATTTTGATATATATATATTTTATGTATGTGTATATATATAAACAAGGTTTAAATGTGAATGAACATTATTTCTTAGTGCTGGGTTACTTTTTTAAAATTGTAATTTGAGCTTCTCCATATTGCTCGTGTTTGTTTATTTCAAGCATGTATACTTTTTTGGGTAAACAAACATAGTTACTATGTTATCATGCAGAAGGAGGGGTGGGGGAGGGGCCGGTTGGACAAGAGGAAGAGCATTTCTGGCAGTGGGAGAACTAGTGGGACTAGCCTGAAGAAGGAGGAGCTTGGTGAGAAAACAAACAAACAACAAAAACAAGTAACGAAAACCCCCCAACAGCAGAACATGAGGAAGTGGTCAGAGATGAGGTGAGGACAAAGAGAGATCCTGATAAGGTAGGACCTTGCAGGCTGCCTTAAGGATTTAGGACTTGATTCAAGTTTGAGGCAGGGAAATCTAATGAGATTTGTATAATTAGAAGATCACTACTTTAAAAATCTACCGAGGTGGCTGCTATTTTACAGAGGCTTAGTAATAGGAAAATCATTTCTAGTAAACTTAATTTAAAAGAAAAAAAAAGTCCAGAGCATATCAGGGTTTTCCTGTGAAATGAGGTGAGTTTTGCAGCCCTGCTGAGCATATCTATGCAGTCAGCATTTCTGCCCTAGCTGGTATCTGTGGCACAGAAGAGGATTCTGGTCTTTGCTGTTGGTTCTGCCACTATTAGGAGATTATATAGATGTAATCAAATGTATATTTTTTCAGCACAACAAGAAAATCAAGCTTTGATTAGTTGTAAGAATTCCTCATTTAAGAAAGGCAGAGAGAGAGGAGGAAGGAAGAAAGAAAGGGAGAGAGAACGAAGTCAGCACAGCCGGGTGGAATCATAACGGAGCTGAAGGCAGACAAAAGAGAAAAAGAAGAAAAAAAGGGAAACAAAAGAAGGAAAGGAGGGAGGATGGAAAAAGAAAAGGTACAAAATAAAATGAAAAGAATTAATAGCAGCAAACCTGGGTTAATCCCTTCAGGCCCCAGCCTTACTGTAATTATTTAGCTCAATGGGTTTGGGCACCGGGCGATGGACCCCAAAGGGCTTGAATTAAATCTATCACTGTGACCAATTAGTTTTGCTGTGTTTCCTGTGCAGCCTCAGCCTTTTTTTTTTTTTTTTTTTTTTTTATCACCTCAAGCCATGGACTTCAGTTTTTCACACCTCAGATTATTTTTTTTTATAAAATGGGAGTACTGATATTTTTTCTACTTCATGGAACTGCTTCTGAAAATTTGCATAATTCCCTTGAAGAGAGCCAATATGTCAACATTTAAAACAAAATTCTCAATCCAGAGCTAATGTTCCTGCTTTTCCCAGTTTGTCAACAAAAAAAATTCACTAAGGTTCTACTTTTGTGTTCAAAAAGTTCTGTTGAAAGTTCAAAGCTGTGGAAGAGACAAAAAAGTAGGTATTAAAAAAGTGTCCCTTTTTGTCAAAATTCACAACTTCTGGTCTTCAGTGACCATGTGAAGACAATGAAAAGGCAAGCCACGGACTGGAGAAAATATTTGCAATACATAAGCCTGACAAAGGACTGCATCTAGAAAGTATAAAGACTCTTACAACCTAATAATAGGACAAAAACACAATTTAAAAAAATGAGCTAAGGATATGAACAGACACTTCACAAGAGAAGGTGCATGTATGAGCAGTAAGCACATGAAAAGATGTTCAACATCATGTCGTTGCCCACAATTAAATACTACTACACACCCATTACAATAACCACAAGTAAAAAGATTGATAATACCAAGTGTTGACAAATCTATGGAACAATTGGAACTCTCATACACTGCTGGTGGGGATATAAAATTGTTCAACCCCTTTCGAAAACAGTTTGACAGTTTATAAGTTATAAGTTTATAAGTTAAGTTGATAGTTAAATATATAGTTACTATGTGCCTTACCATACTACTCCTAGGTACTTACTCGAGAAATGAAAACATATGTTCACACAAAGATTTATTCATGAATGTATAAAACAGCTTCATGTATAGTAGCCTGAAACTGGAAACAAACAAAATGTCCATTGTCATGGACTGGATACACACAGTGTGCTATATTCACAGTACAGATTACTCACAAGCCAAAACAGGAATGAACTACTGATATATGCAACAATGTAGATGAATCTCAAAAGCATTATGCTGCGTGAAAAAGTCAGACACAAAATACTACACTCTGTAAGATTCGATTTACATAAATCTCTAGGAAAGAAAAATCTAATCTACAGTGACAGAAAATAGTTTAGCAGTTGCCTAGTGCTGAGAAGGGAGGGAAGTTGACCAGGAAGGGACAAAAGAGAACTTTTGGAGAGATAAAATGTTCTATACCTTGATTGTGATGGTGGTTACAGGGGTGTATAAATTTCTCAAAACTTATTGAAATGTATACTTAAAATGTGTGCATTTTATTGTACATGAAAAATACCTTAAATAAAATTGTTATAACTTTCTAACAACAACAACAACAACAAAAATCCTTACATCAAGGTATTAGTAAGTCTAAGAAGCATTGTATCCTTAGAGCACTTTATTCCAAATTATATCAATTTGAGGAGGGGGAGAATTTTCTAGTAAGGAACTTTAAAGTCTGTTCTAATATTAACATACTCTTCTATATTAATGTTACCATCAATCATATCTCAATCTATAAAGTGACAAAGATGCTAAGTAAATCAAGTCACACACCAAGTCCCTCTAGTGACATCTTGACTATCCTTTATAATGTCATCTGCCTTCAACAAATCAAATTTTGTCCTAAGAGGTACTATTCATAATATTTGTGCCATCAGTTTTACATTTACTGTGCGTACCGGCTGATAGCAAAATTTTTTAAGCTTAAGAGACTTAAGTGACATTTGAAAAATATCTGAGATGAAAAACATAGTAGATGAATAATTTCCTTGATCAGTATAATCATCAAGAAATTGATTATCACAGTTTATAACTGGTTCATGGTAAAAAAGTCTAGGACTACTGTCAAAATACCTGTGTTACAAATGATCATTTACATTATAAAAAGAAGAGACATAATAAAAAAAAGCTACTTTTTCATATGCCTTTTACTCAAATTACTTCCCTTACTGTCACTCACTCTTTTGTGGAATTTCTTGCCATTACCTTTTCATGACACATTTGAGCTCTGGTGTACCCATAGGAGCAAGAATTTTTGCACTACAGCAAAATAACATATACTTCTCTTGCCCAAGAATGACAAGATTGCCTTCCCGCCTTAATCCTTGGGGAATGTTCCTTGCCTAGTTCATCCTAAAGATGTGGATTGTATCCCTGCAACTGACACTTGGTGGAAAAGTCCCCTTGAATCCCAAAATACATCTGGTTGCAGTACAGGGGAATCCAGGAATCTCACTTTCCACTTGTTTTTATTTGCAGCTATTAGGAAATCCAAATGATAAGATGAATTGAAAGTTTTCTAGAGTTGACTAATGCAAAGTTCCTGCCTGATGTGGAAAATAGGACTTTTGGTTTGGCATCTACCTTCTGGCTTCTCTTTTTGGATCATATTCAGTAACAGGCTTCATTCATGCCCAAGTCACATCCATTATAACCTGAAAAGAAAACCAACCAACACGTGCCTATTGTGTGCTAGGCACCGTAGAGAGTTTTAACTTAATCCTCCAAACTTCCCTACAATGTAGTATTTATTGTTATTATTTCCAATTTGCAGAAAAGAAAACTGAGACTCAGATTGGTTATGTAATTTCCCCCAAGGACACAAGTCTAGTAATAAAAAACGTGGAAGTCAAATGTGATACGTCTGACTCCAAAGTCACCAAGGTATGCTACTTTTGTTATTGGGTACTTTGGTGCCTGCTCATTTAGATACTGAGGAAAGTCCTACCATGTTCAGTGGGAGATAGATTTTGCACAGAGAATACGAATAGACTCAATCCAAATCTAAAAGTCAATCTGGAATGTAATTTTGACCTTACAATGTACTGCAAAGACATCACAATAAAAATAGTAGCTATAAATGTTAATCCTCTACTAAAACTCTACTAACTTTAAAACAAGGTTGATCCAAATATATTCACTTTTTAAAGAGCTAATCAGAAAAATTTTTGGAGGGCAGATTAGCAGCACCTAACAAAGTTTATACTGTACATTTTTTGACCCAGTATTTCCACTTCTAAGGTATGTCTTATAAAAAAACTTGCACAAGTGTCAAAACATATATGTACAAAAACATTCTTTGCAAAGATACTTGTAGGAGAAAAATGGAAACAGCCCAAGGAGCTATAACCGAGGACTGGTAAAAAATGTTTTGCAACATTTATTCAACGGCATTATAATATAGGTTTAAAAGAAATAAATAGATTTACATGATATAGAAAGTAAACATAAATTCCACAAATGTATTATGTGGAAACATATGATACATAATAATATATATACCCTTTTTGTAAAAATTAAAAGAAATATTTGTATATGCATAGAAATAACTGAAAAAAATACACGCTAATGGTTAACAGGGCTTAATCTCTGTGGGAAAATATTGAGGAGATGAATATAAGAAGGGAAAGTAATTCTTTGTCATTGTATGTACTCTTAGATATTTACAATGAGGATATGAATATGTGTATGTTTTAAATAAAAGCAAAGCATTTAAATTTATAGTGCTCTTTATACAATCTTTCAATATTTTATAATAGTTCATAATATTCAAATATGTATACTCGTTTTTAAAAACTGAATGAATAGATCAAAATTTTAACAGTAGTTATCTCTGGATGGTGGGACTAAGATTTATTTTTGATTTTGTGCTGTACATATTTTTATATTTAAAATTTTTCTTTAATAAATATGTATTACTTTTATAATCACAGCAAATTACATGCATCCCTGGGGGGGGGGGAATCTTCCTCTCTCTCTGGAATTTGGCTCTATCAGCTATCCCAAACAGGTTAGACTGAAAGAGGAGTATATTCCCTAACCTCACTATGCGAAACAACACATTCACAACCTAAAATGTTTGGCTTGACCAAACAAAACACAGTGTTTTGTTTTTCTGAACATATATAGGCACATTCCTATGACTCGAATGTCTTGGGAATATTTGTTTGGGAACATGATCAATCGATCAAACAACAAGGACTTCTTAAGGCATTTATTTTGCTCAGGAGGCAAGGTGTTGAGGGAGACATCAGCATTAACCTTCATGGTGAAGGTCAGGATCTAACTGGGCAGAGAAATGCGTAATAAGAAACATCAGAGAATACCCAAGACAAAACATCTGAAGGTTTAAAGTGTGTAGTACAGATTAGCAAGCATTATAGAATAAGGAAAGGGAGTCAGAAGAGATAAAAGGGTTTGAGCGGGTTTGTAGCATTGTGGTCCGCTTACCTCATTTGACACATGAAGATGCATCAGCCTCAGAGAGCTCAGTTGAAGTCACTCGTATTGGCAGCGAGGTCTCCTGTAGCCATTCTACCAGACTAGGTTTTCTTAATCTCAGCACTGTGGACATTTTGGGACAGATAATTTGTTGCCCAAGACTTTCCTGTGCACGACAGAGTGTTTAGCACCATCCCCAGTCTCCACCCCCTATGTGCCAGCAATCCTTTCCTCTTCCCTCACCACCCCCCCCCAGTTGTCACAATTAAAAATGTCATTGCCAAATGTTTCCTGGGGGAAAAAATCACCCCTAGTTGAGTATGCTCCACTAGACCAGGCTGATTTTTGAATAGGTCAAGAGGAAAGAGAGAGCAATTAAGGCAATGGATGACAAGATAAAATAAGCTATCCATTTTGGGGGGATTGGCAGGAAACCAGCCAGTCGGATGAAACTAATATATAGCGATATTCCTATATATTAGTAATATAATATATGCTATATATACTAATAATATAATATATATTATATATAACTATATAATATATACTATATATACTAATATATAGGCATGTATAACTTATATAATATATATAATGTATGTATATATATGTGAATAACAGAAAATAAGATTACATATGGTGGGAAGTACAGATGTACTTGGATATGAAAGAAATTAGGAGGCCACTGTGAAGTCTGAATAGGGAAATGTCATGATAAAATAAGGTTTAAGGGAGATTGGCATGCTTGCAATGTAAGGATGGATTTCATGGGGAACAGACTAAATTCAAAACAAGTTGGGAAGATATAGCAGTGTCCTTGGCAGCTAAGGGACTTCCCTGGAGTGGTGGTAATGGGAACAGAAAGGAGTGGCAATAGATTAGGTATATTTTATAGGGAACATGGACAGGACTTTGCTTGATATGGAAGGTAAAAGGTGAATGAATCTAAGACAACAAAGTTTTTGACCCTGCGTAACCATGAAGATGGGAGCAAAAGTGACAGGATTTTAGAAAGTCAAGAAAGGAAACCAATTTTTATCCACAGGTGATCATGAATTTCTCTATAAACATGTTGAATTTGAGGTCACAATGAGACATTCCAATAGAAATGAGCACTAGGCAATGGGAAATAAAGACCAGAGTTTTAAAATAACGATTCCACACTTACCAGTCCCAAGTGAGAAAATATGACTTTAAAATGGTGCGACTAATTTTGTGGATGGCTTGTGAATCTCTTCTTTGTGATTACACCTGTACAAAGTACAGAAGACTTGAACTCACAAACTTAAAAAAAAAAATGTGGTTCAGACCACAGGTACAAAATGTTTCCAATCCTATTAATTTCTCATTTAGGTATTCCCTCCTGAAGAGGATATAGGATATGGGCTGAGAAGAGAAGATTATTTCTCTGCAGAGTTTATTTTATGTTTTCAGATACCATCATCATCCAGAGGTATTTCTTTATTGCTAAATTAAATTTGAGCTGTATCAGGTACTGCACAGAGATAACAGCACAGATGTGGTGTCTGGCTTCTAGACTCTTACTTCTACAAACAGGTAAAGTATTTTCAGAGAGAATGAAGAATTCTATGCAACTCACAAATAGGAAGTATGTGCATTGTGTACAGGTTGAATGGAGAGGAAAGAGAAGAGAGAATCTTAGGGAAAAAATTCCATAATTATACAGAATGGTACAGAAGGCACTGCAGGGTGAAAATGAGGTGGTCAGGGGACCCCCTCCACACCATTCAATCACTGCACGATCTTCCGCAGATCAGTTCACTTCATAGAGCCTTTATCTCCCCATCTGTTAAATGCCCCCAATAACTGAGAAGAAATTCACCTATTATCTTATTCAACAAACACTGATTGAATCTTACCTAAATATGCTGGTGTCTGTGGTTGGATCTAGAAATGTAAAAATGAAAGCAACTTAACTATTATCTTCAAAGGAAGTTGATTAAAAAATAAAAACACTTAATAGGAGAGAAACGTATCAATATGCTCTTGAATGCAACCAACAAGTCTCAACAAAATGTGGCTTCAATAATAAAGATATTATTATCTCACTTAAAAAAAAGTCTCAAGATAGAGGGTTCTAGGGTTGGTTAATTCAGTGGCCCAATGTCATCATGAAGGACTCAGTTTTTTTTTGTCCTTCCACTCTGATGTCCTCAGTATGTTGGCTTTAGTCTTCAGGCTTGTCCCCACTCGTGGATAAATACGGCTGCCAAAGCTCCAGCCATCACGTCCTGATGCAACTGAATTGAAACTGTGAGGATCGAGAAAAGTAATGCATATACAAAGCATAGGTCCTGGCACATAGGAATTGTTCGATGGATGTCAGTTTTCTTTTTTGATATTATGCAATACTATCTTGCTACAAAGAAACTGCTTGTATTAGTTTCCTAGGGCTGCCATAACAAAGTATCACAAACCGAGAGGCTTAAACAACAGAAATTTATCATCTTACAGTTCTGGAGGCTACCAGTCTGAAATCGAGGCGACGGCAGGGATAGTTCCTCCTGAGGTCTGTGAAGGAAGAATCTGTTCTAGTCTTTCTCCCTGGCTTGCAGATGGCCATCTTCTGCCTGGGTTTTTCACATTATCTACCCTCTTTGTTTGTGTCTTTCTTTTCAATGGCATCCTTTTTATAAGGATGTGGTCATATTAGATTAGTTGCTCACTCTATTCCAGTATGACCTCACCTTAACTAATTACATTTGCAATGACCTTACTCCCAAACAAGTTCGCATTACAAGGTACTGGTGATTAGGACTTCAACATATGAACTTGCTGTGGGGGGGGGGGGGGGCGGGTGGTACAGTTTAACCCGTAACAGTCCTCGTCAATGTGCTTTAGATCAGATGACTTTACTAATGCTCTTTAAAAGACCTTTCTAGAGAGAGAAACTAAGTGGGGAAATAAGAACATGGCCAAGTCTTCAGAGTACTAGATCCCCTTCTAGGTAGCGAATTCCCTCTCTCTGGATTTATGATTTACTTGGAAGTGAAAGGCGTTGTTGGAATTTTGCATCTACTGAATACTTTCTATAAAGAATTGTGTAGTCTTGGTTTTGTTTCCATTACTCTTTCTTCCTCCAACTTCATTTCACTTATTTCCTTGCTCTTTTTAAGTAAAAGAAAAAAAAAATCCTATTGCATTCATTTGCATTTTTTCTCACCATGGGAGAGAATCCCAATGGCTTGTTAGTGCGTGCTCATCTTGCCGCCATCTTTGTCTTCCATTGGAGACTGTGACTGGAAGTTGATCATGGTTTATATAGACCACAGAGCACAACAAAGCATTCTACCTTTTACCAATTTACAAGCTCCCCTGGATGCAGGAAGGGTTTGCAAGCTATTAAAAGTTGAGTGAGTGCTCTCAGCTGCTTGTGAAAACATCAAGACTATCTTGTATTGTCCCTCTTTCACTCAGGGCCCGGTCACTCTGTCCTTGGCCTGGAGGGAAGCTGGAGAGAAGAGATCTTCAGGTTTCATTTCTGAAAAGAGATGGGAGCTGAGTGGGGACCTACTAGGGACCCTCCCTCCCGCTTGTCAGCAGGATTGCAGGCTTCTTGATTATGCAAAGCTGAGGAGCTGTCTGGGCTGGGCTCCATCGCTTTCCCAGCTCCTGTCTACCTCCCTCCTCATCTTTCTCATCCACCAGCCCTCCTCCTGTTGCAGAACCAGAGCTTTTAAATGTTGTAAGTCTGAGCCATCCAACCCCGTGCTGCTTCCACTGGTGCATACCGGCACCCACTCAGTGGGACGGGGAACTTGGCACCTGCCCTGCCGCGGATAAGAATGATTAGGTTTGGTCATTGTGACTACTCACAGATGCTTTACTCATAGTTCTATGAACAATTTTTAATTTCAAATTAAGCTGTCTGAAAACCAAATTAAATACTTTTACTTTCTTTTTTCATGCTTACCATTAATATTTTTAAGGAGAAAATGAAAAAAAAGTTTTAGCATCTCCAACAGTGTGTTCCATGAGTTTCCTGGTGGGAGGTGATAAAGGCATTTTTTTAACTGACTAAAAATGGTTAGCCACAACATCATGAAAATATCTCAGAATGCTTTAAAACGAAAAAACTCTGTGACATGGAAATAGCAATTTAGAGGGGGTCCAGGGGTTGATGGCAGCTTTGAATGGCTGATGTTATTCTTCTCTGGACCTCCCTCAGGATTTCCACAGCAATTTCCATCTACTTCAAAAAAGCAAGCCTCCTGAGGTACAGAGGGGAAAAAGGATGGGACCATTTGTTATTTTGGACACAGATGATTCCAACTGAGGGAGGACATTAAAATGTTTCAAGAAACACAGCCTTTGAAATACAGCAATAGATTCACATCTATAACAGACTCTTCCATAATATAAACCCCCTCCAATCCAGTGCAGAACCCCTTTGTGACTCTGCAAGCTTCAGAACGCACTCCCCAGGCACCTTTTCAAGTAGTAGAACTCAGCTAGAGCCTGTTCTGATGCTTAACACACAGATCCAAGCATAAAATTATGGTAGATAACATCATTCTAGAAAGTTCTACCATTTTAAACTTTTCTGTCAAAAAGAAGGTGGAAGTCTACTGCTTTGCTAGATATTCCTGGAGGGAGGAGAATTAACAACCACTTGTAAAGTGCTTTGCTTCTCGTAAGAGGAGTATTTCAGTTGATATTGCTGAAAACCAAAAATACTTTAACTGAATTTGCAGGTCCAAAATGGAAGTGTAATGAAAAGGATTTAATTATTATTTTCTCTTATTTCAAATAATAGTGAGTAAAAATGTGAATCCCATTGTTCCAATCGTTACTGATCCAAATTATTTTATCAACATGCAGATTTTTCACAGCAATCTTTCTGTTGCCTTTGTCTTTCTCCACAAAGTTATTCCAGTAGTTCCAGGCTTTTGATGAACCAGCCTACTCAGAGCCTTCCCCTTAAACATCTTCCTAGACATGTATTTATACTGGTCCCTCCTTATTTTTTGTTTATTCAATTCAAGCTCCCCTTCACTTAGGGAGAGATTTTTGAGGCTTGTAAATTTGTCTTGGGGGAGACTGAGGGTGCCAAGGGCTGGAAAAATGAGCAAGGGAGGAAAAACTACAAGATGCCTCTGTGCATTTCAACCATGTTTAATGTTCGACCTATCTTAGGAGAATGAAAAAGAGCAACCAACTGAGATAAGCAATCCTACAGTTTAGCATTGTCATTTTATGCTGGGATTATTTAAATTTAGGTGAAACAACACAAAGAGTTAGGTACATATTAGGGGCCGGGTGAAATGATAGACAGTTTTCTTCTTTTGTCTTCTGCCCTCTTTTTAGTTTGGGGGGTCTAATGGGTCAAATGTGTCCCCCAAGAGTTCATATATTGGAAACTTGACCCCCACTGCAACAGTGTTAAGAAGGTGGAAAATCCAATTATGGTGTTTGAAAGGTGAGGCATTTGAGAAGTGATTGGATCGTGAGGACTGTGCCCTCATGAATGGATTAATCCATTCATAAAGTAAGGAGTTATCATGGCTGTGTTTCTGATGACTTTATAAGGACAGTGAGTGAAGAGGTTCGCTTGCTTACAAGTGTGATACCTTGCATTGCTGTAGAGAGTCACGCCAAGATGAAAGTCTTCACCACATGTGTTCCCCAGACTTTGGACTTCCCGGCCTCTAAAACTGTAAGAAATAAATTTCATTTCTTTATAAATTACCCAATTTCAGGTACTTTGTAATAAGCAACAGAAAAGGACTAATATAGGGGGGCAACCATTCCCAATGAACAGACTGGCCTAGAGAGACCTGTAGGCAGTGTACATTTCTGTTAAGTTGGTTTAGATGGATTTTTAACTCAAATGTAGTTCTCTGCTTCAGTGAGCGTTCAAAACATGTATGAAACCACCAGTTCTGTCTCTTCACTAGGCCTTCGCTTTTGAACAAAAAGTGCTTATCTTTGGATGAGACTGTCCTCTATTGTTCTCAGATAACTAATACGGGGAGGTTGTTTTTGTTTTAGGTTGAATCCCTTCTGCCCCCCAATAAATCTCTGGGATTAGTTAAATAAACCTCTTGTTATATCACATTCCAGATATCGGGGCTTTTGCCACGTGGGCTTTGAGTCAGCTTAATTTGATTTTGGTGCTTTACCTCCAAATCCAACAGTGGGGCTGATTTTGCACTGTAGAAGTGTTATAGGAGTGTTTTGCACTATAGAAAAATAACCATTATGCCACATTCTTAGGCTATTGACACTTCGTCTTTGGTAACTCCAAGCACTCCCCAAATATCAGATCTCCTACGTCACTCCACTTCTCATAAAAGACATAGAAGACACAGATATTGTCATTCCCACATTTCGGATGAGGAGAGTGAGGCATACATATGTATGGCGATTTATGAAGTTCCAAGGACAGACCACATTAGCACATTTTGTCTGTTTCTATTGTTCTCTTTTAGCATTTTATTTAAATGATCCCTGAATTATGTCCAGATGTCCAGATTCTTGTCCTGATTTTGCCACTAATTTGCTGTGAGACTCTTGAATTTTGGAGATCACTCAAATTCTCTTTGGGCTTCTGTTCTCTCACCTGCCAAATAAAGGGGTTGGAAAAGATGGCAGATTGTCCACAAGCCTTGCCTGAGAGCATCCTTCAGAGTATTCTGACATCTGGTTTTCATACTATGATCTTTATTTAAGAGGAGGGGGAATGTGGATAAGGCGATGACAGTATTTTATTTCCTGAAGCTTTGATTAAATTAAATTGGCTAAGTAGGGAACTTATATCTATCTACTCTTGTCCCCATATATAACGGCATAAGTTGCTAACTATATGCAAGGAAGCATTTCTTGGGAAAATGTGAAAAATGTAAATGTGGTAAGAACTCTTTTATAATGCATACATATGATCTCTGCTTTATAAAGTTGGTGATCTCTGTTCTCTTGCAGTCAGAAATCATAAAGAAAGAAAAAATCAATGAGCTTCTAGGAGGGATGTGTTAGTGCCCTTGAAGAGTAAAATGGCAAAATAAAAGTTATAACAGACATGTCATTAATTGATCCAGTGTGACAGTTTGGTGCCTAGTTTCATTTTGGTGTCTTGTACAGCCCTGATTTTATGAGTTTGCCGAATGTTGGTGCAATGGTGAACTTCATTTGTGCTAATTGCTCTTCATGGTGAAATGAAGTTTATTACTTTTCAAAAATGTTAGTAGTCATAATAAATAACCAGATTAAATACCACCTTCCCAGTTCTTGGTTTCCTACGAAGACGTTTTCAGTATGAATGGATTCTATGCTGTGGGATAGAACTGGCACCATTTTGCTAAAGGAGGTCAGTAAAATAAACAGAGAGATTGTGCAGACAAAGCTCCCATGTGCTATTGTTTCAAGGCACTCTGATACATCTGTCTATTCTCCACCTCTCCAATAGCCAATAGAGAGTTATGAATTCTCCATTTCAAATCCTTCAGTGGATTCCCTTTGGCTTTGCAATAAAATCCAAACTCAGTAAGAAAGCTGAGAAAGATCTGTGCGTACACTTCTGTGTCTCCAGTTCTGGGAACACTACCAGGCACAAACAGGCATTCGATAAACGTTTGGGGAATGAATGAAAATCCTGCATGATCTTGTCCCTGCTCACTTCTCCTCTCTTTTCACTCTGCTCCAGACACTCTGACCTTCTTCCAGTTCGAAACATGTGAGACGCTCCTGTTCCGCTCAAAGGCTTCGGTCTGAATGCCCTTTCCCTCTTTGTGTCTGGTTAACTCCTACCTTCCTTTAGAGGAAACATCGTGCCCTCAGAGATTTTCACTGAGGCTCCAATCTTATTCGGTCCCTCTTATTTTTATTTCTTACACTACCAAGTTCTTCTCTTACAGAGGGTTATCAAAATTGGGATTACATATTTGTGTGAAGATTAGTTTATAGATGGTTTCTTCCATTAGACAAGACTATTACGTTCCATGAGTGCAGGAATTATGTCTGCTTCGTTTAAAACTGTAAGCTCCATAATTAGTATGGTGTCTGTATGTAATAAAGGCTTGGAAGATATTTATTTTAATAATTATTTTAGAGAAACCATTGGCACGTTAAAAATTAAAACTTTATTTATTTGAAATATTTTATACATATAGATGATTTTTAAGAGAGGATATACAGTGAAAAGTCCCCCGTTTCTATCCCCAGAGGAAACATCTGCTATGTTGCTTTACATATCCTTAAGATAATCTGTGAAGTTTAAACACATATTTTAAATTTGAGGGGGCTTCAAAAGGTTCATGAAAAGATTCGTATCATCTTCTTCTTTTCTTTTTCTTTTTTTCTCAGATCTGGCAGAATCATAGTATCTTTTAATACTATTTTTTCACAATCTTTTTGAGGTACCCTTGTATATTCAACAGATTCTCTTCTGATGAATGAATTCGTGAGTCACTCCTATTGTTACAAACCCATTGCAAAAGTTTTTCAGGGGGCAACTACATGGGAGCTACTCATTCTGTTCATTAAACTGTCTAAAGTAATCCTTAGCTAAGCAACAACAAAAAGTAATACAATTTGGCCAGCTCTGAAAAAGCCTATTCATATTGATTCTTTTTGTCTTTGTTTATAGCTCCGCATCAGAAAATACACGTGAATACAGAATGTCACCCGATACCTGTAAAGAAATGAGACTTTGTTAATGAGGTGACCAAAAAATCTTTTCTTTTCTCAAAAAAGATAATTCTATTCTTAGACTTTTCTGTAGCAATAGAAATCATCTGGTGAAATAGGATCCATTCAGGTTGTTAATTGGTGACCTGGATGCACAAGCCAGGACAAGGTGCGGCACCTCCCTAAGGCATTCCTGGGATTCACTGTCCAGGCTGACATGCTACATGCAAAGAAGATGGTCACACACAGTCCTGGGCCTGCCAGCACAGAATGAAAACTGCAGACCTGGTTTGCCCTGGCTTCTCGTTCTGATTATAGGGCAATCACTGCTGGCCATGCATTTGTTACGTGGTCTGCTCTGAGCTGATTCTCAGTGCCCGCATTTGTTTTCTTGGGGTGCTATAACAAAATAACCCAATGGGGTGGCTTAAACCAGCAGAAATTTATTCTCTTACAGTTCTGGAGGCTAGAAGTCCCAAATCAAGGTGTCAATGAGACCATGCTCCCTCTGAAGGCTCTAAGAAAGGATCCTCCCTTGCTTTTTCCAGCTTGTGGTATTGTCAGCAATCCTTGGCATCCCTTGGCTTGTAACCACCCCTCTCCAATCCCTGCCTCCATCGTCACAGGGTCTTCCCTCTGTGTGTGTCCCTGTGTCATCACATAGCCTTCTTATAAAGACAGTCATTGGATTTAGGGCTCACCCTAACCCAGTATGACCTCATTTTAACTTAACTAACTACATCTGCAAAGATTATTTCCAAATATGGTCACATTCTGAAGTTTCAGGTGAACATGAATCTTTGGGGGACACTAGTTAACCCAGAACTGTGTCCAAGGCAGACAGTTTGTACCCAAGGAAAGCCAAAGCCTGCACCCCCCTGAATATCTCCATCAGCACAGATGGCTCTTCTGCAGCTGCTTCCTCACCTGCACGGACCCAGCTGCAGACAGTCCCCCACTTAGAATCGTTCAACTTAATGAGTTTTTTACTATCATACAACCATTCTGTTTCCCACTTTCAGCGCAGTATTCAATAGATTACATGAGATATTCAACACTTCATTATAAAATAGGCTTTGTATTAGATGATTTTTCTCAACTGTAGGCTAATGTAAGTGTTCTGAGCACATTTAAGGTAGGCTGGGCTAAGGGATGATTTCAGTAGGTTAGGTGTATTAAATGCATTTCTGACTTCATATTTTTAACTTTTGATGGGCTTATCGGGACGTAAACCCATCATAAGTCAAAGAGCAACTGTATCTTCATCTGTGTGTCTTTCACACACACCTGCAATTTAAGCAACTACTCTCTCAAACTGTTTTTAGATCAAGTGTCATCTTTATTGCCTTTCACTCAAATCCTCTCAATTACTGATCCTAACCACCACCACCACTACCAAAGCTTCGCCTCACATGGGAGCTGCTAACAGTTAGACAATCTCAAATCTAAGACCTCGCCTCCAGGCAGAGCCTTCCTTAATGAAAACATTGGTCTCGCGGCTGCATTATGCACGGTGATGTGAAAAGTGGCTCTTTGTTAAAATCGGGTTGCTCCATGACAAATACAGCAGCCCACACAAGCAGCGAGACTGTGTGCCTGGCCTGGCAGGGATATTTTGGTGTTGCTCTGGGGGAGGATGAATGGATCGTGCTGCTTCTCCTACTTTCAGCTGTTAGTCAGTGGAAGTGCTTTCCCCTGGGACAGGGACATGCCCGCTTGCTAACACTACCTGTACACAGAGTGTGCTGGGCAGGACATCAGCCAGAAGACCTCCAGAGGCAGGTGAGGTTGGTCCTGTGAATGAGGGGACTGGGATGCTTGCTGCGCTGGGGTGGTGAGAGGGAACAGTTGGTCTCAGGGAGCAGTGGGGACTGTCAGCTACATGACTGACCTCTGGCTAGCTCAGTTCTCACGGGAGGGGCTGGCAAATTCCCTGAGTAGTCAGAGAGGAGCAATTCTAATTAGAGGCCTTTTCTGCTGATACGAAATTCTTATCCTGCCCTGATTACTAAATTCACTCCCCAGTCTTGGGCCCATGAACTTCTTAGAGGTATTGCCTGACTCTTCAGAGGGCCTCTAAATGTGCCATTATAAGATGTGGCCTCTCCATTTGCAAAATGAGTATAAATGCTTAGGTAAAATGGCAATAAGACATTAGGAATATCTGGGGAAGGGGAAGGTAAGGGAAGAGGTGGATTAATGGGTACAAAGTTACAGTTAGATAGGAAGAATAAATTCTGGTGTTCTAGGCTGACCATAGCTAATAATATTATACTGTATATTTCTAAATAGCTAGAAAAGAGGATCTTGAATGTGATCACTACAAAGAATACGTAAATGTTTAGGTGATGAATATGCTATCTACCCAAAGTGAATCACTGTACAGTATATGCTTATATTGAAACAGCACACTGTACCCCCAAATATGTACAATTAAAAATATATTGGGCCGAGCCCGTGGCGCACTCGGTAGAGTGCTGCACTGGGAGCGCAGCGACGCACCCGCCGCGGGTTCGGATCCTACATAGGAATGACCGGTGCACTCACTGGCTGAGTGCCGGTCACGAAAAAGACAAAATAAATAAATAAATTAATTAATTAAAAAAAAATAAAATAAAAATAAAAATATATTAAAAAAGAAATATCCAGTGGAAACAACATTCATTCATGTAACAATATTTCAATGTCTAATATGCCTTGAGTACCATGCTAGGTATGAAGACATCAGGATGTATAAAATGGGGTCCCAGTCTCTGAGCCACTGAAAACAAAGTCACAGTTGGTCTCAGCAGGCCAGGCCTAAACTGCTTGAAAGTGAAACCCAAAGCCACTTTCCACCTATGTCAGGAGGCACTGCTCTTTGGGTGGGACTCCCCTTTGGGTAAACTATTTCCTTCATGGGATAGTGTTTGAAATGCTGCATTTCTGGATGAGACATGAAAAGGGCAAAGCTTTTCTCCGCAGTGAGGCTCATCTGCTTTGGTCAATACGTCACTTAGCCATCAGAGAGATGCTGTCACCTGGGAACAGAGACCAGAGAAACCAAAAGTCCCGCATTTACAGATGGGGTAAATGCTTCACTAACCTAGCTGTCATCATCCACTGACTTACATGTGTTAATAAAATGAACATTTCAGGAACTGAAAAGCGAAAACTCTAATGTAAGAGATGATGGGAAGGGAAATCGCTGCTGTGGGATGGACTAAGGGGTCTTGACTGGCAGCAGAGAGGCAATGTGGGGTTGAGGAAAGGACATTTGCTCCAGAGACAAAAGAAGCTTCTTTTACATCCTTGCTCTGACACTTGCTTGCCAGCCGTGGGAACTTGGAAAAGTTCCTTACTCTGATGTCAACTTTCCTCCAAAATGAGGATGGCCATTGAGTGGGAATGACAGAACACATAAACTGATGCACAGAGAGCAATCAGTAAACAAGGGCTATTATTAGTAAGAGACAATAGATGGAAGGAAAAATTTAGCAATGGCAAACTACCAAATTCTATTATGTATAAAATAAGCATGAGGTAAGAGGTAATATTACAAAATATTTATACACAATATTAACAGAAATGTGACATTTCTGGAGAGCACAGGGGTCTCCTAAAATGTTGTTGATGGGAAGATGAATTATACATATATATGTGTAAATATGGCATATAATCTATATAGTGTACACACAGCAGTATGATCTTATGTCAGACAGAGATACACACATGAATAATTAATGCCTAATTTTAGGTCATGAAATGTCTGGGGTAAAACAGAGACTTTACTTGCCAGTCCTGCTACTTTTAAACATCACTTCCCAGAGATGTGTATTTTGCTGGAGATCCACAGGTTCTTTTGAACTTGACTCACATTGATTGACAAGGGCACTTTGGATTTTGCTGTCGACACAAGCCCTTCCTCTCGATGCAGGTAAACTAGGGTGCAGGGCCCTTCAAGTTGCAGCTGTTACAGAAGACATCAGTGGTTGTTTGAGGAAGGCTGTAATAATTGGGTATGCAGCAATGGGAACATTGCACGAGAAAGTAGACCCAGGTAAAAGTTTGAACTTCTAAAGGACTGAATAAATTCTCACCTATAATAATATCCAGAGATCATTTTTCCCTTAGGGAAATTTGGCCTTGATAAAGTGAACTCAAATTACAAAGTAGAAAACCCTAAAGGAATGCCTAAGAATTTTCCCCTTCCTTTTTCCTTAATATTAGTTTTGTATTATTCCATTAACAATCATACTGAATTCAATTAAGCAAATATTTATTGAGCCCCTATTGTATACCAGGCACCATTCTAAGTGCTAGGGATAGAACAGCTAGAACCAGTCTAAATGCTAGGGATAGAACACTAAACTCTTATCTGGCATTGATTAGATAGAACACTTAACTCTTATCTGACATGGCCTCTCTATTTGCAAAACACTTAGGTAAAACAGCAATAAGACATTAGAAATATCTGGAAGAGGTGGATTAATGGGTGCAAATTTACAGTTAGATAGGAAGAATAAGTTCTGTGTTCTAGGCTGACCATAGCTAACAATGTTATATTGTCTATTTCTAAATAGCTAGGAAAGAGGATCTTGAATGTGATCACCACAAAGAACAGGTAAATGTTTAGGTGAGGAACATGCTATCTACCCGAAGTGAATCATTGTACAATATATGCACGTATTGAAACAACATTGTGCAAAGGCCACATAGAGAATATTTTTGGCTTTGTGGACCATACGGACTTTGTCACAACCAGTCAGCTCTGCTGTGGTAGCACTCAAGCAGGAAAGACTGTGCTCCAAAAAACCTTTATAAAAACAGGCAGGGGCTGGATGTGGCCTGTGGGCCATCGTTTGCTGATCCTTGTCCTACTCTCTAGGGATGATGTAGTCTACCTTCTGGGCATGGAAAGCAGACAACAGACAAAATAAATTGCAATTTAGAGCAGGGTAATCAAGATATTCCTTATTGAGAAAGTCACTTTTAAACAAAGATTTGAAGTTGGCGAGGGAGTTATATGTGGGAGAACATTCTAGGACAAGGACCAAATGCACAAAAGCCTTGAAGATGGAGGAACCTGGACAGTGGCTGGAGTGAATGGGGGGTGTGGGGGCGGGGAGCAGCAGGAGGTGAGGGGAAGGCAGATCGTGCAGGATTCCAGACTCCAGACCACGGTAACCTGGGCTTTTACTCTGAGTGAAAGGAGACAGGAAACACCACTGGGAGACTGAGCAGAAGTGCATCCTGATCTGATATCGGTGTTTAAAGGATCACTCCATGGAACAGAGATTGTAAGAAGCCAAGAGCGAACGCAGGAGCCCCACTGGAGGCTGTTGCAATAATCCAGGTGAGAGGTGAGGGTGACCTACACCGGCGTGGGACATGGTGAGAAGTCATCAGTTCTGGTTAGTTTGAAGGTAGAGTCTAGAGGATTTTCTACCAGTGTACATATGGGATATTATAATTGTGAAGCTCTGTTAGAAACTTAACTGTTAGATGCTTAACTCTGCAATTCAATGCAACAAACAAGTATTGAGTACACAATGCCTGAAGGAAGTAGAAGCACAAAAATATAAAAAGTTAGGGTCAACTTCTTTTCTGTACGAATATTTTCGGCAAGTAACTGATGCAATGAGTGAGACAACCCAGTTCCTTCTGAATTCATACGATTTTTGTTCTATATCTATTCCACCTTTTCAATGTGAGTATTCACCTATGCTAAGTGGTGTCTGAGCAGCTTCTATTCCAAAGAGTAAACCTCGTGTCACTCTGGGCCAGTTGCTTGATTCTATAGAGTATTTTCCAGCGTTGATTCCATAAATCACAAGAGAGATATAAAGCTTAGTGAAGAAGTAGTTCTGTGGCCAAATGCCCCTGCATATCACAGCTCTTTCTCAGAGATTCAAATGCACATTTTAAGTCTCTGAGCAATCCTGCAGCAAAAAAAAGGGAAAATCTCTTTAATCATGAACCTTTCTCTCCAACCCCACCCCCCAACTTTTTCTCCTTGCTCCTACCTTAACTGGAAAAAAAAAAAAATCAATAGACTTATGATGAATAGAACATATAACTTCTAGCAAATAAAGAAAAGCACTTCTCACCTAGATCTAAGAACCATTATACAATTTATTCTCAAGTAACTTGCCCTGCCTATCTAATAAGGTTGTTGCAAAAACTAAATGTGATTATGTACACAAAAGTATTTTGTATATGAGATATTCTGCCATGTGGGCAAAGGCAGCATTTTACATAGAGAGAAGAAACCGTGGGAAAGATGTTACACACAGGGAAAAAGATACCCACGGGTTCCCGTGGAGAATCTGAGCACTTGAGAGACTGCAGGGCATCCAAGACAATAACTGATCTTGCCAGTGGGCTAAAAAGGTCAGATTATCTTTGTTAAAAAGCTGCCTTTCGAATTGCGGATTATTTCATTAATCCAAACATCAAGTAAACAAAAACAGTATACAAAAAAAATGTGAAAACCCATTCTGGGACCAAAATAAAAGGAAAAAACAAACAACCCCCCCGCCCCCAAGAAACCACCTTGACATTTTTATTACGGTTTGAATTTAAATTTATGATATTTTCTGGATTGCATAATATACCATAATATGCCAATTTCATGTTGGAAAAAATATGTATTTAATATTTATTACAAAACTATACATGCTCATTATAGAAAATTTCAAGTACAGAATAAGTATAAGAAAAAAAATTTAAAAACCTAGTCCACTGTACAGAGATAATTTATCAGCCTTAAAACTGTGATCCATCTCAATTTTTTTATGCATACATATTACAAACACAATTTCCTTTTTACACAACTGGACCATTCTTATGCAATTAGCTTTTAAAATCTTGCTTTCGCTGCTTAACCAGATGATATGATTATCTCCCTTTGTCTTTAGATATTGCTTAACAATTTTTAATGTCTTCATGAAAGTCTAACATGTGGATACCCCACAGTTATTCGTCCACTGGTGGGCATTTTCCCAAAGTTTTCATTGTGTATACAGTGCTATAAGGACAATTTTCAAGCATAACTCTGTGTGCATGTCTGATCATTTCCTCAGGATAAATTCCTAGAAATAAAAATTCTGGGCCCAAGTACACAATTTTGTTTTGCTACATATTGTCAAAATGCTACTACCTTTCTAGAGAGAAATTTTTATTAGTGTGTGTGTATAAGAATGTTCATTTCATATTATTTCTGTAGCATTTAATACTGCCTTAAAAATATTTGCATATTTCTCATTGTTGCACATAGCTTGTTTTGGCATTGATTTGTATTTTTTTGATTACTAGTAAGCCTTTGGTTTTTTTCTGTTTCTTGAAGGTATTTCCTCTCTGTGAATTTAAGTGTATTGCCCATGTTTCTATCTTGTGTTCATCTTCTGAAAGAAAAATTACTTAGAAGAGCCCTTATATTTTTACTAATGCTTTGTTGCTAGTTTAGGTTAAGTCTTTCCAATCAACCACAGTAAAGACATTGTTCTTCCTCCTGAAATTTCACAAGCTAAAAAATTGATTTAAAAAGTTCAGGCTGAGGCAACCACTGCACTGATAAAAATTATATCGACTCTACCCTCAGATGATGGCACTGGGGGATTCCTCTTCCCACAGCTAATGTTCTACTAGGAACAAAGTTCCAGAAGCAAGAACTTTAGACCTTGCTCTTTTGGATTGACACGCAAGGTCCATTTCCTAATTAACTCCAGACTTTTTGTTTAATTTTGATTCTGTCTTTTTACATGTCCCAGTGGTCCTGGTCCTGGGAAACAAACTGGGAAGCTGAAAAGAGATGACTCAGAGGAGAGAGGCAGGTCCCTGTCCCATGATCCATCAGAGAGTATGCTGGATCTTTACACACCTTTGGTTGTGAGGCATTCCTCTTGGCGTAAAACTTCTGCTTGGATTTATTTTCATTTCCATGCACATCACTGTTGATAAGAAGGAAAGCTGCCTATCACAGATGTTAATCCGATGGTTGTTTAACGACTCTGCAATTGCGGTTTCCACACTGGGTGTGGTGTAGAGTGTGCACGTTTACACAATTTCTTTGGCATCAAAGTCTCTTAGGAGAATGCTTATGAGCAGATTTTCTGCAGTGACAAAAAACCTCTTTGAGTTTTTTTCTCTCCCCATTTCAAGCTCTCGTCTACCAGCCACTGGCAGAAGTTACTATTTCTTAAGCAAAGGAATGCTGCTTTCCAAAATCCTTTGGCAGAATCTCCTAGAGATTTGTTTTTCTGCTCCTTCCTAATTTAGAAACTGTCTTCAAAGAAAAAAAAAAAACACCGTGACAAATTGATGTAAGAAGAAACTAACACTGATTTTATTTTGCATTTCTTTCATGGAAAGTTTCAGACTTTATCTTCTACAACCAATAAAATTGGACAGTTTGGGGGGGGAAAAGTTAAGAAAAAGTGTATACCCCAAGATCAGACTGTTCTTTATTCTAGTCAAGAAGCAACATGTAATACGAGTTCAAGATTTTATTAAAATCATTTGTAAGTTAAATTAACATCATATCTCGGTGGTGAAGGAAGATTTTTAATAAAGTGAAATAATGAGGTACGTGAATAAACAAAAAGAGTAAAAAGTGTTAACTGTGACATTTAAATGGTTACATGATTTTAATTATTCTTTTAATAATACGCAACCTTGCAATGCTTTTCAAGGAGCTGGAACCTGTGCCCACTATGGAATTTGCAGTTGAATTAGGGCTTTGTTTCCTGTCTTTGGCAAATTTTAAGGAAACAAATAGAACTGGTTTTAAGACCTTTTAACAATCCACTACCTACCAAAAGAATTTAAAAGGTGGGGTGGTAAGCACTAGAAAAAGAACGTGAAAAAAAAAAAAAGCCATACACACATTGTATTTATTTGTGAGACAGCGAACAGAAGACAGAAGTGTTACTGAGAGAAGGGTTCAGAAATCCAGTTCATGCCAACCGCTTATTTGTTCTTGGCTGTCAGGGGTTTCCGGCTGATCTTTTTCGATTTGTCATTATTCTTCTTTGGTGGTTCTGGGTTTGCCTGCATGTGTCTACCGTAGAGGCTGAAAAGAGAGAAGAAACCATGACATCTGTTTTCCTAACACAAAATAAGCTTCTACTGATGGAGCTTTAAACAGGAGACTAATCTCCAGAAATATTCAGTAAGCCAAAGAAAACCTGAAGATCATTGCTGTTTTCTCTGGGTCATAAACTGTGTATAAGAATTTAAAATTCACACACACACACACACACACACACACACACACACACACACACACACACACACACACACACACACACACACACACACACACACACACACACACACACACACACACACACACACCCGTCTAAACTGTGTATAAGAATTTAAAATTCACACACACACACACACACACATCCTCCCCCGTCTGATCACGGACAAGTCTGTTGGAATTTCACACCCACTGGGCAAGGTGTGAAAATGGCTAAGGAACGGATCTGCAGGATTGGGAGAGCCCGTTCCAGACGGAAGCTCAAAGGGCTGTGAGTGTTTAACTAGACAGTGACTAAAATTGGATTGAACTGGAGAGACATAGTGTCCATTTAGTGAAAAGTGAGCTTCATTTCATGCCTGGCCTGAAAGCCCAGGGACTGGCTAATGTGAAAAAGAGCAATAGTGTCCGAGTCCACCCCAGCTGCTCACACATGACTGATGGTGTGGGGATTGGAGACCACACATCAATGCCACGTTAATAAGTACCGCTGATGAAATGTTGACAAAGTGCCCTACAATTACTGTGGATGGCATTCATCACAGAGCGAGGTGGCTCCATGGCTAAGAGGATTTAACTGATCAGCAGATAGTAATTAATCGATAATTTATGAGTAATTCTGATTAAACTAAATTAAAAGCTACCCTAAAATAAATACAGTGCAATCTTAAATCCCCTCACTGGTGTAACGGTGTCTTCAAGAGTGCCCTGTGGCTGCCCCAGTCCTCTTCATTCCTCTAGAGTCTAGAGGAAAGGCACCCCCGACTCTTCCACTGTCCTGTTCCAACTAAAGGAGGGTTCCACTCAAGGAATCAATACCCTCTGTCACTGCTGGCACTGTGCAGCAACGTACAGTGGGGCCTTGTTCAGCCTATATTGGTATTTTTGATGACATCGACATGGTGGCTTCCAGTCTGCAGGGAGGGCTGGCACCTGGCATTTTCTGTTGGACAGTGTCATTAGGGAAAGCTGGACACTAGGGTTTTGATAGGTCATGCTGTATTCTATCTTCTCCTGTCTTCCAAGTGTCTCCTTGGAAGTAGTATGAGCAGGTTCCACCAACAGTAGTAATGCAGGGAGGTCTCTAGTGTCACGGTGTGTGGAATGCAGAATTTGGGGCTTGCAGGTGACAGACATACGAACCAGAGAATGAAACATCCAGCCAGGGGCTGGGAGTGCTCTCCAGAGAAAGGGGAGGGCTGTTCTCTTGTGCCAAGAAGGCCTCATTTGTACCAGACGGGTCATATTAGAGCCTGCAAATTGGCTCCCAACTTCTATAGAAATGAGGAGTTCAGAGGATTTGTTGCTGGTGTAATGGAGAGAGAGGCCCAGTCCTGCCTGGTGCCACTGAAGAAACATCTCCCTCCCAAAGAGAACCTACGACCAGGAAAACACACCTTTAAACCTATAAAGGCTTCCTTCCCCCGCACTTTAAGAAGGGCCACAGATCCCCCTGAAGACCAGGCCATGGACACCTGGAGACCCTGGATCCCGGGTAAAGATCCACTGGTTTAGACAAAGAGGAACATTCAACAACTCCAACGTCACCTCTGTTGCTGCCCTCAATTCCCAATGATGTCCATGTCCCAATCCTGGAAACCTGTGGGTACATTACCTTACACAGCAAAAGGGACCCTGCCAGTGTGGTTAAATTAAGGATCTCGAGCTGGGAATATCAGCCTGCATTATCTGGTGGGCCCAACCTGTGCACCCCTTCCCAGCAGCTCTCTCAGATACACCAAATAGGTAGAAGAAACCCTGAGCCAAAGTAGATACATCATTACATTCCTCTCCTTTACCAACACTCTCGGAAACATAGTCTCTTCTCGAATAGATTGGCCCTTCTCCTAGGCTGTGGCTTCACTCAGTGCCACTGGCCCGATGCTCAAGGGCTTCACACTGTGGCGGACTACACCCTGGAGGTCTCTGGTGTCCAGGCTGCTGTCACCTGGCACAAAGCAAAGGTCTGACTCTGTTCTGTGCATCTACACAGGCACCTGCGGCCTCGGTATCTGCAGTTTCGCAGCGTTTCCACAGTGTCGTGTGTCGTTTCTCTATTTTCCAACCCTTAACCCCACAAATGGGGTCGGGGGGGCGGGGAAGAAAACACAACAACAAAAAAACATGTTCTTACTCACAAACCACATTGGACTTTAAGGATTATAAAAATCTACAGGAATATGACTCCACGGTTCATGCACATGGAAACCTCGTCATCCTTGGATACTAGGAAAGGGGAATCAACAACAACAAGAGGTGAGGAGTTTGTGCAAGAAATTTACAAGGGGAAAAAAAATAAAAGAGGGTGGAGGGAAGTAGGATCTGTTAAGGGCCCACGATGGTGTCATGTCCTGAATGAGGCAGGAGCCGAGATGGGCAAGGAGAGCTTCCTAGAAGGGCGGGTGTTAAGCCCTGATGGAAGGAATCCAGGGGAGTCATTTCAGAAGGGGGTGTGAAAGCTGCTTAGGACAGCAGGTCTCCTCTCCTCTTCAGGAGGGAATTGGAATGTTCCAGTGTTTCAGTTCCTGCCCTTTTATATTCAGATCCCACTGTGTGTGCCTCGGCTTCCTGGGGCTACAGAGCCAGTCACTACAAAGGGCCAGCAGGAAGACGGCAGCCCTGAGCTGGACGTTTAGATCTTAGTTTTAACACTTACCAGCTGTTGGCTCTGGGCAAATAATCAGCAGCTTACACCCCCTCGCTCCCTGCCTCAGTTTCTTCATCTGTAAAATAAGGACGTCGCCTTCCTTGCAGGGAGGCTGGGATGGTTTAATAAACCTGGCATGATAGGAACCTATGGGAAGTGGCCAGCGAATGCTTGTTGAAAAACAGGATGGATGTGGGGTTACAGTCAGTGATTAAGAAACATAATTATATGATTACTCTACTTCCTTAGGGCTTATTCCTTTGAAAAATAACATGTATTTTCTATCAATGCTAAATGCCCAAACACTTCTGCAATAAAAGGTTTTAATCCTCTTTGAAGAAAGCAACTAAGGCAGAGCTAAACGCAGCACCCCACTTCCTCGGTGAGTCACCAGCAGAGCTGGATGATGCTGCTGTCCCTGTGTGATCCTTTAACTCCTCCAGCTGTGTGGCCAGATGAGTGTCAGTGGTATTCACTAAGTGGCCATTCCCACATGGAGATGAGGCTGCGATGGGGCAGTAACAACCAGCATCTCAGGGTCCAAAGCCTTGGGTTCCATTCCTGGTTCTACCAGTTATTACCACGGGGCCTCAATTAGGTAAGTAAGTGTGGTAAACAGAATAAGGGCCCAAAAGATGGCCATATCCTAATTCCTGAAACCTGTAAATACATTACATTACATGGTAAAAGGGACTCTGCAGGTGTGACTAAGTTAAGGACCCTTCGGCACAGAGTCTTAGAAAACTTCTCTGCCCTGAAACCTGAAGTCTGTAGAGGATAATTGGCAGATGATTAAGAAATGGGAAAAAAAAAAAAAACCCACAAAGAACACTCTAAAGTGACAGGAAAAGATGAGTTACTCTTGGGAGTCTGATGAACAGGCTTCTGGTGCTGAAGATGGTTCCGAAGACTAGATGCCTGTGGATGCTCCTGGCTGGGGGAGATTAAGGGGACAGCCCTGCTCGGCTCACAAGCTCTTTCCATTCCCATCTGTGAGGCCCGAAAGAGAAGTGGGAGTGGGCCCTGCCCTATGCAGCCTCCTGAAGAACCCCGGCTGAACATAATCTCTGGAGCAATCATTACGAAATGATTCTGCAGATGGCCCAGCTCACCAGGCTGGTGACTTCAGAGTCATGTGGTTAAAGCACCCTGCCTACCGACCACTTTAAACTCCATGCAATTGACCGCTACTGCCTATTGACAGCTAAGATCATCTAGCAAAAAATTCCAGCCTACCATAATCAGAATAAATTTTGCAACAAATTTTAGATTAAGCAGTACAGTATACATGATTTTCTATTATTGACACATGAATTTTATTTAATATGGCCATCTTCATTTTTGGAACAATCCTTGAGTTTTATCATTTCAGTTGGATCCAAGGGTCTCCTGCTGACCCTCACACCCCGCTTTTGCTGCAGCTGCAATGAAGACCCCTGTGGGCCATCCCAATCCTTCTTAAAAATTTCCTCTCTTGGCTATAGGACACTAGCCTGGTTTTCATTCTCTCTCGGAACACCATGTCAGTCCTTGTGTTGGTGCTTTTATCTCTTTGTATCCTCTTCCCTAGAAAGATCACCTAAGTTTATAGCTTCACTGAGTATCTCCTGGAAGAAGCCCTGCAAGTCATCGTTCTCTTCATCCCAACTGGATATTCAGCTATGAGACCCAATAAAGCAGAAATGAGTCCTCCATCCCAATTTCCACAGGTTTGTCCCTCCCTCTCCATCTTCAGACTTCAGGATAAAAAGCTGAAGTCATTTGAAATCTGTCTCTTTTTTTGACCAACACATTAATCAAGTTTGATAGACATTTCCTCTATAGTAGAAATTCTTAGCCTGGGACCATGGAAATAACTGAAACTCTAAGCAAAATTAAGTGTGCACGTTTCAGCAGAAAGGGAGCACAGCTTTCAACAGCTTCTCAAAAGCTTCACACAACTCAGTGGGTTAATTAGCTGCTTTATGGTACTTCGTTTATTCTTATTTCCATCATCCTCTGACTTTATCCATTCTTTTTTTCTCCTACCCTAATAGAGGCCCATGCTGCATGGCCATTAGATTATCATGATGGTTCCCTTCTTGGTCTCCCTGATACTGGTACATTCCCTCCTGCAATTTGTCCAACACATGACCGACAGAACAATCTCTCCTGGTATATGCATGAGAACAGCACCCACTGTCTGCCGATCAAGTACCCATCCTGGTAACCTGGCACCACAGACACAGCACACGCCACTTGGTGCCAAACGGACCCAACTTCACCTCTCTCTGTACACTAACACAAGGAGTAAAGTAAGGCTGGTCTTGAGGCAGACAGGGTGGAGTGCAGGACAGATGGACTGGTGTGAGTTCTGCCTTGTATGAGCTGAGAAACTTCACAGTCTTGTGCCTTTCCAGAACCTCTGCTGTCTTAACTAGAAAATGGGAATTCCTGCACACTGTCTACTTTGCAGGAGTGCTGGCAATCAGATTGGTTTGGGCTCATCTAAGAGCTTTTGGAAAAAAAAAAAAAAAAAAGTGTTAAATCAATCCAAGACCTGGGAGCCTGGGATTAGTTTTTCTTGCCACCCAGCACTCCTTTAGGTCTTTAGGTCTTTTTGTTTGTTTGTTTTTTGTCTGTTTGTTTGTTTGTTTGTTTATCTGTGTAATGGCCACCTGGGTCCCTTTTGCAGTTCAGATATCTTTCATCTTTTGAGGACTTGAGGCTTTTCACAGCTTCCTCCTTCCCCCCAACCCCTATTCAGCCTTCACAAAGCACTACGGGATTTATCAGGATCTTACCATTAAGTCCTTGATGACCTATAAAGTGACTCCTACCCTTGGCTGGTTATTTCAGAACATTAGTAGAGTGCCTTGATAGTAATGCAACATTTACAATATGACTACCATTCACTCATTTCACTGTCACAACAATCCCAGAAAGTAGGTCCTACCTAGTTTCATTATTTTTCAAATGAGCAAACTGACGCTTGGCAACTTTAGGTCCTGATCAAACCCAGGCAATTACTCCAAAGTTCAAACTCTTAATGCACTAAGGTATGTTGTCTTCCATCTTTTTGGATTTCTTAGTTTTGTTTTCTTAATAAGACTACCATTTTCTTGGGGGTGGGGACTGCAGATTTAACTTCTTTTGTATTCTATGTACTCAAGGCACTGCTAGGAACACATTGTGTGCTATGTAAATATTGTGTTTCAGAATGCCAGGTATATGAGAGGGACAATATGCTGTTCTTAAGTCATTTGCTCATGTCATATGCCTCCCTACTGTTGTTTTGGGTGTTTCCATGGAAAGTCCTTATACAGACCAAGAAAGGAGCCAATTTTAAAATCCATGGCCAGTGAAAATTATGGAAAGAAATAATTTTGCTTATAATCTGTAATCTTATGGTAGGATGCTAAATTTAAAATCTCTGCAAATAAATCTGTGGATATGGTGTGAAGCTGAGATTATTAATAAGCATTTGCAATATCTTTATTTATCCTATCTAGCAGCTACAGAGGGGCTGGTGACAGAACCTTAGCACATAAATTGCTGAGTCTTAAAAAAAAAACAAAAAACACCCTATTTCTCAGAGAAGTCTCATTAATTCAAAAGGCAATGATTTTTTTGAGATCAAACCTGCAAGAGATGGTTCCATGCAATTCACTAATGGTGGCAAATGTCTGTCATACTCTTCTGCACAATAATCCTCTCTGCTCTCTGTTCCCAACACACAGTAAAAAAAGAAAGTGTAAACATACATGTGCAAACGGCATCTACAGAAACAGCCAAAAGGAATAGGTAGCTGGCTTAAGACAGATATCAAGCTATATAAAAATGTGACATAAAATATGAGGCAGATTTAAACACACCCCACACATTCTACACTCGCTATCTGCCCCACTGGAAGGGAGAAGTGAGGCTTCTGGCAGAGCAAAACTAACAATATCACGCACAAAAGATGCTCATTAAACTTCATCATCCTGTCTGCTCTAATGATGCTTTTACTTAATAAAAATTCCCCAAGCAGTTGCAAGGATATTAGGCAAGGTCCTTGGTTATGTATCAGAGGTCCAAGCTGTCACCAGCGAGCATGCCGTTCAGGAGGTATGTTCCCTGGGGAAGGAGCTTTCACGGAATACATGCAGGGGAAAATCAATAACTGCAACCTGCTTCCCTGCTTAAGCATTTAAGAAAATAGGTAATCCTTTTAAATTAAACTGCAAAGTGCTAAATGTTGCAATTTCCAGAATAAACTCAAAGACAAAAGGAGTTAAGTCCAAGGGCACCGGTAAGTTTCCCCAATAAGCTACTTCCCTGATAGACTTCATACCTGGAGTGAACTTTTTTTTTATGAAAAGAAAGAATTATTTTAGTGCTTGGCATCCATAGAGATTAAAAAGAGGACACTCAACTGTGTATGTCTGTATAGGTGTGTAATACACACACAGACAAACCGATTCATAAATATGAGGAAGAAAGCAAAGAATTATTTTTATATGGGCAGTTTACCCCTTTCAAAAATTAGTCTTAAAAAGCACTACTGTGAAAATCTACTAACTTGAGTATAGCTCTTCAAAGCTAAATAGTAAATTACCTAATAGGCCTCTTAACTTGGATAGCGGGATGCTAATTCTATATAATCATAAACTATTGTTTTTGTCCACATTACATAACCCACTTTAAATTTCATGTCCTGCCAATACAGAATTGGCTGAAGAGATTACTATAGTCAGGTCAAGACTGAGGCACCACCCAAAACTTGAACTTTAGGAAAATAAGATTGCCCTCTGTGTGTTAAGATCAACACAAGATGAATCAAAGCAGAAACATGAAAAATCACCCAAAATAACACCAGCATAAGTCCCAGGCCAGCAGGACTGGATTGTAACCAGACCAGGGGTATTAACAAAGCTGGGGAGAGAATCTCTCCATCAGAAGAGTGCACATCTGGTTGGTGAGCAGCGGGCACAGTGGGGTGAACGAGGCAGCAGGCACCTACCACCTCCAGAGAAAGGCTGTGAGTCTTGTGCATGCCCAGGCAGACCCACGCCTCTACAAAGAAGCAGAGAAGCCAAACATAGCACTACTTCAGCCCTGCCAATGCGGAACCACACCTGCTCGGTCCAGCTTCTGGCCAGCTCTCCTGCTTCTTCCACACTCCGATCTCTGGCCCTTGCCCACTTCTGAGGTGTGTCTTTGCTGGTCACTTTGCCTGGAACGCTCTTTTTGAGTTCTCTCTGAGATAGGTGCTATTACTATCCTCATTTTACAAGTGAGGAGACAGAGGTACGGACAGTTTAAATACCTTTGACATAGTGCAGGCAATTGGACTCCAAAGCCCTGGTGTGCTGCCCTGGTGTGAGTGTCCATGTGACTCACGACTCATCCCTAAGCCTGTCAGGGTGTCCACAACCCTGGCTACACTCACAGGTTCATGCATGAGCCCATGGCCAATGAGAGAAACAGGCCTAGGATCTCAGTTCACACACTGGGGAAGAAAAGCCCTTTTTTTTCTGTTTTACTTGAATTAGAGATGATGTGAGCCCAGATCTGCTGGCACCCTCTTAGCACAGTATAAACAGAGCCTGCCTGGGAGAGAACCCAGCACAGACACAACAGAACAGAAAGATGGACAGAGACTGAGCCCATTGATACTGCTTGGGCCCCCGTGCCTAAAGTCAATTGTATTGCTGAATTATTTTTGGTATAAAATGATCAAATACTCCCCTCTTCCTCTTAGGCTTTGTTTTCCTTGCAATGAAAGGAGTGCTGAGTCCTGACTAACACAACATCTCTCTGGTCTACTCTGAATGTGAGTTCCCAAGCAAGGCCTCCTTTGCCCAAACTACCTACCTTCGGCCACATTCATTTCCTCTACACCACTCAGCACAGTATGGTTACTTTGTTTATTCAATTACTGTTGCTTCCCACCTCCCCTAATAGAAGATTAGCTCCTAGAGAGCAGGAACATAGTCTGTCCTGCTCAGGGTCCTCTGTGCCTGATAGCCCATGGCACACTAACCATTTGTTGACTGACTGAATGAGGGTGTGTATTATTGCGCTTACTAGGATGTATTGAAAGTATCTAACTGTGTGAATGTCTTCCCAACTGGGTCATTAGTGCCTCTGGAACAGGGACTATGTCTGAATCATTTTTGTGTCTCTAGTAGCTGGCACCTGGCACACAAGAGTCACCCAATAAATATGTACTGACTGACGGATTAAATGAACATCTTAGCTAAGAAACACTTCCTGATTCCTCGATTCCATGCACATCAGGGGACTATCCATCAGCTTCCCATTTAGAGCTGTCTACTGAAAGAACACGCACTGTGCAGGCCAGGGCAAGTATCACAGTCCTTGGGGGCAGTTGTCCTGTCATGGAATTCTGGTTCCTGCCTCAGTTTCTTATGTGTTTTTCTCATTATGCTGCAGCATTTCTGAGGCTGAAAGCTGAAGGCCTGACAGAGTGTGCAGTAAATGGGCCACAGTGCCACTTTGAGGCCTCCGGGGAACCAGGCCGTTGTCCTCTTGTTGAGATTCTCTTTCTCAGTACTGTGCCCAGGGTTTCCATTGAATTCCTTAAGGCACAATGGGTTTAGATTGAATATTAATCATATCAGATGTTAGTAAAAACTAGTTGGACATAATCGCTGTTTATAAAAGAGAATTCGGTTAAAATGAATATTACAAAAGCAGTGTTTTCTCCCCCTTTGTTTTGGAAAACAAATTAAAAATCAGAATGAATTTTTATTGTCACGGAAGGATTAGAATCCTCCCGGCTACGCATGGTTCCTTCGTGAGCAGCTCAGGGTGTTCACAGCCTCTAAAGCTGTTATAAGCTGTAATCACAGCGGCGGAACTTCTGTGGTGCTTACTACATATTAGCGTTTTACACAGGAAGCTTCTACGGCACTTTCTATACATTAACTCACGTAAGCCTTAAGCAATATCACCTGAATGAAACCATGTGGGGTAAGCATTTGTCCTCTGGTTCTAGATGAAAGTGATATTATAAACACACATTTAGGGAAGTCATTGCTTTTTCTCTTTCTTGCGTTTTTAGGCTAAGGAAAAATGGCATGTATAGAGGAATTACTGCTACTACTACTGTCACTGCTATCACTAGTATTCCTCTTTGTGGCTGATAATTTGGGCTTTCTGCTCTTGGGACTGTCCCTATTTCTGTTTCTTGTGGCCCAGATGATCTGATGATTTGACCATGGCAATGGAAAGCTGGATATTTCATTAAATGGAAGTATAAGGCTATAGATTTTAGAGTGTAGGGCCAAGAGCAATGAACTGGGGATTCAGAGGGCTTTGGAATTAATCCACTAGCTGGGTGATCTGTGTTTCCCCAGGCAGAAAATGGGCATTTGGATTTAAAGAGGGGTGGTAACTATCTAGCATGGGCACCGTCACTTCCCCCTCGCAGTGACAGCAGACATCACACACTGACCCGGGGCTCTGCTGGATTGCACCCACTCCAGGCAACGGCTTCGACCTTTCAGAGTGGGGCATCTCGTTGGAACTCACACATTTTACATATGAAACTTGTATAGCACTTTGCTTATATAAACTCACATAAGCCCTAACAAAATCATGTTAAATGAAACTCACATCTCAAAGCTTCCTTCTGTGCTCTGGTTAGATTATGACATGATGCCTGAGATTTTAAACAGCCTTGTATTATATACCCTTCTCCATTGTCCACGGATTTTCTGTGAGGTGAATCACTTTCCACTTACAAACAGCAAAGATATTTAAAAAACCACCTTAGGAATCAAAACCAGAAAGTGTCCAGCTACCTACTGTTCATATGGTGCTTTATCCATGAGATGTTCACCAGGTGGACTTCAGGAAGAGGCAGCTACAGGTAAACTCTACCCGGTGCCTTTTGCCATTTCCCTGGCAAAGCGGAATTCCCTCACGTGAGCTGTGCTCTCTTTGAGGTGGCAAATAGCATATCAAGTTGATTTGTGCTTTTTTTCCATTCTAGATCCCAATACTTGAACCACTGGCCACTGATACAGAGAGGCTGGCAGCAGGGGAAGAGCCCAGCTTTTCATGGACGAGGGAATGTGCTGTTGTGTGGAAAGAAGGAAAGTGGTATTTGGGAACAAGTCACCAATTGTCAAAGGAATAATGGAGAAGACACATATGAGAGCTCCGCAGTAGATGAGTTGTTGGATTCCACTCTCCTTTTAGTTTTCACTTTCTTTCTTTCTTTATTTTATTATTATTATTATTTTTTTAAATTTATTTTTCAAATTGAAACATAATTAATTGATCACACATATTTAAGGGGTACAGAGTTGACTATCAGTATTTGTGTACAGTATGCGATGATCAAATCAATATTAGCAAGTTCATCATTACAAATCATAATTATTCTTTGTGTCCCTTACCCAAGTACTCCCTAACCCCCCGCCCCCTCCCATCCCACCTCTAGTAACAATAGGTCTGTTCTCTCCTTCTGAAAGTTCAATGTTCATTTTCGTATTTCTGAGTTTTATGGAAAAAATACCCCAAAAAGGAATGGAGGGTTTAAAGTTCAAAAAATACTTTTAGCCCTGATGCATTCAGCAGATTTAATATCTGTCACCCATTTCCTCCTAGTTTTTTAAAATTAGATTCTTAAGAGTCTCAGAGAAATTTACGGTCTGTGAGTGCAAAAAGGTTAAAGAGGTTTGTGGTTTGAGTTTGATGTTGACAAAGATCTATGGAAGGGATTCCATGCATCACAACGAGTCTGGGTAGGGACCCCGGGGGACACATCAGGAGGAGGATCCGACTCTCTCCGGGCTCCAGCTTTAGCTGTCTGATGCCCCAACAGGCCTTGTGGGCTCCAAGCACAACTGTGGCTGTGGGTGGGCAGGCAAGAGCTAAGCTTGTCACAACAGCCACGTTCATCCAAGAATCCCAAGTGTTTCATCGAAGAATCTCACCCACAAAACACCCCTGGAAGGTGCCAGAGTATTCTAGATGCAGATGGTGAAAGCAAGGTGTAAGTAAAAGTGTCAGGTGGAGATGCTGGAGGAGCAGGGTATCTGGGAAGCACCTTGCAGCCCAATACGACAATGCCATGGGTAGGAGATCACAAAGGGAACGCATGCCCAGTAGTTACTTTCCAGTAGCAACAAACCATGCTCTGCAACAATTGGCTCCAACTGACCTGACCATGTCCTCACGGAAAAACAGTCTTCCCTGAATAACTCTCATTCAGGAATATTTCCATCCAATGTGTCTTCCCCAGTCCCTCTTGTTATAACATCTTTTTTTTTTTTTTTAAAGAGATGAGAGTGCTTTCTCATCTCTAAAATAGGACTGATAATAATAGTACACACCTCCGTACCTCACAGGGTTGTTGTGAAGACAAAATAACATAAATATAGAGTGCTTAGCATCTAGCAGGTGCTCAATAAAGCAAGTCTATGACACACTGTGCTCAGAACTGGGGTTATCTCTTCTAAACTTGGTGTATTAGTCCGTTTCTGTTGCTTACAACAAAATATCTGAAACTGGGTAATTTATAAAGAAACAATATTTATTGCTTACAGTTTCAGAGTCTGAGAAGTCCAAAGTCTAGGGCACATACCTGGTGAGCGTCTTCTTTGGTGGTGACGTACGGTATCACATTGAGAGTACGACAGGAGCAGAGAGAGACTCTCACATGCTTTCCTTTTAAAGCCCTCAGAACCATGACCACCATTATTAATCCATTCACTAGGGCATGGTCCTAGAATCTAATCACCTCTTCAGGGTCTCACCTTTCAATTTCCATAATAGGATTTCCCACGCTCAACACTGTTACAGCGGGCTTAAGTTTCAATGAGTTTGGGGGGAGGGGGCCATTCAATCTACAGCACTTGGTTAAAACCACAGAGTTGCAAAATGCCTTATGGTTCTGTGCTCAAATGTTTACAAAACACAGTTTCTTTCCAAAAAGATTTTTTTTTATATGTTGTAATATGTATGTTCGAGGAAAATAGTAAATGGCAGAGAACATAAGGATATAACACTACCAACAAGTTTAGTCACTTTCTGAACCTGGTCTTCACTGAATACAACACATAACCATGCTAGTCAATGCCAAAGATAATCATGGAAGTTGTTCCTGGAAGAAGAGCCAATCTCTTACTCTGCCCAGGGTTCTAAATGGGCAGCTCATCAGTACTAATTGAAAAAATGAAGAAGGGTTTTGAGTACGTGTTTAGTCCTCTCGATTCAGCTCTCCCATTCACAGGCTAAGCTGTTCTTGAATGTATTCAGATGGGAACATTACGTAAGAGTCAATAATCTTTATGGTAACTCTACAGTGAAAGTGTCATTTATTGTAATGAACACTGATCATAAGTTAAGCCCCTAGCTACTCTCTTTGCTATTTTTCATTATACTGTTCCTTGCTCTGTTATATTTCAGGAGTACTGAGGGAATTCATCCAACTATGCTCGCTAGTCAGCTCTTCGTTACTCAAATTAGATTCTGTGAAGATGCAACGGAGCAATTTGCAAACACACTGATTCTTAAGGAAATGCATCAGACGCTGGTTATATGTTCTCTTCTGCTGATGCCAGTGGGCAACTCCCTCCTCCTTTCTCCTGGTTATTTGTCCCCTTAATTTGCTATTTTTCTCCCTATTTATCTTCCACTCAATTCACAGTATGGTTCTCCAGGCCCAAATCTGAGAGAGTATTAGCAATGCGTTTCTGGATATTTTCTACTTCAGTAATAATCCTTTGTTCAATTCGACACCCGTAATAGTGTTTCCAAAATCACCACTGCCTTTCCTACAGCTCTCACTTGCAAACACCACTCTGCTTACATTACACTCATTCCCCCCTCTGGCTGCTTTAAAGGACATGAACTCCAAAAGGCACACCAGTGAGGAAATGCTGGAACTCTTCCATTTTTTTAAAAAAGCCAATATGAAAAATTCATTTTGCATGTTGTATATTAAGCATGAGAGGGGAATTTCCATATGCCTCTGTGCTTTGAGCTCTTCAAACTGCTTGTAAGTAGACTGTGACTCCTCAGAGAGACCACATTACCACCATGCCTCAGCAGTCACTGACCAGCACAAAGATGCAAATACCACATGGGTTCACGCCAAGAGTTGGCTCTTTGGCCAGGAATGCTTGTGGTCTTTACCACTCTAATGGGCATGGGACATCCACCCATCCCCATTTGACACTGGGCATCATTAGTTTTCATTAGATTATTAACTTTGATCCTGTTTGCCATGGTGACAGAGAGCAATTTCAAATATTAAGGATAAGAAAATAGAATCTGCAGGCACCAAAGATCCAGGCTTGCCACCGTGGGTATCTTTTTAGGGCAGGCTTGGCTGAGAATGCTCCCTTTTCAGGGAAATCTAGCTCAATGAATTGAAATGTATTCAGACAGGCATGCTGTGGTAATGCTATGTTCTCTGTTACTATCCTTTCCTCCTGATACACATCAGAGAAAAGCTAAGAAACTCTTATTAAAATGTAGTTCTTTAAAAACGTCATTAAATTTTTTTTTTTCCAGACATGACACAGTGTCTGATGAGTGCAGGAGACTATTTATTGATGGACGTGATGATCACATGTGCTGCAAAAATATATCAAACAATCTCGCACAAGGCCATATTCTTTGGGAAATTGGGGTTATGAGGAAAAATTAGTGGGTTGGATTTAGGGATACTTGCAGGGAGGGTAGGTATAGAATCAAGTCCAGAAAGAAAGAGTTCACAATATGGGTAAGAAAGAGAATTCCTTTAACGTTAAGATGACACATATGCACCCTTAATTAGGAACTAAAAGTACTAAATAGGTAAACAAGCTCCCCTGTACTTAAGGGACACTGTCATGCTGAGTAGTCAATTCACTAACATCTCAATTTCAAACTAGGCTTAATACATGAAAACACTAACGCAAAAAAGAATCTAAAGTTTTGGTAGATATTAAATCAAGAAACAGCTAGTTTTGGACAAGAACTATATACACCAGAAGCCAAAAAAAGCTCCCTTAGATGAGACAATAGTCTGACCCACAATTCCAGAGGAATCTCTAAGGAATGTATCACCTTACAGAAACACTGAGGCAGGAATCATTGATCTTTCTGAACCTCATTTTACCCACATATGAAATGGTCGTTCTACCTGCTACCTAATGAAGTAGTCATGAGGATTAAATGTCAGGGACTAGCACCCTGCTAAAAATGATCCCCATTGAGTACAAAGACCATAATTATTACCAAAATACTCTAACTCAAAACACACCTGTCTAATATGACCTAATAAGAAATTAAAAATGAATGGAAAGACATGTTTAAGTCTTCATGTTTAAGACATGAAATAATGTTTAAGTAATAATAATATAATTTGAGATAATACTCCTATATCTATGCACTCTGCCAGTAAACAAGTATCTGCTTGGCAGTATGTAACAGAGCATGCCATCTTTTCAACTCATGGTCTTGCCAATTTGGTTCAGTTATGAATCTTTACTAGGGAAAGAGTCCATGGCGCCGTGGTCCACTATCAATTGCCCGTTGGTGACAGCAACATGAATAATTGCCATGACTAAGAGTGAACCCGTCTAGGCACGAAGCAAGTTCTCTTCCTTTCTCTTGGTAAGTAAGGCTTAATCTCATTCCAGAGGCGTCTGTATTAAAAAAACAAAACCAAAAAAACAGGGAGATCAGATCAGCTTCCCTGCTTTCCATTAGTATTTGTTTTGGCTGGGTATTCCAAGGAAGTGTCCTGTGTGTTTCCCTGAAAAAGAGGTGCCGTAACAGCCCTCTGCCCAACACCACAGCAGATCAACTGTGAAAGTCTGCTGAGCGCAGGCACACGGACACATATGGAATACGGACATTCCTTAGCTAGAAATATAGAGAAAATGAACTTTGGCAGTAATGTCAACTATATCTCTCTTCATTTTTAACTTACAAAATTTCATTTTTAAAAGAAATAAAAATATATTACAACCCATTTAGAAATTCAGAAGAGGATTAAAAAGAAAACTGCCAGAAGTATCCTACTTAAACATAACTTTTACTAGTATTTTGGTACATTTCTTTCAAATTTTTATCTAATGTATTTTTTTAAAAAAGTAATAATCACAGTGTATGATTATTTATAATTTTACACAAAAGTTATAGCATCAGTGTCATCATATAATCATAGATACAATTATTAACAGGCTACCTATGAATCCATGCCACATTTCAATGTTAACGTGAACATTTCTCTGTTTTGGAACAGACCACTTCTAATATTCTGCTTTAACAGGATAGCAACTGTAGCGGTATGGCTTTGGCCAAGTTATTTAACCTATCTTAACTTCAGTTTTCTCATCAAAGAAATAGGGATAGTTAAGAAATAGGGATTGATAATATATAATATTAGCATCATTAAGACTTGTGAAAGGTAAAAGAGATAATGCATTTAAAGCAAGTAGTATCTCACAAAAATGTAGGCCTCTGTTGATGTAAGTAATGATAACACATGAAGCAATTTTTCACTGGATTTTCTGGAAAGAAATCAAACCCACATATCAGCTGGAAACGCATCAGGAGGTTTGGGAGGACCCAGGCTTTCATTTACCATGAGATTCCTTTGGGAACTGATGGTCGGTGGGGAAAGCTAACTCAGTTCTGCAATGAGGAGACTAGGCGTGTCGTGAGCAGGTCTCAGAAGAGGCCAGGACCACTTCCATTTTGGGAGGGGAGTGGAGTTATGAGTATATTTACAAAAATGTTAAAACATGGTCTCAAAAATTGTACTAAATTTTAAATAGGCATACTTAACAATGTAACACTGTAAGAGCAACAACAAAAATAAAAGTAAAAGCAAAATAATGACTTTTGTGTAACACGATGATTCTTAAACAGCACATTCTGCCCCCTGCTAGGGGATATCTGGCAATGTCTAGAGACATTTTTGGTTGTCAGCTGTCACACCTGGGTGGGGGTGTTGCTAATGGCATCTGGTAGGTTAGGGATGTGGCTACATATCCTACAATACATAGGACGGTTTCTAACAACAATGAATTATCCAGCTCCAAATGTCAATAGTGCCAAGGTTGAAAAATCCTGGTGTAAACAAAATTTAGAAGTAAAATTAAATCTGAGGCCCTTCCTGAATATTAAAACTAGGGACAAATGACTCTGTTAAGGAAAAATATTATAACATAAAAATACAGGTGCTATTTGGATATGGCAAAATCCTTCCCCTGGAGAAAGTGCTCCTGTGCTTCTTTTCTTTTCTCTTTTTTTGTATAGATACTAGTCGCATTGGCTATTTCACAGACTCAACTGGAGGCTGACGGTGATGACATGAGTTTAGTAAAATTCTCCAAGCTGTAAAATGATAGATCTGCTATTTCCAAGGTGTCTTTTTCTCTGACGGGAACTGGTGCTTGTAATAATATTCAGGGATTTCAGAATTTCCCAGCATTAGGGAATCATTCTAAAGATGGCAACTGAGGTGGACTTTATCTAAAACAGCAGGTAGGGTTTTGGGAAAGCTCAGTGAAAAAGAGTTTAGTTGGGAAAACGATTGTTCTTGATGTCTGGATTTATTGAAAAAGGCCACTACTTTACACACATACACATCAGTGCAATCTGAACAAAAATTTGCACTCAGTGAGGATAGATGTAAAAAAAAAAAAAAGTTCAATAGTAGAGTTTGAGGAGAGAAAAGCACCTCAAACAAAGCTCCCTAAGAAAAGCCTAAATCTATAAAGGATAATCCTTTGTGAATGACCATGTCCCAGGTTCAAGGTGAAGAATCCTTGACCTAGAGCTCTTCTTGGACAATTTAAAAGAAATGCTGCTCAAGAAAGTTTGTGAAGGAGCATGGAGTGTCGTAGATTCCTGAACTCGGGACCCCTGTATTAGAAGACCCACAGTACTCTGGCAGGGGATTTAACAGTACTGAAAATTTACAGATACAAGTCAATTATCTGAGTGTCTAGGTATGAAATTAAGAGAGAATTGCTCATTAGACTACAATTCAAGCTTGAAAAAACCCTGTAATAATTAACACTCCAGTTGAGGCAGAGTACATTACAACTTAGTCTTCATATAATCCCCCTTCAGGTGCTCATGATTCAAGGACTAATTCAATGGATATTAACTTATCAATGTCAAAAGAGACTGAGAACATAGGACTTCAACAGGGGATCTGAGATCCTTCCTCGTACGCCCCATTCTAGGTATAATTTTATTAATGAGCCGAGAGATCATGTCAGGTATAGACAGAGCATTGAGTCTCCTCTTAAACTACTCCTCCACCCTCTAGCTCAGGGCATCAGGTCCCTGCAGGAGGCCAGGCTTACGTGTGTGTGCACAGGCTTGTGTGTAGGTGTGAGCAGCATCAATACAATCAACAAGGCGACAGCTGGTGGAGAGACTCCCCACTGAAGAGCTAAAGTGGACATCACATCATGTGGTGCCCGTTACTCTCCTTTCTGTCCCTGTGGGCCTGATCCCTTTCCTTCCACCTGTGTGGGCTGCTCTTCGCTCCTCACCTGTCGGAAGTCTTATCCCTCCCCCTTAGAGCCCAGCCCCAGTCATCCCGACTATTTCTGCCCATGATCGTCTCCTTCTCCTTCCTCTGAACTCCAACTTCCCAGGCTGCCGGGTGCCTCTCTACCTCTCGTGTGCCTCAGCATCCCCAGGGATATGATACTGTCCCATCACCAATGCTGTCTTGCCACTGTGACCCTAGAGCAAGAGGTACCTGTGTAGTTCAAAGAAGCTCCCTCCCATCCCACTGCCACACTTCTCCTATGCTACTCACAGCGCTGAGGATGCTGTGACTTCCCTGTCTGAGACACTGGCTCTCTTTATCTGTGTGCTCCTCAATTAGATGGAGATCCTGAAGGAAAAGACAGGACCTTATAAATCTCTGCCCATATCGCCTGGTCCCAAACACACAAAGTATACTCAGTAGATAACTGCTCATGGGCTGATTGATTAAAAGAGGCTCAGACTCACTTCCTTCACAGGTTCACAAGAAGAAATATACCATGAAACTGAAGGATACAGCTGGTTTCCTAATTAATACTAGTCACTTGGCAGTTCTTAATTAAGAACTCTAAAGTAAAGACCCACCTTCTACCATGCCAAGTGGGTATCACCTTCATTAGTATTGAAGCGATGAAACCACATGTCCATTTTTATGCTAGTTCTCTGCCCTGCCAGATGGGAACATTAGCTGCACAGTATTTATTAATATAATCAACAAAGGCAAGTGGAGAAGTGTGGGGAAATTCAGGCAGAACCAGGTACTTATGCTCTTTTAGTACAAGCTTTACACATAAGCTGAAGGAAGCCTTCTCTTGTTCTGCACCTGAGAGGAGGGCAATGAAGCTCGATCTGGGCAGCAGGCTCTCTCCCCATCACCAGCTATAAAGAGCTTCTGTTCCCTGGGGCCCTGGTATGTCCCCACCAGGTCTTCCCTCACCTACTCTCACGATGCCTTGAGAAGCCATAGTCAAGGCTTGCATGAAAAGACAGGGATATGGACATTTTAAACTGGAAAAGATCTCAAAAGCTCCTGTCCTCTGCCAGATGGTCCCACAGTCATTGAGGGTAGGAAAGCAGCGTTCCTGTGACAGCAGAGTCCCCAGTGTGTTCTGATGGGGAACCAGATGGCACTTCCCCAGTTCTGTGTGTGAGCATCAACTATGAATTGGTGGCTGTTCACTTCTGCACGGCTCTGAAATGGGCATCAGTGAGTGACCCACATCAATGTCCTGATGTAACGGTGTCCTCTTTCACTCTCAAAAGTATCCTCATTTGGGCAATAAATTACTTAGACACCTTACTTGTCAGGTCATGAGGGAATGTAGAGGGAAATGAAGAAGAGATGAGTGAGCAGTATCAAGAGGTTATAAACACTCCCTCCTCTGGAGGGTCCATTCTAGCTATGAGGAGGAGGAGCAGGAGCTCGGGCTCTGAAGTCAAAATGAGTTTGAAGCCCAGTTCTGCTTCTCAAAGGTTGGACCACTTGGGAAGGGGCTCACACTCAAGCTTCCTGATTTGTGAAAAGGGGTTACCCACAACTACATCGCAGGACTGTTGCAAACATCAGATAACAGAAGCAAAGCACCTGGGCACAGTAGATGGCAAACAGTGGGTACTCAAGAAATTTTAATCAACCCTTTTCCTTCTAACAATCACAATTCCAGGCCCATGAAGTCTCCATGGGCTCTAACGTGGCAATGCTGACCTGTCTTGATGCATTAGGGAGGACACAACTGTGTGAAATGCAGGGATTCTGGGGTTGCACACACTAGAGTCTGAGTCTCAACCCCACTACTCCCAGCTATGTGCCTTTGAGAAAACTACCAAAGCTTTAGTTGCCACATCTGAAAAACAGGGTGAAAACCACAGTCCCCTTGTCTCATGGGGTGGCAATCTTTAGGGCTGTTTGTGGTTGTCTTCATGATGGGAGTTCCACTGACATTTACTGAATGAAGGTGTGGGATGCCAGATGTTTTTCAATAGCAAGCCAGACCTGCAACATTCAGAGTGGTCTCCCAGGATGCACGGCTGCTCAATGTCCCTATGGATATTCATGCAGGTGAAAACCCTATTTACAAGTACTTGGGCCTAGCACATATATCCTTTTTATATGTGAACACAAGGCATTTTCTGCCTGGTATCAGTGTGTACTGGATATTCCAGAAATGTAATTTTTGTGCAAATTGAGGTGAGACTGGATTTTGTCTTGTTTTGTTTTTGGAGCTTTTTAAAGAATCGTTCACCATTTTATAAAATCACATCACTGACCGTGCAACCGCTTATAGTATCTGAGTATCTGGCACAGTCTGCAGTGTGATCAGACTACACCTGGATCAGTCTGCAGTTAGAGCTGTCAATCGCACAGAACTTCTATGCACAGATGCAAATGTTTGACTATTACTTCTCATGCTGGAGTACAGCCAGGAGCAAACATTTATATATTAAGTGTACTCAATAATAAAATCTATTCCTTTTATTTTGCCATTATGTTATGGTTGGGGAACTATGATGACTTTTAAAAAATTATGTGTGGAGTAGGTCATGTTATCTACAAAATCGATTTCAGGATTGCAGTGGCCTGACAAAAATATTTGTAACATGAAGGTGCTGAGAGGTTTAAGAAACAGTGACCTTTCTCATTGGGCTGCTGTAAAGATTAAGTGAGGTAATGGAATGAGAGTATTGAGCACAGAGCTACCATATATACACTGTAACTGCTCAGGAGATGTGAGACTCTACGATTATCGCTAATATTATCAGTAACCACCCTTCCCGCCGCATGTTGCTTGACTAACTGCTTGTAGAAAATGAAGTTTACTTTCTGCTTCTGCAGACACTCCATCCAGAGGTGAGGCTGGCCACGGTGAGGGGCACTCTTCCCTGAACCAGAGGGAGACTAATAGTGTATGGCAGTACGCCCAGAAGGAAGAGAGATTTTTCCCAACAGCTCTGACACTCACAGAGGGTACTTCATTAGCCTGTCTATTACAAACCACTTAAGACACATATTATTGACAGCAATCTGCCAATTGATTAAACATCTCAATATATGAGGCTGACTTTACATTAATTAGCAGTTTGAAGCCAGCATCCTAGAAGTTAGGGAGGATGGTTTTAGAAATTCTTATGACATGTCTACTTGCTTTAACTTTCTGAAAAACAGCAACACATTATGAAATCAAATACTAAGTAATAATCTTCATCTATATCAGAACATATGATGTACACACATGCATTAACACGCTTACGTTCTCGTACTTCACGGTAGATTCAATTTACTTCATAATCAATTTACATTTTGCATATAATCCTTAATTTTTTTCACTGTAAACCTTAAAAACTTCACTGACCACATAATTTAACTTCCTCTAAATGAACTAAGTTTCAATTTTACTTGTTAATTAGAGCAAACTACTTGCAAGACATTTTACATTTTTTTTTACTGTATGTTATATAAAATTTTGCACAATTAAATAGCTATGGGAGACAGGAAGGAAAGGCACTCGTTGATATATGCTGTGTATTTGTTCTCAACAACAATATGAGCAATTATTTTATACATATGTATAATTTTCTACTTTGGAGCTGTTTTACATGAAATGTGAATTTATAGAGAAAAAAACCAAGGGGCAGAGTACCCTGTAGTTAAGCTCAAAATGGGAACCTTGAGAAGTGTGGTTTATAACTAAGTTTTCACCTTCTGTCTTTTTATTCATTCTTACTTTTTAACTAATTAAACTTTATTATTTGACCTTCGAAACAACCTGGAATGAATTTCTCCAAAGGTGAAAAAAAATTCCTCCTCAACTACAGAAGATGCAAGGTCCATGAAAAGAGATTTGCAGTTTTACAGCTCCTCTGTGTTTGAGTGACTTTCATTGCTCCTGACTGCCTTCACTACCTTATACATAATGCTCAAATGTTTCATTCTCGGCCATGGATGTTGCTCTCATGAAGTAATGCTCAGGGTGTGTTTCTCTGCCCAGGAACAGCTCAGGGTTCATTCACTTGGGAGTCTGCTAGACATGCAGAGCTTCCCAAACTTCTATGTGCACTGGAACTGCCCAGGGAATCTGTGCATCTGCAGGTTTTGATTCTGTGAGTCTGGGGTGGGGCCTGAGATTTTGCATTTCTGACAAGTCACCAGCTGATGCCGATGCTGCTGGTTAGGAGACCTCTAACCACCTTACCCCTTTCAACGGAGCCAAACTGCCAATCTCTACCTGCACAAGGGGAGCTCTGCTATGTACAGCTTGTGTTCAGCAAAAGTAGGACAGACTAGAGACTCTGAGTCTCTTTAAACACCGAGGGCTTTCCTCTCTGACTCCTGAGAGGGAGAATTGAGGTCACCAAATTGCTGCATGGTAAGAATGAAAATTATCAAGAAAAAGTTGGATAAGGCGAAGAGAAATGACATTTTAAAAGTATAATTCTCCTAAACTTCCCATTATTCTTATCTAGTATTCCTACCTTGGAAGCGGGAAAAAGTACCAGGAATTTCAACCCTTAAGTATTATTAGAGAAACATTTCAGGGACTTTAAAACAGCTCCTTATAACATCACTGCTTCCTCAACCACAACCTGTTCTGCCATGAAAAAACAAAGTTTATGCACCTGTCTTTGCCTCTGTATAAATTTTCCCTGAGAAAAGATACTGTGCTGAGAGGGGTTCATGCATCTCTAACAGAAGTGGGGACTCGCTGCTTGGGGACTTCCCTAAGGAAAACCTAAAGGGAAATGTATGTTTCTGCCAGACAGTCTCATTTGATGAAAATGACTGAGTTGCAACATCAGACAAAATTTATTTTTTATTGTTATTTTATATCAGACCTAATTTAACAAGAAATTATGTTTCTTAATTTTCTTTGGGGGAAAAAAAGCCTATTTAAAAAAACCCCATGGAATCTCCGAAAAAAGTACTTGTGGGTGCCTTTTGTTTACTTATTCATTAAAGATTATTCTAGAATGTATGCTTGGAATATTGCCTGTATCGATCGTATCATAAGTGCTGCTAAAGAAAACCAGCCCATTTAAATACCTATATGAAATGATTAGGAAGCTTCCTGTTCTTTTTCTCTAATTTTCTGCATTCTCCACCAATACTTGATCCCCTTCCTACTTTTCTAATAATCTCACAGTAGATTACCATCCCTTCCAATGATCAAGAGCCTGTTAGCCTTCTCGTTTGTGCCAGTGACAACATCAATCTTCTTCGGTCACACGGCTCCATGAAGAATCTACCTGCCTTCATCTCTATGCCTCGTTAATGTAACTGTTGATGGGGAAGAATGAAATGACATCCAAAGCCAGTATTAGCACAGCCGACTTCCAAACCGTCTCTTTGTGAGCTGGGTAGCTCTGTTCACTGCATGACCCCACACTCCCGGTATGTTTCATGATTCCCTCTGTAGTGGTCATGATCCATTTAATTGAAAATAATTCTTTCCAGGTGAAACTTTCTAGAAAGATTTCACAAACCTGGAACACAGTGTGAAGTCAAATTAGATAATTAGACTTAGTTACTCTGAGAATACCTCCCCAAATGTCACCTCAAATTTAATCAATGCCAGTTTTTTGTTTGTTTGTTTGTTTTTTTGCTTTGCATGAAAATATACAAACTCAATTCCCTCTCTACCTGAAAGTAACAATTAATTAACCACTTCTCTAATCCCCTTCCCCACAACCACGGGTTGAGTAGCTTTAACTCAGATCACAGTTAACTCAAAGTTTCCTGGCCTAATCGGCATTGTTTTCAGTTAAAAACATTTTCTTTCATACTTTATGGTTTTTCACTTTTACTATCACCAACAAACATCAACACATTTGAGTTTTAGGGCCTCTAAGGTTCCAATCATAATTAGCATCCAACTGTCTGCCAGCAAACCATTTCTGATAATTAATCCAGCCATCACAGAGAAAACTGTCATGTTCCGTAGGAGAGGATCAGAAGGCAATCTTTCGCATGAGAGCTGCAATGTCATCTCTGGTGGGGACTGCTCAGACACACCACAGCTCCAGAGGGAAGAATTCAGAGTACTGAGATGATTTAAGCCATGAACAAGCCCAGGGCGCACAGGTGCTGGGTCCTGCTACACGGCAGGGACACGGTCACATCTCAGAGCGTGTGCTTGCCCAGTGGCGGCCACCATCAGGACCTTGACTGAGCGCGTTTCCTTCCATAAGCCTCACAATAAGAGGAAAGGCAGGGGGTGATTTTTACCATGAATAAACCAGACTATTGAATGAGATCCCTAAGCTACACCCTGGAAGACCAATTTGACCAATTTGAGTTTTCAAATTAGTCCACTATGACTTAATAACAGGTCACTTTTTTAGTTTTGCTTTTTTCATTGAAAAGCAAAAACAGTCATGCAATAATTATGCATTCAAGCCAGAAGAAAAACAAAAGAAAAATTCACCTAATGGGACAATTCAGAATCCCACAGTCCTTGTTCATATTGCCATTGTAATATCACTGACTTAACAATTCATTGTGGGTCCAGGACTTCTTTCTGGCCTGACTTTTGTGCCCCTAAAGAATGCATGCTTCCTGTTTCCATTCTAATACCCCACATTGAGCACACAGTCTGGCACAAAGCCAGACTAGCACAAAGCATATAGTCTAGCACAAAACGTATAGTCTAGCACAAAGTAGGCACCTCAGAAATGTTTATTCCATCCATTTTCCAGTTTGGATTGATTTGAGTCAAAGGAATGGGGGAAGAGGGGCTGACTTGAACTGATGTTCATGGCCCATATGACAGGGTGCTGCTTCTGGAAGCTGTCCAGAAAAGCACTGGAGCTCATCTAATTAGCTGCCACCTTGACTGACATGCTCTTCTGTGTCCTCTCTCAGCATGGATTCCACCCCAAAAAGGGTGTGTGTGAAATTATTCATTGCTTACGCCTGTCACACTACTACTGCATATAAAAACTTGTGTCCATGTTACTTTTGTTTTCTACAAACAATGAGGGAAAAAAATACCTCACATGATTTTCTTTCAAGTTTTTTTCATTTTGTCTCCCAACTACACAAACAAGACCAACCAAACAAAACCTCTACCAAACAATAACAAAGATGCCAGACTTAGAGTTTCCCATAAACTAGGGAAAACAAATTGCTTTCTGAAATGGTATCAATAAACTACTGGAAAAAAAGCCTTTGAAAACTCTCTGATCCTGACTCTGTTCAGTCTTCTCTTTTAATTGGAGGTGACACACAGCTCCTTGGTTTATTAGTAGTAAGTTGGATTTGTCTTACAAAACCTGAGAGGCTTCTAAAAATAAACCCCTACTTATGATCGAAAGGCATCTACCACTCCACGCGGAAAGTTGAGGTTTAAAGTAAGCGAGCCCCACAGCCATGGCGTCACATCGCAATAGCCCTGCCCCCAACGACTGATTTCCAGTGAATTCTTTCTATGGAAAACTGCTTGGTTCTGCTCTAACTCTTCTGGATGAGAACCCTGAAAACAAATATAAATGCAGAAGGTCTTCTGCTTGTGAAATGAAAAGTCTTGAATCTTCCTAGATATTAACAAAGCCAAAGCAAAAAACTGGTAACTGTGAAGGCCACCATCGGATGGTTCTGCTGGTTGTTTGTCACACACCAAAACATTCTGGGCCAGAGAGCTCTTTGTTGTCGGGGGCTGTCCTTTGCACTATAGGATGTTTAGCAGCATCCCTGGCCTCTACCTGATGGATATCAATAGAGCCCCCCACATCAGCTGTGGCAACCAAATGTCCTCTGAGAGTGCCAAATGTCCCCTGGTGGGCAAAATCACCCTGGTTGAGAATCATTGTTTTAGAGATACCTAAAAATGGCCTTTTAAATAGCTATGAAGAACAAAAGCTGAATGTAACAAGGAGTCATCATTACAGACCAATGAGAAGATAAATCAGGGCCACTTAGGATACAATGGTTCCTGGTTAGAAAAAAAAAAAAAATGTTTATTTGTGCCGCCAAGAAAGAACAGAAAGAAGTGCTTATGGTGCCCATCATCCACACTGCTATGGTTTGAATGTTTGTTTCCTTCAAAGCTCATGTGGGAACTTAACCCCCAATTTTGTATTTGAAAGGTGGGGCCTATAAGAGGTGATTGGATTAATCCATTCATGGAGTAATGGGTTAGTGGTTTAATGGGTTATCAGGGAGTACACTGGGGGCTTTATAAGGAGAGAAAGTGAAGGTGTTAGCATGCTCATGCTCAGCCCTCGCCATGTGATACCCTGCCTCCCCATGGGACTTTCTAGAAAGTCCCCACCAGGGAGAAGGCCCTCAAAAGATATGGTCCCTTGACCTTGGACTTCCCAGCCTCTAAAACTGCAAGAAATAAACAGAAATAAATCTTTTTTCTTTATACATTACCCAGTTTCAGGTATTCTGTTATAAGCAACAGAAAACAGATCCCATCCCCATCTGGGGAGGGAATCACAACCAACCACAGCTGCTACCCCCATGTTAGCTGGGGGTGTACTTTCATTGTTAGATTCTTTCCTCTGTCATGGAAGAAAGGTTGCACAGCACTGGCTTGGTGAGGCTGAACCAAGCTAGCTGGGGGTGTACTTTCATTGTTAGATTCTTTCCTCTGTCATGGAAGAAAGGTTGCACAGCACTGGCTTGGTAAGGCTGAACCAAGCTAGCTGGGGGTGTACTTTCATTGTTAGATTCTTTCCTCTGTCATGGAAGAAAGGTTGCACAGCACTGGCTTGGTAAGGCTGAACCAAGCTAGCTGGGGGTGTACTTTCATTGTTAGATTCTTTCCTCTGTCATGGAAGAAAGGTTGCACAGCACTGGCTTGGTGAGGCTGAACACTCAGGGAATGATCTGAAAAGTCACAATGTTGGTCCTACAGTAGTTGAGCTAAGGTAGTAACTCCCAGGTCACTGGAGTTATTCAAGCAGAGTCCAGATGACAATCAGGTCAGAGATGCTGTGGACAAGAGTTTGGTCTAACTGACCTCTAACATCTCAACTCCAAGAGTCCATGAGCCTATGCATACCTTTCATTGTTCAGACTCTTCAAAGTCCCTTTTGAAAAAACTGTGATAAGCAGAGGGTATTCGTCCTGCCCTGGGAGGGTTAGGACTTCACAACCCCAGGACCTCAAAGGATGACTGATGCCAACTGGCCATCTACCTCCACCACTGATCACCACCTACTTCAGGGCTATCTCCAACTGGTTTTCTCCTCCCCACTCCTAATTCTCATTAACCCAAAAGACAAATTATAGCACTATGTGATCTCACACTGATGTTCAATCTGTCTTTTCTAGCATCCTCTATTTATCAGACTGCTTCAACCAAGTGAACCATGACTCCTCAGTCTCTACCCAAGTGCACCCTTCAGCATGTGGTGCTGAAGTATGGGCAAAGGAAGCCAGGAAGTTAACAGAGGGAGATTTGCAGCAATGTACATTTAAATCCATTTACAGACAAGTTCTAGTGCAAAATGGCAATGGGGCTATCACTCCTGCCTGCTGGAAGGCAACTAAGATATTTTCTTTGCTCTTGGCTGGAGAGAGTCCAGGTGAGCAAAACACTTGCCCAGTAGTTCTGCAAAAGGAACAGAGGCAAATGTCTTGTTACACTGGTTCCAAAACAAGCCATGGTAATCCAAACAGTGGATGTACAAGCATTTCTCCCTTAAACCATCCACCTGCACCTTCCAGTATTTGCTATAATTTAAGCTGAATGGGAGCTATTCATAGGTAGACAATGTTTTTTATAAAATGTTGAGTGGAATCCTGTATCACCTTATGATGTTTTGTTTTACAGAATAAGTGATTTTCAGCCTAATCCTGCATCTTATATTCTAGATTTTCTTACTGTGTTTAGTACATTAAAGGCTGTTCAACTCCCACACAATAAAAACATACAGAGATGTGACTTTCTGTCTGTTTATTAACATGTGTCAGAATTCTACCAAAAATCAAAGCACGTGGGATCTGGAAGGAACCTTATAAATCCATAAGAATCCACAGAAGTTCAGTGACCTCCCTAAGATTTGCTGGGACTAAGATGAGACTCTGAATCTCTATTTCATTATGCTTTGTGTTTCCCATACTTCATACACTGCAGTTCATTTACTAGGCTCACTTTCTACCTAAAGGGGTGGAGCATTTACCTGGTTATTTCTGCAGAGCAACCACCTCAGAAACTGTTTGGTAGTTCTTATCCAAGTTAAATATACACATATTCTATGACCCAGTGATCCTGCTTCTAGGGAGATGAAATGTTATGTCTTGTAGAGAAAGAATGTTCACAGCAGCTAGATCCATAATAGCCTTAAATTGGAAACAACATTAATGTCCAATTATAGCCAAATAGGTAAACAAACTGGGGAATTTTCCATTATACAATGGGATAGTGGTTACTTTTGCAGATATCCTGGTCAAACTGTCCTAACGCAGCAACAAGAAAAAAGAGAAAAGTTCGAATTTTTTGGATTATCACCAAGAGCCCTTGTCCTCCTGGCCATCCCACCTCATTTCTTCCGTCCATTCTCTCTCCCTCTGCTGGCCAACTACTATTCTATACCCTTTTCTCTCTCCCCAAACGTCTAATGCTTTAACACTTCCTCCTCTACCCTACCTCTCAGTGATAACCTTGCTTCCTATTTCACCGAGAAAACTGGAACACTGCAGAGAGAACTTCCATCCAGTCCCAGCATCAGTTTACCAACCTACCTGTGCCAGGGTCGCACATTCTGCCTTCTCTCCTGTGGCTCCAGATTAACTGCTGGGGACCCTGGGCAAGGCCAGCCTCTCTCCTTGAATTCAAGATCCAAATCCTGTCTACCTATGTAATGACATGCTCCAGCAACTGTCCCCTCTCTCCTACATCATCTGCTTCCCCCATTCTGCTAGCCGTTCACATTCACATAAAACACACTGTATTACCGCCAGTCCTTAACCCAGCTACCTCCATATCTTTGTCCTCATTTGCAGCAAAAGACTTATCTGTGTTGAACCCCATCCAGCTAGCTCCTCTACTTCACCAAAGCAAGCTCTTGGCCTTGATAAGGCCTCTACATCTTCAACTCCAAAGTTAGTGTATCTCAACCTATCTTCCTCCAATTATCAACAGCAATTGGCAGAGCTGATAATGTCCACCAACTTGAGATACTTAATTCACTGGGTTTTCTTCATATATTCATGACTGGCTGCCCCTTCTCAGTTTCCTGTGCTGGTCTGGTGCCTCATGACTTGGTGCCTGGACCTCTTCTCTTCTCTTTTTTTATGCTTACACCCTAGATGATCTCCAGACTCATGACTACCAACCAGAAACACATCATGACACATCTCTGTCTCCAGCCAAGATCTCAATCCTGCCTCCAGACTCCTAGAGACACTGCCTACTGAATGCCTTCACCTGGATGCCTCATCCTTAACCCCCAAACTGTTCCTTCTTCAAATCTGTTCCACTGCCAGTGTTCCCCCACCTTAGTAATGCCAACTTCATTCTTCAAGTTGCTCAGCTAAAATGTGAAGTCATCCCAGATTCTTCTGATTCTCTCCCATCCCACATCCAATTCACTGCCATATTCTGCCAGCTCTTCCCCCTTCAAATAAATACCTAGCATCTTACACTTCTCGGCATTTCCACTGCTGCCACTCTGGGCCAAGTCATCATCAAATCTTGCCTGAATCAGTGCAATTGCCTCCTAATTGTTTCCTCTGCTTCCTTTTTATGCCTCCTTGTAGCAGTGATCTTTTTTAAAAGGTTAGCTGGATCTTGTCACTCTTCTGCTCAAAACACACCAAAGGCTTCCTGTCCCATTAAGAATGAAGGCCAAATTCTTTACAGTGGTGCAAGAGAGCTACATGATGTGTGCCTGTCACCTGTTTGATCTCGCTCCTACCACTGTTCCCTAGCTCCTCAACGTGAACCTGCTTCTCCCTGGGTGGGTGCACTTGCTGATCCTACTGTCTGAAGCATTTTTGCCCTAAATTTTGGCATATCCTTCATGTCTCTGATGCATTCCTTGACCACTATAAATAAGCTGGCAATCCCCTTCCCCCACACTTCCCACCCCCTCAGTCTTATCATCATCTAACATAACAGACATCCCTTCATTCTCTGTTTCTCTCTCTGCACTAGAATGCAAACTTCATGAAGACAGAGGTTGTTCTTTATTCCCTGTTGTAGGGAACAGGCATTATAAATACTGGTTGTAGGGAACAGGCATTATAAATACTGGTTGAATGAGCAAATGAGTAGTAAAAAAATACCACACTTTGTGTTGAGTGAAACATATTCTTTTAATTTCCTGCAACCAAAATGTTATAGATAAACTATATTATCAACACATCAGCTTATTGACATCACTCTTGAAAAGCTCTATGTTCTCCACATCACCATAAACAGAATCAATAGCACAAGATCAAACTACAAAGAAATTCAATCTCACTTGAAGTCAAAAAACCATCTCTATGGTACCCAAAGTCATTTGTTAATTTAGTAAACGTTTACGAATATGCTATTGTGAGCATGTAGGAATAACAGGAAACAGGAAAATCAGGAGGTTGGAGCCAGAAGGTTTATCCTAGTGCATGCTATCTACCTCTCTATGCAGCAGGAAATTTGATGTATATTCTCCCCCCTTTTTTCGCCCTCCCCATTTTTGAACACCCTCTCCCGCTTTTTAAAAGCTTAGACCAATCTGGAAAAGCTAAGTGCAAACAGAGGAAATGTACAGATGATCATAGGGCTGTATTAATATAACAAAAAGCCATTCTAGGTGTTACAATAACTGACAGCGAGTATTCAGAAGACGGCATAAATACAACTAATAAAGCCACTCAAAATGAAAACTTAGATCAACCACACACTAATGACAATTTTCAGCAATTTGTAATAAGGATCCTGAAAAACAGAAGTGAGTTTCCTAGCGCAGAAGAGAGGGGGAGCAGAAGAATAAAGAAACACAAAGAGCCTCATCCAGATTCCTAGAATGTGAACAATTAGAAAATGTGGCACATTATTTTTTATACTGTTTCATAATCTGTTACATTTTTATCATACTCTACAGCTTCTAAATCATATGAACATATTATTTCTTCTACTTTGACAAAATTTGGGTGTTAGAGTAGTGTAACTATATACTTTTTAATACATCTTATATATTTTGATTTATATGTACATATTTTACAGAAGAAGAAACCAAGGGTAAGACACTCTTCTAAAAAGGGTGCTATGGTCAATTAAGTTTGGAACAGTCTGAAAGCTGGATCTCCTCCATGGACGCTCATGATGTATAATAGCATATCAGAAAAGTCTTGCCAAGGTTTCTGAAGTACATTTGAACATAACACCCCCTGACTTTTTTTTTTATTTTTTATTTTTTTTGCTCAGTACCTATTAACTTCCTTGCATACTGTGCAGATCATCCCAGTCTAGATTCTCCAATATCACATTGTGGCCTCAAAAGACTTCGCAGAATCAAAACCCCAGTGGGTTTATGATTTAAAATAAAATCTTTACAGAAATGACAAGTACAAACTAGCACAGTGCTTGCTGTAAAGTAGTCCATCACTGAGTGTTAGTTTCTTTGCTTCCGTGCAAGGACAGGGGCCCGGGGTGTTCTCACAGGGGGCTCTTTGAGAAGTTAGTTTTGGATGGGATGAGACTGCTTTCTCTGAGATGGTAATGGAGGCCCAGAGGCTAGGATGCACAGAAGCTTTGCAAACCTTAAGCTACAGTATGACACGCATGACACTAAAATAAACACAGCTCAATCCAGTCCATGTAATAGCTTCTGACATGCACTGCAGCCTGGCGGGACTCGGAGTGGGGCAGAAAACAGCATCAGACAAGAAAATTCTACAATACAGCATTAACTCAAACACCTTATGGTTTTCACAACTTAAAGAATGGATGTAGACTTCACTAGATAATTAATGCTTATTAAATATGTGTGAAATTATTGTGATTCATCTTCCCTCCTGTTTTTTAAATGACTTTGTGAAACCCAGACTTGGCATCAACAGAAATAACATAGTGCAGTGTAAAATGATCTCATTATTATAAGTATCTTTTAACGCAAAACAATTTCGAACAGTTATTCAGCTGTGATCCTGAAGGACTTTGCTCCTGTTGATGACTGGTAATGTATGGGGTAAATTATTTCTTTGATATCATGCAAATGGAATTTCTGAACTCACTTATGTATAAATTATTAAGTTATAAAACACCATTGCTAATAAAACTGTGCCTACAACAGGAAGTGTGATTAAAATCACAGGTGACTCTGACCTATTAAACAATAATGTATTAATCCATAAAGCTGTAAGCAGCTTATCCAGTTACTATAATTAAAACATGCTTCATCACTAATTGCACTACCAACCCTTAAATTTCCCTGAAATCACTTTCAAATGATGGCAAAACAGCAGCTCTTATTATTTATTATAAGTCTTCTAGTACTGGTAACTAAGAAAATCCCTATAATAATAAACTTTTTATCTCTGTTCTATTGCAATCCTATTGATTAGCAATAAATTTATAGCTGGCAAAATACTTTGGTAAAATTAATGTATGTTTAAAGGTAGAAAAAAATCCATGCACAGAAATTGAGGGGAATAACAATGTTTCACATATTTCTGCCAACATATTAACTAATACAGCAAAAAAGATCCTTGATATGTCATTTGCTGAATGATGAGTGCAGAGAGCTGAGACTCCAGCACGAAATTTTATTGCTGAAGACATTTTCATCTGCAGCCAAATCACCAGGGAAACACTTTGTCAAACAACTTCATTCTGCATGGAGACTTTGTGACAATATTGGCATCCTAAGAATTTGTTCGGGTTTTTCCTATTGCATCTACCTGTCTGTGCCTGGAAATATTTACAGCAACACTGCAACTCATGCAGACATTCGGTTTAGCACCTACAGACAACCTAGCCAGCTCATGTTTTATCTTACTGGTGAGTTTTAAATAAGTGCTCGGAAGTTGTATGCTTTTAATATAAATGAGACAATATATTTTAGAAAAGCTGGATATCAAACCTCCCCCCACCCTTTTCATATTAATGGGAACTGATCTAGCACTGGGCATCTGCAAAGTTATGAACCAAAGTGTCTTTACAAGCACCCAATCTTTCTGCCTGAGTTGAACCAGAAAGTTAGGAAAATTATGTGATAGGAAGAGAGGGACAGAGAAGGACGGAAAAGAGAAAGATGGAGAGGGAGAGGGAGGTGGGGGCAGAGTGAGAGAGGACAAAATGCAGTACATGTTGGAGTCTAGCAACTTTGAATTGTACTTTTAATTTTTGACCCTGTATTTACCGTGCCTGCAGTGGAAACATAACCTCCAGAAACAACCTTGAAATTTGATCCTTCCTCCTACCCAACTGTCACTTAAGTGCTGCCAAGTTCTCAACCCTAAATAACTTTCTTAACCTCATCACCCGTCTGGTCTAAGCTACCATTGTCTCTCATCTAGGTCCCTGAAATAGCCTAGCTATGGGTCTCTTCACTTCTGCTCCATTCTACACACATAGCCTAAAGCAATTTTTTTCAAAAAGCAAAATCTGATCACAACCCTGCCTTTTCGCACTTGCAGTGGAGGATAAAGATCCTTAACATGGACTATGGGGCCTGGAATTAGCCCCTGCCTAGCAATTTTGACTTCACCTGGGACCATTCTCCTTACTCCAAGCATAGTGAATTTCTCAAAAGGGCCCTGCCCTCTGCTGCCACAGGGCCTTTGTACATGTGCCTTTCTCTGCTGGGCTCACTCCTGAACACCACTTACCCTTCTCATTCCTTCATGTTGTTAGCTCCTGCCACTCTTCAGAGCTTTGTTCTGCTGTCAAGTCCCCTGTGATGAGCTCTCAAAGTATGGCCTACCTCTCCTTTTCCAAACTGACTGCAGTTTATAATATACATCTATTTATGAGACTATGTGATTATTTATAAGGTGTGACTCCCCTACTGCTCTGTACACTCACATGGGCACAAAACACACCTGGCTTCAGGCACCTTTGAATCACTTAGCAGAGGGCCTGTCCTAAATGTCAAAGAGGCTCTGAATCACTGCTGTTGGCTGAAGGAAGGGAGTGAACAAGGGGTCCTCTCTCAGCATTAATATTAGGCAAGGAGACTTTTAATATCCTTCCTATCATCATGACCATTAAAGTCAGTCTCTAGGACCAAATACAAAATCACTTGATGTGACTATCTTTTACCAACTATTTATGTTATCAGGATTTTTCTTCAAAGCAGATAGAACAATTAAAAAAGTTTACACTACTCCCTCTCCCATACCTATATATGGTATAGGTTGTTGTAAGCACATTTTTCTGGTTTTTTTTTCTTTTTCTTTTTTGTGACCAGTAAGGGGATCATAACCCTTGGCTTGGTGTAGACCGCACCGCACTCAGCCAGTGAGCGCACTGGCCATCCATATATAGGATCCAAACCCGCGGCGGGAGCGCTGCTGCGCTCCTAGCGCCGCACGCTCCCAAGTGAGCCATGGGGTCAGCCCTGTAAGCACATTTTTATTAGAACAATCAGAGAGCAAGGACTTGGGTCAGCCTATCAATGGACTTGGCTCTCTGAAACTCTTAGGCCAGATTTCCATCAACACCAGCCCCCTCCTTCCAGAAATGAAACTTTTAGTCCCAAAGCCAGAATAATTCTTAAACTTTTGCTACAGCCACCACGGGATATTCACTCCAGGTCAACCTTCAGCAGCAGCTGTACCTGCTTTCACAGCTGACCAGCTGCTCATGCAGGTAGGAGAGCAGGAAGGCATGGGCTGTGCTATGCAATTTGGCTCTGCGCAGAGAAAGGGATCAGAAACCTGACCTGCATGGCAGAGGGGGCAGTAGGGTCCATTTCCTGGCACAGGGGCCTCTGGCAAGCTGGTTGCACTAAGTTTGAAAATTGTACCAGGTGACTCCTTTCAGCTCTAACAATCTAAGATACAGCTAACTTTTGTAAACTTGGCATTATAGGTTTATAAAAACATCCTGCACTTGATTTTTCTTGGATATGGAAACAGGGATGGATTTGATAATAGGCATTGGTCTGATTTTAGTCAGATTTTGATTTCCTCTGTCACCTGATATATTGACCTGGTGACAGAGAAGAATACTGATATCCCCTTTCTCTTTAATAAAGTCACTAAAAAGTAGGAAGAGGCACAAAGCCAGACAGGTAGGCGAGGAAGGAGGGAAGCAAGGGACATAAGAAATGTCTGGAAAAATGAAACTGAATAATCCAGAGAAGCTGTAGAAAGATAAAGTGTTGCTCTGTGGAGATCCATAGATGGCAACTTAAAGACAGAAACTGCACCAATGCTAACTTTTGACATTGGACTCTGGCTAACAATAGGAATCTTTTGCCAGAGGTGGAATTTGGGTTCCTAACCTTTTCCATTAGTGATTTTTTCACAGATTGTTGACTGCACCCTGAAACAAGACCCACTTTCTTTGTTTTAAGTTTTCTGGCCATTAATTATATCCAGGATGGCATGTTTTCACATAGCAGGTAAACAAAGAAACATCATTCTTGGCTTTGGAGGGACTTTAATGTTATATAAAATTAGAGCATTATTTTTGAAATCCCATTTATAATATTCTCTTCTAGTCATACAGATAAATATTCTCTAAAAGGACCCTGAAATAACACCTGTTTCCAAAAGACTAACCATTGTATCAAACAAAATCCTTCTGAATTCTCTATTTTGAATTTATATATTTATACCTATATTAATTCTTTGCCAGTCTCAAGATTTCAAATAATTATACTTTACTTTTTTAAAGTCAGGTTAATTGGGGTGTGATTTATATGCAGTAAAATTACATGCTTATTCTTTAAATAACAAGCCAAAATAAATATTTATCAATGCTTATATTAAAATGCTAATTCTAAGAGGTGAACAAGTAAAACGTTTTTTTTTTTTGATAAGTGCATGTGTTTATTGCTTAATTTACTCAGGAGACAACAAAAAATGTGTTATTTTTATAACAAAGGGATTTATAGAACAGCATGGCACTGCAGAGATAATATCTTGAAGGATAGTTATGAATCTGTACAGAACTGCTTTCTTTAAGAATCGCAATACAGTATAAGAAGTCAGTCCAATAATACCTAGCCATGAGGATCATACAGATTTGTCTGGACAACGTCAAACACATAAACGATGATTCACAGAACAGGATAGCAGATGTAATCTATTACCGAGAACAGAAATACCATTACTGCCTTAAAAATGATGGCTACCCTTTACTTCAGTGGATTTCTACTGGATACTTGAAGATGTGAACATTCTTTCAGTCTGTAAATAACGCTTGTACATTAAAGAATTCATTTAACTAGTTAGCACTTTGTGAACAGAGGCTTCATCTATGATAATGGATGCACTACTTAAAATATATTATATGAATTATATATTATATAAAAAATTAGGCTAGAAACAAGTGTATAATTAACTCCTGTTACCTTACTCCTCCTCACAATAATTAAAGTGACAAACAACTGCTACATCATTCATTCCCTCTCAAGTAACATAGAGTGATCAATACGTAAAATAGTTCTTAGAGTTATCTATCCTGGTGCTACCTTTACTACCTATGTGACCTCAGGAAAGTTAGCTAACTTTCCTGTGCCTCAGTTTCCAAATTTACATAACAGAGATACTAAGAACACCTGTCTTCAAGGGTTGTTGTTAAGGCTAAATTAGAAAATACAAGTACAGCCCCAGGAGCTGTGCCTGACACCTGCCAAGATCTCAGTAAGTATAAGCTGGGGTGATTATCTTCAACAATTCATCATGACATACCTGAATGGAACGACTTACAAATTGTATAGGAAGTTCATGTTTTCAAAGTGAGTCATCACCACAATAAAAATGTGTCTCAATAGTCTCAGGGATCTGATTTTAAACATTCCCATTTTCCACTAAGTAGATATAACTGCAAAGATGGTAATTACAAGTTACCTGTCTGGTGTGGAGCATGTGCCTGGGACTTGGCTGTGTGCTCTCCATGCACTGCCTTAATTATTCTTTGTAGCAGTCCTAGAAGGTACATGCTATCATGGATTTTACATGTTACAACAGGGGAAAGTGAGATATAGAAGAAGCTAAAGGACTTGCTCAAGGTCATAAAGCAACAAAGTGGTGACACTAGGATCTGAACCAGGCCCTGTCGGTCTCCAAGGCCTGTGGCATTAACTGCCATGCAGACTGCAATGTTCTGATTTTGCATGCTAAATGGACCTGCAGAAAAAACAAATGGAAAAGCAATGTTTATGATGAACAGCAGGGTAATACAGCAGTGGGGACTAGGAATAAAAGTTTTCTTGGTGCTATTATAAAAGTCATTTTTATAAGCAAAAATATGTATTAGGATAGGTTAAATTATATTTAAGAAAACACCACTCCAGATAACTGAGCTTTAATTATTTTATGGTATTTCTGCAATAGCCTATTTTTTCATGAAAGCATTCTAGAAAGACCTGTATTCCTTATCTAATTTTATCTTTAAGAAGATAAAACCAAAGAAGTTGTGTGACAATATTTAATAGCTCTGATTTCTCAGCAACCTTCTTTTTATATCTTAGCAGGGAGAAATAGGGCTGAGACGTTGAAATGGTTCCAGAAGTTTCAAGATACAAATCCATTTTTCCTCAAGCCATCAAATGCCATACCCAATGGGTAAAATCATTTTATATGGCTTTCTAAAATATCATGTCAGAGTTGCAAATTTAGTAAACATAAATAAGGATTTGGGCTAGTCAAGGTTGTTGAAAGTCACTTCTCCTGTACATCTTTTAAAGACTGTCTTGGAGAGTCTTTAACAGGCAGAAGTGCTCTAGGTAAGATTTAGTGTGGAAGGTGGTTTTATTTGCATGCTTCACAGAAGCTGATCTTCTTCTCCAAAACCACCATAAAAGGTATAAGAAAAAGAAAGAATAATAATTTTTTAAAACCCTGAAAATCCAAACATTTTGTGGTAGGCAAACAATAACAACATTTTTCAAAAGAAAAATTTCTCTCACATATGCAAAAGACCTAGGGAGATCACTTCATATTTCATAAATTAAAGATTACAAATCATGTTTTTTTCTAAAAGGACTTTTTTTTTTCAGATATAAACTTGGCACTAAAAGGGATTCTCATGAGCATTCAGAAACAGAAATCACCACCACAACAAAAGCAACAGTAACAAAGCAGTTACTGGACCAAATGGTCACAGCTCTTGCTTAGGTGTTTTGTGATACCCTGCCCCATCTTATCTGATAAGAGAAAGCACGTTACCCAGCAGGGAAGGTTTCAGTAAGGGAGAAAGATACCAGGTCAGGAATGCAATGTTAAACCGTGGCTTAAAATACCTTCACTGTCAAGACCAAGACCACAATGGTCACTGCTCACCATCCACACAGTCAGGAGCCATGGATTTTCACCTTCATATCCCCCTTCTGGGTTCAATGACCGAAGCATCATTGTTCACCAAGACTTCGTCTGTGACTCTTTTTCTCCTGATCATCCCCTTCTCTCTAGTGTAATCAAACCCTCCATTCCACACTCATGGGAGTGGTCCCGGCACACACTTCAATCCTAGCTCCCCAAAGACTTTATTTCACATATTTAACAATGTCTTTTCCTTCCTTCTACCCCATAGGTCACGAAGACAGGGCCCAAAGCTCTTCAGCTTCAGGGGTTACTACAGACATGGCACACGCTAGTTGATACTTCTGAGTACTAGCCACAAAGGTACTATGGTATTGAGCATCAGTTTGTAAGATACTGTAACTAACAATATTAAAACGTGAATAAGCACATTGAAAACATGCTCAATATCAGAGTCATGAGGAAAATGCAAATCAAAACCACAATGAGACATCATTTCACACCCACTAGGGAAACTATAATAAAAAAAATCAGATAACATGTCAGCATGTGGGGATTTTGGAACCCTCATCCACTGTTGGTGGAAATGGTTGCAGGTACTTTGGAAAACAGTCTGGCAATTCCTCAAATGGTTAAACATAGAATTATAGCATGACCCATCAATTCCACTCCTAGGTATACACCCAAGAGAAATAAAAACATATGTCTACACAAAAACTTGGTTGCAAATGTTCATAGCAGCATTATTCACAATAGCCAAACACTGGAAACAACCCAACTGTCCATCAATTTATGAATGGATAAATAAAATATGGTATAAACACGGGATATTATTCACCCATAAAAAGGAATGAAGTCCATACTAACACGTTAAACAACGTGCATGAAACTTGAAAACAAGCTAAGTGAAAGAAGCCAGTCACAAAGGACCACATATGGTATGATTCCATTCATGGAAAATGTCCAGAACAGGCAAATCCATAGACAGACAGTAGATTAGTGGTTGACAGGGGCTGGGGGAAAGGGAATTGGGGGTGATGCTAAGCGTTGTGGGATTTCTTTTTAGGGTACTAAAAATGTTCTATAATTAATTCTGGCAATGGATGCTAACTCTATAAATAGATGAAAAGCTGTTGAACTGTACATTTTGAACGGCTGAACTGTATGGTATGTGAATTCTATCTCAATAAAGCTGTTAAGAAAATCACACCAGCATGTGAGTGCTTTGCCATCTAACTGTTTGACTGGCACATTAGTGGGAACTGGGATTGTCACCGAACTACGTGTTTACTTCTGAATGAAGTCTCTCTGAATCACTTTTTTCTTTAGTCTCTCAAAGACTGATCATTTTGGGGAAACTAAGGCAGTTCAAAAGACAGCTAAATCGATCAACGTCAGATAACCTGATTTCTCAGATGCTGATCTGCTTACTCTCTGGGCATTCTGCTTCTTGCTTTTCTCCTTCATATTGCCTGTGAAGATATGTCAAAGCTTGTTATGTGCCTCCACACTGGAGATATGAGAAGAGAAGCTGAAATCTCAGCACAGTCAAGTCTACGGCTTGTCTGGAGTAGCAGGGAGGGGACAACAGTGAGGGAGGGGGTAAACAGATGGCTAAAACAACAAAAAACTCATTTATTTTCTGAAATTAAATAAAAATTCAATTATTCACTCTTAAAAGTATTGCCTTCCAGAGAATTAAATGTACCTGGAATATATTCAGAAGATTTAGAACAAAGAGTTTCTGTAATTCACACTTCACTGTTGAAAACCAAGATAGTGTTTTTTAATTACTAGCTTTGCTTAACCTAATTATTAGGAACAGAAAACAGTGGGATGAAAAATGTTAAGTAATTTGGCCAAGTCATTAATATAAAAGCATTATTTATGGCGGTTGACTTATTTTATTTTTTGTCAAAATACCCTAACATTTTCTTGTACATATTTGTGGGGTACAGTGTGTTGTTTCAATACATGCATATACTGCACAGTGATTCGCTTAGGGTAGACAGCATAGTTTTGTACCCATTTTATTTATTTACAAAGACTTCTGTGGTATATTATTTTCCTCTTTCCACTAGATGTTCTATGAAATGATTTTTTTCTGAGACTTTTAAATGGTTAAGGGAAATCCATTTAAATATTTCTTTTTTAAAAAAACCATGAGAACTTTATGAACTATCTTAATCAAAGACTTAAACAATCTCATCTTCATTTTTAATTTATTTTTTGAACCATCAAATGCAGCTTTATCTTAAAAAGGTTTTCACTCTAATTTATTTACAAGCCAGGCAAATTCCCTAACAAAACGCAGATTAGAAGTGGCCCGTGTGAATCACGAAGACACATATTCAGCATGTGTGGAAACTGAGAATTAAATTACTCTCCTTCTCTGAGATATGCATCTTATTTCTTCAATAGCCACACAACTGGGATAACTTATTTATCCAAATCAATTAACAAAATTAAAAAGAAAAAGCACATTCAAAGGGGAGAATCTTATCAGTATTTAAAAAAGAAATAACGCACCTGAAAAAACCCAAGACGTAGCTTTGTAAATCCTAAGAGGTACTTAAAATCAGAGCTACTAAAAAAAGACAGAAACAAACAAAATTTTTAACTTTTCTATATGCAAGAGGCACAAAAAGAAAAAAAATGAACTCAAGTGCTTTGTTATCACTATCTTGCACATCAGGACGGGGAAAATGCCACAGAGCAGTATTATCACCTCCCATCTTCCCTATTCATTTTTTTTTTATAAGCAAGTGATTTTTCTAGAGGATAGACAGAATGCAACTGAATTCTTCACTGAATTCAGTATAAAAATTTTCTGCAGAAAAAAATACAAATGTCTTCACAAAGCATTAATGTGTGATTAATGTCCCAATTTTACTGATGATTTCTTTTAATCTTATTTGAAATAAAATTTTGCAAGAGACATAAGGAGATTTAATTTTGGAAAAAACAAAAAACCTACTTATACACAGTAATAAAGTAAATTCCCTATTTATCATTATCAAAATATAAGACTTAACACTATACTAATACTTTTGTTTAAAAAAGAAAACAAAACACATCCTGCCATTTAAAACTCTTTTCAAATTCCATCTCCTCCTAAAAGAAGGTTTAGGAGTAGGCATTTCTCATCATTGAGAAACACAGCTGTAGAGCACTTTGTAAAATTACACATATGTAATTATCTTATTAATTTTGACAATAATTAATTCACTCTTTCCCTCAGGCTCAATCTGTAAGAATGGAATAGGCTGATACAAAAGTAAATTAAAACATGCAGGCATGTCCATTCTGTAAAAGCTGAAACCATCTCTTTAGCTGACTGTGGTTATTTTAAAACTCCCTATATTTGCAGGCACGTCAGAATTTGACAGGTGAGATAGAAGGCTCATGTGGTCTTATTAATTATCTTTTTGTTAACAATAGAGATTTAAATGAAGACCACACAGTAGCACAGCTAAGCACATTTTGAACAACATTTTTCTGCTTGCTTTCTTCCGTGTTACTTCCTACTGTGTGGCACGATTATTAAATATGCTGCATAGTAGGTCCTCCATACATGTTCACTGTTATTGATAAAGACAATGATAAAGTTATCTTTCAAGAAGAGACACTTTTGAGTAGATAGGCAAAGAGAAGAAAAAGGCACAATGGCAAGAACTGGGTCTCAATTAACAACTGGAAGTCAGCACCAATTAGGAGTCCTGAAAACTTTTCATGTTTTTATCTAAAAAGAGAAAGCAGTGAAATTTTCATAATATATATTTCATTCATGTTTTTAATATTTATAACCGACACACACAATTTATGAATTAAAATGTGGACTATGGAATTTATTTAAAATTTGATTTACTTGAACATCTTTATTAGATAAATTAATCTTTTATTGTCACATATCCAAGATGATCTCCTGCACATAAATTTTTACTATGAAATAGTTTAAAAATTTAAACACTGTATGCATCCAAGTTTTTACCACTGAGCTATCATGTTTCTTTTAATGTATTTATAAAACTTATTTTTCAAGTTTATGTCAGACAAGGCATATGTGATTGAATCAATGATCTGAAGTAACCTCTTTATTCTCTTCTTTCTAGGTTAAAAGGTGTTCTGTGTTTAATGATAAAACTTTATTCAATCATTGATTTGCCAACTTTTCATCTAAAATTTATTTGAGGAAGAGTCAGTTCAAATTTACATTATTTGAAGAAAAAATGCCAAATGCTTATCCTTCAAGATTATATGTTTTACCTTACTTTAGCAAAGCAGATAAATTCTCAGTGTCACTGCTGCTGAGTTTTCTTGCTATTTTTATTTTCTACTGACAGATTATTCAAAGCTGACAAATGTTGTAGAACAGACATAGTTATTAAAAGCTTCAATTTACAACAAATAGTGACACTTTGCTTTTGCTGCTCATAAAGCAAAATCAAAGAGGTGTAAATACACAGGGAAAGGTGGAAGAAGCACACTTTAGATACTTTTTTTAAAAAAAGCTCTAATAAGTAATGCTCATTTGAAATACTACTCCAAAGGTATTAGTTTAGGTATTGATTCAAAGAATAATAGAATGACAGCGGCAACCCTCAATAGTACTTTAAAAGCTTTACTTATGGATATCTTTTATATCTAAGGAAGGCCTTAGAAAATAACAAATAATTAAAATACAAGGCAGATAGTTTTGAAATATCAAGAATCATGTGTTTGCCAAGAGGAAAAAGAAATAAAGCAAATAAGCAAAATATTTATTTTCACTTCAAAGAAATGGCTGGTTTGCTGTTGAGTTGTATTTCCTAAAACTGACAATATATAGACTTTTATTATATTTTACTAAATTTTGAGGAGGAGAGAAGGCATTTATATACACAAAAACTATGTAAATTCTGGGTGGTGGCACGAGTCAGATAATGTAAGATAAATTCCAGAGACAACACTAAAATGTTTCTGAGATGAATCCTATAGGCCCCTGAATGACCTCTTTGGAGGCTGACTCATGGTTGTGCTAAATCATAAAATAAATTGCCAGCACCAGCTGGAAATGGGAAGAGAGACTTTACAGAGAAAAAAAAAACGAGGAAATTCTCCCTTTCAAAAAGCATGTCATCAGTAAAAGGAAGCTAATTCAGAAAGTCCGTTCTGAGGTCATAGAAGGGGCACTAATAATATGAAGAGATGATTCACCTGTCTCAAGGCAAGAAAACCAAGTAAGAATCTAGAGAAATGAGCAATTCTCAAACTTAGACAAACTTTTGGCATACTTTCTGGGATGACAGGAATGTTTTATATCTTAACTGGAGCGTTTGTCCTACACATTGGTCAAAGCTCAGGGAACTATATACACACACACACATACTTATGGTCTGTGACATATGCACAAGAATACTTCAGAAAGTTTAGGGAAAAATTGAATTAAAAGATAATACAAATCCTATGTAAATTACACTTCAATTAAAAAAAGGAAACAAACACCACGTGTAAAAGTTCATTTAATGCAGTATATGCAAAATTAAGAATCTCCTGTTAATTAATTTTTTATAATTTTTTCTTAATCGAAAGAACAGAAAAATATAAAAGAAAGAGCTAAAAAAATCTAGGGAAAAAATGGAAGCAGAGCAGAGAGACAAACCATTAAACTTTGAATCCCCATTGGGAAAAAAATATCCTTCTAAAGGCTCAAACATTGCTCATGGAAGCAAGTGAAAAGGGAAGAAGTAGGCCTCATATTTGTAGAACTCTGACATATGTTACCTACTCTTAATAAAGAAGCTTTTGTATTATAGTAGGCCATTTACAGTATCCTCATTTTAAAGTTGATGAAATGTACAGAAGAGTTCAATGACGTGCCTAAGGATACACAATTAGGAAGAAGCGAGGATACAAATAGATTTGTAAGCCTCCTACATATAATTCTTCTCACAAAACAATACTCTGTGTGTATAGTGTGCGTGTGTGTGTAGAGCATAAAAATAAAAACCACTGTAAGCTTCGTATGGTAGTAACACGGCTTTCCCTCCTCGCCCCCACACAGGATGGATGAGTATAAATGTGCAATAAAGTGCTTTAACTAAGTGCATGAACTGAAACAACCAAGAATATTTTTATCCTTAAATAGTCATTCATTCCTCAGTTTAAAAATCTGCAAAAAGTAGTACTTGGGTCTGAAAATACAGTCATAAAGTTGCTTGACTCCATGAGGGGGTACATTCTGAGAAATGTGTCCTTAGGCAATTTTTTCTGTGTGCAAACATCATGGAATGTACTTACACAAACCTAGATGGTACAGCCTCCTACACACCTAGGCTACATGGTATAGCCTATTGCTCCCACCGCTGTTGTACGAGCCGTCCATTGTTGACAGAAATGTCATGTGGTGCATGACTGTATATATTAGCTAAATACTTAGGGCTTAAAGGCTCTTTAACTACAGATATTCAGTACAATCTTATTACTTCAGTACATAATTATTGTTATAATTTGAAGTTAGTTATATTTGGTTTCAGAAGCTCAGGAAGAAGACATTATCAGACAAGACCACATGGATTAATAACGAGACATGCTTTTAGAAAATCTTACAAGAATTGGGGAAAGGGAGACGGTACTCCCAAATGGATTTCATGGAAATTCACTGATGCCTGCTGTGACACCAGAGTTAATGGATGCTTTGGCTGGTCCTGGAAACTGTCTTTTCATTTAGATCTCTTGGACTGCTAAACACACAAGATTCTACATTAATAATGACCTTCATTCCATACACCTCCCAGTAACTTTAAATACCTAGAATAAGAGATTAGTGTGACCTTGAAACACAAATGGTTTGCCATATTTAGCTCATTATGCTTACTCCTAACTTTGCAAACAAAAAAAGCAAACAAACAAACAAAAAAACAGAAGGAAATCATTTAGTGTGTATTTTACAATCACAATGATTCACATAGCCCAAGCACACCCTTTACTTCTTAAATGGAAAAATGCATTTTTGCATTATTCATAAAATGTGCAAAATGCAATGTAATACTTCATTAGTCAATGGATATTTGAAGGTACAATACAGTATGAACCATCTGTTTGAATTCAATTGTGACAATCCTTAAAATTTTTTTGCAAATGAAACTTGTATCTTTTTCTTTTACAATGATAAATGGAAGACATGAAATGAATTAAGGCAAACCATTGCTGATATATAAGAACAATTTAAAAGGAAAAGGCAGAAAAGGGTAGTGCTAAAGAGCATGGGTGTGGGACTCAAACTCTGGTTCAAAGCTGGGCTCTGTCACTCAACAGCTGCATTACTGAGGAAGAAGTTAATCAATCGAAGCCTCCGTTTGCTGACCTAAAATACAGCCATGATTATGTGACATACAGTAAATGTTCAACAATTATATAATTATATGTTATATAATTTAGCACATATGTATATATTATCATGCATACATAATTAACAATTCTATAATAATTATACTGAATACTGCTGTGATAATAAAAACACAAGAAGCATGAGGTCCTTTTGCTCCTTAATATTTTTTATAATTACAAAATTTACTAAAAAGCTTTTATGCTGGCAAAAATGATAAATTATTAAAATTTACATGTTGTTAGATAAAAACAAAAATTATTAAGTTGCATATAATTAGAGAAAAAGTACAAACTACTGGAAAGCATAAAGAGAGAAAAAAACCCACACCCAGTCCTACCACTTGAGAGAACCATTGTTAATATTTGCGGTATACCCCTCAAAGCTTTTTTTTTTCTATCAAGATTTGTATTTAGGTATTTTTAAATTTACAATATGTTATGAAAATTCCCAAAGTCATTAAATAGTCTTACACAACACAATCTTAAATGGTTGCACAGCCTCCTTTTATACTGTTGCATCATTTGTTTTACTCGATCTGGAGTTGTGGGGCACTATTTGTTGTTTCCAGTTGTTGCTATTACAAATGAGATTAAATTTTTGTTTGCTTGTTTGTTTGTTAAGAGGATTACCTCACGTATAAAATAAAGTGAACACCAGCTAAAGAATTCCATTTTATTTTAAGGTGTCAGCCAGTGGCTGCAGAGTGGGAATGTATGAAAAAGGTGATTTTTAGGTAGCTTCAGAATTCTTTTCTATCATGCATCCTGACCAACCACGTGAAAACAGCCTTATGCACAATCCTGTATTTGGATGGACAGAGGTGAAAGTGCACCTTTACCTACCTAACAGAACCAGCTTACAATATAGTTCCATAAACACATTATATACTGCAAAAGGAAAAGTGGCTTTAACAAATTCAGAAATTTCGCTCAAGGTTTTAAAGAAAATGTTTCGGAAAACTGCTGTTTAATTTAAAAAATTCCTAATTTCTTATACTATTAAATGAACAAAATTAGTAATCAGCAGAAAGAAAATGCGAGGCAGGTTAGTGGCTGGCAATAATGTTCTACAGTATCATGCAAATAGAAGAAACATACATAAGCAACCTTTCAAGGAAAAACACCATTCTCCTTAAATCCTGGAAATATGCAAATACGAGTAGCTTTATATGCTCAGAAAACCGTTTCTTTATTCCACAGAGATATTTCTGTCAGTGTAACAAGCTGAAAACAAAATATGAATGACAAGTGCACATACTTAGCTGATAGAGAACACAGAGCCCAACGGTAACCACATTAATCTCTCATAGAGGTTATGTGACTTGCAGACAGAAATATCGATTCAGACCTAGCGTACTGCCACAAAGTTTGACAAGTATTCAAATCCAGGCTGGGAAATTTCTTCCCTAAATGTTAACTTCTAGTACTTCCTTCAGCTTACCTGGCTAATTAGTAGCTTAAATGATTCTCTGGTTTAGTCCAAGCAGTAGGGATTTTTAATAAACAGGCTATGAGTAATAAGAGTATGTACTCATATACCTCACTAGACCCTGAAAGTTATTTGGGAACTGAGAATTTAAAGAACTAGGCAACACTATCAGTGCAGTTATTCTAGGTTAGATTATATATATATATGATATATATATATATATATATATAATCATAACATCTTTATTATACCCAACAAAAAGAACAATTCTAGGTTAGATTTTATTTTCTAGAGTACACGTCTGCAATTGCTTGCATAAACTGAGAGTTCAGAATATTCTCTTTACGCTCCCAGAATCTGCATAAGTCAACCCTCCAGACAGCTTCGTATCTGTAATCAAGTTCTATAATCCTTCCCCACTGGTCCATGACCACACAAAACTTGATCCTCTAGGGGATTCTTCTAGTGGATAATCAGGTTTTGTGGCATGTTTCTCTTCCTTTCAAACACATAGAATTTTAGTGGTTTATGACTTTTTCTTTATTCCAATCAGTGTATATCTTGCATTTTATTTTTTCAGTTTGTATGTCAATTTGTCAATTTCAATTATAAAAAATAAAAGCATGGTATGTTTTAAAATTCTCTTTTGAATTATTTAACCTTGGGGGTTGGAAAATAATAAAACAAAAACAAAAACAAAACTGGTGTCATCTGCTATACTGTGCATTTTTCTCTGCAGATAATTCTTTCCCCTTGAAAATAAGGGTACTTCAAAAAACTAGTGCAAAAATAGAGTTAGAAGATAATATGAATCTTTACAAGAACATTCTGAAGATCCCTCATATAAAGCAAGTCTATCCTAATATTCAAGGTTTGACCAGAGAATAATTTGACTTAAAAAATAATTTGAGGCTTGTTAAGAAAAGCAGAATAAAAATTTTGTTAAATTATCTTCTCCTATGTAGGATACAACCCAAGAGGAGTTAGACTACACTTGTCTGTCTGAGTCTTAGAAGGGAATGAAATTATGAGAATGGGAGTTCCCATGGCCCCATATCATTGTCCACAAATAGTGTTGCTCCAAATTTTAATTCTGCCAACCTGGTAGATATAAAATGGTATTATTACGGTTTTAATTTGCAGTTCCCCAATAACTAATGAGGCTGATCATTTTTCATGTATATTAGCCATTCATTTTTTTCTGTGAAATGTTTTTTCATGACTTTTATCAATTTTTACTTTATATTCTTTATCTGTTTTAGGTATTGATCGGTTGTTGGCAATATGTGTTACAGACCACTTTTCCCAGTTGTGGCTTGTCTTTTCAATTTATTAATGGTATCATTCAATAAAGAGAAAATTTATTTTAATGTAGTTGAATTTATCAATCTTTCCTTTACAGTTTTTTTTTGTGTGTGTGTGTTTGGTATAAGAAATCCTTTTGCACTCTGAGGTCATAAAGAAATTCTACGTTTTTTGGTTCTTTGAAAGTTCTATGCTTTTCCTTTCCTTTTAAAAGTTTCTGTTTGTGATAAAGATTAAAATATTTAATGTACTAATTTTTTGTATATGTCATGATTAGGCTTCAGTTTTTTTCTCCACATGTTTGAAGGGACTTCAAAAAGTTTGTGGAAAATGGAATTAAAAGATAAAAATAAAAAACATAAACTTTATTTCTCAATTATAAGCTCCATCAAGTTTAAGGCACTTTTGTAAATGATGATACCAGTCATTTACTCCATTCCTGAAGAACTGAGGGTCCATGTCAATGCAGTCTTTTTTACATTATTAACTGAAGAAAAATGGGTGCCCTTTAAAGATTTTTTAAAATTAGGAAACAAAGGGCCGAGCCCGTGGCGCACTTGGTAGAGTGCTGCGCTGGGAGCGCAGCAACGCTCCCGCCGCGGGTTCGGATCCTATATAGGACTGACCAGTGCACTCACTGGCTGAGTGCCGGTCACGAAAAAACGACAAAAAAAAAAAAAAAAAAAAAATTAGGAAACAAAAAGAAGTCAGAAGGACCCAAATCAGGACTGTAAGGTGGATGCTTAATGAGTTCCCATCGAAACTCTTGCCAAATTGCCCTTGTGTGATTACAAGAATAAGCAGAAACACTGTTGCGATGGAGAAGGACTCTCTGGTGAAGCTTTCTCAGGTGTTTTTCTGCTAAAGCTTTGGCTAACTTTCTCAAAACACTTTCACAATAAGCAGATTTATTGTTCTTTGGCAGTCTAGAAAGTCAACAAGCAAAATGTCTCAAGCTTCCCCAAAAACTGTTACCATGACCTTTGCTCTTGACCAGTCTGCTTTTGCTTTGGACCACTTCCATCTCTTGGTAGCCATGACTCTGATTGTGCTCTGTCTTCGGGATTGTACCGGTAAAGCCATGTTTCATCTCCTGTTACAATTCTTTGAAGAAACACTTCAGGGCATTGTTACTGGAGCAGTCCTGGTCTCCTTTAAGTCTCTTTTATCACACACTTTTGGTTTCAAATTACCATAAGGTCTTTTTTGCCCCTTAAGGATTTCTCTTACTCTTTACAAGTTCAGCAATACATTTATAAAGTACATTTCTCTGATTTATCCTGCATCAAGTCTTCCACTGTAAGAATGGTTTCAGAATATCTGTTCTTCATAAACTATTATTTCTATTTTTTCTTTTTTGTCCACAGGCCCAAGAAATGGGTATCTTTACATTTTTGCTAGTGCCTTTTAGAGATGATTCAAATTAGTTGACCATACAAGTATGTAGGAGAGACTTTGAAATAACAATTTTTCTGTAAATTACAAAATTTAGGCCAAAAGCCATTCTGCAACACCCATGCAGCTGGTATAATCTAACACATTTATCAGAGTGACACTTCTGTTTTTACAAGTTTAATACAAAGAATTCTCACTCATCATTTTACCCCCTGTGCCCATGATGTCCATAGGCTGAACATCTCTTTGAGATACATCAGTACATTTTTTTGAATGAATTTCTGATTAATTGAAAGATTGGAAATCCTTATGAACCATTATTTATTTGTGACATCATAAATTACTAGTACATATTATACATACTACATATTTATATTTTTGTTAAATAGATACCTCAGTTTCTTACTGATTTGACTAAGACTTCTTTATGTTTACTTTCTTAATAAAATTACACTGACTGTCTTTGACTGTTTTTTATGTACTCATTCTAGCCTACCTTAACTCATAATAGACTTTTAGGTGTCTTACTTTTGGCAAATTTTAGTCACAGCTTTGGAAGCATATTTTTGGTGACTTGAAACACATTTTTTAAAAACCTCAGAATATAGGAACAAGGAATCAATAAAATGAAAATGCTGTTGAAATTCTATTTTTGTTTAAATCAAAGCAGCTTCCAAACTTCAATTAGTGAGGCATTCTCTGATAGTTCATATGCTAATTCATACAGACTTATTTTAATTAAGGAAAAAATTGGGTTATTTTTCCCCCACCATTTTAAAATTAAAAGACAAAATAATCAAAGAAATCAAGCACAAGACATTAACTGTTCTGTGAAGTTAAAGATAAGATTAAATTTGACTATAATCCATGACTGAGTGAGAACTTGGCTGTGGTAATAATAATTGTGGGGCATCTCTCAGTGATTCCTCAAAGAAAAAAACCCTCTAAGTTTGAAAAAGTGACAAAATATTTGGTCAGTATAAAAACACAAAGGAGCCAGAAATAATAACGTAAAGAGAAGACCATTCAAGTGCCTCAGACTGTTGCTTTCATGTCATGTGCCCAAACAACCTTAAATATTCAACCAGATCTGTGTCTGCCACAATAGCCTGGCAGAAATGGTTAGTAGCATTCTGAAAAATTTGATCTGGACAGTCCCTTCAAAGTCATCCTGTTCTAAACAAAGGGCAAGTTCTGTTCGTGTACACCAGGAGGAAGACTTGTTTGTAATGCTTTGGTTCATTCTGCCCCTTTTCATGGCCTCAGGGTGAAAAAAGGAAGGTATCTTTGTCCTAGAGAGATGAAGGGATCAAAAATAAAGATGAATTATGATTTAAGGTTATAATTTGCTTATTTGGGTATGTCCTTTCTTTAACTGAAAGAGCTGAATCAAGACTCTTTGAACATTTCCTCCTAATGCTCTTGATAACAGGTTAAGAATATTTTTCAATTAAGCCTCAAAACTGCTCTGTACCATAAGCCCAGGGCCATTATCTCTCCCACTGTACAACGCAGGAGGATCTGTAGGCTGGAAGGCCATGCCGACAACCAGAAAGGTCACATAAATAGCACTCACCAAGCACAACAACTACCTGTGTCGTCAGCAGGTAAAGGTTTCCACTGGTCTTTCTTAGTTTCACACATGGTCACCATAAAAATACAGAAGGATTCCAATCTTCCCATCTCACAAATCAACGTGATGACAGTCTTTTTACTTCAACCTCAAATAGAAAACTGCAGCCGAGTCCAAAAGGAAGCTCCCAATCCCATGCTGCTAGAGAGATGAAATCACCCCTCTTTTCAAATTCCCCTTTCGTGACAGGCTTGAGCCAGGCGTATGTAGCACCTCTAAGAAAGAGAGTGCCTGGGCAGCAGTGGGGTCTTTTCCTGGAGGTGATAGGTAGTTGGGCATTTTCAAAGAACAGCAGTTCAATTACTTTACACTCCGGGGATCACAAAAGGGACTGGGTTAAATATGCCTCCATGAACACTGTTTATGGTACCAATACCGACCTTTCCTTTATTGAGAATTTTATAGAACCCACTAAAATATACAGCTCAGAAGCATCTAATCCATCTCTTAACACATGACTCCATTTTATTAGGAAGAAAGGCTTCATTATAATTTTAGAAGTTTATGAGGTCTGGAGGGAAATTCTAGACCACTCTGCAGACACTCCTTTTTCTACCTATAGCTTTGGCTGTTGTCCCACTGAGGGAATCAGGTAGAGGTGGTCCCAAGCACTGATGATGGCACAAGCTCTGAGACAGTCGATCATTTTCTGCATGATTCATAGGTACTTGGAAAGATATTTCTGGAGGGTTAATAATCACTAGGACACCAAACCAAGGGGAGCAAGGAAGTGTTACACACTGGCCAAGATGTATTCTTAGTTCCTAAAACAACTGTCACATCCAGGACAAATTCAATGGATGCTTCTCATTGACAAACCAGTGATTTAAAACTGACTGAGCACTAAACTTTGAGCCAACGGACCCAGGTCGGAATCTGCTGTCTTTCCTGGGTAATCCTGAGGAGGTCACTTCACCTTCTGGAGCCACACTTTGCATCTACACAAAGAGAGGGCATTAGACTGGATTACCTCAAGCTTCTCTAGACTTTACTATAATTAATATTCCAGTTTAAAAGTTGTATCTATTCTTCTTTCCTAACATCATCTTCTAATGAAGTTTCTATCAGTTTAGAGACATTACAAAAGAGAAACATCCCCTTACCATCTATTCTTGTTAAACCCTAGCCCACACTTTCTGTGGCATTCCATGATGTGCTATTATGACTATTAACAGTTACAGCACCTAATATTTATTGAATGTTTACTATGTGCTTGCTCGACCCAGTTCTAAGTGCTCTATGTGTATAATCTCATATCCTTTTCTCTAACAACCCTATAAGGTAGACACTAGTTCGATTTTACAGATGAGATAACTGACACTCAAAAGTTAAATAACATAAATTATATGTAGTGGGCTCAGGATGTGAGCTGGGGGCTGCCTGACTCCAGAACCCACCATCCCAACCACACTGTCATACTGACTGACCACAGAAACACATTAAATATTCCACAAATAGTATCTAAAAGCAAACTCAGTTCTCCATAAATCCACATGAACATCATGAACTGCTACTATTTTCCACATCTTGTTCAAATTTTTAGGTAAGAGGAATATTTTGACACATAAATATTAATGATATTATAACAACTTGTCATACTGAACCAAGATTTTTTGTCTAAAATTTATTCCTTAAACAAACAAACAAAAAAAACCCCATAATTTTTCCATAGAGATAGACTTTCTTCTAAACCTATGTAAAAAATCGTATTCAGCAAAATGGAAATGATAAAATATGTATTTAGGAGATGCTGATACTGAAAATATTCTATGGATCATTCTAAAATTTAGACAAATTTCTATTACAGTGGCATGATAAAATGGACAAGATAATATATTGGATCAAGGAAAAAGAACTCAACAGTTCATCTAGGCAGCTACGCAGTTATGAATAATTTTAATAAATATGCAAAGCTGGTATTCTGCCACATAAAATAGCTAGGCAATTGTGAATGTGAAATATATTTCAGACTATAATGTGTCCTTGAAATTAAATAATTAATCATCACTTTCATGAATACTACTATTTTTGATTCTAGGATATCTGTGTTTTGTCTTGTGCTTTTTAAAGATTAATTTTGATCTCTTCACCATTTTATCTGTGACTATTTCACAGATTAATTTTATAACTCAATTTTTATTCCATAGTTAGGTTCTGTATACTAGAAGACATGGCTGATCCCCTGCCAAATGCATCTCTATGCCCAGAGATAACACTGCTGAACTAATGTCAAGGATATGATTTGAAATGATAAATACATCTGCATCACTCAAAATATATATGGGAAGACATGGAAAACAGGTAGAAACAAATGCATTTAAAAGGTAAAGAAGCAAGTAATCATCTCCTGCTGTAACTGAATAAGAAGAGCATGACAACTGCACTCTCAAATAATGTGCTAGTTCGAAAATACTTTATCCTTTCCTAATGGTCCATGCTTGGGATGCTGGTTTAGAAGTTACCTGCTAACTACCACTGGATCATAGAAATTCTCAGTCTGCCTTGATCTCAAGAATGAAACTGACACTTACCAAGAATGACACAGTTTAGCTGCTCATCTAGTTAAGAATCTAAAATCAGCTCTGGAAAGCAGTACATTTTCTAAGACTTACTTGGCTGACTATGTTCATTATAGGTACCAAAAGGGGTAGGAAATAAAAGTTAAGAGCATTGAACATGTGGGTTCAGATTCTGTCTTGTGGTCTTAAGCTAAACTATCTCTAATCCCATTTATTATAATTATACCCGCTCAGTTATTGAGTACTTAGCAAGTGACACAAACTTAATGATTTCACCGAATTCTCAAAACAATGCAATTAGTACTAAAATACACTGCAGTTAGAACAAATAATGCTCTAAAATATTTATTCTACTATTAACTCCATTTTACCTACGAAAAAATATATTTAAGGAGCCTGCTAGATGTCAGGCACTTAGGAGCTAGCAAAAATAGCAAATCAAAAGATATGTAATCTCAGCCCTCCTGAAACTTATAATCTAGTAAAAAAAAATGTATTAATCAAATAACCACACAAATAAATATCAACTTACAAGAGCAGTAAATGCTAAGAAAAGTACAAGGTATCCAGATAATAGATAACTGGTAGACTAGAAATGAACTTGGGAGTTTGTAGTCAAAATGCTTGGGTCTGAACTGTGGCTCTACCACATATTAATTGCAACCCTGGGTAAGTTATTTACCCCTCCTGTGTCTCAGTTTCTCTTTCTGTAGAATGGGGATAAATAGTATCTATCTCGCAGAGTTATGATGATTAAATAATGTGTTCAATAAACACCAATTGTGGTTGCTTTCTGTTATTATAATTATTTGACCTTGAAGAGGGATGGGGGTCAGTGGTCAGGGTAGACTCCTCAGAGAAGGTGATAAATGATCTAAAATCTGCAGAACAATGGGAATTAACCAGGTGATATGGACTGTGTCCCCCAAGTTTTATGTATTAGTAGCTTGATCTCCCCCATGACTGTTAAGAGGGGTGGAAAATCCTATTACGGTAATTGAAAGGTGGGGCTTTGAAGCCGTGATTAGATTCTGAAGACCATGCCTAGTGAATGGACTAAAAATGGTGGTCATGGGCATGGTTCTGAGGGCTTTAAAAGGACAGTGCATGAGGAGCTGTCTCACTCTCTCTGCTCCACTATTTTCTGCCATGTGAGTGCCACTGTCACCACACTGACGACTTCACTAAATGTATTCCCTGGACTTTGGACTTCCCAGCCTCTGAAACTATAAGCAATAAATTTCATTTTCTTTATAAATCAGCCAGTTTCAGGTATTTATGTTATAAGCAACGGAAATGGAGTAATACACCAGGAAATGAGGTAGGATGGGTGCTGGGAAGGAGACATGTTTCTGGCAGAGGCAACTGTACCTGAAAAGGTCATGTGGGCAAAATATGAATTTAGATTATTTCTGTGATGTCATAGCCCTTATAATTATAAAAATTTGAACATAATAAAACAAAACATTTGAATTAGACTTTAATTAAACATTCCCCCCATGTTTTCTTGCTTTCCCTGGTTCTAAATGAGGCCAAAAAGCCCTTAGATATAAGTTTTAAGAGAATCCCCATTTTATCTCCTTTCTACTCCCCTTACTCTGATCTCCCTCATTATTAACTTTCCTACATGTGTAAATAAAAGGATCACATTGCAGTGACCTCTTTTCTATCTTTGATGGTGGTTTATACATCTCCAACTGTGATGTTGGTGTGCTGTTTCAGTATCCTCCATCAACATCATCCCAGGCAGCTATGTCCTACTGAAGGGCCCATTGTGTACAAATGTGGCTGGATGCATGTTTAAACTTACCAAACTGCTGATATCAAATTATATGTACTTATGCCCATATGTACATATGTCCATTCACTGAGAGGCAGTGGGCTTTTCCTTGAGCACTACTGTATACTGCTTTCTGTAGGAGTTCAAGCCTCACTACTTCTACCTGGAGTCTATTAGAAAGAGTACCATATCTGGAAATTTCTGTGGTTTAAGATAAAAATATATATGAACTTCAGAATTATGTGGTGCTTATGCTATCAGAATATATTTTCAAAAACCAAATGTTAGATCAGGGCTACAAAGAGTGTGGCCCAACCCTGTGTAGGGGATTGAATTATGTCCTCCTAAAACTCATTGAAGCTTGAATTATGGCAGACTAATACACCCTGCAACTCTTAATATGTTACAGAAGGAGAAATGGATTCAGAGCATTACAATAACATACTCGATAATGTGGCCATCCAGACTGTGGAGCTGTGATTCAAACCCAGGCCTGCCTTAATCTCAAAGGCCTATGTGATTTCTCTTCAAGTGTCTTGTTGAAATTAACATTGTCTTTCATTTTTCTTCAAAGCACTGCACTGCTTTTTAACCATTTTTCATTAACTTCCATTTGGAATTTCTATAAGCTATTGATCTTTCAGTGTTCAGTTATTTTACCCACCCCAGGGAAAGCCAATGCCTTCCTCCCAGATCATCAAAGAGAAGATTCTCTCTGCCTATCAATAACACTGTATCCACAAAAGCTGCTATTTCTCCAGCTTCTCTTCTTCATTCTTGCTTCCATACCCAAAGTCAGAGCAAGGCAAACACACTGGTATTTAATAGCAGCCAGTATGTATTAGCTCAAAGCCTGACTGCGAGGAGTCCCAAGAAAATGGAGCCTAACACAAATGGTGTCTAGGTCCACTTTTTAAATCATACAACTAAAATCTAGATAAAGAAGTTTCTACTCAGGACTACCTATACAATTCAGTTCAATAAATTGTTTTCTAAAACTGACCAGGTAAATGTTTGCATCCCACTGCTTATGCTGGAGACCAACTAAGGAGGTAAAATTTGGTGTATTTTAAATTATTAAGAGAAAGCACAGGGGCTAGTAGATTTAGCTTAGTGTCTAAAAGGAGAAAACATAGAGCTCATCAATGTTCACTGTGCTGGCTACATATTTGTACATGCTAAGGACTCCTTTTCACTCCACAGTAAGATCCAAAATATAGACCCTCTTTTCTGACAAACAAATTCCTTGAGACAGCTAGCAATGCATGCATACAGACATGAATTGATAAATTGAGATCCTATCTCTTCCAAGCAAAAAGCCCAGTGGTTATGACAGTCTGTGGTTGCATTATCTTGGGCTGCACCATAATGAGAGGTTGGCAGGCTGGTGACTAACCAAATCAGGGGTACCAGAAAGACCTAGCCACAAGAAAGAAGAGCTCTATTCTCCAGCCTAACTTGGCTCCCTGAAGTCTAGGTCCATGAAACCACTTCCCTATTAAATATCTCTCCACTTAAGGGTATCCAAAAACCTCAACTTCAGTGTATATAACACCAACTTCATCTTTCATGCCCTTGTCTGGCCCTCTACCCTGTCTTCCAGTGTTCCCCTGGTCAGCACCGCAGGGAATTTTTTTTTTAGCTCCACATTGGCCTAAAATTAAAGAACCTTTTATAGTTGGTGGAAGGAGAGGAAAACTGGGTGAAGGGCATGGAATCTGAGTTATTTTCCTTTCCTTTTCTTTTTTTAAGGTTGAAGTAATGTAATACGAACTTTACAGACACTGCCTTGATAAAGATGTTGCATAAAATAAAATTCTGAAAAAACTAAAAAAAATTCTATCTTGCCCAATGTCACAAAGCTAGCAAAGATAAAAGTGGGATTTGAATCCAGGCAACCTGTCTCCATAGCCAGTGCTCACACCCACTGGTCTGCACCGTGGAGGGCTTTCCTGCATGCCTCAGGGGCTGGCTTACTCTCCAAGGCTCCACCTGCTAGCTAAGTTGCTAACTAAGCCCTCCTCTTCCCTGGGTTCACTCCCAGGTAGTATCCAGAGACAGTGCATATTTTCTTCGAGCATGTTCAGAAGCCCTTTGGCATCCAGAGATGCAGCCCCTGGTTCTCATTTGTAAAGTAGGAAGGCACACTTATTTTCAAAAGTGGGAATTCTGGCCTAATGTAGCCACAATTTTTTCTTCTTTTTTTTTTTTTAACGTGGAGCACACAATTAAAACTAATTTATGCTATTTCTACATCTTAGTAGAAAACACATAATATGCTACCTTTTCCCCCCCTCAACGCTTAATTGACAATGAAAATTTCACTAGGAGAATTTTCTTAGAAATGTAGAAAATTAATTCAATCTGTGAGAAGACTGAACATCAAATTTGGAAGTGGTGTATTGACAGGATTCTTCTGGTGGAGACAAGCCAAAAGTTTCTTTAAGCTCATCATCACTCCTCGCCTTTGTTGGGTGTCCCTGTGTTCAACAGGTCACGCTGCACCCCAAATGACACAGGCAGGGGAATAAATAATGACATGTAACCTACTGCAGGGTATGGCTCCTTCTCAAAGTGAGGTTTCTGGCTCCCTAAGGCTGAGTGATCCCTGAGGGATTCCTTATGTCTTTTCCCAGCTAGGTCTTTAGGTTCAGTGATCAGGCCCTAAGCAGTTTTTCCAACTTGCCAGCAAAATACCCACCTATTTTGAGGGATGGGAAGAAAACCTGCCCCCCTTCCCCTTTCCTCTGCCATTTATGTATTAACAGTTGATTTTTTTAATATGTAACTAGCTTCATTTTTTCCTGATCTTTTAAACTTTTAAAGGGAACCAGCCCAAATGCCCATCATCGGATGAGTGGATACGGAAAATGTGGTACATCTACACAATGGAATACTACTCAGCTATAAAAACGAATGAAATAATGCCATTTGCAACAACATGGATGGACCTTGAGAGAATTATATTAAGTGAAACAAGTCAGGCACAGAAAGAGAAATACCACATGTTCTCACTTATTGGTGGGAGCTAAAAATTAATATACAAATTCACACACACACACACAGACACACACAGACACACACACACAAACCGGGGGGGGAGGAAGAAGATATAACAACCACAATTATTTGAAGTTGATACGACAAGCAAACAGAAAGGACATTGTTGGGGGGGAGGGGGGGAGGGAGAAGGGAGGGAGGTTTTGGTGATGGGGAGCAATAATCAGCTACAATGTATATCGACAAAATAAAATTTCAAAAAAAAAAAAAAAATTATTGACAGGCATTGATTGGACATATTCATGGTGTACAGAGTCATATTTCAATATACGTACACAATGCATGATGATCATGTTATCAGATGGCTAGAAGAGAACGACATCTTCATCACAAAGAAATGATTAAGTTTTGTAGTGATGAATATGCTAATTATACAGATTTGATCATCACACACATTGTATACAGCACTGAAATACATAACTCTGTACCTGACAAATACTCAATACGTTTCAATTTTTAAAATGTAAAAAAAAAATGTGTGTTGGCAAAATCAGGGTAATTAGCATATTCATCATCACAAAAATTTGTCATTTCTTTGTGATGAGAGCATTTGAGCTCCTCTCTTATAGCTAATTGAGAACACACAAAAATTATTAATTGTAGGTGCCTAGCACTACTAGACCACTAGAACTTATTTTTCCTATCTAGCTATGATTTCCTATCCATTACCCAACCTCTCCCTAACCTCCCATCTTCCCTCCCTTTGCCCTCTGCTGTTTATTTTTAAGCAATTACTGTGGTTCAAAGCCTGTCAATTCACCTTTCATAGGCTCTTTCACACCTTGATGATGGAGGACAAAAGCCACACCTGCACCGTGGGGGGCTTAGCAGCCAATACTTAGATCCCACACACAGAGGTATCTGTCAGGGGAAGAGGCCTGGATAATTCAAAAGCAAAAATAAAACAAAACAAAAGGCTAATGGAATGAATCCAGGTCAAATATCCTCTCACAGCTTTTGGTATTTTTTTCCATATGATCCTCTAAAATTCTGTGTGTGGGAGTTTCTTTCAAAGCCTAGCTAAAAAGAGCTACTAGATTTGAAGGGAAATAGCTGGCTAGGGGAGGCTGCAGCCTTGGAAACATCAGAGAAACATTTATGGTGATGAAAGCAGCACTAATAATATCGTGAAATCTACGCAGCTCACACACCAGAAGAAAAAGGGAAACACTAAAAATGTGTAATGAGTGTGGATGGAAGATTTTGAAAAAATTTCCTCTAGCAGAAATGTCTAAACTGCAGGCTGCAATGTATAGCTGAAAGAACAACAGCTCTCATTCATCAAATATTTTGAGAGCCCACGAGGTGCCAGGCACTGTCTGAGGCTACTGGGGATAGAGCAGTGTATAAAACAAAAGTCCTTGCACTTGGGGGAGCCTCCATTCTAGAGGGGACAGATAAATGTAGGAGGGCAACAAAATTAGGAGCAGGGGTTGGTGGTGGATTGTAGGGTCCATTTTAGATAGTGTGGTATGGAAAGCATTTTGTCAAGATGTCATCTGTGCAGGAACTTGAATGAGATGAAGGAGCAAGCCGAAAGCCACTTAGAAATTGAATGTAAGAATAAAAGCCATTTGTGTTAAAAGACAAATAATTTAGTGCTCAAGAAAATGAAGAGGTAATAGACAAAACCTCAAAAGGTTGGGTTGGTACATCTTCCCTGTGTCACTGTTATTGTCCCTTAATTGAATGGGATTCTATCTGGACACCAGGTGACCTTGCCTTTATACAGTTAACCCTTGAACAGCACAGGTTTGAAATGCATGGTTCCACTTATATGCAGATTATTTTCAATAAATATATTGGATAATTTTTAGTTAGTTATATCATAAATGCACAACATACCTAACAAAACAATTAAGTAACCTATGTAGCAGTAGCTAATAGTAGTTAAGTAGTTGATGGGAAGCAAAAGTTACACTCAAATTTTTGACTATGCAGGAGGTCAGCACTCCTAACTCCTGCATTGTTCAAAGGTCAACTGTATTACTGAGTGTCTACACTTTTGGCTTCTTTAGTATAAAACCTGGAAAGAGATTACTATTTCTTTTTCTTTTCAGGTAGACAGAGACAAAATTTCCTGAACTTATACTCTTAGCAGCCAATTCTGGAACACTTGAGTCCAGGGGTAAGGAAGAGAAAAGAAAATGAAGACTTAGAAATTTGGGATCTCTATTCATGGAAACACATGGTCTGATTTAGTATGTACAGCTTGGCAAAGGGGGAACCAAATGAATATATTCTGATAATACAGTGAGGCCAAAACAAACTCAGCAAAGTTAGGAGTAAATGGAGAACATGAACATGAGTACATGCTCCTTTGAATAAAAGGTCATTTTTCTGCTTTGTCACTCAAATAAGCTGCCAGATCTCCCATCACCCTACTCTACTACTCAGGCTCATTTGGAAAACATGTGCCCTCAGGCCTTAGATTTTGGATTCTAATACTATTTTCCACTTACAGGACCAGGGTTCCTTGGAGAAGAGCCAATTCTTTGTTGGGGTAGAAAAATTAAAGCCTGGGTCTGGAGCTAGAAGAAAACAAAGACACAACAAAGAAGAGACCGAGGAGGATGCTCAGGGAGGATTGTACTAGCCAATCTGATTTCAGTCAATTGGTACAACATAAGCAGAGAAAGGCCAGGAGTCCATAATAAAGTCCAAAAAATAAAATACTACCAAGTATGCTAGAGAAGGGTCACACCCTTCAATACGCATCAATTGGCTGGAGCCCAACTACAAAACAACATCACTGTGTAGCCTGCAGTGGATGAAAACACACCTGTTGAACCAGAGTGTGTAGCTGTTGGGAAAATGGACTTGTACTTGTTGAACCAGAACCATCAGACAGAGAATGTTAAATCAGAGGCTGAATGAACTGTGGGCAGACAGGTTTCCAGGGACTGAAAGGCTGGCAGCAGAGATACTGTTTAGGGACATGCTGCGTGTACCTTCAACCCTTACAGGAAGTTGAGTTTGATTCAAGAACCAGAAACGTCAACTGATTATGCACCTACCCTTAAGCTTCACACACTGATTTCCCTTGGAGGACATCAGCACAAACTCAGCATTTCCTCATTTTCTTCCCACGTGTTATCCAAAAGTAATAAGGAGAATGACACAGTGTTCCTTTAAATATGACAGACGGAATTTGGTTTCTGGCTCTACCACTAGGCTAATCCGTCAGTCGTTTTACTTAACCTGCGACTGTCCATTTTCTCATCTAAGAGCCCAGGTGGACACCTACATCTCATGGAGTCATGAGATGGCAGGAGATGAAGCCTGGAACACAGCCGGAAGGCAACTGATGTCAATTCTCTCCCCTCAGTGTAATTGCAGCAAATTCTGTCACACGCTAATCCTCCTGGATGTTAGCACACAAAGAAAAACAGGGGAAGGAAGATTGGGAGCAGCTGACTTTACCATGCTTGTTCTGAATCTTTCCAGTAAAAAGTTGCTCAAGACTCTTACTGTTTAAACTACAGTAAAAGCATAGTCACCTTGTATCATGTATTCACATGGTGGTCTTCAAAGAGCACTTTCCTTCATTTGCAATTCTTTTCTAACCTTGTTGCAAATGTGTATAAAAAATATTTTTACTTTATGATCAGTATTCTTCTTGCCTGGTCTTAATGAAACTTAGAAAAATAAAGCAGAAGCTGTCTTCAGAAAACTTAAAAATTACAATTCCAAGATTTTAAGTATTTCAAAAGTAAAACTTTTATTGACAAAATTTACATTTCTTAGGAATTATCTAGACTTAGTACCAAAATAAATTTGCTAGTTGCAAGACATTCTATTAAAAGATCACCACTCACAGTTTCAATCAAGAATGCACAAGAACAGATTAAAAATGCTCATAATCTCACATAAACAGTCTGAAATACACACATCATCTTAGCTTACAGCCAAAAAAAAAACAACAAAGCAAAAAAATCCAAAAATCCTCATCTCATATATGGGAACCTGAAGCCCAATCCCATCCTTTAATACACAAATCAATTCTTCCAAGATCCACTCTTCTTTATTTCAAACCCTCATGCTCTTTCAAATATAGAAAAGCCTACTGCTCAATCACTTAAAATCTTAGGTGGGAAAGTACCTCTAAAAAGAAACTCAATGCAGAAGTGCATTTTACTGTTTTTTCCTTATTCTTCTGTTTGGAAACAACTTGGAGAAACCAAAATTTCACCATTTCCCATTGCACGTTGGATTCTGAAGGAAAAACAGATTGCTACAGATTCTTGCATGGATACAGGAAAGCCTACGTTATCTGACAGGTGTTATAAGCCATGTAAGATTTCACAATGCTTAAGCCAAGAATTGGAATGGTTAATGCATCAAGTGAGAAATCTTCTCTCAAGCTCTCATTCAAATAGTCTCTTTCCAAGACTGATGACACATTTTAAGAGATGACATTACCTTGAATGTTTTTGGTGTACCTAATCAAAGAGAGACTGACAAGGAGCTTCATATAATCTAGGCAAATGAATGGAAAAAGGAGACAGGAGTAGATAAAATGAGTTATAAAGCCATATTCTTTATGATTTCTTCCTTCTTACCTTCATGGGTCCTATAGGTTTTTTTTTTTTTCTTTAAGAAAAAAATAATCTTTTAAATAGTGAATACATGCATGAAATGGAACATTCAGTAGGTATCAAAGGATAAAGAGTGACGAGAATTTGCCCTCCCCTCCCTGCCTCCAGCCATCAGTTTTTTCCCCAGCAATAACTGCTCTTACTAGTTTACTACATATCCCTCAGAAATATCCCATCTATTTACAAACACAAACACATGCTCCACATGTCCCATGGAATACTCCCTTGATGGACAAAGAGAAGGCAGAAAAATGAACCACAGAGCCCTTGGATTCAAATATAATTTGTTTATTGTTAAGAAAATGTTTCACTTCCACCATAAGAGTAGTGTGGTAAAAAGAGATCTATATAATAATAAAGTGCTATTAGGAAGACATAATCTAAACTGAAAATTATATATATTACATTTTAATGTTTCAAGTATTGTTTATCATCTACAGCAAAAACAAAGAACTACAACTTGGTTCATTCCAGACTCCAGAATGGTTTCGTCTTCCAGAAAATGAGGGCCAACTGTTGGAGGCTCCTTTGCATGAGACGGTTCACTATGTAATAAGACATTGAGGACAAGCGACACAAAAAGCCTGGTCATGAAGGAGTCATGAGTCTGGCTTTCAAGAAGATTCCAGTCTCTTAAGGGAGAGAAATCATAATCCTCTGAAATATTGGTAGTATTCACACAAATAAATACCAAGTGAACTGATACACAGTGCATACAAGGCCAATAATGTTTGGCACCTGGTAAATGCTCAATAACTGATGGTCATTGTTATTACCATCATTAAAATTGCTACTGAGGAAAAGTAAAGACCCTGAAAAAAGATGGTAAAAGAGAGACCTAGAGTTGGTGGGCAGTAGGAAAACACTCAGAGAAAAGGTGTCTGTGCAAGCAGTATTTGAGACTTGAAGAATAATTGGGCATTCAATAGGAATTAAGAACATTCCAGGCGGAGAAAGCACCACCACGAAGACATGAGATAGAAGGCAGGTTGAATCTTTGATGGGACATAACCCAGCCTTGTTTTCCTGGGCCCATCCCCAGAGGCTCTGCTGAAGGCTCTCTAGTACTGGCTCAGTTCCCTCTTACCCTACCTACCGCCAGGATCCTTCTGTCCTAGACAATTGTGATGGAAAAACTCCCCTGCAGTAGCTCATCTTGCACAATAAAGACCTAAGACATTTATTATACCTCCAGAAAGGTGTCAAAAACATGGCCAAATATACAGCAGACAAAAGCCTGTATCTCATATTAGAAGGTAACATGGAGCCCGTTCACAAGGAAGTTAGTCAGAATACCACTACTTCCCTGTGCCATTCCGAAGAGCTCAAGTTTAGCAACCTGGCCCCAAAGGAAAGAACAGAGCTCAGTAATTCTTAACTTTGCATGACAACTGTAATGCAACTTGTAAATGCAATAGGCTTAACACTGGTAAATGATGCTTCCCATCTTCCACACATCTAGCATTCTCAGTCTTATAGTTAGACCAAACACAATATTCTACCAGAGAAAAACAGAGAGAAGGGTTTCAACTAAGAAGATAACTATCACTCTGCTGACTATTTGCATGAACTTATGAGTAAGTTCTTTGATATAGGTTGTAAATATAACACACAACTGACAAAAAGCACCGTTTTAAATGATGCTTTACATGTTACTTTCTCTACCCTATTAAGATGCTCGTTGTTTCTATGATTTATCTGATAATAAATTTTTGATGACTGGTGAGTCTCATAAAATTGCTCTGATGCTGACTACACTGATTAATAAGTCTGAAGAATAGAAAGTGTCAGGAATTCATGTGTAAGAATAAGTTACTGCCAACCATATATTAGATATTCCATAAAATACAGAATAAAAAGGTTGATCTGGTAATCTTATCTTGTATCCATTTTCCTGTAACAATTTATATTCAGGGTCATCACTGTCTTCTGTTGCCTTTAAAAAAAAAAAATCAATAAAGTAAATCCATATGGGGGGTCAAATTAAAAAATTAAGCTAAATTTTAAAAAATAATAATAAATTGATATAGACAATAAAATTTGTTTCCCAGAAAAATTTAAAACTCAGAATTGCAAATAGTTGCTGGAATGATCCTCAGAGATGATCTACTTTGAATCCCTCGCATTGAAGATGGGAAGCTGAGGTAGATGTACTCAGGTCATTTATCACTGACAAAACTGGTACTAAAAGCTACTTCTAAGACTAGTACACTAAGAACAGAAGTAAAAATACGTCATATATATGTGTTTTGTGTAAAAGCTCCCCCTCAAACTCACATACTTTAATTTTTAAAAAATCTAGGTTTAGGGCCGGCCCCGTGGCTCACTCGGGAGAGTGCAGTGCTGAAGCGCCAAGGCCGCAGGTTCGGATCCTATATAGAGATGGGGATGGCTGGTGCGCTCACTGGCTGAGCGTGGTGCGGACGACACTATGCCAAGGGTGCGATCCCCTTACTGGTCAAAAAAAAAAAAAAAAATCTAGGTTTATAATAAAAATCAATCAATCTCTATGTAGAGCTTTTTGCCTCTAACAAGTTCAATATTCCTTATTTTCCCTTCTTTTTCCTCAAAGCTTCACAGCAGAGTCATGGTGTCTTTATGGCATGGTGTATCATATGAAAATAAGCACTCCATCTGAGATCTCTCTCTCCGTGCTGGGAAAGCAAATCAAGTTTAATCACATGAGAAGTGAATTCGGTGCCCTGTTATTAGTAGACTTGATCTTGCCCACTAATCCAGAGGTCTCTGAGACAAGACAGAAAAAATGAGACAAGTTATGAGGGCTCCAGATGTGGTGATGGGAACACTAAGACGGCACAGGAAATCTCTGACTCCACACTTTATGTGGCAAAACTCTAGTAGCTGCTGCACAGGACCACAAAGGTCCCAGAGAGAGGACTCCATGTCTACTGGAGGGGGTCACATTGCGTGAAGCCAACAGACACAGAGGCCCTCCACACTGAATCTTCCCACCTCATGATTCCTGTGAAGGAAGAAAGGTGGTGCCTGTCATTAGTGTTCTATGTATTCCTCCCTCTTGAATTCTCTAGCCAAATATGACAAAGAAGGTGGTTTTGTTAGGTGCCTTTCATTCCCAAGGGATCTTCAAATTCTAACTAGCTTCTGGTTTAACACAGTCCACTCTTAAAAGATAAAAAATAAGATACTGACCCCTCTGCCAGGAACAGAGCTTATCCTGTGTGTCTATACAATGAACCATGGTGAATCTTCATGTCTTGGAGACACAGACAACTCTAGAAGCCACGGCTAGTAAAGAGACATGGTGGGGGATGGATTAAGACTTAGAAAGTCATTTAAACACATTTGCAAATAAACAGAAAATGCCTCCCTGTGAAGACGTGGGGGGCTACGGAAGAAGAGAGTAAAGAGAAGGTGATGGAACAAATTGATGAAAAGTTGAATGTTATTTCTGGGCAATATGGAGTAGCAATAATGTTGTGGGTTGAATTGTGTCCCTCACCTATTTATTTGTTGAAGTCCTAACCCCTCGTGCCTCAGAACATGATCATGCTTGGAGATAGGGTCTTTACAGAGACAAGGAAGTTAAAATGGGGTCATTAGGGTCGGCCTCAACCAATGTAAATGATGTCCTTATAAAAAGGGGAAATTTGGACACAGAGACAGACAAGCAGAGAGGGAAGACACTGTGAAGACACATGGGGAGAAAATGCCACCTATAAGCCAGTGAGAGAGGACTGGAACAGATCCTTCCCTCAGAGCCCTCAGAAAAAACCAACCCTGCAAACACCTTGATCTGGGGCTTCTAGCCTCCAGAAGTGTGAGAAAATAATTTCTGCTTTTAAGCCACCCAGTGTGCAATTCTTTGTTATGGCAGCCTGGCAAACTAATAAAATTCGTAAAGATTAAATTAGATATCACCAGGGAAAGAAAAAAAAAACAACCTCCCCCCCAAAAAAACTATGGTACTTGTTCAGTAAATTTGACGTGTAAAATAATCAAAACCGTAATGATAATTTATTTAATCTTTATATAAACACTACCTAATTGGATAGAGAATAAGAAGTATGTACATTTTGAAGGTGATGGAATTACACATGTTCCAAATGAGATTATTTAAAAACTGACTCCTATAGTGGAAAACAATATTTTCTTGACCACATTTTGTTTATATCATGAATCTTAAAGACACAAACGAAATAATATACAAACACAATAGAATAAAATACGGAAACTTATTTCCTTAATACTTGATGAATAAATTAGGGCACTGATAATTGCCTGTAAATGTAAGCCACATTTAAGCTTTTTATCTGATAAAGTTGACTGAAATACTTTCATAATATTATACATTCTAATCCAAAATACCTGACAACACAGAAGAACCCTTAACTGCCAAAAATAAAATACCTCCAACAATGCCCGATCAGAATAAGAGACCAGAGCTCAATAAAAAGCCAGCATGTAATAAAACAAGATATTACTGTGTAGAGAATAGAAATCACAGACAGTTTTGTTTGATTATAAAAGCGCCACTTTTTAATTTATCTCTCAAATAAAAACAGCAAATGCAGGCAATAATTCATCTTAGCTGAATAGAAGGCATCAAGCATTGAACTTTAAGATTACTGGGAGTTAATAAAGGTTATCAATATGGAGGGCTGACCAATTTCACTTCATCGAGTAGGTCAATATTCAATAGTTCAATATGATTAAATCAAATGAATATCATCTAAAAATGGGACTCAAAATAGCTCCTCTTAAAGAGGAAGTAACCTGACACATTTCTTTTTTAGAGTGTAGATGGAGTCTAGCCCGTGTTTATTTTCCTTCTGTCAAGTGGGACAAATTAACTATGTCCTATGTACCTAAAATTGATTCTGTAATGTATCATGCTGCACATTAAGGGCTGTACAAGACAGGCTGAATATGAACTTGACAGTGGACAATCGAGTCGGGGTATGGGGAGGAAGAAGGAGGATTGGGAAACTATTCTGCTCTTTAAAGTCCTATGCAAAGAGCCTTTTGCAGTGTAAAGTTCAGAATAAACATACCTCTCCTCCCTTTGATGTAGCAGTTGTGGTTTTCTTTTTTTCCATTTTGCCCCTTTAATAGTTATTCAAAACTCTTTAATGAAAGGTGCACTTTTTATTGAGTAAAATGCAAATTGCATTGAGTAAAACATGTAAAGTACAGAGCTCCTTCTCATGGGTCAAACCTGATCCCACCAGGTCCCCAGGACAGATCTCAGGCAAGCAAACTGCACAGGAGGCCTGGTCACATTACAGGACCAGAGGAGGCTGTGAAGGATTGAAGGTGGATATGTGATATCTATTGCATGTCACAGTGAAAAACATTCCAGAATAGGACAGATCTAAAATGGGGTTTACCAGATACCTTCAAGAATACCAGCTAGACTCCTGAAGCTAGTTTTTAAACCCCAGTAGGGTTTACCTTTGACCTTCACAGTACGGGGTGTAGAGGTTCCCCACTGAAACTCTCACAAAATCTTGTGTACTAGAAATGTCAAATGGGAAGCACTTTCTTTTTAAAAAACAAAATCATTTTGCATGAGCTATAAAATTATATCAAAGGACAGCTCCAAAGGCCCACAGAAAGTTCATTTATCAAATAAATTGTGAAAGTGCAAAAAAGAAAAAGGAAAAAGACTAATAACCTATGACGTATGTATGAATAATAGTGCTAACCAAGTTAAAAAGCAGAATAGAAAAAGTCCTTTTAAATGCAAAATACATTAAGTGATCTATCAAAAAACTTGGTAGAGAGAGAAAATTGTTATGTATTCTTCCACAAATAGTCTGCATCCCTCTTGTCACCTTAAGAAGGGAGGTAATAATTTACTAGGACAGTCAATAGCTTATAACCACATGTAGAAACAGTTGAGCAAATAATTAAAGATCAACAGTTGATATTACATCCTGACATACTTTTTATTGGAATGATCACTCTTCAACTCCTTGCATTTATAACATTCTTATTTTCTGGAGAAAAAGAATGCTATATAATTTGACCATTTAAAGGGAATGTGAAATAAGACACATGATACAACACTGCCCCAAATATAACCATATTGTATGGGTTTCCCTTTTCTCTTTGATACTTGTAACATGTTTGCATGCAACTAGGTCCAAAGATGTCAAACATTTGAATCACATTTTACATTATGAAGAAAATGTGATAATACATTTATTAATTTTAAAATAGAGCCACAATATACATAAATAGCATCCATAAAGGAAATGTACATTACCAGGAACAGAATACATAGTCAACTTATAAAAATAACCTTTATGCCAAAAGTTTTAGGAAAAAGATGGTTCTTCATTTTCATGTCTACTATACAGAAATATTTCTGTTTGTAAAAAACGTTTTTCTGTTGCTTAATTTGAGTTATTTTCAGATACAGTAATGAAAAAGGTAAGTCTGCCTAGTTCTGCATTCTCACTATGTAATATTCACTAACTGCTACAAAGGTCCTGGCAGTTTAACCCTCTCCTCCATCTTGATGAAGATATTTATAAAACCATTTGCTAGTTTTGTGCCTCCATTTATTCCTCACCAGAAAATAAGGTTTATAAAGGTTTTGTTAGACATGATTTCCTTCTATAAAGGAATATTTTAAAATGAATGAGCTCAGCTATAAGGTTTGAAATGCTCTAGCCTTATGGTAGACCAGAGGCATTAGTTATTTAAAGAACATCTAGGTCGCTAACTCAGTATCCATTAGAAGATACAGTAGTTGTTTAATAAAGCCCATTCACGTCTGTAATAGGTCTGCACACAGTGCAGAAGAAAAAGAAAAACACATTACTTTAGTTTTAATTCCACAATTAAAAACAACTTGAGAAACCATCAACAACAGATAAAAGATCCTTTCAAATCAAACAGGGTGATTTATTTTGCTAAATTTCTACAAAAGAAAAATTTGCAACATGTTTCTCATTGTTGCCCCCCATTCGCCAAGCACTGCTTTTTGAAACTGTTTCCATTAACTAACGTGAATAATAGCACAGTATGGACAGTCTTCTGTTAAGATTAAAAAACAAAACACAAAAACACACGTGAGTGGGGCACCTTTCCCTAGAGAGAAAAGAAAGCCACACGATGGGAAGAATGACAGGCAAGCATCTTTTGAGTCATGCCATGCTGGAAACGAGGCTTTGGGATTGCCCTGCTATGCCAATTGTAGCCTTCACGAGGATGCCTGTTTCCCAAATGCTTCCTTCAACCAACACATTTTCAGCCTAACATTTGTCAAACCTCTTCTTTTGTTAACTTGTTGACAAGGGTTAACTTGTCGGCTTTTCAAATGGCTTGCAGTTGTGATCCACCGTCCTTGACGGACATGTGAAAAGCGTGAACTACTCCCTTTCACAAGCAATCTTGTCAAGGGTCCTGACTTCAACCTGACCGCCCCTCCTGGGAAAAAAAAGAAATCTACCTCTGGAAACTTAACAAGCAGTGACTATTCTATCCTAATTCTGCTTCACAGAAAGAAATAAAAGAGGTCGAACAAGGAGACAACCACCATCAAATAAAGAGTTAAAAGGTGATTGTATAACTCAACAACAGTCTGAAAATGCTAAAGCACTTAAAAATGTGATCCTTAACAATCCGCCCGAGCAAATTATTTTCCTTCAACAGAGGGAATAACTTATAACGGGTGATGCAATGACACTAGCCAGTATGTTCCCCTTGCAGAAAGTACCACAGACAAACAGAGAGCAAGCTCTACCTTAGAAACTATCAGGGGGACATTATTAATGCCTACAGTGCACTCCAAAAAAGAATCTCTGAAGAACTGTACCTCAGCATCCTACCAGCCACACCTCCTCCTGCTTAACTGAACAAGTTCATTTCTTCATTGAGTTAAATCATTTCCACGTATTTTCATTCTTCCTAAACACTGACTTCACTGTTTTGTTTCAAATGTCTGCTCTTGGAATCCATTAGAGCCTGTAAATCAGATCATTCATCTTTGCTACTGCTGCCCGAGACTCAGAAGGCCTCAAGGATGTGCTCCGAACATGGAGGTCACCGTTAAAGTCAACCAAAGATGTGAATGAATATAAAACAAAATCCGGTAAGTTCTTTAGTTCTTTACTGTTTTCATTTAGGTATGGGTTAATTGGTTGGAAAGAAAGGAAGGAGGTTCACGGGTATTTCAAGTGCCAAAACAAAACTAGGCTTTAAAGATACATACACATATATAAACATATAAGGACTTATTGTTGAAGAGAATGTATGTGGCTTAAATCAAGAGACAAAGGAGTAACCATTAGGAACTACAGGCTTTAGAGTAGAGGATCTAAAACTAAGGCACTGAATGAGAAATTTGCTTTTTTAAAAAAATGCAAGTGTCCTGAATACCTTGTCCTCCTTGAAGGCTGCTACATGTAAAACTTAACAAAAAGTAGTAGTACCTGTTAATTATAATAACATATTTTTCAGAGAGTGAGAAGGATACTAAAAATCCTCCAATTATGAAATGGCTGCTTAAAACAATGAAAGAATTAAGTTGGGCTCTAATTATGCAGATATACTAATATATATCTACTCATATCAAGGAGGACATTAAATTTTAAACATCAGCGCATATTAATCTGGTGAAACTCAATGGTGGCATTTTTGTACAGGTTTTTTTTGTTTTTCTGTTTTTTGGGTTTTTTTTTAAAGACTAAAGGTTTAAGTTAGAGTGTTATTTAACTAACATGTTTTTGGCTAGTATATTTGATAAAGGAGTGATGGGAGAATCGAAGGACAGAAAAGCTGAAATATAGGAAGTAGTCAGCTTTCTTCTCTTTCCTGAGAAAGCGGAGAACTTGCAGTATGTCCCTGCCTTGGAGGAGCTCAGGACCGGTATGCTCTTCCAGCAGAGGTTCACGAGTCACCTCTAAAAACAGCAAATGGGGGACTGCCAGTACAGGGGAAAATGCTTTCTTATGCTTATTTAAGATTTCTAATGTTGCTGTAACTGTACAAAAGGTAATACAATGCTTCATGAGGAAATCAAACAGAAGGAGTAGGCAAAATGCTTAGATTACACCAACCCTCAAAAAGAGGATGCTGATTACCCAATTTCTCCCCAAAAAGCAGTTACGATTTGTAGTGATCAATACGCTAACAATACTGATTTGATCATCACATATTGTATACAAATACTGATAGTCAATTCTGTACCTCACAAATATGTATAATCAATTATGTTTTCATTTAAAAAAAAACAGGTTGCTGATAATAGAGATAAGAATATATACATCAAATAGGTTACTGATTAAAATGTTGTGTCATGTATTCCCTTTCAATGTATTACCATGTATTACCAATTAATAAAAACAAAACTCTCATTTATTCAGAATCCTAACCATGTTCAAATAAGGAGAAATAGTTTTAATAGTGTATAATGGTGATTAATGGACTAATCATGACTCTGAGGTAATATAAAATCCAAAACCTCACAATTTGATCTTTTAAAATGAAATTAAAATTAGAAGCACTTTCATACGTAATGTATTCTAATCCTCTATAAATTATAAATTAATCTATGGTAAATTAAAGAATTGTTAAGCAGAATTTTAAACAGAGTGTTTCCTCCAATTCTGGATTAATAGGAGCCTGTTTGTGTACTTTTCTACATACTATCATATACAGAATTATTTTTAAAAGATATCCTACAAACCAAGCTCTACATAGCTTCATGTTTACTAACAAAAAATTAGAGCCCTGTCTAAAAGAGGTCACAATAGCAATGATCAACAATTTGTGGTGAACAAAATGAACAATAATCTGCTAATTTGTAATTATACTTTCACACATTTTCATAATTACCTAATTTCCAATGCTGAGCTATATTTGTATTTTTTTAAAAAAAACTATTGAACCTGTAATAATTACACATATCTATGTGGCTAATGAAACAATAACATCCATCCTATACTTATTTCATTTTACTCTTAAGGTAAGTCTTAAGACATATTGTAAATATCACGATACTGTCTAAAAACAATACAAACCATGCTTTAAGCTGCTTTTACATATGAGGATGTGCTATCATTTTAGCAATTTCAGTATATTTAGTTTGAATGCCATTGTTCTTCTCAGTTCAGCTTCTCTGTGATTCTGTCAGATGGAAACATGACAACAGCAAGCCCTAAATGTCTGACCAGGAGCCTGGCTCTCAGGTGGGAGGGCTACAGAACCACAGCTGGCCACTCACAGACACTCTGTTCTGTCACTGGATCCTGACCCATTTTCCCAGCACAGATTCAGTGAGGGCTGTGTTGAGTGTGGGGCATTTTCTGATACAAAAAAGCAAAAGAGGGAGAGAGACTCTTAACTGAATGTGACCTTTAATTGATTTCCTAGCTCTTGAAATAGTTGGGATTTTAGTTCTCAAAAGTTGGTGCCAGATGCAAAAACAGATTAAATCTATAAATTTTTTCAAGTCTTTTTGGTAGATGCTTAAAACTACAGGAGATTTCAGCATTAGGGGTCAGTTAAGCACTGCAATAAACAAGTTTGTTTTGGGGGGTGGGGGGCTGGGAAAATAATGACAGAATATTTAACATCAATAAAAGCAGGTGGGGGGTGATAGAATTCCTTCCAACTCTGAAACAGTGAGGAAGAAAGAGGTGAGAAGAGCGGGGTTTTAGGGAGGACTTCCCACAGTCCTTAACCTAAAGTGAGGACCTGAGGTATTTTGATGCTATGACTTTAAGCGAACTGATTCTTTCTCTTTTTTTCCTGCCTTTTCTTCTTCTCTTAGACAGATTATCATCTCACTAGAGTAAAAGCTTCTAAAGAAAAGAATAATGCTTTCCTCTTATGCTCCACTGATTTTATAAATAAACTGCTTAACAATTTTGTTCATAACATTTGTAATTCTTTGCATTCGCAGAAGGAAAAAATACATTCTGATCTCAACGTGTCTAACGAATTTCCTTGGTGTCATGAATATTTAACTAATTGAATACCTTTAAAATTCTCTAAGCAAAATTGGTACAAATTCTGTTGAAAATATCAATTAAAAATAATCTACAAATTATAGAGACAATTACCACATACGGTTTTTAATAAAAAATTTTAAAATGCTTTGTGTAAACTGCCACTAATAGGACATGTCACATGATACTTTTTTTAAATGGCATAACTATAAATATTATAAAATCACAGTCTACTATTTTAGAAAATCACAGTCTACTTACTACTTGTATGTCTCCGAGCGGATATATTCAAAAACATGGGACACTCCAAGCTGGAACTGGTCAGCAATTGGAGTAACCCAGGGATTGTTCTCTGCTTTGAATACCTGCTTCTGACCAGTTAAATCCAAGTTTCCTGAAAATATGAAGGAGGAAAGAAAAGCTGGAGGTCATTTCATCCAACACAGATCAGGACTAAGAAGTCCTGCTTAGTAACCACAGCACAATGTTAAGTACCTTTTGGGTTATTTGATTAAAAAAAAAAAAATTCTTACCTCAAGTCATCACTGGTACACAAGCCATGTTGGTGACAGCACCCTTGCCCAAGAAATTAAGAACAAAGGAAGGAAGGAAGACAAGATGGAGAGGAAGTGGAGAGAAGAAGGAAGGAAAGAAGCGAACCTAAAAGGAATTCTTGCCAACGTAGCATATGTCTTATTTTTCTAGGTATTTGCTATTGAGACTAAAATGACTTATTCAAAGATTGAGAGAAGTGATAATATTAAAACCCCCTAAAATTCTATCTTGAAAATGTCAATGAGCATCACTCCTTGTCCTATCTGATCTGAGCCCAATTTGACAAACAACCATGTTTTCATCAAAGTAGAAGATGAATGAGAAAGGATAAGATATATATATATATATATATATATATATATATATATATATATATATATATATATATATATATTTTTTTTTTTTTTTTTTGGACCAGTAAGGGGATCACAACCCTTGGCTCGGTGTCGTCCGTACCATGCTCAACCAGTGAGTGCACCGGCCATCCCTATGTAGGATCCAAACCTGCGGCCTCGGCGCTATCAGCACCGCACTCTCCTGAGTGAGCCAAGGGGCCGGACCAAAAAGGACAAGAATATTACCCAAGTAAAATTATTACTGCATTACTCAAGTAGCATGAGCACATCTCAGAATCAGCACTAAATGAATCTCATTAACATGGTAATGCTAGAGACTAACATTTGTATAGCTCTAAGCAGTTTACAAATTGCCTTTTAAAATCATTTCCTTATTTAATTCTCCAGCAGTCCCTAAGGTGAGACATTAACATCATTTTATAGGTGAAGAAATGGAAACTTGGGGAAACTAGTAGGTCTAAGATCAGAAAATGTCAGCACAGGGATTTGAACCTGACTCCAATCTCATGACTCTTTCTACAAGTGTCTGGTGAAGCTCTCAGGTTACATGTCAATAATGATGTGTTTAACGAAAGTAGCACTAAAAAGGCAGCCAGTATCACCTCATCTGAAGATCATCTGTTGATGATCAGGTGACTTTATTTATTAATATATTCAAAAACAGGAATGGCAATGTGTGAAAGAACTTCCTATAATGTGCTCACCTATGAAAGAGAGACACTGAGAAGTCAAGCAGCAGAGATGTATGTGGCTTCTCTTGGCAGCAGACTCATTGCAGGACTTTCCCTAAAAGTCCTACTGAGGAAGTCTATTTCAGACTTTTGGTCCACTGCCCAACACTGGATGAACACAGACACCCAGCAATTATTCTTCCCAAGACACAAAGTAACGTGTTTGTCCTGTTCTGAGGCTCTACCACCAATTTTTTCATAACATAACTCAGCATAATGAAAACATATTTTGGATGCGTTTACCATGAAGCAAATCACCTCCTAGCTGACCTGAGCTTCAGAAATGAAAGGATAAATGAACGTTTTTACTAGGAAGATGATGTAGTATTTCTTAAAACAAAAGAATAGATCCTTTGAATCTTTCCTCTTTTTGTTATGCGGACTTGTAACTATTCAGAAAAATGGAGAAAGAAAAGAAAAAGAAAATTTCACAAAATGTTTTTAATGAAACTAGATAATACTAAATATTAAGAAAGTAATTCATCATATTTCTGAAGTTACTAAGAATTTGTTGGTGATGAGTACAAAAAAAAGCAGATACATTTCTCTCCAACATTATCAATACTTTCAATTTCTTTATCTTAATGGTTAAAATCATTAGTCAGACATTAAGTTACATGGGAAAATAATGAGCTTGTTTTTCTAAACCTTCTCTAAAAAGCTTCCTAGGGCAAATGAAAACCCAAGGGTTGCACATATTCTGCTTAACTGAATATCTTACCCGGGTTTGACCTTGTTGGCTAGGGGCTGCCATTGATCCTTTCTGTTTTTACTTGTACTTGGGGAGGGGGTTTTTAGCTTCCCAAGAATGAAACTGATCTCCTCTTTACATTTCTCTATAATTATTACGTCTTAGGATCTAGTTTGCTATACTCTGTGTCCTCTCTTCCATATCATTCCCTTATTACTTACTTTTCTTCAATTTTCCTCTTTTCCTAAAAAATGAATATAGTATAAATTTCTGGAACGACGTCATCCATTGAAAAACAAGTCTGCATTTCTGATGTGTCATATTTGACATGCACGAATATATGTTGCCCACCCAGTGGCATGGCCACTGAGGGAAGGGGCCACGTACCAAGCAACAGTAACCGTGCTGCAGTAATTCACTAATAAATTGGAGATAGAGGTGCTGGAGGTGAATAAATCTCTCCAAACATTCATCTAAGAAATAGCCTGTGCTTCCATATTGTCATTTTCTTGCCCCTAAGCCCTGCCCACTGATATCAGCACGTAATCAACTCCAAAAAAAAATAACTGAGACCTTTTGAAAAATGTATGTATTCCAAAGTGGATGAGAAGCCATGAAAAGCATAAACTGCACATTCATAGAATTAGGAAGTGAACTAATTCCTAAGCTAAGGGGATCTCCCTGTTAGTAGCTATTCTGCCCTAAACACATGCATCTTTCCTCCTGGTTTCCCCAAATTGGTTATCCTGCTGAGAAATATAGTCTAAATTTCTAATGGGCAGAATTCTATTCTGTTGAACAAACATCTAGTACATTCTATCATTCACACGCTGCCATGAATTAACTCAATTGGTTTGCTTTCCTCTTACCATCTGGTTCGGATGAGGATCTCAGAAATACTAGTTACAGGGCCGAGCCTGTGGCGCACTCGGGAGAGTGCAGCGCTGGGAGCGCAGCGACGCTCCCGCTGCGGGTTCGGATCCTATATAGGAATGGCCGGTGCACTCACTGGTTGAGTGCCGGTCACGAAAAAACGACAAAAAAAAAAAAAAAAGAAATACTAGTTACATTTGGACCACAGAACGTTTCTCACCACACTGTATTTTAGAGACCTGGGTCAGTGTTAGAGCGGTGTGGGACAGAGGAAGCGTCTGGTAAGAATCCAACAGTACAGGTATCTTATGAGCAAAACGGCTTTTAATGGACCGTCCTTGAACTTAAGGTACAGGTGCATATTTCTGTGGTAAAGAAGAGCCTGCATTTTACTACCAATAACCTACAAACCCACTTTGGAAAGTACACAGTCTCTTGTTAACTTACAAACAGCTTCCTACTAAGCTTGCAGTCTCTGCAGTGGTAATCCTCTGAAAATAACATACCAAAGTTCTATGCTCCCTGGCTGCCACACATGGAAGACAGACCTAGGGGAATAATGCCAAAAAAGGTCAGCCATGTTCTCTGGGCCCTTCTGTCTGAAGCCTCTAACCCTCTGGAGATCTGTCAAGCCCAAGCAATGTCTCTATTTAGGCGCTGTCAGTAGAGACACAAAAGGCGTTGGGGATTGCTAATGACATCTGCTAACTGGAGCACATAGGAGATGCTGGATTCGGTGAGCTAGACATGCTCCCTTCGGGGAAAAGGAGTCTTACACTGATGTCTCGAAGACAGGGTAAAAAGAAAGGACCACAGGCTATTCATGAGCATCTTCATTTACATCACTTGGAACCCATCTGCACATTACAGCTGGGGGATGGGGGAGCCTGGGTGACTCTCCCCCACCCTCATTTATTTATGTTAGTATCAAACAATGTTACTGAGTCCCATTCACAGGCGCCTCATAGAGCTACATGAACTGGGGGTCCTGATAGGAAAGAATGATTCACATTCACTAGGAAAAACACAAACAAAAACAAAAGAAAACAACAGCTTCCTGTTTGATGCTGTTTTTTCTTTTTAACAAAGAACCATGCAAACGATGTTTAATGTCCATGGCGAACCTCAAAGGAGGAAACGACTACAGATGACTGAGATGGAAACCACAGGAGCCAAACTTGGTAACCCCTCTTTGGAGTTATCGCTGGGGCTTGGCGTAACAGGATGCCTTTATTTTGTTTTTCAACTTAACGTTGCTGGTGGATAACACAATACGTGTTTCTGGAGAGCTGTAATCCTCCCAGCAAATTATTTGTCTCTGGGTCCTCTTGCCTCACTCTGCACCAGGCAAGAATGCAGCAATTTCAGAAGACGGTTAATATGATTAGAGTAAAGCTGGGCATTACAATGTGTGCAAAGATGACACCCGTCTCCTACTGGCCTATCAACAAGTTACCCTTGCCTCAGCAAAGCTCGTCTGTCATCTGTTGGATGTAGGTTCCCTTTTAAGAAATAACATTCAGGAAGCATCTCACCCTCCTTGTCAATCGCCCTAATGCAGCACGCTTCAGTGCATCCAGTAAGGAGCCCTCACCCAGCCCCTTTGTTAGAAGGCTGAGCGGCACTCTGGTGGTGTTCTAACAAGGATCAGGCAGCAGGATTAAGCACTGTGACAAAGAGGATCTAATAAGCTCGAAAGTGGTGCATCTACAGACACGCTGGCTGGCTCCCAGACAAGATTCACATTGCTCACTCCTCAGTTGGAAAGCGCAGGCCACTGGGGAAGCCAGGCAGCACTGTGATTAGCGGTGACCCTCTGACCAATGCTGCTATCAAGATCATATATCACTCAGAGGCTTATTCTGCAATTGCAAATTGGATTTTCTATTTTATTACCTGCAAAAGGCCCACATATGCTTCTTCCCAAAGCCTCTAGTATGGCAAGCTTTGCTGTGCAACTGTAATTGTGTAAACACTAAATCATGCAAAACAATCATTCTCCTTGCTGGTTATAAATATGATTGAATGCAGGAGGCCCCATTAATAAGCACGCTCATTTTCACTTATGGAAATTGGTTGTTTCCATAATTTCACTGTAAGAATTCTTCCCCAGTACTCAAAATCCTGAAACATGTGGCCAGGAGAATCATTTATCACATAGTAAGCAATAGAGGGGATTGGGCAAATTTTTCACGTTATAAAAACAGCATTCCCTCCCTTCCTAATTTCAAAATAACACCACAGAGAGCTTTTTAAATTAATGCACTCTAAAAGCCAGGCTCTCTCACTCACTCATAAAAATCTAAGACCATAGTCTAACAAGGTAAAGCTAGAAAACCATGGCTGATTGGATATTCTGTCATTAGTATACTAGCTTTGCCCAAACCCAGGTAATTGATTTGCTCCTGAAGGGCCCTAGATGGAACATTATGACAGCTGAAAGATCACCTCTGCTCTGTAGCAAATCCCTACATGGAAGCTAACCACAAATTACTCCAACATAAAATAAAAGCTACGTTTAGGGCTGCTCCAGATATAAAGATAGTCTATAATCCTTATTACTATGTACTAGGTTACTAATTATAGAAGTGCATGATTATAGATAATGGTGGATTATGGAAAGTTCCTGCTTTTTCACTTCTTTAGTAACACTTTACTGAGTGGAAATGATCTTAGGCCTATAAAATGGTGCTTATATTGCAATAGTAAATGTTTGTTCTAATTAAACACTGGAAACGACCAGAATGCTTATTAACAGGTGATCAGGCAGAATGTATCTTTCAGCCATACTATGAAATGCTACTCATTTATTAAAATAGAGTTATTTGTATGTACTGACCTGGAAAGAGGTCTGCACTGTAATTTACAAAAGATTAAGTATACACTAAGTTTGCTATGATCTAATTTTGGAAAAAAATACAGAAGTAAGAAATGCCATATATGTGTATGAATAATTGTTTATGTGAAAAAGAAAAAGAAGAAAAGGATATATATTGAGTTGTTAATGTTGGTTTCCTACCAGAGGGGAAATTAAGGTGGGGCAGGCATTTGAACCACTGGGACAAAGGGTAAAATGTTAATCTTCTCTTTTAAGAATTATTTGTTGTTACAAGTATGGATTGTTTGTATAATCAGAAAATATTAAAGTACATTGAAAGGAACTGTCAAAAACAAATTTGAAATCCATAGTGCACACTAACTGGTACAAAGGAGTTTATCTTATTTAAAATGGAACCATCCCATTGCAGTGAACACCACGCTACTGGCTCTGTCTCTCCTGTCTGCATTGTAGATGATGTCTATAAGGTCTTAAATGATGGAGAATCTAGGCCTGAAGTTGCTTCTCTTTCTGTGCATCATGAAAGCACTCAAAGTAAGCAGGGATGTTTCATGACAGCATTCAAATTTATTCTGTGGGGAATGCAAGGTCACACTGTCACTCTGTCAACTGTCTGCTTAGCCTTTCCGGCAACATATTTTAAATATAGGTGTTTTGTTCATTGAATACATGCAATGCATTGCTGTTTTATGGTACATACTAAAACTGTTACTCTTCTGATCTAGTCAGGTGAAGAATGTAATTTAACTAAAAAAAAAATTTAAAACAAACCAAAAAACCCCCAAAAACAGAAAAACAAAAAAACATCCTGCCAAATGGCTCCAGCAGAAGCAGCATCTGATTTATGTGTGTGCCAGTATGAATAGGTCCAAAAGTCCTTTCACCAATGAAGAAAAACAGCATTTTATATAGTTTCTGATGCTCTCCTTGGCCATTTGATATCCGTGGTCCAGGGTAAACTGGTATAGAAGGAGCTCTCAGTCACTTGTAAATATGATTAACCAGCAACAGAGCAGTAAGCATCACCAACACACACCACCATAGCTGCTTTATCTTGCAAATTGATATGGCTGCTCAATAAATAATTCATGTTTTAATCCCAGCATTCGTTTAGAACTTCCCAATCATTCTTCTAAATGTGGGAGGCAATCTTGTTTTTGCTTGCTAGATCCCTTTTATTGTTCAAGTAATGTTAGGATGTACAGACAAAGTCCAGTGGACCTGGCTCCAGACCCAAGCCGCATTCACTGACTTTGTGATTGAGAGACTTTGGGCAAATTCCTTCAGTTTGAGCTTCAGTTTCCTTGTCTGCCAAGTGAAGATAATAGTATCGATAGATGGGGTTGTGGATAGAGGCCAAAAATTGTACACAAAATGGTCTATAAATTGGAAAGCACTACGAAAATATGAAATATTATTTTCATTATTAATATAAGTGAAACCTGCAAGGCAGAGAAAATGTTTATCTGAAGACAATTTCACTAAAACAGAAGTTTCCTCAAGGAATTCACAACCTCCTGAAATTGAATGCAAAATTTGCATAGTGGCACTTTTCTGAGAAAAGGGTCTTTGTTTATAAGATTCTCAAAGTATGATCAAAAATAGGGATGGGATAAAATTTAGGAACACTGATTTCATTTCCTAGAGGACTAAAAGATTTCTAAACAGCAGCAGCTCGCCACATCCACTGGGTGATTTTACCTTGCCCACCACCCCAAGGTTTTTACATTTTTTAAGTTTCCCGGCTCACGGCAGTGGAGTTGAGGACACCCTTCCAACCTCCTGGGAAGCTGGAAATGTCAGCACCAAGGGAGCCTCAGGTACCCTGGAGTCCCCAGGGAGATGTCACTGATTAATGCAATGTAGACTAAAACAAATACATGTTCAGAGAATAAATTTCAGTATCGGTACATCTACAGAATCAATACCCACTCTTCACCACAGCTGTTTAAGTTAAACCTATAAAGGACTGCCACCTTAATGATAAACATCTTTTCAGCTAGTTTAACATTTCCTTAACATTTTACTTTTTAATTTTTCGAGGAACCACCACACTATTTTCCATGGCAGCCGTACCATTTTACATTCCCACCAACAGTGCACAAAGGTTCCAACTTAACATCTCAGACCCCTTCAACAATTTCCCTACTAGCAAGATTTAATATTAACAATAGTGTGACTTAACTGATTTGAGCTACTACAGACAAACGATTTTGTTTTTCTCTTCCTAGAAGGCCCTCTTGTCCTTAGTTAATCCCTAAAGTCTGAGGTACATGGGCTCACCATCCCGTTCATATTGCCCAGTTACTTTTATTCCACAGCATGCCTTTGGAAGAGCTGTAACACCCTTTCAACAAAGCCTGTAGAGTCTGTGTCACATGAGGTGCAGGCAGTATTGAAAGAGTAAACTTTAGAAATTAATAACTTCAACATCTATAGTTAAGAGAGAAGATCCAAGATAGTATCCACCTTGTAGGCATGTGAATACACAAGTATAGGTCAAGACAATGACTAGAAAGCTTCAGGTTATTAAGACTGAGCTGTATATCCCACTCATTAGCAAGTCATAAATATCCCCATCATACTGTCACAAATCCAGAAGCACTCTAATTCCCAGGGTTGGCCAGGATTCGAGGAATAGACACTTTCCCTACATTGCTGGTTAGAGTCCAGATTGGAACTTCTTTTCTGAAAGGCAATTTGGCAATACGTATTAAGTGCTATGAAAATGTTCATATTGTTTGACCTAGTAATTCCACCCTTGTAGTAAATTTATGCTGAGCAAATAATCATAGATATTCACAATGATTTATGAATATAAATTTCCCATTCAGTGTTGCTTATGTTCTTCCTGAGCGACTGGAAACAACTCAAATGTCTAAGGGGTTGGTTAATAAATTAGAAGACACTCATAGGATGGTACAATATGTAGCCATAAGATTAAAAATGTTTTCAAGTAAAATTTAATGACATGGGGTCATGACATAATATTGAAGGTCAAAAAGGAGACTATGAAACTCACATGGCATGATAGTAATATTTTTTATAAAAAGCATAAGCATATACATGTGTAGGAGAAAGACTAGAAGAAATACATATATAAGTATGTGCATATGAATAGAGAAAAGACTAGAAGGAAATACACTCAGAATTTTAACAGTAGTTATTTTGGGATGGTAGGATCATGAATGCTATCCATTCTGTTTCCCAGATTTACTAAAGCAGGGGTTCTCAAACTTGAGTGTGCATCAGAATTTTCTCGACGGCTTGCTAAACCCACCAGAGTTTTCAATTTCACAGGTCTTGGGTGAGGCCTGTGAATCTGCATTTCTAACAAGTTCTTAGGGGATGATAATGTTTCTGGTCCAGAGATCACATTTGGGAAATTCACCGTTCTTTATTAACAGTTAAAAAAAAAAAAAAAAAAAGGCAATTAAAACTTTAAAATTGTAAACAACAAAGAAAAAACTGACATTAAATATATTTAGGGTACTGAAAAAGAATCTGAATTTTTAGAAATTATTACATGTTCTGTTAAGGCTATCGAAAAACCCCACAAACCAGTGTATGCTTATCATATCATCACCTCCATCATATTATCTATCAAATATTAAATATTAGCTATTATTTGTCCAGTATGATTCTATGTAACAGGTGTTGCTTCAGGAACTTTGCATACGTTATTCCAAGGATTCACAACAACCTTGCATGGAAGGTATTATCATAATCTCGTTTAAGAAAGAAAGAAACACTAACAGGTGGGGGGAGGAGGTGGCAGTCGATACGCATATTCAAGGTGTCATAAGTAGTAGGTTATAGAGCTGGGATCAAAGGCCAATTTATCTAGCTCTTTCGAAGTCTGTGGTCTTTCCAGTATAAGACACACATTTTATCCCAACTGTAAAAAAGTATGGAGATATTTTTGGAATAATCATGTGGTATACACAAGAATCCACCTCTCCTCTCCTCTCACAGGGCCCAGAATTCTATCATCAGAACCATTATCTTTAGGTGGACAGCCTTGTTGTCTCCAGGAATCTTCTTTTTTAAATTAAATATCATCGTAAGGTAATGCAAATAGGCTGACACACTTTCTTTTTCCATTTTTACTTAGTTTCTACTTTTATTCTACTTGATTATTTCTAATAAAAAGAAATCCATTGCTTTCATTGGTTAGTTTTTTTCTAATTTTTTTTATCACATTAAAATACACATAATATAAAATTTACCATCTTAACCATATTTAAGGGTACAATTCAGTAGTATTAAATACATTCATAACGTTGCACAACAATCACCATCAATCATCTCCATAACTCCTTTCATCTCATAAAAATAAAACTCCATACCCATTAAACAGTAACTTCCTTCCCATTTTTCCCTTCCTCCAGCCCCTGGCAACCACGATTCTACTGTCTGTCTCTATGATATTGACTACTCTACGTACTTCACATATGTGGAATCATACAGTATTTTTTTTATTGGTTTATTTCATATAGCATCATATCCTCGAGGTTCATCCATGTTGTAGCACGTATCAGAATTTCCTTCCTTTTAACTTTTTTGTGGCTGAATAATATTCCATTATATGGATATACCACATTTTTCTTATCCATTCATTTGCTGATGTATACCTGGGTTGCTTCCACATTTGTAAATTTGGATTTACAAATATTTCTTCGAAACTCTGTTGTCAATTCTTTTGGTATACTCCCAGAAGTAGAATTGCTACATCATGTGGTAACTCTATTTAATTTTTTGAGGAACCACCACACTATTTTCCATGGCAGCCATACCATTTTACATTCCCACCAATAGTGCACAAAGGTTCCAACTTAACATCCTTGCCCACACATGTTCTTTTCTGTGTTTGTGGTAGTCGCTATCCTAACGAGTGAGGTGGAATCTTACTGCAGTTTTAATTTGTATTTTCCTAATGATTAGTGATGAACAACTTTTCATGTGTCATTTGTATATCTTCTTTGGTCATTTGTATGTCTTCTTTGGAGAACTGTTTATTCAAGCCCTTTGTCCACTTTTCATTTGGGTTGTGTGTTTTTTTGTTGTTGTTGTTGAGTTTTAGGAGTTCCCCACATATTCTGAATATTGATCCCTTATCAGGCATATTATGATTTATGAATATTTTCTCCTACTCTGTGGGTTTCCTTTTCACTTTGTTGATACTGTCTTTTGAAGCACAATGTTTTTTAATTTTCAGAAGTACAATTTATCTTTTTTGTGCTTTGTTGCCTGTGCCTTTGGTGTCATATCCAAGAAATCATCACCTAATCCAATGCCATAAAGCTTTTGCTCTATGCTTTCTTCTATAGAGGTAGGTCTTATGTTTAAGTCTTTGATACAATTTGAGTTAATCTTTTGTATATGTTGTTAGGTATGGGTCCAATTTCATTCTTTTGCATATGGATGTCCAGTTTCCCAGCATCATTTGTTGAAAAGACTATCTTTTCTCCATCGAATGATTTTGGCAGTCTCGTCAAAAATCATTTGACCATATATGAGAAGGTTTATTCCTGGGATCTCTATTCTATTCCATTACTCTATATGTCTGCCTTTATGCCAATACCGCATTGTTTTGATCACTGTAACTTTGTAGCAAGTTCTGAAATCAGGAAGTGTGAGTCCTCCAGCTTTAGTTCTTTGATTTTTTTTTTTTAAGATTGCTTTGACTATTTGGGGTCCATTGAGATTCCATAGGGATTTTAGAATAGGTTTTTCTACTTCTTTAAAAATGTTGTTGGGATTTTGACAGAGATTGCATTAAATCTTCAGATCACTTTGGGTCATATGATACACTTTCATTAACAGAACAGAGTGAATATTTTTAACAGGCTGCATTAGTATACGCAGGCACTTCCCTATTCAAGAACCAAAACAAAGTAAAGGGATGTTTTTCTTTAATCTGATAATTTACTTATATAGTTTTTAAAAAGAAGGAAATCTCATGTAATTATACGTTGAACAAATCATTTTTAAAAGAATGAAATTTCATCTGGTCAGAAATGCTTAGGAAAATCATCACACAGATAACGGGAATTGAAACTACCTTCGGAAAATTTTGATTAGAGGAAAAGGCGGAACTGGTTCAAATCTAGATAGGACATCAGAGAGAAGCCTTCAGGAGCAGGATAGGCGAGGTGGGATCCTGGGCTAGGGTGGATGCTGAACAGGACTACAATGTTTCATGGGAGCTCTTGAATGCTGGGGTGGTATATTTTAATCTACCTTTATTTTTAAAAATGGAAACTTCTATACTATGAGTAAAACGGCTATGACTCACATTTCACAATGTACATGGCTGATTATACACACCTCTGAGATGTCTCATATGTTTCTGACAGTTTTAAAATGCTGTTTTCTGAGGGAAGTCAAGGGTGGGGCATGGAAAGCAATGGGATATGTCCCTTTGACCCCTACCTCCTGCCACCTCCCACCAAATGAAGAAACTGGTCAGATATGACAAGCAAACCAAGACTCCTGCCTTTTCACCAAACATTTACAACTGTACTTTGACCTTTGATTTATAACCACGTGTACAAATATACCATAACATTTGTTATAACATAACTCCTTCCAGAGAAGGAGTCTGATCACAATCTAGATGCATGTACATATAAAGAACCCTGTAATGGAGTCTGGAAGGTACTAGGGATTATCAAGCTTAATTTCCAAAACATGTAAAAATAGAAAATGACTTCTTAGATAACTTCACAGGAGATAAAGGTCAAACAAATACAGACTGATTTAATCAGTCTGAATATGATCGCATAAACCTAACAATAATCATCTTAATAACCTCAAACAGCAAAAACTTACCTTTTTAATGCCTAACCTCAAAAACAGTTGCTAAAAATGCATGGCGATTTTTCACCCAACAAGACTAATACTGAAGTTTAAATGTTATTGTAATACATTACTAGACTTCTGCTCATATGGAAGTATGAAACAAAATTAACTTTTTACAAAATTTTTATATAAATACCTTTGAATCCAACTTTATTAAAGGTTAAGTAAGGGATCAACCTACTACACAGAACCTAAACTTAAGTTATATGTAAAAATGGCTTGTTTCAGCTTTGGCTCTCACTCTAGAGCTTATACTTTTATTACTTTGGTGATATGTGTTATGCTCTCTGCAGAGGCTGTAGATGGTAAGAGAGCAGATATTATGTCATATAAAATATGTATTAATATAATTAAGAATTGTGAGTGACACAATTGCTAAGTCTACATAAAAACTACAAAAATTGTAACTTTATTTTCAGGGAATTCAAAATTTTTCATGTTCAAAAAACAACCCAAATGTTTTTGTATTAATGATCCTTTTTAATGCATTTTGATGAAACTTATTCCCACTTGTTTTCAGGATTAACAAGAATATCTCTGAAGGAAGAGGAAATGTAAAAAACCCCACAATTATCTGAAAGCAATATTTCCATATAATTTTGTGTGTAAATACATACATACACATACACACACTACTTTGGGATTTGAGAAATAACAGTAAAAGCAAAAACTTCATACTATAGCACAAAAAAACCGTGGAAAACAGGTAGAAACAAATTATAAATTTCTACTCTCATAGATAACTTTATGCTTTTTCCTGTGTGCGTGATAAGAGGCAAATAAGCATCCCAAAACTAGTATAAACAAAGGATGCTTTATTGTCTAGTGTTAATCCAGAGTCAAGCACAGGCCAGTGGATACACAACTGCAGCTGGATAGGAAGAATAAGTTCCAGTGTTCTGTAGCACTGCAGGGAGACCACAGTTAACAACAAGAATTGCATAATTTCAAATAGTAGAAAGGATTTTGGATGTTCCCAATACAATGAAATGACGAAAGTTTGAGGTGATAGATATGCTAATTGTCCTGATTTGATCATTGCACATTGTACACATGTACTTAAATACTGCAATGTATCCCATAAATGTATACGATTATGTGTCAATTAAGAAAAAATAAATTTAATACGGAAAAAACCCAAACTAATATGTTTAAAAAATTTAACAGCAAGGCTTAAGAAAAATGAAAGCAAAATAACTATATGACTCAAAATAACTATATGAAGAAGTCTACCCCACCTCTCAAGGATCTACTTAGAAGACTTACCAGTCCTAACACACAAAAGAATTACTATAAATAACAGAGCAAAAATGGAGATCTACCACAATTTTGGATGTGGGTGAGGATGATTACATCATGAATTTGTTTCCAGTATTTTTGGAAAGCCAACTGTCTTCAGTTAAAAATATGAAACACTGCCACAGTAACAAATAACAAGAAGAAAAAGTGCTATGATACTCTACTCAAGGAAGAAAACAATCAACAAATACAAAATTGTTTTCAACGTGTGAAGGTGTTTCCGAAACTCAATTTATTTACAAATAAAAAAACTAAAAAAACAGAGCTCAAATTAGCCAAGCCCTGGCTTGGCTCCAAGTCTTGGCACTTTCAATGGAAAGAATTGTATTAAACACAAAGTAACAACCTTAAGCAATAAACAAATTCTGTATGTGTGACATTTTATGCATTTTTCATTTATCTTTTTATTCAATTTTCATGATCTGGAGACCTAAAGAGATATTTATAAAGAAAAAGCTTTTGTTTGTTAGTAATTTGATGCCAATAGATGTGAACAAATGGTGTCCTGTAATCTAATCAAGAGCTGGATCCCCTAGTCGATGATGTAAATTTAAAACAATAAATGGTAACGCTTTGTATAAATAAAACTAGGTCCCATACAGTGGTCAGACTCATGCCTTACATGTTTAAATAACTGCACTTTAAAAATTCAAGATCATTCGCAGGACGATCCAGAGTCACCTCCCCAGCCACTTTCTATCAGACAAGGCACAGCTCTCGGGCATCACCGAACACACCATGGTCTTTCTTGCTTCTGCACCTGCCCCATGCTCTCTTTTCCTCTTGGTTTCCTGACAAAATGTAACTCATCCACTCTCACCTCTTCAGAGAAGCCTGCCTGGACTTCTCCACTGAAAGGTGATCCCCATTATTTTTGTCTCTCATAGAACTTATTTGTTTGTTTCACAGTACTTATTACATTTTATAATTAATGTGTTTATTTTTTTCCTCTTGATCTGTTTCTCCAACTCCACTATAAGCTCCGTGGGCAAAGAGGCCATGATGGTCTTGCTCAGCATGGTACCCAGCACCCATTCAAATGACCCTTCCCTGAAGCCTTCTCCAAGTACGGCTTGTAGCAATGACTGCTGTGTTTGTACTCCTATCACATGACCACACCTAACTGTCACCCTCACTGCATCCCTCATTAAATAGGCAAAAAGAAAACAAAAATGCTTGCCTTAAATGACTATCTAATAATTCAAGATTGGAGAAATGCTTTTTACATTTATGCACCAGAAACTAGCCCAGATGCTTTATGTATATGATCTCAGGCCACAAGAGAACCTGCAAACTGAGAAGGTGCTTCACAGATACGGAAAATGAGGTTGAAGGAGGATTCCATCATTTTCTGAAGGCCACAGAGCCAGTAAATGGTAGAGTTAGGATTCAAACCAAGGTCTGTTCTTTCCTACATGTCATGGTCAACTGTCAGAAAGGACCAGTTTGTCTGCCCATTCTTTTCTTTCCCCAGTGCTTACTTGTCTTTCTTCCTTCCTCCCTTCCCTTTTAAAAAAAAATCATAGTGACCATGGCAAACATACTTTGATGTGTGCTGGGGTCAGGGCAACTGGCTGATTATGCCTAAAATAGTACATAACCATATGACACTAAACACATAGTTTATCATATAAAATAGTGTGAATAGCAATTGAACAAAATACATGTATATTTCAGAAATACTCATATATCTACAAATATAATATCGAACAGAAATCAAATATTAAATGGAAATGCACAGAATCACTAAATCACTACAGACAGTGGTTGAATTACATAAATGATTTCTGAATATTTCACGATGCAAAACAGCAGGTATATCAACAAGAATGTTTAGAGAATGAAAAACTCCAATTAATTTTATAGTTTAGAGAATGAAAAACTCCAATTGATTTTATAGTTTAGAGAATGAAAAACTCCAATTAATTTTATAGTTAACTAAGGATAAGAACTTCAATTCTTGCCAAACATGCACTAGAGTTTCTCATATTAACAAGTATACCACATAGAATATAAATTACTTTAAGGACTGCAACTCTTTCCTTCACGTGTATATTATGCACACACATGCATGTATACACACAGCCCTCCAGCTATCACGTGGCTTTTAGAAGTTATTTCATATGCCACTGTCCATAACAAAGTACCACAGACGGGGTGGCTTAAACAACAGACATTTATTTGCTCATAGTTTTGGAGGCTGCAAGTCCAAGATACCAGGTGTCAGCAGGTTTGGTTTCTCCCCTCTCCTCTTGACTTGCATGTGGAGGCCTTCTAGCTGTGGCTTCACATCCTGTACGAGCACACTCCTGGTATCTCTGTGTGTCCAAATTTCCTCTTTTTATAAGAACACCAGTCATACTGGATCAGGACACACCCTAATGACCTAACTTTAACTTAATCCCCTCTTTAAAGTAGACCCCTATCTCTAAACACAGTAACATTTTGAGGGACGGGTTTAGGGCTTTAACACATGGAACTGGGGGAGGAGGGGAAGGACATAATTTAGCCTATAAAAGACAATTTCTTGTTTCCTTAATACTTGAGTAACTGGAGTAGTAGTGTCTGCTTTGAATATCTGGTTCTGGTTAATCAAGGTACTTATTCAATCACGAACATTTGCTCAGTACAGTTTATGTCACATAGATAAAGAAGCTGTCCCTAAGATGCTCATGTTCTAGTGGTTCAGATGGATACACAAAAGAGAGAGAACAAGAACACCGTAGGCTCTTGACCCAGGGTGGAAACAGCAGGGAAGCGGTTAGGAATGGCTCTCTGGAGGAGGGATACTTAAGCAGATATCAGCGAATATGGCAGAGTCTCCAGGAAGAGCAGATAATCACCAGAGGCAAAAAGCAAAAGCCACAGTGAAAACAGGGGAGCATGAAAGATGAGTGTAGACAGGTAGGAAGGGGCTAGATCACTAGGAGACTTATCACTTAAGCTAACGAGCTCCGGCCAGGCTCACTGGTATGTGGCCCTGAGCCCCAAGCTGCCTCCCCAGTGATTTGTCACTGATGATGGTTGAATAAGTTATAAAATGTTCTTTATGAATTAGGCTAGATCCAAGATTAACTCTTTAATGCTATACTCACACATCTGCATTACAACATGCTTTTCTGAGTGTGTGTGAGAAATAGTGGAAAACAGCTGGTGTCCCCAAAACTGTAATGGAAACACAATGCTCTAGTAATCCTCCATTTCCATACGTTTCCATTCAAATCCCATATGCACCATTTACTAACAATATAAATTTGGGCAAGTTGTTTACCCTCTTGTATCTCAGTTGCCTCATTTGCAAGATGATGATTATAAGTGTTTACCTCAGAGTTACTACAGGATTAAAACCACTAATCAATGTAAAAGTTTAGTACAGTGCCTGCCACATAGCAAGTGCAAAAGAAATACAGTATTAATTACTACCATGACTACTGCTACAACTACTCTACTATTACAAAGGGCAAACGGTAAGAAATTCTGATCTAGAAAATTGATTTGATAAAGACAAGGAAATGATACCCAGGCTTCTAGTTGGCAGTTGCATGAACAGTGGTGTCACCAACTTAACACACAATTCAAGAGGAGAAGTAGAGAAGCACAATTGCAGACAAGCTAAATGAGATGTGCTTGCAGAACATCAAAGTGGAAATACCCACCAGGCAGCAAGATTTATGATCTTGAATATCAGGTGAGAGAACTAGCTAGGTTGGGGATATGGAGTTGGAACTCATGAGTATAAAAATTCAAAATTAAAGTTAAGTATCTAAGAACTGGGTCTAGGGCTGGCTGGTTAGCTCAGTTGGTTAGAGTGCAGCCTAATAACACCAAGGTCAAGGGTTTGGGTGCCTGTACTGGCCCGATTTATTACATTACTTGGCATAATTTGGGTTGGGGGCGTAAAGTGCACAGCAATCTGACTTCTTTATTCTTATTGCTGTTTTCAACTGTGGGCACCATTTTGGTAGACTGGAAATAAAAAGGTACAAGCAGACCTAAAGGTTATTTTTCTCTTGAATTATATGATATCCGGTATTTTTTCATCCTTTAGATAAAATATTTTCTCAAAAATATTACTGTCACTTTAAATCTTTAACCTGTGTAAATATAATTTTTTTTAAAAGAAATACCGTTCCTTTTTAAGGGACGTCTCCTACGTTGTTGGTGGGAATGTAAATTGGTACAGCCATTGTGTAAAACAGTATGGAGGTTCCTCAGAGAACTAAAAACAGATCTACCTTATGACCTTGCTATCCCACTAGTGGGTATATACCCAAAGGAAATGAAATCAATATATCAAAGAGACACCTGCACTCCCATGTTCATCGCAATACTATTCACAATAGTCAAGAGAAATCAACTTAAATGTCCATCAACAGATAAATGGATTTAAAAAATGGTATATATACACAATGTTATACTATTCAGCTACATAAAAAATGAAATACTGCCACTTGAAGCAACATGGACGGAACTTGAAGACATCATGTTAAATGAAGTAAACCAAGCACAAAAAGAAAATATTGCATGATTTCACTCACACGTAGAAGTTAAAAAAAAAGAAAAAAGAAAAGAAAAGTGGTTCTCACAGGAGTAGAGAACAGAATGATAGTTACCAGAGCCTGGGAGGGGAAGGGGCGCAGCGGAAAGGGGAAGTTGTGGGTTAATGGGTACAAAACTACGCTATCTACCCTAAGTGAATCATTGTGCAGTATATGCATGTATTGAAACAACACACTGTACCCCACAAATATGTACAGGTAAATGTTAAAAATTAAAACAAAGAAAGAAATACCGTTCCTTTTTAAAAGTTATGGCTCTATCTTTAGGGGGCTGCCACGTTGGTACCAAATTATACACACTGGAACAAAAAAGCAGCTCACTACAGTCCAATGAAGCATTCAAGCAGGAGCTCCGATGGCAGTTTTCAGATGCTTTTTGATGATGAATGAAAACATTAAGCTCATACTCGGAGGCAGCATACAATAATTCTCCATTCCCTGATATTAAAAACTTATAAAGGAACATAAAACTAGCCAAATACCATAATTTACCCCCTCTGGTTAAAGCACTCTTCTGAGTTAACCAGCCTCTGAGAAGAATGGGAAGCTCCAGACAGGTTGGCAGATGTCAGGGCTAAGGCAGGGCAGCAAAGAGATGGACCTGCAGAAGGACAGACTCAGAAGGGTGCAGGGCAGGAAGCTGGGGTGGGTGAGGTGGGAGAAACTGAGATGGTACCAAAAGGAAACTGAAAGATGATTCACTATTCTCCCATGTTGGCAACTCTCTGCATTATGGACCTTAGGTTTTTCCGTGTACTTATTCCTAAGGTACTTATGAGACATACAGTTAAATGCGATGAAATAAAAGCATTTTTCTATATTCCCCTTTCTTAAAATCTATTGTAAGAAGGAAGAGAATAAAATAATTCTCTTTGTAAATAATCGTGAAAGTGAAACAAGTACAAATAGTCATTACCCCATTAACCCAAACTATGATGAACATTAGCTGAATACAGGGAAATCTGGATCAAAATGAGGGAGATCATTGGCAGTTGACATATAGCACCCTGGAATTCAAACACGATATAGATTTTTGTAAGAGCCCTAAAAGGTCCCTCAAATGAGCCTTTGGTTGAAGGGTGAAAACGTGCTAGAAGAAAAGGGGGGCAGGGGACACCCCTAGAGAACCCCTGTTCACAGCATAGGACAGAAGAGGAGCTGATGGGTGAGCTATGAACAGCACATTTACTGTCTGAGGAGGAAGTGACAGGAATGAAGGAGGGGACGCAGGGGTCACACATCAGTACGATGACAGCCTATTTCACTGCCAGCCCCAAAGTGGGGAATGTCTGAAAAGTGAGAGAGCTGTTACTTAAGCAATGATGCAGCTCAAATGAGAAACCGGCTGACGTGTAGATCTTTCACATCACAGGAGTGGTAGAAATGAATGAAATACTGCCACATGCAGCAATGTGGGTAAGTCTCAAGACAGCATCAAGTGTAAGAAGCCAGAATATATACTGAACAGTTCCTTTTATGTAAAATTCAGAAACACAGAACTAAATAGTATGAGGGTACTTCAAAAAGTTCTTGGGAAAATAGAGTTGAAAGATAATATGGATCCTTCCATGAACTTTTCAAAGTACCCTTGCATTAGAAGTTAAAACAGTGGTTACCTGTATTAGTCAGTTTCCTGTCACTTATAACAGAATACCTGAAACTGGGTAATTTATAAAGAAAAGGAATTTATTCCTTACAGTTTTGGAGGTCAGGAAGTCCAATGGTATGGCTCAGCATCTGGTAAGGGCCTTCTTCTTGGTGGGGACTCTCTGCAAAGTCCTGAGGTGATGCAGAGCATCACATGACCAGGGGGGCTGAGTATGCTAACATGCTCACTTTATCTCCTTATAAAACTACTAGTACTACTCCCATGATAACCCATTTATCCATTATAGCCATTCATGAAGGCAGAGCTCTCACAATACAATCACTCCCAAAGGCCCCATCTTTCAAATGCCATAGTTGGATTTCCCACCCTCTTAACACTGTTACAACAGGGATCAAGCTTCAACATAAATTTTACGGGGACATTCAAACTATATCATTACCTTTGAGCAGAAAGGAAGGCTTGCCTCATGACTGGAAGGAGGCCTAAGGGGACTCTGAGACTCTAGTGGTATCCTATTTGTCAACCTGTATAGTTGTCACTTGAGTTTTTCATGTTGATAATTCATTGAGCTATAATTTTATGTTATATACACTTTTCTGTATGTGTGTTATGGTTTTAAAAATGTAGTGGGGTAAAGAGAAAGAGAGAATATGAACGAATGAGAATAAACAGTCCCATGGCACCCTAGCAGAAAAGGCATGTCAAACTATGATGAACATTATAAGCGAGAAATCAGGCTGGCCTCTGATGTCACTTTAGCAAAATTCAATGCCAAAAGAAAATGTCTACAAAGTTCTAAGGGGAAAAAAGGCAACTCAAAAGAGTTTTATACCCAGACAAATTATCAATCAAAGAAGAAAGAAACGAACATTCTCAAGTGCTATGGTTTGAATGTTTCTGTCCCCTCCAAAAGTCATGTTGAAACTTAATCATCAATGCAACAGTATTAAGAGGTGGGGCCTCCAGGAGATGACTGAATCATGAGTGCTCCTCCCCTGTGAATGGGATTAGGCGTCCTTATGAAAGGGCTTGATGGAGGGAGTTCGTCCCTCTTGCCTTCTGCTACGTGAGAACATAATCTTCCCGCTCTCCGGAGGACGCAGCAACAAGGTGGAAGCAGAGCATAGCCCTCACCAGAAAACCAAACCTGCTGGTGCCTTGATCTTGGACTTCCCAGCCTCCAGAACTATGAGCAATAAATTTCTGCTCTTCATAAATTACCCAGCTTCAGGTACTCTGCTATACCAGCACAAAACAGACTAAGACATCAAGTACACTGGAATACAGGATATATAACATGAACCCTCTTTGGGAAAAAAACCCCAAAACCTGACAATTAAATCCAGCCAAGTAAAAAAAAATCAAAAAGCTATCAACATATTTTGAAAAATATAGCTTGAAAACATAGTTATATATATTTATGCATTAAACATATAGATAATGTACATATATATGTATACAATTGCTCGATGTTATCCATAATTTTTATTTTTACTTCAGAATGATCTTTTAGGAATTAATATCTTAATATTCTTGGGCTCAAGCAGTAAAACTTCAGTAATTTCTTCATTTAAATTTCCTTACTTCGCCCCAATCACACTGGCTATTATAAAAAAGACAGAGAAAAACAAATGCTGGTGAGGATGTGGAGAAAGAGGAACACTCCTGCACTGCTGGTGGGACTGTAAATTAGTGCAGCCACAATGGAGTACAGTATGGAGGTTCCTCAAACAACTACAGATAGAACTTCCATATGATCCAGCAATCCCACTCCTGGGGATATATCCAGAGGAATGGTAAACATCAGGTTGAAGGGATACCTGCAGTCCCATGTTTACTGCAGCTCTATTTACAATAGCCAGGTGATGGAACCAACCTAAATGTCCATCAATGGATGACTGACTGGATAAAGAAATTGTGGTATATAAACACAATGGAATACTATTCTGCCATAAAAAAGAATGAAATTCTACCATCTGCAGCAATGTGGATAAGCCTGGAGAAAATTATTCTGAGTGAAAACAACCCAGGTACAGAAAGAGATATACCATATGTTCTCACCCATAACTGGGAACTGAATCAATAAAAAAACAAATGAACAATAAAGAGAGAGAGAAAGAAAGAAACAACAATCACAATCATACATTGAACTTTTGGAAAACTAGAGGTGGAAAAGGGGAGGGGGCGGGCGGGGGGCCAATGAGGAACTGGTCAACAGGCACAGAGAACGACTGTGTATTGTCATGATGAATAAGCTATCTATACTGATCTGATCCACACATTGTACACAATTATTGAAAACCAACGCTGTACCCCATATGTATGTACAATAAAAATAAAGAAAAGAAAAACTAAAGATAAATAAATTCAAATCAAATTGAATATAACTATTTGTCATATAGTTTCCCTTCTACCTCCTGACCCATCCTTCTCTGTTATCTTGAGTGATGGTCACCAAACATAATAATTATTATTTCAAGTTGGTGGGATTTTGACTGAATATTTTTAGCTTTCTGAATATTTTAGTTCTTTAAAGTGGTGAATATAAAATATTTTTATGTTAACAATACAATCTTTTTCCCCCAAATTGAATTAATTGGTACAAAAAATGGTTTCCCTTCCTTTTGCCTACCACCCTCCCCAACTCACCCCCCGCCAGAAAAAAATCTGCAATATTCAATGTACCTAAAAAAAAAAAACAAACAAAAAAAAACAGACCTCCTTATCTACTGTCTGTATCTGCTGGATAAAGTGAGCCACTAGGCTCAAGAAACTCAAGTCCCTTAATGACAAAACAATCTACCACACAAAAGAAATTGTATAGAATTGCACTGTTCTGTGAACAAGGTGACACACTCTCATGACTAAACTTGTTTATCCATTGTCAAAATCAACACTCTGAACTCCAAAACATTTTCTCTAACAACTTACCTGGAGTTGATGAGGGAAGCATTTCAAGTAACTAATTACTGTGCATCCCTCACAACACAAGCTGCCAGCTGGTGGCTTTTGCCAAGATGTCCACCAGTGAAGGAACACGATGCCACCTCCCCTCTCACCTGCAGTGACAGCAGCATTTGACTTTGGAGTTGACTTGCCTGGGCAGAAAGAGTGGAGATGTTCTGCCTGGCTGCATCCTTTGTTATAATTACACCGAGTAGATAATTTGAATGGAGGTAAATGGAAACATATTCTCTTAAAGCACCCAATTCTACTTTTATATTAAACTTAAAAACAAACACCCTAGCTTTTCTGAGATAAATATGTGTTTCTGGCAAATTCACACTCACAAAGAAGGCCAATTAAAGTTCAAATACAAGTGAGCAGGAATTTCACTTTCTTTAGAAACAGCAGAAGGCTGTTCAATTGTGGACTACAGCTACAAACATGTAAGAATTACTGATCATGCAAAGTAACTTTAAAGCTGGAGTTTCAAAGTTCACATCTCTAAAAATACACAAAATATACAAGCCAGGCCACTGTTTTTGGCACAATTTTCAGGAGACTCTTAGGGAGAACTTTTTGCATTTTTAACTCCAGATCCATACTGTGAACCAGGCCCTGAAATTTCCAGCGGTGACAAGAGTAAACATTAACAGTAAAATGATAAAATAAAAAAAATTTTTTAAATGGTATTCAAGACACCACTAGCCAAACGGCGTCGTGCTAATGACTTCTACTTTTAGATGACAAGTCGTGCTATTTAAACAAGGAAACTTCACTTCAGACATCCTACTGGAACAGGTACCAAGGCAACCACACTGCTGCTAGGCTGTGGGTAGCTGTGGGGAACTGGAGGAGGGAGAACGTACTGATAAGAATCCAAAACACCACCACGAGCTTAAGAAATTATCTGAAGAAAAACTAAAAACTGGACCCAATTCAACACCCATCTGCCATCTCTGGAAACAAAAAGAAATAACTCAGGGCTCCCTGTCTTTAAACAATTTCATATTTCAAAACTGCAAGTAAGGAAGATTCAAACCCTCTGTACGAGGTTATTTTAAAGAGATCCTGTGGCTGACATTTTAGTGATATTTCTGGACATGATATCTTTGCTTGATTACTTGGGTATGGAATATTGAGCTCGTAGTCTCTGTAACCTACTCCTGTTAGAACAGCTGAAAGCATGACATGAATGCTGTCAAAATACGTCATAAAACACTCATATTTCAAAATAGTTTTGTGTCAAAAGCTATTAATCATAATATCAATATATAGAATGAGGGAGGCAGGCAATGTAAACTTCATTTCTTCTCAATATGAATAATAAAAATCAGTCATACATAATACACCTACACCCTTCCTCAAAACCAGACCCAAATCCCAGTGGAACTGGGATCGCAGAGTTAAGCAGTACCTTGCAGACCAGCCAGCTCATCTGGAGGATGAGAGAAAGTAATCATTTTCATGATTGCAACTGAATGATGAAGTTCATGTGTACATTACTATGTGTGGTAAGCTGAATAATGGTCCTCCAAATACATTCATGTCCCAATCCCTGGAACCTGAGAATGTCAGCTTGTAAGGCAAAAGGGACGTTGCAGATGTGAATAAGTTAAGGATCTCGAGACAGGGAGATTATCTGGGTGGGCCTGACGTAATCACAGTGGTCCTTATTTGAGGAAGGGGGATGAACCACAGTGAGAGGAGATGGCACAGTGATCATGGAAGCGAGATCCATGTGATGCACATTGGAAATGGAAGAAGGGGCCACACACCAAGAAATGTAGATGATAACTAGAAGCTGGGAAACGCAAGAAAATGGATTCTCCTCTGAATCCTCCTGAAAGAACCAACTCGGGTCAACTTGACTTTAACCCAGTGAAATTGATCTCAAACTTCTGACCTCCGGAACTGTGAGATTAAATTGGTGTTATTTTAAACCACTAAATTTGCAGCAATCTGTTACAGCAGCAATAGGAAACTAATACACTATGCAAAATGTTCTAGGTGCTTATCCACATTAGTTCTTTCAGCTATTCACAATGTCACCTTCTTCAACTCAGTAAAATTTTCAGAGCCTGAAACTACTATTCATAAAATGTCTATAACAGTTGTTGCCTCTTGTTACACAAAGGGAGACTGAAATAATATATTTTTATCTTGGTGCAGAAAATTTGAAAATTAAATAAAATACTCGTTGATTCTTATAGAAGGCCATAAAACATTATAAGTGATATTACAAGAACAAAAACACACTTTCATATACGACCCACAAAGTGGGCATTCTTTTATTACACTTCCGTTAATTTCCCTGTGGTTCTCATGCTATTGGATTTCTTCTGTATGGAGTAGGAAGTTTCAGTTAAAGAGAAAGAAAAATGAATGGATAAGCCCAAGCGGCTGGCCACTCAGGCTGGGGAACAAAGTGGTAGGGGAGATGGAGGCTAGACGGCTGAGGGAGACCAAGTGTAAGGCTGTGATCTGCTCACCTCTCTCTTCCCTGCTCCTTATACGCACAAAGGAATGAAAAGATCAGGAGGCCTTTAACAAAGTCAAAACATAAAGATACCATGACTCTCAGAAGGCTTTAAGTTAAGATTCAGATAAGTTAGGGGTTTGTTTTTCTTTTTGTTATGGCACTGATTTTACTGTTTACATCAAACATTGTTGGCAAAAATGTATTCAAATAATCCCATCCCATCTCCCTCCTCCCCTGCATCTCCCTATGCCTTTGGAAGTTCCCTTACACACTGACTCTGGGCTTAGTTATGTGACTTGCTTTGGCCAACAGGATATTACCAAATGTGAACAGAACAGAGACCTGGAAAGCACTTGAGCACCTGGGCTTGTACCTGGTATCCCTGAGCTGTACCTCCTGCTTTGTTTTGAAGAAACCACCACATGAACAAACCAAGCTAGCTTGTCAGAAGATGTGAGAGGCTACCTGGAAGGCTTTGCCGACAGCCTGCCAGCCTGACTGTGATTGTGACAATCACAATCCCAAAAGATCAAAATCCCAAAAATACAATTCTGGAAAAAATAATAACAAATTATTTAAAACATATTTATTTACATTTTTTAAAGGGGGGTTATGGAGAAACATTAAAAAAAACATAACAGAACACTTCATAGGCCACTTTACACAATAAAAGACTTTTTTTTTTTGTAAGCATAAACACTCAGGTATACTAACGAAATTGCATGGGTATAGCAATTATAGCAGATGAACCATATTCATAAAGAAATAGGTCAAAAAGCAAAATGTATAAACACATATCCCTACGGTTGGTAACTGTGTGCACCCAGCTTTATAAATGCGGTCATCTGAAATACCATGACACATAATCTTTCAGTGAGACTGACCACAATGGGTCACCAGCACATATACAAAGAGGCGAGATCTTGAGAATTTTATCTTTCACAAATGCAGATTTACAAAAAGGACATCTCTTCATTTGTTGAGGAATTTCCAATGTTTTTAATATTTTAATGTTTTAAATTTTTAATGTTTTTTCCAATGTTTTAAGATTTCAACATTTGTAATTTTAATCTTTCAAGACTATGATTTTTGTGATTTTCAACTTTCAGGATTTTGATCTTTCAGGACTTCAACACTTGCAATTATGGCATTTAGTATTGTGCTTTTTTGGATTATGATCGGCACTGATCTCCAAAATTTTGGGAAGTGGTTAAGATTACTGATATCATGGGGCCAGGGCAGAGTTTTTAACCCCAGGTCCTATGGTCAATATATACATTTTTCCCTAGAGAGAATCCACAGCTTTCATCAGCTTCCAGATGAGGCTCATGATCTCACAAACTCTGAGAACCAAGTGGGTATTAGCAGTATTAGCAACCAAGGTGATGCCTCAAAGTTATCCAACCAGTCTAGAATACCTAACTGAATGAAAGGCAGAAGTTTTGACAAGTGCTCAAGGAAGGTACAAGAGGAGATGGGGACAACAGCCTATTAATAGATTAAATCTGCATTTAAGTCATAAAATTTAATATACACCACTGCTTTCCTTTTTTTTTTTTTTTCCCTTTTATTGCTATTAATTCTGCTAAGGGCCACCCTAAGTCTCTCATCTCTACTTGCTATGGACTTAATGTCTGTGTCTCCCCAAAATTCATATGTTGAAGCCCTAGTCTCCAATGTAATGGTATTTGCAGGTGGGGCTTTTGGGAGGTGATCAGGCCGTAAGGGTGAAGTCCTCATGATTGGGATTAGTGCCCTCATAAAAAGGGAGAGGAGAGAGATAATCTCTCTCGCTCTGCCATGTGGGCAGACAGCACAAGAAGGTGTGCCCTGCAAACCAGAAGAAGACCCTTACCAGGAACCAAATTAGCTGGCATCTTGATCTTAGACTTCCCAGCCCTTAAAACTACAAGAAATACATTTCTGTTGTTTAAGTCACCCAGACTAAGGTATTTTTGTTATAGCAGCCCGAGCTGATGAGACATTTCTGAAGCCTTTTTAGACTATCTCAAGCGAAGATGATCTTCACCCAGATCACGTTCCTTCTGCAGTTTCACGTGGTGTCCCAATTTAACTGTCCCTTAACCATTCTTCAGCCTTCACTAGGTTATAAGCGCTGTTAGAAACAGACTGTGACATAACCTTTTGTACCTTCCACAAAGCCTAGAAACATGTTAGATAACAAGAGTTTAATAAATATTTAATAGATTGCTAACCACTTCCACAGAACCTAAGGAATGGTTAAAAGCATGGAGTCTGACAGACATAGAGTATTCCTCTGGGAATGACAAGCTACCCTCTCTAAGCGTCAGTTTCCTCATCTGTAACATGGGGGAAAAAGTAACTCTACATCACAGAAATATCTTATTTAGGATTAAATACCTTATTTAGGGGTGACAGAGTTTGGATGTGTTGTCCCCTCCAAAACTCATTTGGAAACCTGATCCTCAATGTGGCAGTGTTGGGAGCTGTTTCAGTCATGGGAACAGATCCCTCATGAATGGATTAATGCTCTCCCTGGGGGAGGGGGTCCTAAGTGAGTTCTTGCTCTATTAGTTCCCAGGTGAGCTGGTTGATTAAAGACCCTGGCACCTTCCCTCTTTCTCTCTTCCTTCCTCTCACCATGTGATCTGCTTGTACCCACAGGCTGCTGCCACTTTCCACCATGAGTAGAAGCAGCCTGAGGCCTGCACCAGATGCAGCTGTCCCACAATCATGAGCCAAATAAACCTCTGTTCTTTATAAACTACCCAGTCTCAGGTATTCTCTTACAGCAACACAAAACAGACTAATACAAGGAGAGATAAGCACTCATAAATGAAAACTATTAGTATCATCACCATCATCACTATTATGAACATAATTTCAACTTTATGAAAACTGATCAATTTAAGGCAATGACATGCAAAGTTATAAAAATCTTATTAAAACAGAAAATCCGATGTTATTCAAAGTGGTGTTTGCCACACTGTATTTAGTCATCTTAAGGTTATAATGTGACAGTGAAAAATCTGGCAGTCTGAAGAAACAAAAAGTTGTGATAAACTGGGGTTCAAAGAACTGTTATGAAGGATACAAACACAGACCAGAAATTTTTTTATTAAAGTAGGTGAACAGCTAATTTTTTTTTAAAAAAAAAGCGTACTGGGTGAGCAAAAGTTCTAGAATATCAATTAAAAGCACAAATGAAAAGAACAAACTTGATCTCTTGGTCACTGTCCTAGGAACACAGCAAATTGAGAAATAACATCCTCCAAGATGTTGTAAACATGGGCAACTCACTTTTGTGCATTGTTTTACAGCAAATTATAGCTAGTAAAGTCTTTGGGACAGCAATTGCTTTCATTCCGGTCAACCGAAATGACCAAACAATAAACCTTGAACACTAACCATTGATCTTGCTAATTGCATCTGCCACTATATTTGCTTCTTTTGTTTCCAGTCAGCCTCTTTTGCAGCACTATTCCAATTGTTAAATGGTCAGAACACACAGAGTGACAGATTTAGTGTTTCACTAGCAATTTATATAACTGACTGCAACACTGTTGTTGTAGTGAATCATGATTTATTTGTCTCACACTGTAGCACATAACCTTTTAAATGCAAGGGGGAAAAGCCAACATCTCTTTAAAGTGTAATATATGACCATCTACCACCATACCCTATGAACTGGATTTGGAAGAGAACAGATCAAGTGAGTGATGGATTTCTTTTCTCTTTCTGTAGCTGTAACTTCATGCATAGCCCATTCATGTGTCCTGGGCTCAGTTACTGTTCTTTATTTGCATGTGATTCAGAGGAAAAGCTGAGAGACATACATAAACGATATCCACACCAGACAGCTAACGGAACCTAGAATAAAGGGTAAAAACATGGAATATTTGGGGTGGGAATTCTATACTGAAGGATCCATGGAGATTTGGAGGCATTTTAAAATTCTTCAAATTAGATATAAAACTTAATATGTGAAAATATACATTTTGGGGGGAGTAGCTCTATAGGTTTCACTAGTTTCTCAAAGAGGTCAGTGATTCTTGAAAAGATTTTAAAAATGGCTTAAGGGAACTTGACCTGTTGTTGCAATAATAAGGACTGAAGACATAAATAAGCATGTGAACAATGAAACAATATCAAAGGACATCACATTTTACACCAAGGTTTACAAATAAAGAGTAAGGAATGTGAGAAATGGCTCATGTTATGGGCTGAATCATGTCCTCCTCACCCCCCAAATTCATATTGAAGTCCTAGTCCCCAATATCTCAGAATGTGACTTATTTGAAGATGGGGACTTTACAGAAATTATTTAGTTAAAATGAGATCATATGGCTAATCCAATATGGCTGATGTCCTTATAAGAAGAGGAAATTTGGGTATAGACACATACAGAGGGAAGACAAGTATTAAGACACAGGGTGAAGACAACCATCTATCTATAAGCCAAGGAGAAAGGTTGGAATAGAGCCTTCCCTTACAGCCCGCAGAAGGAACCAATCCTGCTGATATCTTGACACTGGACTTCTAACCTCCACAACTGCAAAAAAATTAATTTCTATTGTTTAAGCCATCTAGTCTGCTTGTTGGAGCAGCCCTAGCCAACTAATACAGTTAATCTTAGCTGTAACAGTGGATTAAGGGATAATTTAAAAAACAATAAAGACCAAGGGATTCTTCTGGGGGTTAAAACCATGGTAATACCAAGAATGAAGCTGGAAACAGTCTTGAAGAATACATGTTAGGTAATTTGGTAGATGACATGCATCATGATACATCTGAGTCTGCTACAAAACCCAGCCACTGAGTGCAGGGTTGAGGGGATAAACTAAGTAAAATGACTTCTTGGGGCCACATAAATGGGTAAGAAAGAGGCAGAAAATAATTTTATTACACCTGCCCAAACTGGCAATTATCAAAAATTAATCTGGACTTCTGCTCACAGGCATGATGAAGTAACTGGACAAAACATCTAATATAATTGCTTCTAGATATTGTGCAACAGGCAGCACAGGACTATGACTCTTGAGTGAAGGAAAATAAATGAGGGGACCCCACATTCACCCTGGTTTTCTCCCAGAAGCAATTTATAGACAGTTGTACAGAAAGTGGGGGAATCAAATAATAGGGAGCTGTTGCTGAGCTAAAAAGACAGAAATCAGGGTTTGAGGTTCCCAAGCAAGCTGGAATTTGTGAAACAAAGTAGCAGAAAAAAATGGAGCTATGTAGAAAAAGATACCCCAAAACTACATAGTGGTTCCCATGAGTCTTTGTATAAATAACAACTGTAATGTCCAGGGAAAGCCTCCTTAAGGCCGGGAAAGAAAAACAAAACAAAAACTACCAGAGAAAGACAAACTGCAGGTGAGATGTAAGCTGAACAGTTACTGGAGTTTACACAGGACTAGAAAACATTCACATTCTGATCAGCCAGAGAGTAGAGACCTTACTGGATGCCCCATCATTAAGTAGAGATCACAGAAATCTTAAGAACAGAGTTGATCTAGCTGAGGAGTAAAGACTAGTTTGGTTCAACCCTAACGAACATTAAAGACAAGGCTTGGAAGAATCAAGCTGGTCACCGATCAATTAAATGCTTGCCAGAATAAAACTCAACAGCCTACAAAGGAAGACAAAAAAATTCATACACTCAAAAATATACTATTCATAATGTCTTCCATACTGCAAAAAAATTACTAGATGTGCAGAGAAACAGGAAAAGATGATCTGGAAACAAAAGAAAAACCAGTTAATAAAGGCAGAATCAGAAATTCCATTAGCAAACCAAAAAATGTTAAAACAGCTGTTTAACCATAATTTACTGCATTACCAAATGGCTGGAAAAGAGATCAAATGTCCTCATCACAAAGAAATGATGAGGTTTGGTAATGATGAATATGCTAATTACCCTGATTTGATCATTACACACTGTATACGTGTACTGAAACTTCTGTACCCCCCAAATATGTATAATCAATGTGTTTCAATAAAAAACAAAACAAAAACCAAAAACAGCACAGCTATTAAAATACATGCAAGGATTTAAAGGAAAACATGATCATAAGAAAATAAGAGAAATGAAATTTTAAAGAGGTTGAAGAAAAATAGACATGTTATATACAAAGAACAATGGCAAGAATGACAGTAAAACAATGAATACCAGAGAGACAACAGAAGATCTCTGAAGTGCTGGAAGAAAATTAAAGAAAGAAAGAAATAAACAAACAAATAAATAGAACCACCCAAAATGTAAACCTAAAATTTTATATGCAGGAAAAAAAAAAAAAAAAATCCTTCAAAAAAGGCAAAATAAAGATATTTCAGATAAAGAAAAGTTGAATTTGTGGCCAAAAAGAACTGTACTACTACAAAAAAAAAAAAAAAATTCTTCAGGATGAAGGTAAATAATACTAGATGGAAGCTCGTATCTGCCTCAAGCAAAGAAGACCACCAGAAATGGTAAGTACATCAGTAAAAATAAGAGACTTTCTCCTTTCTTAAGTTATTTAAAAGATAACCGACTTAAGAAAAAACTAATAACAATATTACTGGAGGCTCTATCAATCAATTTTATCCGACATTTATAGAACACCAGAACACAGTCATTACAAATGCACATGTAAAATTCACCAGCATAGAAAACATGCTGGGCCATAAAACAAGCAATACGTTTTGAAGGCTTAGAATCATATAGATTAGAAATTATGATCACAATGTAATTTAAATTAGAAATCAGTCATACAAAGATACAGAAATCCTCAAATACTTGAAAACAAAATGTTTCTAAATTTCTAAATAACCAACATTTCAAAAGAAGGAATTACAAGAGAAACTGGAAAATATTTTAAACTAAATGATAATGAAAACACAGAATGCGTGGGAGGCAGCTAAAACAATATTTATAGAAAAATGTATACCTTTATTTATATCAGAAAAGAAGAAAGATTGAAAATCAACAATCTAAGCTTCCATCTAAAGAGGCTAGGAAAATCAGAGCAAACTGCACTCAAAGTGAGCAGAGCAAAAGGAAATCAATGAAATGCAAAACAAAGAATGAAGGAGCTCAATGAAACCTCAACACTAGTTCTTTCCAAAGAGTAATAAAATTGATCAACCCTAACTAGACCAATCAAAGGGAGGGAAAAGGAAGAGAAACAGAAATTACCAGTATCACAAATAATAATGGGGACATCACAGATGCTATACATCAACTTAGAAGAAATACACAAAATTTCTGACATATGCTAATACAAACTGACCCCAGAGGAAACAGAAAATCTGAAGGCCTTATATCTATGAAAAAAAAAACCTATAAGTTAAAACTTTCCCACAAAGATAACTGATGGAGTTTGGATGTGCTGTCCCCTCCAAAACTCATGTGGAAATTTGATTTCCAATGTGGCATTCTTGGAAACTTATTGAGTCATGGGGGCGGATCCCTCATGAATGGATTAATGCTCTCCCTGGAGGAGGGGGATTAATGAGTGAGTTCTCGCTCTATTAGTTCCCGCAAGAGCTCGTTGCTTAAAAAGACCCTGGCACCTTCTCTTTCTCTCTCTTGCTTCCTCTCTCTTGCTTCCTCTCACCATGTGATCTGCTTGTACCCGCCTGCTCCCTGCCACTTTCCGCCATGAGCAGAAGCAGCCTGAGGCCCGTGCCAGATGCGGCTGTCCCAGAATCGTAAGCTAAAGAAACTCCTCTTTTCCTTATAAATTACACATTCTCGGGTGTTTCTGTTATAGCAACACAAAACGGACTAAAACAATAACTTAAGACCAAGATAGCTTCACTGATGAATTCTTTCAAAGATTTAAGAAAGAAAAAGCATCAAATTTTACACATTTTATGAGACCAGAATATTCCTGACACACAAAAAACATACAAAGATACTATAAGATGGGAAGAAAACTATACACTAATATCCCTCATGAACAAAGTGAAAAAAAATTAAATAAAATATTAACAAATCAAATCTAGAAATACACAAAAAGGAAAATACAGAAAACAAAAACCATGATTATCTCAATATATATAGAAAAAGCATATGACAAAATTCAATACCTTTTCATGATAAATTACTCTACAAACAAGAAATAGAAGTGTACTTTCTAAACCTGACAAAGGTTGTTACCAGGCACAGGTCCAGCTGCCTGCACCCTTTCAAAAGTGAACCACTCAAAAGTCAAATATTGGTGAAGTCAGCCTTTATTCTGGAATACCAGTGACCTGAGAAGTGATGTTAGGCTAACCCATCTCTCCCGTAAACCTGAAGAATGTCCAGACTACAGCCATCTCCAAGACTCAGATTTACTGATGGGTTTTTTAAGAGGCAGCTGAGGAAATGGAACGTGGGAAATGAAAAGCAGGAGGGAGGGGGACGTGAGCTGACGAGGCTCCATGTAAGAAGTCAAGTGCAAGGTCTAAGGCTCTGCCTGGTTTCTGCTCCTGTCCTTGGTGTTATCTTAGGGTCCTGGGGATGGGTGGAATCAGCAAATCACTACTGATGTCTTCCTTGGTTTCCAAGGTCTGGATAGTATGTGCAAGTTTGCAGCTTCAGGCTGGCTGAAAAACTACATTTATGTAAATAATGTCATCGAGTTCCATAATCAAGGTTCAAAATATCAAATAACCAGGGAACTCAGAGAAATGCATGCCAAGAAAAAAAACTGTATCCTTTTAAAATCTTTTAGACTCCATGTGGTTTTAGGCCCCAGCATGGCTTCAGTCCTGCTCACTCCAACAAGGTCATCTACAAAAAACCTACATATAACATAGTATTTAACGGGGAAAGACTGGATGCTTTCCTGACCTTAAGATCGGGAATAAGATAAGAATGTCTGCTTTTGGCACTTATATTCCACATTGTCTAGGGGTTGTAGCCAGAATAATTAGGCAAGAAAACAAAAGGCATCCATACCGAAAAGGAAAAAGTAAAGCAATCTTTAATTGTAGATGGCATGATCTTGTACAGAGAAAATACTAAAGAAATTCACTAAAAAAACACTAATAACCAAGTTCAATAAGGTTGCAGAATAAAAGATCAATACAAAAATCAATTGTATTTCTACACACTATCAATGAACAACTCCGAAGTGAAATAAGAACATAATTTATGTACAACAGCATTAAAAATAATAAAATGCTCAGAAATAAACTTAACAAAAGAAGTACAAAACATAAACTCTGAAATCAACAAAGCACTGTTTAAAGAAATTAAATATCCAAAGAAAGGGAAAGACATCCCTTATCTGTGAATCTGAAGACTTAATACTGTTAAGACAGCGATATCAAAATAATCTACAGTTTCAATGCAATCTCTATCAGAATACCAATTGGATTCTTTGTAGAAAATGACAAGCTGATCCTAAAATTCATATGGAAATACAAGGGCCCTGAAAGAGCAAACATAATCTTGAAAAAAGAATAATAAAATTGGAACTCACACCTTCCAATTTAAAAACTTACTACAAAGCAGCAATACTAAAGATAGTGTGGTACTGGCCTAAGGCTAGACATACAAATCAATGGAACAGAACTGAGAGTCCAGAAATAAAACCATATATCTGTGGTCAACTGATGGTTGACAAGGGTGCCATGATCATTTCATGGGAAAAGAACAGTCTTTTCTACAATTGGTGCTGGGACATCAAGATAGCCACATTCAAGAGCATGAAACTGAATCTTTATCTCACACCATATATAAAAATTAACTCAAAATGGATTGCAGACATAAATATAAGAACCAAAACCATGAAATTCTCAGGGCTGGAAGAGATGGAGAAATTGGGGTGTGAAAGCTAAAAAGTATGGGGTTTCTTTCTGAGGTAATTAAGATGTTCTAAAATTGTGGTGATGGTTGGAGATCTCCGTGAACATACTAAAAAACATTGAATTGTACACTTCAAATGTGTGAGTTATATGATATCTAAATTATATTTCAATAAAGCTTTTACCATCAAAAAAATAATATGGCATGATCAAGTGGGCTTTTCTATAAACATACAAGAGTGGCTAAACATGTGAGGGTTAACATGTAAAAAATAAATCTACGTAATCCAGCACATTAGCATATAAAGGAGAGTTATTAGTGACCTATTGCTGTGCAACACAGTACTCCAAATTGTAACTTAACATAATTAACACTTATTATCTCATAGTTTCCAAGGGTATGAATCTGAGAGTGGCTTTTCCGGGTGGTTCTGGATCAGGGTCTTTCAGGTTGTAGTCAAGCTGTTAATTTGAGGCTGTAGAATTCTAACAGATTGACTGGGGCTGGATGATACACTTCCAAATTCATTTGTGTGGTTGTTGGCAGAAGGCTTCAGTTCATCACAATGTGGGCCTCTCCATAGGGCTATTCATAATATGGCAGCTGGCTTTTCCCCAGAGACAGGGATCCAAGATAGAGTGAAAAAAAGAACCTGAGAGCAAGCCCAAGATGGAAGCTACAGTGTCTTTTATAATCTAATCTCAGAAGTGACATATCATTCCTGCTGTAGTCTATTGGTCTCAGGAACCAAGGAGAGAAGAATACACAGGGTGTGAATACCAAGATGCATAGATCACTGGGAAAAATCGTATGATTGCCTCCATTGATGCAGAAAAAGCATTTGACAACTTTTACAACCTATTTATAAAAACTCTCAGAAAACTAGGAATACAGAGAAACTTCCTCAACCCAATAAGTTTTCTAAAAACTTACAGCTAGTACCACATTTAAAAATGGAGGAGGAAATGTGGTGGACAAATGGGTACAAAACTGTGCTGTCTATCCCAAGTGAGTCATTGCACTGTATATACATGTATTGAAACAACATACTGTACACCACAACATAAGTAAATGTTAAAATATTTTAAAGAAAATAATTAAAAATGAATGACTACATACTTTCTCCCTAAATTAAGATAAAGCAAGGATATCCCTTCTCATCACTCCTATTCTGCATTTTAGTGGCGGTCCTAACCAGTGCAATAAGACAAAAATAAATAAATAAATAAATAAAAAGCATAAAAATTGGAAAAAGAAATACAATTGTCTTTATTTGAAGAAAACATAATTGTATACATAGAAAGCCTCAGGGAATATACCCCCTTCCTCCAAATCTGATAAGAAACAAAAACACAACTACTGGACCTTATAAGTGAGTTAAGAAAAGTCACAGGAATCAAAGTCAATTTGAAAAAAACTGTTATATTTCTATATACTAACAACCACTGAAAATGAAATTTTAAAAATGCCACTTATAATGCCATCAAAAACATAAAATACTTAAGAATAAAATTAACAAAAAATATGCAACTGAGAACTATAACACTGTTGACAGAAATCTTAAAAACCCAAATAAATGGACAGATATACCATGTTTACAGATTGAAAGACTCAATACTGTAATGTTAAGATGCTAATTCTCTCCAAATTGATCTCTCAATTCAGGCAAATCGCAACCAAAATCCCAGCAGGCTGATTCTACAATTTATATGTGTATGCAAAAGATTTAGAATAGCCAAAATAATCTTGAAAAAGTTAGAGGACTTACACCATGTGATTTCAAGACTTAGTATGAAGCTACAGTAATCAAGACAATGTGGTATTGCTATAAGGGTAGAACAATGAAATAGAACACATATACTGCAAATATATTTAAACTTACATAGTAAAGTGATTTTTGACTAATGCACCAAAGCAATTCAATAGGAAAAGGAAATTCTTTTCTAGAAATGGGGCTGGAGCAATTATTTTTATGGAAAAAAAAATATTACACACAAAAATTAATTTGAGCTGATCACAGATCTCAATTGCCATGAAAGCAGAGATTTTTCTTTTTTTTCCCACTGATATCTGCCCAGAGACTTAGAACAGTGCATAAAAAACAAAAACAACATGCCATGGTAAAAAACAGGATGGGAACTGTGGGGATAGAGAACGTTCATGGAAGAACTTATTTGAGAAAAAAAACAAGATGGTACCTGAAGGCACAAGCTTTACAAATATTTGGGAGATGGAAATTCCAAGCTGAGAGCAAGATCATAAAGAACTAAGGGGAGGCCACTGACAGCAGCCCAGGAGTGAGGAAGTGGGGAAGGTAGCATGAAAAACATGGGGCAGATCATACTGCTTCTTATAGCTTCCTAGAGTACATTAAAGAATTCGAATCAACAAAGTGATATAATCTAACCTGTGATTTTATCACATGACCTTGACTTCTGTTTGAAGAGCAAACAGTAGAGTGGAGAGCGGAAGGCAAGGAAAACAGTCAGGAGGCTATTCTAGCAACCTGGGGGACAGAGGAGGGTGGCTTATGCCACCAGAACAGGGGAGCTCACATTCTAGTAGATTTGGGTGTTAGTTGCAATGTCCATTTTGTAACTTTTAAATGTTTGTTTCTTCCAAAGATTTTCTTCATGAGGGCAAGGATCATGTATGTTTCATTTAACACTGTTCCCCAAACCCAACTGATTACAGAAATATACTGTGCACAGGGCCAGAGGTCAGAATGTGATATGATAAGGTAGATTAGATAAGGGCTGTCCAAGGAGAAGAGCCGTTCTTTCTAAAACAGCAAATACAAAGGGTAACAGAGATAGAAGTGAGGCATATTGAAATCAATGAATGGATATTGAGAATGAGCATGGGCTTGGTTTACTAATAATAGAATGCACACTACTGCCTAAAACTTTAATGGAAGTACAAATGGCACAATCAGATGCTTTCGTGCAGTAGGTAGTCAATTTATGGAATAAACACTCAGTTGAAAATGTGAATGATTCTGGAAAGGTGTAAATAAACATAAGTAAGAGAGGCTGACCCGTGATGAGTTATGATAAGGCATAGTTTTGGGTCCATCCTTAGATTTCTGGTGTTAACAACAACAACCATCATCCCCATTGCACCTCTTTCCTATGTAATCCTTGCACCCCAAAAGAAACTCTCACAGTCACACATGCAATACCATTTGCATCTAACTCTGTATGACATTGCTTATTTTTTAAAATATAAAAATACTATAACATATAGGAGATGTTTTAAAGGGAGAGGCTATGTAAATGTAAGATATTATATATGTATTCAGATGGTAAGAACTGTATTTACAGACATATCTCTGGAATTTAAAAAAAATTAAATCTGGAATCTCAGTACTGCTGGCATTTCTCCCAGGGCAAAAAAACATTTAGTGTCCTATTAAATCAGGGGACGTCCACTGCAAACAGTGGCGTGCCTTCTCAGCGGGTGTTAACACAGATTGATGCACGTGTTCAATCACGCTGAACCTGACATTGGGCTTCCAGAAATTTATATTACAGAATGGAAACGTTTTATGTGTTGTAACTTCCCACCCCCTTTAAGGCAATAACTCACCAGGTAGAAACATAATTCACTTAACATTTTAAAAATCCACACTTAAAGCATTTTCTGGGGCTAATGATTCACTGAAATAGAATATATAAAATAGAACTTGTTAAAAAATATCATGTAGGAGACTTGATGGGAGTCATTTCTGATTATCAGCTAAGACCATGGGAATCAAAGGATATGATATATGATTTTTTTGTGAAGTATGGCAAAAGAAATATTAAAACTGAAATAAAATGTAAGAGCAGGCAATATAATCCAAACCAAAATTCAAAGTTGGATACAAATTTTCTGCTCCCCATATTTTCTCTCTTTTTCAAATAAATTTAAGGAATATATCTGAAATTACTGCAATCTGTCAACTAATGATAAATTATGCCTTTTTATTGGCTCATTATTGATACATTTATGGATATACTATTGGGAAGAATACTTACTTATGAAGCCAAAAGATCTTAAATAAAAATTGGATTCTGTCAATAATAAGCCATGTCAATAATGTAGCTTTGGGCAAATCACAATCTCCCTTGGTTTGACCATCTTTATTTTTTATTTATTAATTTTTTAAATTTTTTATTTTTTATTAAAGTATTTATTGTTACAAATCATACTTATTCTTTATGCCCCATATCCAATCTATTCTCTTCCCCCCCTTTCCTTGGTTCAATCATCTTTAAAAAGAGACCAGAGAGCTCTCCTTGCCAGCTTTATAGAACTGAGATTAAGTGTATGAAACTATTTTGTAAATTATGATACTCTGCATAAAAACAAAGGTATTTATATAATTCTATCTAGCTTAAAAGTAACCTTGAAAATGTTAGCAATCAATTGACAAATTCAATTTTGCACATGTACAAAGTGGCACAGTTTACAATTCCATAAAGAAAGTCCTTGCTACTTATCGCTCTATCTGTGAAGCTAGCATATCATGCCATTTGGCAACATTTCACAGATTGACAATTATGTCTTTTAGGGTATGTATCTTCATTAATATCTAATCCAGAGAGCTTTTATTTTTCATAAAATGCTATTTATTTACAAAGATTATTTATATTTTACTTTGACCTAAAAAGAGTACAAAATTAAAGCAGACAGTGATACTACCTGGGGTACTTATCACACACTGTGGCATGAATTCTATATTACAAATCTAGTCTATCTTCCTGTGTGTCCTCAGAGGTTACTAAAGCTCTCAGAGCTGCACGTTCCTCACCCAATAAACGGGGAGAGAGCCCCCAACTTCCCACGGCTGTTGTGAGATTTAAATGAGAAGATACCATAAAATGCTTAACAGAACAGTTTATGTGCTCAGTAAATATCAGCCTTCTCCTCCTACATCCTTTTGGCTTCTAAAACTAAAATAATAGAACAAAATCATAAAAGACGTAAACACACAAATAGGTGCTCAGGCACCTCCTAGTTCCTACTGCAGGACCCTCCTGCCTCTTTTCTCCTCTTCCTCCTGGCTCATCTCAGAACACCTGCACCCTCTTCTCCCTGCCTTTCAAAAGCCCTTTTGCCAGGCTCCTCAATCCCATCTGCACCTTTATAATGACTTTCCCTGAAGATTTCCTGCAGGACTGTCTCAGAGTCAGTCACTACATTTTCTAAGTGGTAGAGATGGAGAGGAAGGAGTATTAATAAAACTGATAAGGAGGGTAACAGCAAAAGCTGTTGGTATGGAGCCGCCATGGGCTGAATGCTTCCTATGTGCCGGGCACTGCACTTCCGTGCATGGTTGGCATTGCCCATGAGACAAGACGGAATCCAGAGAGTAAAATCAGGGTTTGCAAACTCAAATGCACAGCATACAGTGGCCAGTGAAAGGAAGGTAGTGGGCACAGCAGGAAAAAATAATGCAAGAGAGGGGACCAGACTAACCGCACTTCCATAAAAGTCCAAAATGGACATTCTTGACATTTTCTACAAGTCACTTTGAAACCAGACTATGTTTATAATCTTCAACTTCTGTTGCGAGAGACGTGGAAGAGGGAGGAGGGAGTGAGGTTTTGGTAATGGGCCACAATAATCAACCACATTGTATATTGACAAAATAAAATAAAATTTTTAAAAAAACACAGTAATCTTCAACTTGTGCACCATTGCCCCTGACAAGAGTAGCAAGCCACAAACTATTATAAATCTTCCAAAATCCAGTGACTAACAGGATAATTACATCATGTTATATTTTTGTATATTAAAAATCACTTTATAAATTAAAACAAAATATACAAAACATTGTATGACCCTGTTACATAATTTCCTCATTTTCATTTGACCAGAATCCTTCAACAATCAAAGTAGCTCAGCTAGGGACCTGGTGAACTAGAAGTTGTACTCGAGATGGAAAAGAGCCAGCTGCTACTCAACTGTGGCCAGTGGTTAACACATGGATAAGCCTCTTGCTCAAGAGTCAGGATTGTGCATGGGTCAAGCCAGCTCCACCAACTGTGTTCTCAACTACACTGCCCCACTTCTTGACTTCATTCCCAAGTCCAAGATGGGTGCTTCAATATAACCAAGAAGAGAAGTCGAGAAGATGGCAAATTCAGTAGTGCTAACTTTTGATCTAACTAGAAACACCATGACCCACCTCTGCCTTTCACAAATAACAGGATTTACGCAGACAAAACCAATTCAGATAATATAAAGCTGCCTTGGATTAGGACAGGTAATTAACCAGAATGGAGAACCTAGACTAAAAAAAATGAACCTGCTTATTATGTCCTTGGAGTCAGATCATTCTAGGTATGGTAAATGTTGACATTACATCTTTCCTCAAGTTAAGAGATCAAGATTTCACATGATAGCTAAACTAGTGTGCACAACTCCAGGACAGATATCACACTCTGGATCTGTAATGGTTTTAATTCATAACAATATAAGAAAGATTTAGGAAGATGGATCTATATACTGGTGTGTTTTAAACATGAAATAAACTGCTAATATGTAGACAAGTGACAAAAGGATTACAGTGTATGCACACAACAATGATATTAAAAAATGAAAGCAATCAGTTCAGAATAATGGTTATCATGAGTTCTGGGAGAAGAAAAAACTATCAATGACATGGGCATGATCACAAAAGCTAATGTAAGTTAGCAAGACATTAAGCAATTGGAAGACAAAGTTGCCTACGCAGAGCGGTAGTTTAAGATCTTAACATTGGGTTGGAGAGGTGAGTCTGATTAGTTATGAAAAATGCAACAATGTATTCACTACTTAGGGACAAATAAATAGTCACACAAAGGAGGGCAAAAGAAGTGAACGAATGAAGCAATCAATGGTCTAACCAAAACGCTAACCACGGAGCTTTCCAGGTAGAAAGGAGAACCAGGTGACCTGCTCCCAGCCTCAATACAGATCTCACAAAAAGGGCACAGACTTGGAAAATCACTTGTGAAGTTAAAATTTATTATTAAACTTGTGATGATGGCATGATGACAGTGATGTCTCTTGCTGGCTCTCTCGTCCACCCTAAGTATTGGCCTTGGAGAGCCACCCATCTGGTATTCATTCTCTTCCCCCTTCTCATCCCCTCGCTTACCTGTTCTGACAGTTCCTGTGAGTCTCAGCTCTCACACAAGAGGATAATTTAAAACCTCCCTTTTATCCACAGGACACACCGTCCAGTCACAGTGTGTGAGACCGTGGCTTCTGGCTCTACTCCATCATTCTCTCTCATTGGGCACTCGGCCACTAACTGCTTCTTCCCTGTCAAGAGGGTGGGGTTGGGGTGACCTCTATGCTTAGACTGTTTCAGAAGAGCCCAGGTTTCAGAAAAACAGCCTCTGAATAGTCAAAGTTTAATAATATTAAAATCCACTGAGTGTGTGTGTGCGCATGTGTGTGCGTATTCATTTGCCCAACATGTACTGAGCAGTTGTACTCATTTCTGACCCAGGGATAAACTTTTTATGTGGATTATCCTTTTACTCTTAGCAGCAACACTGTGAGGTGGGAGTTATTGCTCCGCTTGTTTTACAACAGGCATAGAGGGGAAAATAACTTGTCCAAAGTTACAGAGCAAGGAATTTAGACAGTGGGATTGGAATCCAAGCCTAGTGACGAACAGCCAAATAACGAACGTCTACGCTCTACTGTTTCCATTTTTAAAAAGTTTTAAACTTCTGGACCAAATAATTGGGAATCAACCAGGAGAGTGACAGTAACACAAGGAAAGACAAACAGGACACTTATCGTCAGGGACTTGATTGACCAAACAAAGAATACTGGATTTCCTTCTTGCCTACCTCCGTAAAGAAAGTGTTTTTCTTTAGCTTCTCAAAGTCCATAAGAAAAGGATTAAGAGATATGACAGAAAAGATTTTAGCCTGGTATATCTCCCCTTTCTTAATTCTGTCCATTCTGGAGAAGACAACTGGGAAGAAATTCTCAATTCATGACATTACTTATGAATGGGATTAATATCTGTTTCCATGCTTCACAAGAGTGCTAGAAAGAGTACATGTGCTTCTCATAGTTACTGTAATAAAAAATGCTGCCAGCATGTAAAGTAGGACACGGAGCCAGCTAGCCCCAGCTGTATGTACCACTGCAGACACACATAGGCTGCTTAGATTAGTGCAGGTAAGGTTCTCCATCTAAAACACTTTGCTGCATATCTAGCTGATCAATGCAATTTTTTCTCCAAAGGCAATTAATTATTTCAGTGACAAATGCAGGAAAAGGGGTCCTTTGACTGTCTAGAAGCCAAGAAACCAGAAATAACTGCATCAAGAACAAGTAACGGAAACTATGAATACTTAGGAGAGAGAACCACACAAAACACACAACTCAAACTGTCAGCTCACAAGACAACTAACTGCCTCTCGTGAGTGAAAAAATGAAAACGTGGAACAGAGAACTGTTCACAATCACCAGGTACAGCCACCAGCTCTGAAGTCACCTTTACATTGTTTATTCTGGATCTGATCTGTTTTGAGGATTGGCCAAGGTATCTGCCTTTCCTTCCCTCCTACCAATGCAGACCTTTTTTCCTTTTCACTAATTAATTCTTCCAGGAAATAATACAGAAGTGAAGGAAAAGAGGTGAAACTTCCGTTTAGTCACATTGCTGCTTTTTAGGAGAGACTGGATTTTGGCTGAGAATACTGGCCAAAAAGAGGCTTCTGAATTCAGGCAGGCTCAGGAGAAGATTTCAATTATGTGTATTTCTCCATCCTTCACTGGCAGAATTGCCTGCAGGTATAGGGGGAAAAAGCAGGTAGCCTCAATCTCCCCTTAAGAGAATCCATTTTTTCCTATGAAGCAAAAGCATACCATACAGCACTAGAACTGGGGGCCATTTGTGGGGCCAGGCAGTGGGGGAGCCACAGTCCCTGACCTGACCACAGATGGGATGTTCACCTGGGAGGCCCGCCCCACCCATAAATGTCCTCGATCTTTCTGGTTTCAGTGTTTAGGAACCAAAGGGCTTCATCTTCATGGCTCAATTTTCCACCCTCTACAGTCACAGGGATCTCAGTCTAATCTGTGGCATTAAATTTATGCTGATCACGCCCAAAATCATATACGCAGCCCACAACTTTCTTCTGAACTCCAGATTCTCAATTAGTTATCAAAAAGGTATCTCAAACTTAAGATATCCAAACCTAGCTCATGATTATTTCTGCTCCTACCCCCATCCTCCTAATCCACTTTTCCCATAATCTTCCCCAGCCTTCTAGTTGTTCAGGACCAAAACCTCACGGTCAACCTTGACTGTCCCACCCCTCATTTAAACCATCCCCAATTTCTGTTAGTTCTGCCTTTGAAATGGATCCAGAATCTGACCATCCTGTGTGCCACCGCCACCACCACCTGGATGAAAACAGCATTTACTCTCACCTGGATTGTTACAATAGCCTCCTACCTTGACTCTCACTTCCAGATGTGTCTCCCACCCCCTTCACCCTATTTCTCAACACAGCCATCAAAGAGCCATTGGAAAAGTACGTCAGACTGTGCCAAGCCTTTGCTCAACACTTGTCCATGTCTCCCCTTTGTGTTAGTTTCCTTCTGCTGCCACAGCAAATTACCACAAGCAGTGGCTTAAACCAACAGAAACCTACTCTCTTGCAGTTCTGTAGTTCACAAATCTGAAACTGGGTCTTATGGAGCCTAAAATCAAGGTGCCAGCAGGGCTGCATTCCTTCTGGAGGCTTCGGGAAAATCCGTTTCCTTGCCTTTTGCAGGTTCTAGAGACTGCCTGTATTCCTCGGCTCATGGCCCCTTCCACTCATGACTCCAGCTTCTTGCTTCTGTCAGCACATCTTCTGTTACCTCTGACATCTCTTCTTCTTACAAGAATGCTGTGACTACACTGGGTAATCCAGGACAATTTCCCCATCTCAAGATTCTAAACCACATGGGTGAAGTCCCTTCTACCATGGAAGGCAGCAAATTCACAAGTTCTGGTGATTAAGACAGGGGCATCTATAGTAAACCATTATTTAGCCTACTACAATCTCACTCAGAGTAAAAGCCAAAGTTCTAACAACACCCAAAAGTTCCCATGTGAATAAGCCCCCGCTTCCTATCTGTGTTCCTCTCGTCCAACTCTATACCCCACCTTGCTCACTCTGTTGTAGCTACACTGGTCTTCTTGCTCTTCCTCAACACACAAGCCCACCTCAGGACCCTTGCATACGTTCTGCCAGGAGAGTTGGCTTCCTTTTTCAGGTCTCTGCTTAAATGGCACCACCTTATTACTGAGGCTTTCTCTGATCACCTCTCCCCAAGCTTGTCACTCCCTTCCATGCTTAATTTTTTCCCAGATCACTTAACACCATGTGACATGCTAAATCTATCTACCTACCTATCTACCTATTTACCTATCTATACATCAACAACTATCCAATGTAGTTGTCGAATAAGTACATTCAATTTCATTGAAAAAGCCCCCCAACATGTGCAACCAGCCCAGCAACAACCACCAAGCTGCAGCAAGAAGGGCCCTGGGTTCCTGAGCTGAGATGGCGGGGGCGAGGGCTTTTGCCACACCCCCCTGACATCTGCACCCAGCCCAGAAATACCAAGCCACCACTGGAAGCCCACTGTGTCCCCTGTGGGAATGAGGGGGGTGCCACAGGCCTCAGTCTGGCTCCTCCTCCTTCCTCCTTCTTCCATCCTATTTCCTTCCCCTTTCCCCTCTCCCCCTCCCTCCCAACTGCTCCACAACATCATAGAATGTAAAAAATAATGTTAATAAAATTACATTTTCTTTAAAAAAAAAAAAAAAAAGAAAAGAAAAAGAAAATGCAAGTTCCTTGGAGACAAGACCTGGCCAAAAGTAGGAACTTAACAAGTGTCTGAATAAATGAATAGATGAATGGGTGAGTGACAGACCCAACATACATCTAATTTTCTATAGGTGTATGAACTAACATGAGAGCAAAAGTTTTACTGTTTAGGAACCAGGCATAACAGTGTAAGTAACTTATCCAAGGATGCACTAAAAGGAAAGTAATACAACTACATATTAAAATTCCAACCAAGCCCCTGACTTTATTTTGCTGTGTTCCTGCATGTTCTTAGATCTGGCAAGTCAGAAGTCATCCGGATTTCCTTGTTTGGCTGAAATACAAGGGGTCTTAAAAAAGATCATGTTAGGATTCGTATTATCTTTCAATTCTATTGTTCCACAAACTTTTTGAAGTATCCTTGTACTCTTACTAACAATGGTTCAAGTTAATAAACTCTGGATTTATGCTATATGGAAATTTCATGGAAATTGAAAAGCATTTACTATGTGTATTCAGACAGGTAAGATTGTATACAGAGGGGAGTATCATCAGCCACACTTTAAAATGCACCCAGAAGCAAACCTGTAGCCAGTAGATGCTTTAGGGACAGATATAATAAACTTCAAGTCCATCATTCCCCAGCACTGTTCATCAGCCAGCCAGAAGCACCTTCCAGATAGTCACTTGGGTAGCAAGTGCACAATGAAAAGCTATTCTTATTGTGGTGCACGTTTACTGGGGGAGGAATGAACCACAGGGACATGCAACTGGCTTGGAACAGAACAGCAGAACAGCAATTCCTCTTGCAGAAGCCACCTCAGCCGCATTTGGCAAAGTGTTGCTTGAGCCCTGCTCAACCACCAGCAAAGCCTGCCAAGCGCCTGGCCACTTTGGACCACCTCTCCTCCTGCCGCCATTTTGGGAGAGTGGACAGGTGTCGTGTTTTGTTCAAACACAGGAACCACATTTCTAGGAATCCTCTTACCAGCATACAGGTGGGAAGGGGGACACCACAATGATCAGGAATGTGGACTTGGAAGACAGATGGTCATGTTTGAACTCGCCTCAGTGACTCATGAGCTGTGTCCCTATGGACATGTCACAACTCTCTAAGCCTCAGTTTCCTCAATTCTAAGTCTGCTTACAATTACTATGAAAATTACAGGTGATACTGCAGGAAAAACAGGAAAAAAGCTATCATACTGTCTTGGCACATGAGGTCTTAATACATCCTAGCTATTATTATAATAGTTATTACTATATTACTATCAATCATATTATTTGTGACTTTTTTTAAAAATAAAAAATACATTTGTCTTCCTCTTGAGTTTAGATTTGTAATAGACACTGCCAGGGGTTTATCATTTATTTCCAACTAAGCATTTGCCTGTAATTAGGGACATTAAGACTAAGCTTTTTTAGGTATGGCTAACAAAAATAAAGTCGCTTAAAGACTTTCCCCTCAATTCTACTTTTGTGTAAAAAATATATATAGTCCAGTTTTGGAGAGCTTAACAGAAATGTCAGACAAATATGATTATGTGCAGTATTTAAGTAGGCTAAGCAATATATATTCATAGGCATGCATAGGTTCAGCTAGGTATTTTTCTAATAAACTATTACCTGACAGAAATATTTGTTTGATCTAATACCCTGCATTGCTTCGTTGCTTGAAAAATGAAATAAAATAAAACAATGAAATACACATTTATTTTTCCATTTCTACTTATCACACTAACCAAGGATGCACATGAGAAGCATTAAGTGAGCATTATCAAATTGCACAGCATTCATCCCATGCGTGGAGATTCTGACTCAGCAGGTTGGGGAGGCAGCAGGTATTTCGATTCTGCAAAAGCTCCCTAAGTCCTACTAACACTAATACCTGTGGTTAACAACTACTGTACAAAATCTTTCATTTGACAGGAAGTTTTTTGCCTTAAAACCTTTCACAAAAAGCTTTTGTTGATCCTGCACCCTGCTCCTGACTACTTGAAACCCAATGAAGAGAATCTGGGGCTGAGTTACTTCTCAGCCCTTAAAATTGTAAAATAAATGCCTCTGGCCTTTTAACACTAACAAAGGGAAATGGAAAAAGTGAAGGTGAAACTTTACACTGGTTCCGTGAAATCACGTGACCGCTTTTCCTTTAGATTAGTGGTGATGGGGATGTTCTTTATCTGCATTTCCCACATATGGCTACTGAACATACGAAATGTGGCTGGTGGGATCCGTACTGGATGGTACAGCTCCGGACAGAAGGCAAACTGCCTGCTCACAACCTATCTAACACCTTGCCCTCTGAGGTCCTCATTTCATTAATTCATTCGGAAAATGTTCTTTGAGCACCTACCACATGCATGGCACATGGCAGGCACTGAGGGAATAGCAGGAAACAAATATAAGAACACCCCTTCCCTCAGGGTGCTCAGATTCTAATTTGTAATAATGGGCCATGTTAAAAGCACCAGACACGATTGAGGAACTGCTTCTTCAAAGAACTGTGGGTTAAATGTCTCTCTGTGTGTATTTTGTTTTTTTTTCTTAATTATGGAATTTTGGAGCAGAAAAGCAAATAATCACAGCTTGAGAAAACAATGCAGTTCAAAGGACTGACGAAATTCGAGGCTACAGAGAGTCTGTGCAAGAAAAGATAAGTGAACTCCTGAACTTTTTACAGAAGGGCAGCATAACCTCAGTTACAGAATCACTGGTTTGGAGGTTATTTCTGAGGGGGGCCATAAGCCCACCTAGTGCCACAGGAGTGACCAGGCAGAGAACTGAGATTCAGCTGCCAGGAGCAGGATGGAGGAATCCCCTGCAAGAATACATTGAACAATCTCCACTGGAGATGGAATCAAGTGAGAACCAAATGTGTGACTGGAAAAGGTATTTTCAAGTAGTTGTAACAAACACGTTAACTATTTGGTAAAAGTTTTTAAGGGCAAAAAGAATAAGAGTAATGCTTTGATAAAAGTTATTAAAAACCCAACCAAGACTCAGAAAGCTTACCCCACTAACAAATGAGAAGCCATAGATAAGACGACTACCACTGGCCCCATGCTCTTTCCACTACACCAGGCAGGGAGCTGAGCTGGGTCATATTTCGCCAGCAATTTCTAAGACGCTGGACACTACAGCTGCAGAACACACTATCAGGCCAACAAACTAAACAGTCAAACTCTGGTCAATGACAGATGGTCTTAAAGGATCAGAACTGGGTGCCTGCATGAAGAGTATTTGCCAAGAAGAGGAGAGAGGTTGTTCAGAATCGATACATTTGGATTATTAATATCAATTAAGCCCAGAACTGAGATCACTCATCAGCAGCCTTACCTAGTTCTGGGGGCAGAACAGTCAGGCGGTTTCCCTGAATGTGGAGTTCCTTAAGCTGCGTAAGCTCCCCGATTTCCTTAGGCAGCGAGATCAGGTCGTTATCCCTAAGGCTGAGCTAAAAATATAAAAAAACAAGCAGCTGTCAAAACAATTTCATATAAAGAGGTGATCAACAGAAACTCTCGCCTTTTCCACACCCTCTCTTCTTCTAAGACTCAATCCCTTCTATTTATTTACAAGTGTCTGCGGATAAACAAGAAACAGTATCAGGAGTAGTGGTTTATTCCTGCAAAACAAACCTTACTCCTGCTCAAATTGACTTGATTCTACTCCTACAAGGGCTGCAGAAGTGAATTGATTTTCTAGGAATTTAGATAAATTACTTACTATCTGCAACTTTGTGAGCTTCCCAATATCTGGCGGCAGGATTTCAAAATCGTTGTCACTTAGATAGAGTGCACGCAGGGTGGCTGCAAATTAAACAGCAATATATAAACAGGGTGGCATGGAATCCAACCATTTGAGGTCTGATCAATACGAGGGAGTCAGCTTTGATTAATAACCGTGGCTTGGTGAAAAGTCTGTGACATACCTAGAGCTCACAATAATAACAAGCAGGTCAAACTGAGATTTACTGGCTTATTGTGTGGCTGGTGTGTCCAGGAAACATCTATATCCAAGAGGACTGACACAATTAACAACCATCGGCACTAGCAGTTTTCAGCAGAGTTTCAACAAATTTCCAGAAAAGATATGTATTTTTCTCTATGACTTCCGATTCACATTTATTACTCCATTTTCATCTAAGGTAAAACAGAGAAAACCACTGTGCCACGTATATCAATACCTTGAGCAAAAGCACTCTTTCATGTAAATAGAACTATGTCAACATAAAACTTTTCTTATGCAAATAGAACTATGTTGAAAATATATAAATGAAAGGCTTTCTCATGATGGAGGCCCTATCACAGTTCATCGTTTCTATAATCAAACTAATTATTATTTTTTTTATAGCTTCAATGGCTAAAATAAATTAAAACAAAGGAGCTAAAATAGTGACATGGAATTAACAGAGCAAACCCTAAGTTAAGCAGAATTTCACTACTCAGAAATTTGATTACACAATGATAACATAATCCTGAACTGCTAAAGGCTAAAATCTGAAAGCATTTTTTCATCTTTTACCAAAACGGTGTGTATAATTAGATGTACATTTTGTTTAATTTGTTTACAGGTATTTAATTATATTCTAATGTTTTAAAAATTGATAGTACTGTATGTTAATATATGTAACAAAAACAATTTTCTTCCCGGCCAAAGAAAATATTTTATAGTTGGCTTCATGTGCTTGGGAAAGCCTGAGAGAGACAGTGTATATAAGGCAAAAAATGAAACTTTAGACAGTAGCTCAGAAAATTCAGAATTCCTGGATGCCACTATTTGGAGAAGTAGAAACTCAATTAAGGGAAACAACACTTTCCTAAATACTTCATGAGTTCCCAGAAAATCTGTTTTTTCCTCATTTTTAGGAGAATCTGCAGCAAGAAATTAGTTTGCATATGAAAGGATAAAGTGTGTTCACTTGTCGCTAACAATTTCTTAATGTTTTAACTATGTGCTAGACAACAGATACGTCAATAAAAGTACTTTTTAAAAGGCTTACAACAAGAATCTGGCTGCAAATTTTTAAAATTCTGTTAGTGGTTTATTAATGGATATTTTTATAAATAATTGATTAGAATATCTTGTGCAAATATCCTACAAAGAATTAATAGCAACATGGGAGGACACATTTTTTTTTTGGCATGCTCTTTGAAAGAAAGTTGAGTTTCTTAGCTAAATGTGAGACTTGATCTCATTTAGGTTCATAATCTCTCCCAGAAAGTTAATATGACATTACTAAGTCCACTTCAGCCCTATGGCGTCACATAACCATATATCAAATATACATACTGCTGAGCTATGAAGGAATATTCAACAGGAATCTGTGAAGAAAAAATATATACATCCAATAATTTCTCTTGAAGTTTGGGCCCTGGCAAATAAATTTCACTCTTAGAATGCAAAGTACCATGGCAAGGAGATTTATAGAATTAAAAGTTTCTTACTAAGGTAGAAGAAGTTTCCAGGAAGAGAATTTTCACTCAAGTTGTTGTAAGTCAAGTCCAGGACCTCAAGAGCTGGGAGAGAGCCAAATCCTCGAGGCAAAGTGTTTAGCCTATTCATGCTGTTGTTGGGGGGGAAAAATCCAAGTCACCACACACAGAACATATGTTTAAACACAATACTGAGATCATCTCTGTTTCACAGGCTGAAATTGAAGAGTGCTATGATTCTAGAGTCACTTGATGCTATTCTATTTTTAAAATGTTTATTTTAAAATAAAATTAAAATTAAAATACTGACAAGTAGAAATTGTATATAGTTATGGTGTATAATATGATGTTTTGATGCATGTATAATACATTGTGGAATGGCCAAATCCTGCTATTTAACACATGCATTACCTCACATACTTATTGTGTGTGTGTGTATGTGGTGAGAACACCGAAAATCTACTCAGCAATTTTCAAATATACCACATATTGTTAATAACTACAGTCACCGTAATGTACAATAGATCACTTAAATGTACTCTTCCTGTCTAACTAAAATTTTGTGTCCTTTGACCAACATCTCCCTCCCAATCCCCCCACTCCCAGTAACCACCATTTTACTGTTTCTGTGAGTCTGACTTTTTTACACTTTTTTACACTTTTTTACATAAAAGTGACAGCATGTGATATATGTCTTACTCAGCCTAAAATTTTTAATCAGAGAACCTGTATGTTCATGAAACATTTGAAAATTTCTCAGTTGTCCTTTTCTCCAATGGTGAAGTTCAATCCTTGTTTTACAAAGAAACTTAAACCAACACAAAACATCCGTCCTAGGGAAAAACTTCCTTATAAATGTAGCAATAATACCTAAAAACTGTAGACTTTGGCTCTACTTTATTTCATTTATTCCTTTTCACGGGAGGGGGAAAAAAATCACTGTTTGTTCTACAGCTGCTAACGTTCCAAATTATTCCCAATTAGAATGGTGGTTGTCAGAGGCCAGGGGGAGGAGAACTGTTTAATAAGTACAGAGTTTCAGGTGTGTAAGATGAGAAGCGACGTCTGGAGCTTGGTTGTACAATAGTATGAACATACTAAACACCACTGAATTTATACTACAAAACAGTTAAGATGGTAAATTTTATGTTATGTATATTTTACCACAATTGAAAATAAAATATATGTCTATATCTATATTTTTATATCTTTAAGGGAATATCTAAGGTACTTTTTTCTATTACTATCTTTTATTCTTTTCTTCAAGACCCCTGTTTTTCTTAATGCCATTCCCTTTGAACATACTTAAAAGCCAATTTAAGAAAAAACTTAAATATAAGTTGACAGGTATTGAAAGGTGGGAGGGACTATGACACTAAAAAATCATTCTGGGCATTGATCCTTCTCATGATAGATACAGTCCCATCCATCCCTACCAACCAAGCCTCACGAGAAATAGCCAAGAGCAGAGGTTGAAACCAAAAGGGAAAAGAGGATTTCCACCTCTCAGGTAGAAAAAGTCCCAGGGAGACTTTACATGCAGCAAAATAACCTCCACGACTATTTACTGTAATGATAACGACAACACATATTTCACACATTCACAATTTGTGAAGCACATTTCTGTCAAGTATTTCATTCGGTTCACCAAAACTGCCTTAGAACACAGGCAAGATCAGAATTATAAATATTCCTGTGTTGAGATGAAGAAACAAGCTAAGAGAGGGAAAGTACCCAGGAATTCACCTGACAGATGAGGGCAACAGGTGTCTGAGAGCACCTCATATCTCACGGAGGCCAAGGCCACTCCTGACCCTGGGACTCCAATGCAAGGATTCTAAGTTGACAGAAAAATCAGAGGTAGTAAGAAAGGTAGAGAAGCATCCATTAGGTGCTTCTATCTTTAAATACTACTTTAAGTTACCCATTTTTGAAAACTGCTCATTACTTAAAGTTTTTCTGTGCAAACACAGAAACACAGTTTTGCAATATCAGGTACAGGAAATCCAGTTAGACTTCCTCAGAGGGAAGACGCATCTCATCTCATGGGAGCTCTCATCCAACCTCCAGCCTAGAGCAAGCCTCGAGACCCTCCAGCCTCTGGTTACAAGAATCTACTAAACTGCAGGTTCATTTTCCCTTTGAGCAATAAACCTACAACCAGTGTAGGAACAAAACGAACAACGGGAACACAGCAGAGTACCCACGTGCTGCTGACAGTGGTAAATAACAGTAGTAGCCCCACGAACCTAGCAGGCAGAAAGGAAGCCCTTATATGCTTCCAAAAGTCCAGAAGCAGTGCTAGGAACAGTCCCAGCTACAAAGAATGCAAGGAACTGTGGAGACTGCAGTCTGTCTCTCTGGACACCAATACACATGCATAGAGACCTGGTGACATATCTCACTGCAGAATTAAGGGTAGGACGTGCTGGCTCCCCCCACAGTGGGCTCAAGGTTTCCATGAGAGCTTACAGTGGGGGTAGTGAATGAATAGAGCGTTAAAGTCTGAGACGACTAGGTGAGAAGTCCAGCTCCAGCACTTGCTGGGTGATCTTGGCAAAGTTGTTCAGCGTCTCTGAGACCCAATTTCCTCAACCGTTGTTTTAGTCCATTTTGTGTTGCTATAACAGAATTACCTGAGACTGAGTAATTTGTAAAGAACAGAGGTTTATTTGCTTGTGATTCTGGGACAGCTGCATCTGGTACGGGCCTCAGGCTGCGTCTACTCATGGCAGAAAGTGGCAGGCAGCTAGCAGGTACAAGCAGATCACATGGCAAGAGAGGAAGCAAGAGAGAGACAGAGGAGGTGCCAGGGTCTCTTAAACAACAAGCTCTCGCAGGAACTAATAGAGCGAGAACTCACTCATTTATTCCTCCTCCCCCAGGGAGAGCATTAATCCATTCCTGAGTGATCTACCCCCATGACTCAATCAGTTTTCAACACTGCCACATTGGAGATCAAACTTCCACATGAGTTTTGGAGGGGACAACACACCCAAACTCCATCATTCCACCCCTGGCCCCCCAAAACTCATGTTCCTCTCACATATAAAGCACAATCATCCTGTCCCAGAAGTCCCAAAAGTCTTAGTTTGCTCCAGCACCAACTTAAAAGTCCAAAGTCCAAAGTCTCATCTGAGACCAAAAGCAAAGTCCTTCCAGCTGTGAACCTGAAAAACAAAACCAAATTTATCTACTGCCAAGATACAATGGTGGAACAGACATTGGGTACACATTCCCATTCCAAAAGGGAGGAATAGGCCAGAAGAAAGGAAAAACAGGCCCCAAACAAGTCCGAAACCCAGCAAGGCAGACATTATGTCTTAAAGCTCCAAAAATAATGTTCTTTGACTCTAAGTCCTACATCCTGGGCACAACTGGGCATCTGGGCCCCCAAAGCATCAGGCAGCCTTGTTCCCACAACTCTGCCAGGCACAGCCCAGTGGGCCATGCTGTTGCCTGTGGCTTTTCCAGGCCTGCGTTGCATGTTACCAGTGGCCTCGAAGTTCTGGGGTCCTGGCAGCAGCCCTGCTGCATGGGCTGTACTAGACATTTCCCTGGTGGTGGCTCTCTGTGTGGGCTCTGACCCCACTTTCCTGCTTGGCACTACTCTAGTAGATGTCCTCTGCAGTGGCTCAACCCCTGCAGCACGTCTCTGCCTGGACCCCCAGGCTTTTCCATACATCCTCTGGAATCTGGGTGGAGGCTGCCACACCTCCACTGCTCTCAAATCCTGCCAGCTTGCAGACTTAACACAACGTGGATGCCACTGAAGTTTTGTGCCTCTAGGGCTGCTGCATGAACCACACTTGGGGCCACTCCAGCCAGAGCAGCTGGGAGGCAGGGAACAGGATCCTGAGGGCAGCTGTGCCCCAGGTCTGTCCTCCAGGATAACTCAGTCCTTCTAGGCCTCCAGGTCTGTGATGGGTGGGGCACCCTTCCAGGCTTCTCAAATGCCTGCAGGGCTTTCCTCTCATTGTCTCCGCTATTAGCAGCTGGCTGCCTCACCACCAACATAATGTCTTTAGCAACCAGTTTATCTGCTTCACCCTTGCATTGCTCTCCAGCTCTCAGCTTCTTTACCACATGGCCAGGCTGCAAATTTTCCGAATCTTTATGCTCTGCTTCCCTTTTAAATTCTGGCTTTATATTATGTCTTTGCTGCCATAACTCAGAGTAGGCTGTTAGAAGCCACCATGAAGTGTCCTTAAGGCTTTGCTGCTTAGAAATTTCTTCTGCCAGATGCTCTGGTTCATAACTCTTAAGTCCCACCTTCCACAAAGTCCAAGGGCATGGACACAATGCAGCCAAATTCCTTGCTATGGTGTACCAAGGGTGATCTTCTGTCCAATTCCCGATAAGTTCCTCATTCCTATCTGAGAACTCATAATTCGCATAGCCTTTACTGCCCACATTTCTATCAGCATTCTGCTCACCACCACATAAGTCTCTAAGACATTCCAAGCTTTCCCTCATCTTTCTGTCTTCTTCTAAGTCCTCCAAACTCCTCCAACCTTTGCCCATTACCCAGTTCCAAAGCTGCATCCAGATTTTCAGGTATCTGTATAGTAACACCTCACTCCTGGTACCAATTTTCTGTTTAAGTCTGCATTGTGTAGCTATAACAGAATTACCTGAGACTGAGTAATTTATAAAGAACAGAGGTTTATTTGCTTACAATTCTGGGACAGCTGCATCTGGCATGGGCCTCAGGCTGCTTCTACTCATAGCGGAAAGTGGCAGCAGCCGGCAGGTACAAGCAGATCACATGGCAAGAGGAAGCAAGAGAGAGAGAGAGGGGAGGTGCCAGGGTCCTTTAAAAAATCAGCTCTCATAGGAACTAACAGAGCGAGAACTCACTCATTATTCCTCCCTCCCCCAGGGTGAGCATTAATCCATTCATGAGGGATCTGCCCCCATGACTCAATCAGTTTCCAACACTGCCACAATGGGGATCAAATTTCCACATGAGTTTTGGAGGGGAAAAAACATCCAAACTCCATCAACCATAAAATGAGGCTAACACCACCTTCACAGCAGGATCGCCAGAAGGATGAGAGAGAAAACACGAAGCATCTAACATGATCCACGGCTCACAGGTGGGTTCTCAGGAAATGAGAGCTATATCTATAGCTATTTTTCAAGAGGTTTGAGAAAAATTTTAGATCAACAGCAAACAGGCAAGCTTACCTTACAAGAAACCCATTTCAGATGGAACTATTTATACCATACCAGCTAAACCTCAGATCACTTCAGGCGTCTAAAGATAAAGTTGACTAGGGCTCAGCTATGCCAAATGGTATAAATTCTTTTGTTTGCACATGAAGGTTTTTCAAATGCATATTAGAAAACCAGATAGTCTACGGCAACTCAACATCTTTTTTTCCTTCTCTTCTTCAAAAGTCATAGGAAGGCCTGTACTAATGCCTCATGTTTAGAGCAATCTGTTCTGCGGAGATCCTTTTGGGCACCTCCTGCTTCAATATAACTTTCTTGTCTAAAGGCAATAATTTTTTCTCATCTCTATGGTGACCTACTCGCACACTTAGCAAAAATAAATAAATAAATAATCCAAATCCATAAACACTCAACACTGTACTTAGTGAAAACTTCTAAGTGTTCACGAGATGTAGCTCTGGCAACAAACTAGGTGGAAAGTTATTTTAGAACAGCAGAGCATGGTGCTCCCACAGTGAAGTTATCCTAGAAGTAACTACCTATGGAACCCACATGGCTTTACATTTTGGAGAGAAAATAATGCTATGAAATGAACCACATTTAAAGAATTAAGAACATGTCTAAACTTTCTTTTATTTATTCAGGTGGCCTAAAATTCTTTCAGGTCTTGCAAGTACATACCAGAATAAACAGCAAATACTATATAAAACTTTAAAAGCAAATTCTGGTTGTGAGTGCCTTGTGGGTCATGCATATGTGTGGCCTGTCTGCTCTGCCTTATTGTCTCCTGTGTGTATACTTTTACTCTGGCTGCTTGTTCTAAGCAGTCTTCTCTATAAGTTGCCTAAACTTGCCTTATTGTGTATGTCTAATTCTTTATGCCATTTGAGGACAGAAGCATCATTTATTAGATAGAACCCACCTTAATTCCTTTCCCAAAGAACTAAGAATTTTGTTCAAACTTTGACAACTCTATTTATGTAGCTATGTAATTAAATACAGAAAGTTTTACACAATCAATAAAGCACCAACAGCCAGAAATGCAAACAACACCAAAAAGAACAAGGAGACAACTAAGATGCACTCAATGAAAAAGAGAAGCATCCAACTATGTCCTAAGGTCCCTCAAACCCAACTGAACAAAATCTGAGCTCAATATCTTCTTTCCAACCTGTCTCCATCTGTATTTCTATTCCAGCTGCCCAACACAGAAGTCCAAGTATCATACCACCCATCAGTCCCTGTCTTGTCAATTTTGCCTCCTACATATTTTTCATACAAAATCCCACCCCTGCCTCCACTGTCACTGCCCTAGTTCACCTGGAACACACAGCTGGTGTCCTTACTAGTTTCCTGACCTCCAATCTACCTCCCTCCAGCCCGTTCTTCATAGTGATCTTTCATATGAAAATCTGACCTCATCTCATACCCACTACTCTGCTGTGCAAATTCCTCAATGGTCAGTAGAATAAAATTGAAGCCCCTTTATTTAGTACACAGAGCCCTTCATTAGCACTTCTGACTCCCTGCCATTATAGACATTTATTTATTTAGAGTTGGTTTCCCCAACTGTAATGTGAGCACCTTAAGGGTTGCATGGCCAGTACCTAGAACAGTGCCTGGTCCATAGTTGGGAACTCAATAAATACCCATTAAATGAACTGCAGGGAATCGTGAATATGATTCCCTGTCTACCTCTGCTACTTACCTTACTGCTCCTTGCTTCACACTTTACACTCAGTAATACCAATAAACTTGCAACTCTTAGAACATGCAGTGCCCTGAGCTTTTAAATATATCATCCTCTCACTTTGTCTTCCTTCTACGTGTAAGTCTGAGAAATCCATTCTCATGCATCAAGTGTCAGCTTCAGTGCTACCCACTGGCTGTGAGAACCCTCCCAAAAACCTCACGCGTAGACTAGCATGCTCCTAGTCTTTTTGCTCCCACTGCCTTCTCTGACCCCAACACATCAGTGACCCTCACTAGACGGTCGCTGCTCATTTACAGCAGGTCCTGCTCCCCATCCTTAAGGCCAAGGATAGTGATTTCACCTTTGATCCAAATACCAGCAAGTTTCCTGACCCAAAGTAAGCACTTAATG